>NW_028093845.1:8855303-9455303 GCF_014824575.4 Sturnira hondurensis | reverse complement strand
TTATTAGGAGAAAATGGGGCAGAATCTTCTATATTAGGTGCTACTAATGAATCCTATTTTAGCGCTCCTCACAGTGCTGAACCCCAGAAAAATATATGAAGGACATTTATTTTTGGCAACTTTCACACAAAATGGTGGTGATGGTTGCCTATGAATATTTCCTTATGTGTCAATAGAAAATAGACCCCAGAAACTTCCTGGAAATAATCTATTCCAGGTGTAACTTTCCTTTGATTTAAAATGTAGTTTTGTATAGTTTTAAGATGCAAATGCTAAAATAGGGAACATTGGTGAAAATGTCACGTTGAGAGTCTTACTAATGGATATAGATGTCAATAGCATAAAACTCATTAAATCTGGGTGTGTCAAGGCTGACTTACGTTAAGGAGGAGAAATGTGATGCAACTTTAAGATCCTGTAAAGTGAAAATAAACTACACAGAACTGTTTGGCTGTTGGCACTAATGCAGCTACTTAGAAAATAATGATGTCTGCTATTCTTTATTGAGTTGTTTCATCTTTGTTTAAAATCCTTTGATATATTTTTCTTCATAAATTAGATTATTCAAAATTGGCAATTGAAGAGTACTAAAGAAACGGTATCCTTTTATATTTTTACCTTTTCATATATAACCATTGTTACAAATAGTTTTCTTTAACATATGATCTAGAATTTAATTTTTAGTTTATGTTTTGATTTACTTTCAGCTTTTTACTTAGATTGTGCCTGATATGTTTCATTATTCTCTTTTTAAGAAATGTATCCACATCAAGGTATGGTGAATTCATTTGAAGTTAACAACAACAATTCAAAGAAAAACATTAATTTCTTACAACCTAACCAACGTGAACAAAAGTTCTAACAAGTAAATGTTGTGTGTGCCTTTTAAAGTACAGAGCAGTCATTCTGGGTTGATACTTAAATTACTACTTTCTCTGAATCAAATTGTTCTTAGAATTTTTTTCTTCTGGTTATTACCTGAAAGAACATTCCATCCACCTAATTTTAAATTATACAAATAAATACAAAAATAAAAAGTTCAAGTGAGTATTTTATGCTTGAAAGAGGGAAGATGTTAATCTCGAAGAGAAGTAATGAAATCATCTTCTCCCTTACCTCTAGGGTCTCTAGGCTGTGGTCGAACGCCGACCATTATTATTCGTGTGTCAAATTTCTTCCTTTTACTTTCATTAAACTGGGTTATTTATGTATCTTCAATTGAAGTGGCTGAGCTTTCAGGGTAATTTTTGTTGCTATTGACAACCAAAGCAGCCATGCAAGAAGAAAATGCTGTGGAAGGAAAGGAAAAAAACAGACCTTATTATTTCTTTCCCCAAAGTTGAAGAAAAAAAGGGAACCTACAGTATGTAAGAAACAGGTAAGTAAAGATGTATCCATTTAAAAGTTATTAGCACTGGTTACTGATTGATCAAAAGTTTTAATTTTTTTCAGATACTTTGTCCAATACCCATTTAAATAAAAGGATACTGTCTCTTGGAACCCAAAATTAATATTCTGAAAATGAAAAATTGGATTAGAAGGTACAGCATTACAGAAGGTCTGCAATATTTTAATTTAGAATTTGGACTATGAAAGAATAGCACAACTCAATTATTCGTTAATATTTTTGCTACAAAATGTTTTCTAATGACCAAATGATGACTAAAATATTACTATTTTAAACATGTCCTAGAATTTTTTTTTTGTTTCAGAAAAACACTGAAAGTTGAATATGTGTAAGTCTCCGGGAATGTAACAAGTTGATAAATACCCAAGTCCCGCCTCCTTACAGAGAAAAGATCTGGAATTTCTTTTTTTGGACATTTGTTTTGCAGCTTTCTACGTCTTAAGGCAGAGAATAGCCAGGATAAGGTGCCAGCTCAAAGGTTAGATGAATATATTTCTTGAAATATTTTGGCTAATATGTGCTTGAAAGGCATAACTTCTAAATAATAACTTCACAAAATTAATAAAATTTAACCTTATTTGTGTTTTTTTGAATTGCTTTTTGGGGGAGAAAATGATATTCCTCAGAGATTTTTTTGTTCATATGATGCTGTTAATTTTAGTTCAGTTATTATATTAAACTTTTCCCTTTCAGTTTGTAATTTCTTTCTCCTCTTTTGTGAATCTAATAACTTGACCTTCCTTCTAACCTAAAGGACAGTTTATATTTTTAATACTTAAAGAAGCAAATAAAAAAATAAAAATACCAAAGTTCACCAAATGAAATTACTAACACCAGCCTATCATTAACCTGAGGGAATTGTATTCATATTAATTCTTCATGGAAAAGTCCAGGTAAGAAGTATTTTTATTGTATAAAAGATATAAGATGTTGTAATAGCACCTACAGTATTCATGCCATTCTTTTGTTACTTAAAGGGTTCCGGAAGTGAATAATGTCACTTGACAAATCACCCTAAAGACACTTCAGTGGAAAATTTTGGTGAAATATTTGAAATTCTGTTTAATGAAACTGGTGCCAAGAAGACAACTTACTTTCACCTGATAGAGGAGAGAGAGGATTTTCATAACAACATTTGGGAATAAAAACGGATAGGGCTAGAAATAAAAGTTAAGGAATTTCTTCAGGGAGACTTAAGGAGTCAAAGTGTAGGTATCTCATAGTAACACAGTCACAGAATTAACCCGCGGAGCTAGGGCTGAGTTAGGGAGACAGCGCCATAGAGAGTGGAATGTGGGCTTTGTCACCAACAGATCTGGGTACAGGGCCTGTTGCTGTCACCAACCATGAGATACTAGATATTTTATTTAACTTTCCTGAGCCACAATTCCTTGTCCCTTAACCCCCCCTTTGCAAGATGGTTTCTGCCTCTGCTTACCTCTTGCACAATAGCTCTGGGTAAACGTTTGCTGTTACTACTGTGTGGTCAATGTAGAGAATGCAGATGAACTCTGAACAGTGTTTACTAGGGTCCATCGCAGCATCCATACTGTAGCATAGTTTTAAACACATTTTGTTTACCTTGCCCATCTTTTGAACATAATTAATTGGAAGTAAAAAAAGATTCTCAAATTGTTCATTTCTACAATGTGAACTTTGGTTGGATAGCTGTCTGTGCTTTTGAACTGTTCCTTTCCCACTTCTCCAGTATCCATTTGCAAACCTCAGAGGGTGGTATGGTTTTGGTCACCAAGGGAAAGGGAACTGCAGGAACTGGGATTGAATTGCTGAATTACCTTTAGAGTTACTATGATTCATCTGACAAGCTTTTGAGAGCTTACTGGAGGCAAGGAGTTAAGGCAGGTGTTGGGAGAGAGGCAAAGGTTAGTAAAACTTAGACTCTTGCTTGCAAGGAGCTGATTTGGTGAGATGGTTCTCATTCCTTCCCGGATTCTAAAACAGGAAAGAGTTAGAGATAAAGAGTTCAGGTTGTTCAGAGGAAGAATCACTTCCATCTGGAGAGGATCAAGGAAGATTGCATACTCTTAGTGGTGTTTAGCTGATTTATTCATTCAACAGATACATCTTGAGTGCTGTTACCTGTGTGACCCTGGGCCATCCACTACAGACACATCAATAAGGTGAAGCTGTGGGCATTCATGCACTTATGGTCAGCGTTGAAGGCCCACAGATGATGACAAAGCTGATGAGAGATGTGTTTCAGTACAGGTGTGTTTTGAGACAGGACCCTGCAAGAGCATACCTCTGGGAGGGGGGGCGGGGGATGTGTGTCTGTAGCCCAGACCAGGAATGAAGGACCGGTGGCCTGGCTTAATCTTGAGGGATAAGTCACATGAAGAGCACCCTGACCAGAGAGAAAAATGCATTAAAACTTCAGGAGCCAGAGTGAGGGGCCCATTCCAGGAAATGTAAGACCTCTAATCCAGCACTGTGTGTGTGTATGTGTGTGTGTGTGTGTGTGCAGGGTGTCTGCTGAGAGGGCTGTGGGAGAAGTAGGGATGGGTTGACCTAAGGAAGGCCTCCAGAGTCATCTTGAGTAGCCCAGCCTTTATCTCAGAGCTATAGAGTAAGCAGGGACATTATATAATCAAATTTATACTTCATAATTTATAAGCTGGGGCTAATGGGTCAGATCTGGTATATAGGTGGATTTGGTTCTGCTCAGAGTATTGTAACAGTTTTTGAAACAGTTCCCAGGGTAGATGTCAGGCTTTATGAAAAATCGGTAGCTCTGCATTGCAGCAAGGAGTTGGGTTGGAGTCGCTCAGCAGCTGCCCCACTGGGAAGGGACAGTGGGGCATTTCACCACACGGCTCATGTCTTCAGGGCAAATGCCTGTAGGGCCTGTAGGCCTTTGAGATCCCAGGGTCCATCTCTGAATGTTTTCTCGAGTGATAATTTAGAGAAAAGCCATTTAAAACTTGGAGCTAGAGGTTATTATGGTAAACCTGGGGAGAAATTAGGTTTTTATCTTAAGAAGTAGTGGCGGGAACAGAGAGAAGGAAAATGGTTGAAAGTCACTAAAGAGAAAGGATGGAGAGGCATACGTCAGCACAGGGATGGGAGTGTGGACTCTGGAGACCAAGAGACTTGACTCCTGCCATGAACTGTGCTTTTTGAGAAACGCACCTTACCTTTCTGGATAGTGGTATTGTCTTTGATAGGATGTAGATAAGAGGCTTATCTCATAGGGTCTTTAACTGGCTCCTCTTAGTTCACACTCAGTTGTGGACTGAGTTGTGGTGATGATGGTTGTGGAGTCCTCACTCCACCACCAGTGTGTTGTCCAACTTCCAACTTGCAGTGTGTTACTACTGGGTGAGCTAGAGTGCAGAGAAGAACATGCAGATGCTGACCTCAGGGGTGGATGTGGTACATGGAAGTGCTCTGTGACTGTGACGTCGAGAGTCTGATACATGATTGGGTTCAACGCCAACGTGAATAATTGTTAGGAATGAATGACCACATTTTTGTGAAGCTTGTATTCTCTCTTAACTGAACATACTGAAAATCAGCCCTGACTGAAGTCCCATCTGAAATTCCACCTCCTCCCCTCTGCCTCCCTTATGTCAGCAGAAGGGAGTCTCCTCTCCTTTCTCTACATTTAGTTGGGACACTGACGTGGAGTGTATCTCACGCTGCTCCACAGCCTGCTTCTCTGTGGGTCTGTGCCATTTGTTCTGCTAGACCGAGAGTTCTGTGAAGCTGGGGCCGTGTCCTACACATCCTTATATCCAGTGCAATAGCTTCTGCAATGCCTAGTCCGGTTCAGTTCAGTATACTTTTGAAGGTGGAAGGACCACACACATACTTCTTTATAAAAGAGATAAAAAAGATGAAGATGCAATCTTAATAAGCAGATTGGGCTTTACAGAAAAGATAAGCTATTAAGAAAATTAATATGAGTTTGCCTATCTTATAGCCTTATTACATATCATAGATCTTAATCTTGATTAAAATTCTACCAAAAAATAAATTTACATGCTTGAAACACATGAAATGTAATCTGATTGTGTCATCTGTAGCTTACAGTCCATTGGCTGTTCACAGTTACGGGTAGAATCCTGATTCTCGGAGTACGAAGCTGTCCAGGCCCACAACTGCCTTATCTTTGAAGGACTATTGTGTGCTACATGGACCCAGTCACAGGGACTGGGCTGTATTCCCAGATGTTCTGCTGCTTCATCCCCTTCTGCTCATTCTGATGAAAAGGCCCTTTGCCCATCCACAGGGCGAAGTTTTGCTCATCCTTTAAGATTCAGCTCATATTTCCATTGGCAAGCCTTTCCTGACATTTTCCCTACTCCTTCCTCTCTGCAGAGAAATTCCTTCTTCTATATTCTTTAAATACCTTGTACACCTGCCATATTTGTCTTTGTCAAGAGACAGTACACTATTTCAGAATTTCAGAGCAAGGGCTATGTACTTAGCTCAAAGTCTAGTGAGGGAGCTAGATAAGAAAAATAACTGTGATAATAAGGTATGGTGTATGTACCTATGAATATAAACATATATGAATAATATATGACAGGGGTACACAGAGGCTTCTGAGAGCACTGAGGGAGGGCTTCCATCTCAGAATGCAGGGCCAATGCAGATCGTGGAGATGGTAATGTTTAAGCCTAATATGGAAGCCTGTCTAGGTGTTAGTTTGGCAGACAAGGGGAAGAATGGCATTCCATGTAAACGTTCGGAGGTATTAGAGAGGGTGTTATTTTTGAGAACTTCTGTTTGTTGGTGTGTTTGTAGATGTGACTGGAGATGAGCCTGGTGGGGAGGGTGGGACTCAGATCCTGAAATGCAGTGTTGAATGCCGTGCTGGGACATTGATCTCCTGTGATGAGCTGAGTGAACATGAAGAAGAGCTAGTGAGGGTGAGGAGGAGAATGGCGTGGTAAAACCATGGTCAAGGCCCTTCAGTGGTAGTGTAGGCCTGCTGAGGACCAGAGTGGGAGCAAGAAGGCCATCGTGCTGTCATTTATTTAACTGATCCTGTACCGAAGGACATTTAGGTTGCTTCCAGTTTTTTATTTAAGGTTCTTGGTAAGATACATTTAAAACACTTCATGAATTAATGGTTTTTTTTTGAAAAAACAGTATACCAGACTGACAGTTGCTTCACATCGTACAAGTGTATGCACAGTCACAAAATGATTCTATTTTTTGAAAGTTAATATATGGCTCAGTTCATTGTATCAGTGACTCCTTCAAACATAGAGATTCTGGTTGCTGAAAGAAGTAATGATGGTCACATTAGAATTTTTCTTGCTCGTTTTGATGATTGCCCAGTAAACCTGCTCAAAATTGGAGCACCATATCTTCAGCTAAAACAAATATGATAATTTTTAACTAAAAGGAGTACTTTAATATATTTTATTATATCCTAAGAAATTCTTACATGATGAAAACAGATGTGTTGTAAATTTGCTTTTCTGGGGAAAAATGTTTTGGCACTGCTGTTTTTTCTAATACCTTTTCTGGCTCTTTTTAAAAAAATATTTTATTTATTTTCAGAGAGAGGGGAAAGGAGGAAGAAAGAGAGGGAAAGAAACATCAATGTGTGGTTGCTTCTTACTGGGCACCTGGCCTGCAACCCAGGCATGTGCCCTGACTGGGAATCAAACTGGTGACCCTTTGGTTTACAGGCCGGTGCTCAATCCACTGAGCCACACCAGTCAGGGCCCTCTTCTGGCTCTTAAATCTAGATACCTGATCACCTTCTCATATGCACCCTTTTTATGTCCTGTTAGGACATCTGTGTTTACTTCTGTCTCTCCTTATCTCATTTACCTACTCGAGGATGAGATATCTTACTGATTTTTATACCCCAGTTCTTAATATGGTGTGTTAAATACTGGAGCTTTTTCTCTCATCATTCTTCTAAATCTCATTATAACTGGCATTTTCTTGAAGTCTTAATATGAGACAGGTACTGTTTTAAATAGATTTTTTTATTTAATCTTTTCAACACAATTGTATGTAAGCTCTATATGCAATATGTGGGTTGACAATTTTTGAAAAAAAATAGCTGTGCTGGCAACTTCACCTGGTTCAATGTTAGAGCAGAGCAAAAGTAGGCGGCCTGCCCAGGCCACATGTGTCCGACGAGGCAGAGCCAGGGCCCCAGCAGTCCCACTCCAGCCGCTGTGCCCCTCACCTCGTGCCCAGGGTGCACCGAGGAGTGGACAGCCCACCAGCAGTAGTCTTTGCCAAGGTACACCTTCTGTCCTTCTTGTGTTTACAAATTTTTCTCATTTTTATATTTGAAAATTTCCAAATCCACAGAAGAGTGGCAGGTGAATACCCTATACTCTTCATCTGCAGATGTTAACATATTACACATCTGCTTGCTTTCTGTCCTTCTTTCTATTTGTCTGTCTATCTGTCTATCTGAACCATCTGAGAGTAACTTGCAGACGTAATGGGACTTCATGCCTGAATACTTCAGCATGCACCCGTGAGAACAAGGGCATTTACATGCAAACCACAGTACATTATCAAACTTAAGAAAGATCATGTGGATACACAAGTATTATGTAACCTACAGTCCATATTTAGGTTTCCCCAATTGTCCCAGTAATTAGTTTCATGCTTTTTTCTTTCTGATTGAGAGACAATCAAAGATCTCATGTTGCGTTTACTTGGCATTCCTGTTCTGTCTCCTTCAGTGCAGAACCGTTCTACCACCTTTTTTCTTCCCGACAGTGACATTTTTGAAGAGTCACAGGTGGAATGTTTCACAATCTAAGTTTGTCTGTGGCTTCATCATCATTAGAGTCAGGTGATTCCTTTTTTTAAAGCATGTTACATAGGTGATCATATGTTATGACCCTCCCATTGTACATAATGCCAGTCTGTTCTGTTATTGGTGATGTTGAGTTTGATCACATGATTCAAGTTCTGTCCACCAGATTTTTCCACTAAAAGGTGACTTCTTTTTATTAGTAGTAAGTAATCTGTGAGATGATGCATTGAAACTGAGCATCCTTTTTTCCAGTAAACTTACAATCAGTGAAATTTTTAACTCCTGATAGATCTTTTTTGATCGATCAGTTGTTTCAGTGGCGGTTGTAAAATTGTGTCATTGAAATTCTGTCATTCCTTCACGTGTTCCCTGGCATCCTTCTGTGAAGAGGAGCTCTGCCCTCTTCTTTTCGAATCACTTTGTACCAGTGGATTCTTTTTTTTATTTAAGTCCTATAAAAAATATATTTCTTGGTGCTCAAATTATCCCAAATTGGCCAGTAGGAACACCTCCAAGCCAGCTCCTATGACCTTTTGGCTTATTTTCATTATTGTTTGAATGCATTCTTGCTTTTTATCACAGTAGATATTTCAGCCTCCCTACTCCAGCCCTGATTTCTTTCGCTGCGGAATAGTATTTAGAAACAAAGGTGTGGGTGCGAAGTGTGCTCATTGGTGCTGTTACCAACTTAAACAAAAAGCTACTTCGCACTTCCAAAGAAGTATTGACATTTTCTTATGTGTTCTTAAAGCCTCATTGGGCATGAATACAAATTCCACTCATATCACAACGGAAACAGAAAGAAAATTAAATTTCCAAGGAAATTGAAAATGACAACACTTCAGAAGAAGATTTTTCAGTAGAGAGGAATAGGGCTTAATTTTGATAAATATTGGGGTGGCCAAAAAGTCTTATGGTTTCTTCCACAAAGTAAAAGACACATTTTTCACTTTGATCAATGACTTTACTGATTTGGATATTTTGAGTATGTTGGCTATCTCTTGGATGGTATAACATTCTCAATTATTCTCAATTAACATCTTGATTTGTTTGCTGTCAACTTCAACTGGTCTGCCCAACCATGGAGCATCGTCCAGTGAGAAATCTCCAGCACGAAACTTTGCAAACCACTTTTGACACGTTCGATCAGTCACAGCACCTTCTCCATACACTGCACAAATCTTTTCTTTGTGTTTCACTTGTGTTTTTGCTTTCCTTGAAATAATAAAGCATGATATGCTGAAAATGTTACGTATTCTTCCTTCTTCAATATTAAAATGGATACACAGAAGTTCACCAATTTTGATGCTTTTTTAAATCCACCCTGATATGACCGCCGTCACGATACAATCTAGCAAAATTGTTTTGAATGAAGTTAAAGACAACCAAGTGCTACTGGAGACATCTTACAGAAAAAACCCAAACAAATGTTTTGGGCCACCCATTAAAAGTTGCTTTGAGATACAAAGATGCAGATACAGGCACTCGTTTTCCTGGGCTACTCAGGAGTTAAAAGTTAAGGAGTGTGAACTGGAATGTGTCTGATTTGGATGTTCCCAAAAAGAAAAATAAACTAAGTCATTATCAGGCCGCTCTTGGAAGACAATTAGACCAGAAACCCTCATTTATTTTAACTTCATGATCTAAATAATCGATTGGTCGGCTTAATATTTGACTATAGTTCAAAAATAGTTTAAGTTCTTAATAATAATAATGTGAAATAAAATGTGACAGCAAAAAAAGTCATAGATATAGCCATACTTCAGAAGAGATAGCAATTACACACTTTATTTTTGATTTGGTACAAAACAAGCAAGGGAGAAAGAGATTATTTTGTGCTGAAATATTTCTGGCAGTTACTCTAATTTCCTTAAATTGTAGATTGTGTCCTTAACTGCAACTTTTCTTTCCTGGACATGTAGCTTTAATACCATTATGCCGTTAATTACCACTGACATTCTCTAGCGGTCTCATCCTTTCCTGCCTAGTGTTTTACTATAACCTCACTCTCCTTTCCAAGCTGCTCAGATTGCTGGGCTTCAGGCCTTTATCTGAACTAGTTGGTTGACTGTGGAACCGGGCTAAGCAATTTTTACTGGAATCAGCAAGTCACTTAACCTTCTGTGTTTTCACTGGTCTGCTGGTAAAATGAGGAAAATGTGGGTCTCCTGCTGTATACTGATATGGTGAAGATAAATTTAATCAGTCATATAAAATAGTTTTGAGTTATGTATTCATGAGAGCATTTAATGGATACTGTTTTAGAGTGATAACAATCAGAGGCACTTGTATTTCAGTTTATACTGCAGCAGGAATTTAGATTTGAAAATAGGATAATCAGCACTAGAATACAGGCTGTTAGGAAAGCTGGAGGGTTGTCTCCTTCTGGAGACCCAGGAATCTGTAGGATCCCTTCCTCTGGAATGTCTTGTACCTACGATCTGGGGTGGCCCGAGGCCCCTTCTCAGGGAGCCCTGCAAACTCTGCCTCCATTCCATCCAGGTCCGTGAATCCACCAGTGGGTTGTTTCACGCTTCGTTTAGCAACTCTCTCTCTTCCAAGGTCAGCTGCTCTTTGAAAAAGAGATTTCTCATTGTATGTTCTTGTTTGCCTCAAATGTGTTTGTCCATATCTGCGTTCTCTGAAACTTGTTAGATGTAAGGAGGCCTCTCTGAAATCTCCTACTGTTGTGACCACTCACTCTTCTGCCCCGCCCTTGCAAACTTCAATGTCACCTCTGTTTCTAAACCACAGACCCTGGAGGACAGGCTCCTTTGTTCTGCTTTCAGTGGGGCTAGGTATGAATAGCAACATGATGTAGACTGCCACAATTACAAGTGACTCTTAGGACTCTAAGGACAATCTTGTTCACTGTACGAAAACCCTTCTCAAGTTACTAACAACACGTGAGGTCGAGTGGGCTTCCCCATTGTCACCTTCCCGAGCCGTGATCTGCCTGGGCATCTCAACATGTCCATATGGTTTCAAATGTTGGCCCTTGCCTCCCAGTGTGGCTAGTTTACAAAAAAAGTATTGTGTGTATCTGATGTGTATCTAATTGCCCACTAACTTAATTTGATAACTCACCACTTACATCAGTATGAAAACGTCCAACTCTCAGAACCCCAGTTATATCCATTAGGATGAATTTTTAGGAGTGAAATTTTATTAGATTGCAAATAGAAGAGGCTTGGACATGTGACTTTATGGAGCTCTGTTTGCTTTGCCAGTTGAGACTTGTTTCTTTTTCTAGTTAAAGTAACAACTCAGAGGTTATATTAAGGGCACTTTGGAGATTATGCGGGAGGAATGTTAGTAAATTTTTAGTGTGATTTGCCTGTTTTGGTTGCATCCTGGCATTCAGTTCGGGGGTAAGAAAATCTGTCATTCGTTGACTAGCTATGGTCCTCTCCTGACTTATTTTACGGAGCTGCTAAATCACTTGGGGCGACAGGCCAATCAAACACGGCCCCCAGTCCTTGTCCCTGGCCAGTGTGCTGGTCGGAGGAGCACTCCATGTTATTTCCTCCGAATCTATTTTGGGTGTTTTTGGAGGAACACTCTAAAACAGACAACTAGAAGGGAGCATTTACTCTGTTCTTTTTCCTGGCTTACTACTCCCAGCAGGTTGTAAGGTGGGTGTGTGCTGGCTAGCTACCGAGAGCTCACATCACCGTGGAGTACCGTATTTTGCCGTGTATTAATGCTCGGTTTTTGCCCAAAGTTTTGAGGGAGAAATAAGGATGGGCATTATACATGGGCAGTACTAATTCTGTATCTATATACATGTCCTTAATTCTTTTATTTATGCTTATGTGTTAAAAGTATAACTCTAGAAAGCAAGAGCAATATCCTTACACAAAATAATACCCTGGTGGAATATGATAATCAGTTTTGTTTCTATAAATAAGTAAAGAAATAAATAAATAATTAAAATAAAAAATTAAAATGAAATTTTTTTCCCTAAAAATTTGGGCCAGAAACGTGCATGTGCATTATACATGGCAAAATATGGCAGGTTATTGAAGGAGGGCCAGTTTACACAGAGGTCGGGAATCATTTTTCACTAGTCTCCGTATGGATATACGTGGATTTTCTAATCTAATTCTTTAACTGCAGAAAGGAAGGTTTTTAGAGGCTTCTATAATTTTGTGGCATTATAACTATAAAATAAATTTGACAAGTTGTATTTCTGTACTCAGATCTGCTCATAACATTTCCATGCTAAGTTTGTGTTCAGAATAAATGTTTTCTGGCTTAATAAAGAGTTCAGATTCCACAGCCTTGTGCTCAAGGACAGTCTGTTAGGAATTGCATTTGGCTGCAAATAACAGTGACACCAGGCACAGTGCCCCACCTTGCTAGGATTGCTACTTGAGGTTAATATTGGGATTTCTTGCCCTTTTTTCATTCTTAAGATTACCTTAGGGTCACAGAGTGGCTTCTGTGGCACACCGTGATTTATCTATTGCAGGCAAGAAAACAGAGGAAGCATCCTAGTCAGGACCTTTTTAATTAGCCTTGCAAATGTCCCACCCAGTAACTTCTGTTCACACACGACTGACCAGAATTTAGTCACTCGGCTACCCGCATCCGCCAGGTAGGATGAGGAATGCAGATTCCATTGCCAACTCATTCCCCATGCACAGAGGGAGAGACAGAGAGACAGAAAGACAGACATTCTATCTGAAAGGAGAGGAGAAAAACAGAAACTGGTGAGCACTCAGCAGTATCTTTCTGCCCTGTATGATCTTTCTAGCCCGTCTTTTGCTCTCGTCACTGTTACAAGCACGTCACATCGCACGCAGCTTAACAAGAAAACTTGGCACTCACTGGGAACCTGCTTCATTGTCCTTCCCCTTTATTTTGCTTCTTTTGTCAAAGGCTTTGCCTCCCTAGTGTCTCTGCCTCCTACCTCTAAGGTATTGCTCAGATTACATTTCCTAACCTGTAGACTGTTATTACCTGCCCCTCCCCCTCTCCATGATCTCATCTCTGTATCACAGCTCTTAAGTTTTGGCCAATATATTATAGTTCCATAGTTAATTTTTCATATCCTCTGTGACTATTTTGTTACACTGGCTAGTAGAATATATTAGATATAACAAATATTCAATGCATATTTATTAAATTTCATTGCACACCTAATGCTGGCAAGATAGTAGGAGTAAGTACTTTTGTGCACTTTAAGGGCATTTATTTTGTAAGAGGAAACAACTGCGTATGTCAACATTATGTGTATCCTATCCCACTTAATAGCCGTTGACTAATAAACGTGTCGCTGGTTACTTCAGTGAATAGATGTTGGCCAGATGTGCAAACAGCAGTTTGAAAATACTGCCTCTCTAAACAGGTAAGACACATTAACAACAGCCTTGGCCTCTTGGAATGTGTGTGCATTTGATGTCCCGAGATTAGGGCGCTCCACTGAGAACTAACAGCGAGAAAGGGAGGGGGACAATAAAAACTTCTGTTTCTACAAAGTCCCTGAAAGCACTATGAATGGATAGTCCTCCAGCTGGTCGGGGGTCAGAAGGCCATGAGGCCCAGGGCACCACAGGTCCCATTATTTCAGAGTGTCCTCTTCAAGTAAACTTTTCCATGTTTTTAACTGGTGCTTTCTAAACTGCCTTTTTCATGTGGACATATTTTCAAGTTCTGTTTATTTTGGGGAGTGATTTCCTTGACTTACATTTACTGATTTTGAGATAGTTCCTCTTTTTTTCTGGAATATGGCAGTCTGGGTGCCTCAGTGCTACTTGATTCACTCAGGCTGTACCTTTTGTAAGTTGATATGTACTTGTTAAGATTTAGGGCACATCTTTTTTAAGTTTGAAAAAATTCTTTTTGACTTGCATTTCTTAGTGAGAGAACCAGGGAATGACATTTTAAAGTGACTTATTGCTGGGACTTGTGTTAAAAACTGCATCTGAACCATCTACAAGGTGTACAGTTGAC
The DNA here is from genome assembly GCF_014824575.4 of Sturnira hondurensis. NCBI lineage: Eukaryota > Metazoa > Chordata > Mammalia > Chiroptera > Phyllostomidae > Sturnira > Sturnira hondurensis. The sequence continues at coordinate 9,441,171 of NW_028093845.1, read as the reverse complement.
TGAAAAATTATATTGGAAGGTACTCCTAGATAGTTTATTTTTTCTCACAGTGCTGAAAAATTGTTTTTCTTTGAATTTTATGAAATGTCTAACATCATCAGATTTTAAGACTTTTCCAAGCACATTTTCTCTGCCGTTTACACTTTTTACTCTTCTCAGCCTTTATTTCGGCAAGTTTTTAAATTACATCCTATCTGAGCAGCCCTGGGCAAGGATTGGTAGTGGCACAGGGTCCAGGTGGAGTGGCAAATAGGGGAGAAAGGCCGGAAAGTAAAATTGGCAAACAAGCCTATGGAGTCCAGGCGAAGGAAGGGTTAGTGAGGGTTAAGTGAGGAAATGTAGAAAGCACCAAAAATAATATGCATGTCAGTTTCACAGGCATATGAGAGAATTGTCCAAAACTGGGAGCACATCCCAGGACAGAGAACAGCCCGGGCCTGTGTGGGAAGGATCCGGTGCCAGGGACTTGAGAACTCAGAGTCACTACTGACCCCGTTCCCTTTGTCTTCAAGATGCGCCAGCTCATCACTCAGTGGCTACTGAAGCCCATCTCTTCCTGTCGCAAAAACGTATCGTGCCTTCTTCATATCACCCAGACTCTTTCTAGTCCTTTCTACATATTGCTATCAGGCTAATAATCCCGGCATGTTGGTTTTTATCAGTTAGTTCTACGGATGGTGATCAAGTTTCCATTTCCTATAGACAGAGTGTACATTCCTCAGAAATCAAGGGAACATCATCGTCTGATGCCTCTCACCTATGCCTGTCTACTTCTCACTCTTCGACGAGCACATACCCTCCCTTGTTTTGCTTGACACGCCTCCGAGTGTCCCCTGAATAAATGTCGCCTTCCTTAGGATGGTCTTCTTCCTTTTTTGTCTGCCCATGCTTCAGGATACAACTAAAGTCTCTTCTGTAAGGCTTTCTGTAAAAATCTATATGGATATGTGTGTGTGAAGATTTCTTTACAAATTTCTCTATTTACCTCAAAATTTACCTATTTTGCTCATAAATAAATGTTGCCTTCAGTTAAAAACATGCCTGTTTTGTCTCCGTCTGGACTGTAAGCCCTCTGATAGCAGTGCCCACACCGTACAGTGCTTTCTCGTCCGTTTTAGTGTCTGGTAGAGCACGGTGCACGTGTTTTGTTCAGAGCAAGGTTTCTCAGTCTGGCACCGTCACAGTTTGGGCTGGATAATTTGGAGGGGGCGGGGTCAGGGCACCATCCCAGCATTGTTGCTTGTGTGGCAGTATTCCTGTAGTCTACCTAACTCGGTGCCAGGAGCACCCTCTCCCCAGGGTGACAACCAGAATGTCCCCATTTGTACCCAATATCCATGGGGGCAGAACTCCCCTGCCCCGTGGAGAACCAGTAACGCGAACAAAAAATTCTAAACGGTATCTTCGCAGGAATCAAAGACTGGGAAAGCTTTGTGGGACAATTTCTTAGCATTTGGGGGTCTTGAGGAAAGACAGACTTGAGTTGATGGAAGAGAGTAAATGTAAGATAGATCTTTTTATTTGCTGGGATAGGCCCTAGGAAAGCCGTTAGAAACTGATGAGCAATTGCGATGCCCCTAAGGTTAAGGTAGAGCAATGCAACGGAGGTGTTCTTAAGTTGAAATTCCAAAAATACTGAGCTTTAATGTTAATTTTATTTTGAACTATTTAATTCTTAGAAATACTATTTCCAAGAAAATAGTATGTTATTATTTAATTGGAAATTTATCTGGAGTTCAAACAATTTATCCAGAGTTAAACACTCTCTTTGGATTAAGAACACCTTTTTGAAGTGCGTTTGAGGAAATGAGTTTGAAAAGATGAGTATAGGTCATTGTCAGTTTATCACTATTGGCAAGCATCAGTTATGTTCATGCATAGTTTTACATGTTCTTCTGACTATTAGAGCATCGTGCTCAAGTTAGCAAATTTTCCAGCCCAAAGCGATACACACATGTGCACACCGATATACAGTACATGTGTGTGAGTGTGTATTCTAGACAGTGTCTAGAATACATACTCACCTCCAGGACACAGTGTTTCTGTATATTTCTGCTACTCTTTTGTAAATCCTTAGGGATTTTTTATTATTAATCTAGCACGTGACATTGATACTATATGTCTGATGTGCTGCTGAGCTAGAAGTAATGCACGGTATTCTCTTGTCACAGCGGTGTGCCAACCACAGTGCAAACACGGTGAATGTGTCGGACCAAACAAGTGCAAGTGTCATCCTGGATATGCCGGGAAAACCTGCAATCAAGGTAGGGGACAGTGTGACACATGTAAAGAATCAGGGCCCCCCTCCATTCCTGCCTGGTGTAACAATGTTCTCATGCCCAACCACTTTCCTAGGATTATTATTCTACATGATTGAGCTGCCATTTGCTGAAAGATACAAATACAATAATGGTACATCTTTTAAAGTCTATTTCATGGAGGGACAATTAAATGAATTTCATCCTCATATTTACTGCTAATAATTAAAATGCATTTTGAAAAAGAGAATTGCAGCATCAGTAATGTTAGAAGTCTCACATCCTGTTACTCCCTGTTCATCTACTAAAGAAAGGGTGGGGAAGCCTCCACAAAGTGCTGGGCTGCTTGGACCAGTTAGATGAAAATGCTTTAATACTCAACGTCGGGTAGGAAATTTGATATGAAATTTCGAGGTCCCTTCAAACTCTGAGCCCTTCAGTTTTGTGATTAAATTTCCTTTAACTGTTGAGCAGTTTGCAATGTTCCTCTCAGAAATAAAGATTTCGATTAACTTAGTAAGTTACTTTTAATTGATCAGTTGCTTATAAGAGCAAACTTTTATTTGTCACTAACAGTGCCCCAGGTATTTTATATATATATAATCTGTTTTCATCATTACAACAATGTCAGGAGGTAGAGCATTTATTATAATTAAGAAAAGCTCCTGGCTGGTGTAGCTCAGTGGATTGAGCACGGGCCTGCGACTCAGGCAATCGAGGTTCGATTCCCAGTGAGGGCACATGCCTGGGTTGCAGGCCAGTTCCCTGCAGGCCAGTTCCCAGCAGGGGACGCACAAAAGGCAACCACACATTGTTGTTTCTCTCCCTCTCTCCTTCTCTTCCCCTCTAAAGATAAATAAATAAAATCTTAAAAAAAAAAAGAAAAGAAAAGCTATGGTTAGATTTCACTAGAAAGATACAAGGATAAGAGGGTAATGCTTTATTTATTACTTAAAGTAATGCTCCCCATTGTTTTAAATGTCGAATGAAACAATCATACGGGGGTCTGACTGTCTCACAGATACTTACCTGACCTCACCTGATAAAGAAATGTTATTGTTGAAATACTCTTGTTCTTCAATATCTGATACCCCTGGAGGTATGCCATGTAGACTGGTGATTTGTAGAAACAGTTTTCAGAACAATCCGGAACACTGGTGTTTGAAGGTATGTGTACAGTGGTTCCTGCACTGTCAGAGGAAGGCCATGTTCGTGAAAGGTGACGTGTCCAGTGGTCGGACAAACTGTCACTCTAACGTGTCTTCTAGATGATCTGCTATTTGATTGATAACTGAGTTTTTTCCAATGCTCCTTCTCTAATAACATTTTCCACCTTGGGATTTCTCTAACTTACCTGGGTAGTATTTGTAAAAAAAAATAAATGGGGTTCTTATTATCTTAGTTTACTCTTTTAAAAATCCATTTGATCTTCATTCTCCCATCTAAGTTTTCAAGTAGCAGCATGTTCGGTTCTGACTACTGAGTTACTGGTGTTCCTCTCGGAGTCCCAGCATGCGTCTTTTTTGAAGTGATGAGCATAAACCAGCAGAGGTCTCATTACTATGTCAGCACCATAAAGCTTGTCCCGATGCCAGGAATTTATACAAAGAAGATTATTAAAAGAAGCTAAGTTGAATTGCAGAGAAGTGCAGTTGAGTTTATTTACAGTTTCATCAACTTTAATATGCTTCATATACACTATTATTGGAACAAGGATTCATGTCTGGGTATCTCTTATGTTCAGAAAACCAGTTTTTCCAGTAGCACATACCTGTTTCTCTGAAGAAAACTTGAAATGTACTGAGTTGAAATCTGGCCTCCCAAAATGATATTCCTTAGGGGCAAAGGATTTCTTTAGTAGCAAAATGGGATTTTACACTTGCAAAAATAGTGTTGACACTGAAAATGTAATTTCAGATCCAACTTGAACAGAAAACTCCAGCTCACAGTAAACCTGTGTGTTTTAATTCACTGTCTTGTTGCCTTCCTGACCAAAACAGCCATCTGGCCACTTCCTGATGGAAATGCTTATGTTCTTTGAGAGCAGAAGTCCTTTGTGGAGCCCCTGAAAACAACCACTAAACTTGCACACGACCAGTGCACATTAAATATTTATTGAGTGATTGTTACATGTCATGGTTCTTGGTCCTGAGAGCCACATGCTCTTGAAAGAGTTCTGTGGAGTTTTCTAGTGCCTTGGTCTCCGAACCCATGGACTGTGAATTTGTCAGGTGAGAGACACTGCCATGGATGAGCTGCCTCAGTCGGAGAGCTGTCAAGAGACCCCCCAAATGTTACAGCGGGTTGTCTATATCTGTTCTATATCTACATCACAAATTAACTTAGACATTTTATTTGGACCATATATTGTAATAAAGTGGAAACCGTGCCTTAGAGACACGGGAAAGCAAACAGGCTTCCGGTTTCTTGAGGAGAGAAATGTCAAAAAAAAGAGGTCCTTTGAAGTAATTTTGCAGAGCCGGATAGTAGCGTTTGATTAAAAAGCAGGTTTGGGTATAAGGCAAGTATCTGCTAAAAAAATACTGCTGCTAATTGTGTACTTGAAGAAATCACTCCCAGGAAACTTGCTTGGCTGAGTGAACAGCTTGAGTAAATGACAAGCACTTGGGTGCTTTCAGAGCGGCCTGGGGAACAGCCAGCATAGCAGGGCAGGCCCGCTTTGGAACTGGCTCGATTTAACAGCCTGTCACAAGATACGTGTAATCTGCTCTTGGCGGCTCCCCACTGAGTCATCTTCTGGATTTGCTATAAATGGAGCACGTGTAATATCATCGGCATAGACTGGTCATTAAATTATTCTATAACACACGCAGTACCTACCTTTCGGAGTAGGTAAAATTCTAACACACGATTGGGTGGTTTTGTTTTTGTCCACCTTACTTTTTCTGGTGATTTTATTCTTGTATATTTTCTCCCTCCTCGAATCACTGTACCCCTACAAGTCCCCTTTCCCCTCAGCCAAGAAAGGATACTATTATAGATAATAATCTTTTTATAATTTCCCGACTAGGGAATTATTTTTAATATATCATGGCATTTTTTTCAGGAATGCAAGATATTCTTTTGAATTTATGGTGTGCTTTGTAATGAGTTGAGAAGAAACAATTCATAAGTATCAGTTACTAATGTGTTGACATGGTTTGTGTTTCATATGCTGAATTCCTTATCCCAAGAACATAATTAGAGTCCTGTAGCACATAATCAGACAGTAAACTCTGGTGGACAAGTTAAACCTGAGAGCGGATCACTTTTTTATGTCCAGCAGCCTACGTGCTTTAACTGTAATACTCAGGTAGTTTCTTACAGCCTTGCTTTTTGAAGGCTGTGTGATTTTAACCCCCAAAACCAATGTTCCTCTAATTTGGAATTTTAACTATTACTCATATAATAGTCTTGAAATAGGATATAACTGCCCCTTTGTCTCTCTATCCTTCCGTCTTACCCATCTGACAATATTTGGTAAGGTAAGCATGGGAACATTTCTTTCTCTCTCTCTCTTTCTTTCTTTCTTTCTCTTTATTTTCTAATTAAGTGTGACCTAAATGTAACATAAGCTCTTACATTTAAGTGGAACATTGATCATGCTATTTATTTAAATAATATATTTATGCAAGTCATAACTTTTCATGCAATTTTGGAGTATTTTAAACTATTGTACACATAATAATAAGAATAAAGTCTTAGGTTGGTCGGTTAAGACTTTAGTGACCTGAAACAGAGCAGGTTGGTCATAATCAATACTTATATAATCTGTTTATTTTAGTTTTCCATCTTTGTTGATAACTAAAATCATGCTTTTAAAAGTGACCATCCCTTTTTTTGCTGTTCCTATTTTTAATTTATGAGAGAATGATGGATTGTTGACTTGTACGGTGTGTGTGTTCTTGGGAAGAAAGATGACAGTGATAAATTTGCAGGGAAATAGAAATTTAAAAAATGGAGAAACTGGAAGAACTGGAAACTAATTTTTTGTAAAATATCTCTATCTAAAGCATTCTTTTTGAACCCCACCAACTTTATGCAATTGTTTAATATATACTTATAAAGATTTTTAGGGCTAAAAATGACAGCAGTTCAAAGTTGACTCTTATTACCTTCTTCCTGGTGTGAAGACGAACGCTCCTACCCAACTCCTCACGACCGAGGCAGTGAGCAGCCTCTTTCCCAACCCCAGGACCACCAAGCCACAAGTTTGCCTTCAAGGGGTGAGCCTGCACTATCTCAGGGGGCCTGCGCCTCCCACCTGCACGGCTTCCTGCACTTTCGTCACTTCTCGCAAATGTCCTGAAGACGAGCTCCGCCCCCCGCCCCGCCCATCCCCCCGGGGGCCCCGCCTCCGCTCCATGTGCATGTGAAACAAGCAGGGGGACTGTTGCCCGTGCTGACTCTCTGTGCCCTAAAAAGCCTGGAGCCTCGCTGTCCTTTCACTGCCTCGAGTATCGTGGCTTTTCTTCTTCTCCGGGTTTCAAAGTGTTTTCCGAAAACAGGATAGCAGAAGAACTTTTGTTTTCATGCGTAGGTGAAGTCAGGAATATCAAAGCAACCGAAATGAGGTTCTGATGGCTTTTTCTAAGTAGATTTTAGATGGGATCAATCCTCTTCACCACCAGATAAAGCGTGTAGAGTTCTGGTTACCAGAAATGAAAGCGTATCTTAGCTTCCTTTCGTGCCACATTCTCTAACATTAGAAGGCCTAAGTTCTGGTTCCACTACAGCCCTTAGGTAAGCAAGTCATTTAAAACCTCTGGGTGTTAGTAGAACAATCAGTAATAGGGGGAAAGTAATTCCTGCCCTATTTCTCTGGAGGGCTTGTGTGAGAATAGAAACACCAGAAATATCAGTGTCTTCGTTGTGCTGGAAAAGCGTTGTAGGAAGGTTAGTGGGCAGCATGATTTCACAGTTCTTCTGAACACCTTTTTTCCTCCTCTCTGACAGATTTAGGAACATAGAATGGAATTCAAACTCTATAAATTAGACATACTCTCTGCTCAAAGGGACCTTGATTCATTTGTGTTTCTTCTGCACAAAGAATAGGGCCAGGGACTAATTTCAGTCATGTGTCACTGCTGTCTCTAAAGTGTAAAAGTTATGGCAGCTGACATAGTGACATCTCTTTCCCTGTGACCTCTGCTTTGGTCAGATAAAATGTAAAAACTTAGGCTTCTGAGATATTGTCCAGTTTAAGCCTCAAAGGAAAAAAAAGTCTGTAAGTGCATTAAACAAATGAAGTTTTTTTCCCTAAAAAAAAAAAATCCATTGGGTTGTCTAATTCCATGAATCTCTTGCAAATTTTCAAGCTACTTTTCAGTGTCTGCATGCTAATAAAATTTCTGAATCTCTTTTTCCCCTGAAGTGTCAGTATAATGCTATGCAGCTTGCATTTTTGTTCTGGACCAGGTCCTTTGTCCCTCTTACCTCCCCCAAGCTCCTGAATCCATCAACCTGCTTAAATATACTCCTGACTTATAGATGCTCTTTAAGAATTGTATACTTAATAATTAAAGCATTTGAATGTAAGTGGTTTAATTGTAAAGTTCTATTATTTGTATGGTAAGATAGGTGCATGACAGCTCATTAATTTTTGCTATAAATTTTCTATTTATATTATACTGCAAATTCCTAGAGAAAGAGCAGGACTAAAATAAATTTAAAATAAAAACATGAAAGATTGTTTTCTTAGGTTCTTTTGTCAACTTTTAAGATTGATTTCTAAAATGTGATCAAGGAGACTTTTTATGTTTTTTATATTGTTCCACTTACTGTAGAGTGTCACTTTTGCATTTCTGACTTAATTTGACAGTAATATAAGTGTTACTGGTTCTGTAGTCCAAGAGATTTTGGAAGCAGCCAATATTAACTCAATTATATAAGGCATTAGATCCATGGGAAAATAAGGTATAATAATCATAGCATAGAAACCTGTTGAAAATTGAAAAAGAAGTTCATCAACAGAATATTAGGCTCTTCTAATCTTTTGGAGTTTTCTGCTTGAGCAAAAGTCTGATATTTGGTGAATACTGATAATCGTGGATGGTGGGATCTTATTTTATAATTTCTGCAGTGGGTTTTGTAAGGGTTATTGTGAAGGTTTTAGGAGACAGATGCCTGTGGCAGGTGGGACAGTAATGGCCGTTCTGGGACCATCAACCCCAGTGGCCTGTCAAGCAGAATCAGCCACTCCATCAGCAGCTGGTAGAGTACAGCTTTCTCAGATTGCTTCCAACGTATTTGGATACTTACATGTCAATTTCATACCAGTAAAAGAGTCAACAAATGTCCCTACATTTACCCACTCAATTATGCACATTTTTCCTTTGTCTGAAGGAAATAATGTCTGAAGAAATGTCCATCAGCATAAATACTCTTTGTATGCAAGCTGCCTGGAGCTACAAATATCTGACCAGTTCCCCTCCACAAGACTATAGAAGTTTTTGTGGCTCTTTAAAATAAACCCAGGTTTCTTCTTTTTAAAAAAGATTTTATTTATTTACTTTTAGAGAGAGGGGAAGGGAGAGAGGAGAAGGAAAGAAACATGAATGTGTGAGAGAAATATCCATCAGTTGCCTCTTGCACATCCCCGACTGGGGACCTGGCCCACAACCCAGGCATGTGCTCTGGCTGGGAATTGAACCAATGACCTTTCAGTTCGCAGGCTGGCACTTAATCCACTGAGCCACATCAGCCAGTGCAAACCTAAGGGTTCTTAATTGGCATGTTTTATATCCATCAGTATCCTTCCCTTGAGATATAGAAATCAGTCTAACTGTGTTGTTTTGTTGTACTGTACTACTTTATTTTCGCTTGGTGCAGAAATATGTTTAAAACACAAAGGCTTTCTCTAACAGTGTGCTCAGATTTTAAAACTACATGCTAGAATATTAGGGCTTTGTTAAAGCCAGGTGTGAATTGGCAGGGAAATATTAGCAAGGGTACTCCACTCCTCCCAGAACATGAGAAAAGAGTTTTCTGATTTTAATTTTTAATAAACATTGAAATACAAAGTAGAAGAGTATGAGAAGTGGAGTGAATTTCTTTGTCTTTCCTTCTTGGTTTAAATTTTTTACTTCATTTAACAGAGGAAGAAATCAAATTTTGATGAGACTAATCTGCAGAGCACCTTCTTTGAGGAAATTATTTTGATTTATCTTAAAATGTGATTCTGTGTTGTATACCCCTGACTGGGCAAGACAAAATAAAGTATAAAATTGAATAAAGCATAGGAAATGACAAATGTTTATTATTCAATATTCTAGGACTTCACCCAGCTGGGGATCCGCTTCCAGATGGGTTAAGGTTAGGAAAAAAGACCAAGCTGGGAAGTCAGTAAAATATTCTTTAAATTTTGGATTCAGTAATTTAGACATTTTAGAAAACAAGGTAACTTGGTGATTTAATTAAGTGAAATATGTAGATTTCTAATAAACAGCAAGTCAGGTTTATATTTGATTAGATTTAAAGAGAACTTGCAACTAGATTTATCCATATTTCTTCTTCCATGACGTAGGTTAATAGATAATTAAATCATGCTGGCAGGTCCAAATAAACATGTGGTTATATTTCTTTTTAGTGAAGTCTATATTTGGGGCATTATTGTTGAAGTACTTACATGTCATTCTGGGTTTTATGTTCACTTGAGGCAGTGTTCAACTTGAGTTGAAAAATTCTCATAATGTGCAATGTGTTAGTTCATTTCATATTGATATTTAAATCAACTATCCTAAACTACATAGTGATAGTCAATTATGTATTACTCATTAGTGTTCTCATATGTCCTTCTTAACTACCAAATGAATGAAAATATGTTGAAGCATTTTTTAAATTTTCTTCTTTAATATTAGATCAGTATATAATCTATAAGACTGAACAAGAAAAACCATAATTTGTGATCATTCTAATTCAAGTAGCTTTGGTCCTCTGAAAAGATAGCTTTATTTTGGGAACATCAAAGCAGTCTAATGTTAAAATCCAGATACTTTCTGGTGTCTTCTTTAAACAGAAAGAGGAAGAAATCAGTAGAGGAAGAACACATTGTCAGGAGGGACTCCGGTGGTAGACCCCAGATATTTTGAGGGCACTGAAGTCTGACCTTGAGGTTCAGCACCATGAGGAGTCAGGATGCTGCTGTTTCTAGGGATGAGGAAGCAGGCACAGTGTATTCTAACTGGCTTTAGTGGGCACAGATCCCATTTACTATATAATTTAAGCTCCAGAAATTCATACAGCCTCTTCATTGTAATTAGGCTATTGGTCACCTCTGAAAGGAAAAAAAAAACTTGGTCACCTCTGGCATAACAGTATTAAAATTAAGACAGTGTGAACAGGCTCTCTCTCTCTGGTATAAATGACTGGCTAGTGTAGCTTGAGCTACTTTTCTCCTTCATTTTTCAATACAGAGAAGTATTTTTAATGGTTTACCTTTGTGCAGAGGTTTCAAAGTTATTCGGCTTCAACTTCCACTCTTTTCAGATCTGAACGAGTGTGGCCTGAAGCCGCGTCCCTGCAAGCACAGGTGCATGAACACGTACGGCAGCTACAAGTGCTACTGTCTCAACGGGTACATGCTCATGCCGGACGGGTCCTGCTCGAGTAGGTCAAGAATCCGGACTGTTTTCTGAGTGCTTTGGGCTTGGTGTCTCTCATGTTGTGGTCTGGTAGTTTGAAAATGAAAGTGGCCTCCCAGGCCCTCCCCAGAACAGGATGGATGTAACTGTGTGTATGGGGGCAGAGTATGTGTCCCTAAGGAATGGAAAATCAAAATAGGAGCTGTCCCTTTTCGATGGCTAGCATTTCTTTTTATCATGGGCGTTAGTCTTAAATTGATTTGGATGTGATTTTAGAAGAAGAATAACAAAAGTAAGTGTGTTTTCTAATGTGTTTCCCTTTCATCAATGTGAGCATAGAGCTATTCCAGCTAGAAAAAGAACATTAGTGATTATTTCAGGACTGTGAGCTGTCCATAAAGATGGACTGTAAACTGTTGGCTGGTAGAGATTCCATTATACTTGCTGATCAATTATAAACTGCTCACAAATTCCTTCTCCCCTCATTGTTGCATTTTATTATATAGTCTAAGGACTAACTTATGTCCCTTTTCTTAAAAAACTACTTCAAATGGAAAAAAATTAAATTATTTTAGTAACATAAAAGTAGATTCCATCTGTGTCTTTGTAGGAAAGAAATACACAGTGTCTCCTGCTAGCATTTGGTTTTGTTATTAGACAGATGATGCCCTGAAATTCTCCAAGGGCTGAACATTGCATTGAGGTTGTGTTGATAGGATATCCAGCAATTGATGGCTTGATTTTCATTTTTATAGAATTATCAGTTGAATTAGCTAATTATCAGTCAGTTAATGATTAGTTATGACTAACTGGGTTGCGTTTTATAAAATGAAAAAGGTTAGCTAATTTTATTTAGCATTGCATATTTAGCATGGAACATTTTAAAGTGAGGTGGTCCATGCTTAACAATGTGAGACAGCGATGCTGGGAAACTGTAACATTGCGCAGCTCAGTGGGAGTTCTGCTGTCCCTCGGGAAAGTTAAGGTGAGGCTGAGACAATCGGGTGGATGTTTCACTTACCATCAGCACTTAGCATGTGCAGTCTGGAAACATGCCTTCATTTTCCACTCTCCTTGGCCACTGGAAACATTTCCGAATAATCTATGTGAGATGAAGTGTTACCCTTGCCTTTGAAGTCCTCAAATGCGTTCGAGGCCGGCCCCAGATGATAACAGGGCTGGTTCGCTCCTGAATCTTCTTCATCCCTGGAGGAGGAGAGCCTTTCCGTCTCTCTCCCTGTTTTTTGACTTTTGTTAGACTGTTGAATGAGTGAGGCCTTTTGTCTTCATTGCCGGCCAAGTGACACAGATCTCAGGACAAGTTAGAGACAGTTATTTCCGTTGTTGAACCTGAGTCAGCCGGTTGCACTCATTCCAGGTGCCCTGACGTGCTCCATGGCCAACTGCCAGTACGGCTGTGATGTCACCAAAGGACAGGTTCGGTGCCAGTGCCCCTCTCCTGGTCTGCAGCTGGCTCCTGATGGGCGGACCTGTGTGGGTGAGTTATAAACCCAGTGTCTCTGTCCGCAGTCTCTCTCGGAAAAGGAGGAAAGGGAAAGGTGAAGGGAGTGAGAAATAAAGGCCGTTGCTTGCATCAGGTGATTAGCTGTCCTTCAGAAGCTGTCAGGTGTCTTAAAAGAGGACCTCTGTCTGTGAATGGACCATGGAAATCTTATTTTTTCTAAAAATGGGGGGGCAGGAGAAAGCTTCAGGCAAGGGGAACCACATGTGCAAAGGCATTGAAGTTGGACGGAGCCCAGTGTTCAGGGAAACAAGAACTCGGCATTTCTGGCATGTAAGGGGCAATGACTGATAAAGCTGAAAAGGCACCTGGGGCTAGATTGTATATATTGCACTCAGGAGACTTTTTACCCCTGTAGATTAGGAAGGTAGTATAGGATTGTCATTAAGAGGCAGGGCTCTGGTTTCGAAGTGGCCTCTACCATATACTTTTAAAAAAGATTTTATGTATTTGTTTTTAGAGGGGGGGAAGGGAGAGAGGAAAAGAGGAAGAGAAACATCCATGTGTGAGAGAAATATCAATTGGTTGCCTCTCACACACACCCCAACTGGGAACTGGGCCTGCGACCCAGTCATGTGCCCAGGGGTCGAACTGGTGACCTTTCACTTTGTGGGATGAAGCCCAACCCACTGAGCCCCAGAAGTCAGGGTTCCTCTGCCATATACATGATATGTAACCTAGGTAAGAGACTTCCTGTCTTTGACCTTGAATCTCCTCATCTTTAAAATGAGAGTAATGTCCCATTGAACTATTTTGAATATTAAAGGGGCTCAAATATGGAAACAGCTTAACATGGTACCCAGCATGTAGTGAATACTCAATGAATGGGGGTATTTGGTGATTCAAGAGACTTTATTGGTTACTTCCTATATTCCAGGCACTGTGCTAAGTGCCAGGATATGCAGTAATGGACAAAGCTGACAAGATTTTGATCCTCACAAAATTGATATTCTAATGGGGCAGACAAAAAACAATAACATTACAAACAATTTTAAGTATGAAGACTTACAGGAGAAAGTAACAAGAGTCTATTTTAGAAAATAATGGACCAGGAAAGCCTTAAGCTATGACCTGGACCATTGGCCATGTGAGGAATCAAGCAAGCAGGCAGAAACGATGCAGGCACTGTGGGCAACAAGACCTGCCTGGGGTCCTGAAAGAAGGAAGGCCAAGGTGACGAAGAACAAAGTGGGAGTCTGGGGGTGGTGGCTTGAGATACAACCAGTGAGGTAGGTGGGGGCTGTTTATTACAGAGCCTTCAAGGATGTGACGAGGAGTGAGGATTCCGTCCAAAAAGCAAGTAGAAACAGTACAAGAGTTTTAGGCATAATGCTAATCCATTTTGTGCTGTGATGAAATCACTTCGACGGGTGGGTGGGAATGCTTTGGAGATGGGCAGAGAAAAAAGATCAGGTTAGGAGTCCTGGGCGATGGCAGGTTAGACGAGGGTAGTGGCTGTGGGTGAAGAGAAGAGGAGACAAATTCAAATGATTTTTCAGAGATAGAATTAACTGGGCCTGATGGTTTAGGGTGAAGAGAAATAGGGCTGTAAAGGATCACTTATGCTTTGGTTCAGGCAGTTGGGCGGATGCAGGAGCAGTGCGTGCTGAGATGTGGTGGGGGAGGAGCCTGCAGCCTGGGCTGGGACGATGGCGTGAAGGGTGGCGCTGTGGAATTTATGGTGCCTCTGGGGGCAACAGCTGGCTGATATTTATGAAGCGTCACTGTGTGCCACGAGGGAACTCTGTGTAGTTATTTATCTTAAAATATGCTCCATCGGAACATGTTGTCGCTCCACCTAAACTACAACTGCCTTGTGTTTCTAGATGTTGATGAATGTGCTTCTGGAAGGGCCTCCTGCCCTCGGTTTAGGCAGTGTGTCAACACTTTCGGGAGTTACGTCTGCAAGTGTCACACAGGCTTCGACCTCATGTACATCGGAGGCAAATACCAATGCCATGGTAATGAACCCCAGTCATTGCATTTTGCCGTCTCTTCCTATGGGGTAGAAAGGCCTCTTCATTGTGCTGATGCGTGGGATGGGGGATGGGGAGGGTGCTGGCATCGAGCAGACAGAAGTCCAGTTCAACCGCTAGTAGTTCCGGGTACACAGGGACTTGACTTCTTCTGTTTACCTGACAATTTTACATGGACATTCACATGGCAAAAAAATGTGTTTGAAACTCTCTGTATATTGTGATGCCTTCATATGTATCTAACAAATAAAGCTCTTCCTTTCCTATACCCCGATACAGATATAGACGAGTGCTCCCTTGGTCAGCACCACTGCAGCAGCTCTGCGCGCTGTTTCAATGTGCACGGGTCCTACAAGTGCAAGTGTAAAGAAGGGTACCACGGCGACGGGCTGAGCTGCGTGTGTGAGTAACGCTGGTCTCCCAGCTCCGAGCTGAGGGGAGATGAGGAGCACATTTAATTTATCAAAGAAGTACAATTTTCATAACTGCTTACATTAGTCTTTGCTTTCTACAAACAATAAAGTCACTCGTTCAAGTATTTTTTAAATTAAAGACTCAGTAAGGGCCTTGGCCGGTATAGCTCAGTGGATTGAGCGTGGGCCTGTGAACCAAAAGATTGCAGTTCGATTCCCGGTCAGGGCACATGCCTGGGTTGCAGGCCAGTTCCCAGCAGGGGATGCATGAGAGGCAACCAGACATTGAAGTTTCTCTCCCTCTCTCCTTCCCTTCCCATCTAAAGATAAATAAATAAAATCTTTAAAAAATTTAAAGACTCAGTAATACAATCTATTCTTGAAAGCATTCAGTTCCTTGGCTAAAATTTCTCAGCAGCTTTCCTTTAGCTGGCAAGGAATTTTAGATTCCTCCCAGAGAACTTGCCTTTCTTAAAATTAGAAATAAATTGTTCATTTGACATTAGCATTAGATTACGATGGTGGGATAATCTGAATATATTCCACATTTTTGGTTCCCCTGTTTTATTATTCCTCCTATTCTAAAAATTTTCCATATATATCTATTTTCCCTGTATTTAGTACTGTTTTGCTTTCTTCAGTTTTTATAAGCTCTGTTTGTAGTATGTGTGTATTAGTAGATAAATGTGAAAAAAATAACCTCCAAGATGAAAGTTTCACAAACCAAAGCCATAATTTAGCATATATTTTATGTAACAAGACTTTGTTAAATTTATGGAGTAAAATATTTCCTGAAAATCATGGGGCATAAAATCATGTGGACTAAGGATTTTTGGAAGGTCATGTATTTGTGCTGCTCAAGGAGTATATCACTCCAAGTAGATTAAATATTCATTTCTTTGGGTGAAGATAATCAAGGCAAGGTATTCCACAGCTGATCTTGGTGACCCCTTAAAATTTATTTTTAAAAAAGCTATTATATAAATTAATAACAGGAAAGAAAAACCAACTAAAACAATATGCAGAAAATTGAATAACAATGTTTTATATGAGTCAAATATTTGTAAAGAAGAGAAATTAGTCTTTAGACAATTCTAAACTTGATTTTATAATGTAGATATACCATAGGGATACTTAACAAAGACTTTCTATAAAAATGTCTCATTTAAAAAAAGTTTATAATATCTCTGCATTTTTAAAAATATCGATTGCCATTTGTTTCCACTTTACAAATTTTTGTTTCAAATAATACATATTCATTATAGAAACAAATATAATTTTTGTATTCACCCATCAATTGGTTGAATGTGTATCAGAGTCATATATGTGCATATTTGTTATTTAGAAAACAGCATGACTTACAGATGGGGAATATTCTAAATGTGAAAAGCAAGCATCATTGGCACATATTTTGATATGTTTGTTTTTTTTATAATTTGATGTTTTACCTTTGGGGGGAAGAGATGGTTCAATACTAACTGAAACCTTTTGACTTTTTTAGATATTCCCAAAGTCATGATTGAACCTTCAGGTCCAATTCATAGACCAAAGGGAAATGGTACCATTTCAAAGGGTGATGGAGGACACAGTAATTGGATTCCTGACGTCGGAAGTACTAGATGGCCTCAGAAGACACCATACATCCCTCCTGTCGTTACTAACAGGCCCACTTTTAAGCCAACAACAAGACCTACACCAAAGCCAACAGCATGGCCTACCCCACCTCCACCCCCACCCCCACCCACAGAGCTCAGAACCCCTGCACCGCCACCCACCCCGGAAAGACCAGTCCTCAGACCGACGACTACAGCGCCAGCTGCCACCACGTTTCTAGGAGAGGTGACGGTTGACAACAGGATACAGACAGATCCTCAGAAACCCAGAGGAGATGTATTCAGTAAGTTGTACAGACGTTTGCATACTTCTTGAGATTTTATCAGTGTTGTTGAGATATGATTGGCATACGGCCCTGTATAAGTTTACGGTATACAGCATAATGGTTTGACTTACATATGTCGTGATATGATTACCACAATAACTGTAGTTACCATCCATCACCTCATATAAATATAAAAGAAAAGAAAAGCTTTTTCTTGGGATTTACTCTCTTAACTTCCCTATGTACCAAGCATTGATGTTCACCATAATCACCATGTTGTACATTCCATCCCTAGTGCTTATTTCTAACTGGAAGTCTGTACCTTTGGACCGCCTTCATCCATTCTTCCTCCCCTGGTTCCTTCTGTTAACCACAAATATGGTCTCTTTTCCTATGTTTTCTTTTTTAGATTCCACATATGAATGAGATCTTACAGTATTTGTCTTTCTTTTCTACTTGTTTCACTTAACATAATGCCCCTAAAGTTCATCTGTGTTGTTACAAATGGCAGAATTTCCTTCTTTTTATGGCTGAATAGTGTTTCATTGTATAAACTCTATCTCTATATATACCATGTTTTCTGTACCCATTTATCCATCACTGGACACTTTGGTTGTTTCCCTGTCTTGGCTATTGTAAATAATGCTGCTGGGGACATGGGATGCAGGTATCTCCCTGACATCGTGCCTTCATTTCCTTTGGATATGTTTTCAGAAATAGGATTCTCGGATCCTACGGTAGCTCCCTTTAATTTTCGGAGGCACCTCCATACTATTTCCTGTAGTGGCTGTACCAGTTTTCAATCCTGCCAACATTGCATGAGGGTTCTTTTTTTTCTCTTCACATCTGTTACCACTTGTCTTTTTGTTGCTACATATGAGATGATATCTCACTGTGGGTTTGATTTTTATTTCCCTAATAATTAGTGATGTTGAGCATCTTTTCAGATACCTATTGTTCATCATATCTTCTTCAGACACATGTCTATCCAGGTTCTTTACCCATTTTTAGTTGATTATTATTATTTTTTTGCTAGTGAGTTGTATGAGTTCCCTGTACATTTTAGATATTAACCCCTTACCAGATATATTGTTTGCAGGTCTTTTTCCTATTTTATAGGTTGTCTTTTTATTTTTTTATGATTTCATTCATTTATTTTTGGAGATAGGACAAGGGAGGGAGAAAGAGAGGGAGAGAAACATCAGTGTGTGAGAGAAACACCAATCGGTTGCCTCTTGCACGCCCCCAACCAGGGACCTGGCCCACAACCCAGGCCTGTGCCCTGACTGGGAATCGAACTGGTGACCTCTCAGTTTGTGGGATGACACCCAATCCATTTAGCTACAACAGGCAGGGCTTGTTGACTTTTCATTTTGTTGTTGTTATGCAGAAGGTTTTTAGTTCGATGTAGTTCACTTGTTTATTTTTTATTTTGTTGCTGTACTTTGTGTGTTATCTCCAAAATATCATTACTAAGACCCATGCCAAGGAGCTTTTTCACCTTTGTTTTCAGGTCTTATGTCCAAGTCTTTAATCTATTTCAGCTAATTTTTTGTGAGTGGCATAAGATAGGGGTCTAGTTTTACATATTTTAAACTAATATATTCTATTGATTATGCCATTACAGTTGTTCTAGTCCCCCCTTCACTCCCCTCCACCCTGCACACCCCCCCCACCATTCCCCCCTTTCATTAATGTCCATGTGTCACAAGTTCTTTAGATTCTGTATTTCCCATAGTGTTCCTGCCCTCCCCGCTGTCTATTTTCTACCTACCATCTATGCTACTTATTTTCTGTGCCTTCTCCCCCCTTCTTCCCCTCCCACCCCCCTGTTGCTAACCCTCCATGTGTTCTTCATTTCTATGGTTTCACTCCTGATCTAGCTGTCCTCTTAGTTTGCTTTTGTTTTAGGTTTGGTTGTTAGTAACTATGAGTTTGCTGTCCTTTCACTGTTCATATTTTTTATCTTCTTTTTCTTAGATAAGTCCCTTTAACATTTCATATAATAAGGGCTTGGTGATAATGAACTCCTGGAATTTGACCTTATCTGAGAAGCACTTTATCTGTCCTTCCATTCTAAATGAAAGATTTGCTGGATAGAGCAGTCTTGGCTGTAGGTCTTTGGATTTCATGACTTGGAATACTTCTTTCCAGCCCCTTTTTGCCTGTAAGGTCTCTTTTAAGAAATCCGCTGACAGTCTGATGGGCACTCCTTTGTAGGTGACTGTCCCCTTATCTCTTGCTGCTTCTAGAAGTCTCTCCTTCATTTTCATCTTGGCTAATGTAATTACGATGTGCCTTGGTGTGTTCCTTCTTGGGTCCACCTTCTTTGGGACTCTCTGAGCTTCCTGGATTTCCTGGAAGTCTATTTCCTTTGCCAGACTTTCTTTATTCATTTTTAGAGAGAGGGGAAAAGAAGGAGAGAAATATCAATGTGTGGTTGCCACTCACGTGCCTGGTACCAGAGACCTGGCCTGCGACCCAGGCATGTGCCCTGACTGGGAATCGAACTGGCAACCCCTTGGTTCACAGGCTGTGCTCAATCCGTTGAGCTACACCAGCCAGGGCTAGTTTTATACTTTTGCATGATTATCCAATTTTCCACTATACTCCATCAAATATTCTTCCTTTCCCTATCAAATTAGTTGACCATATATTCTTGGGTTTATTTCTGGACCCTCAATTATGTTCCACTGGTCTCTTCTGTCTTTTTTCTCCCAATATCATACAGTTTTGATTACTATAGTTTATAGTATAGTTTGAAATTAGGAATTGTGATGCCTAACATTTTGTTCTTTTTTCTCAGGGCTGCTTTGTCTTTTGTGTTAGCACATTTTTATGATGTTGCTCTTTATGATGACATCTTAGCCACAGGCCATGCTGTACAAAGCATGAGTCATATACCCACACTGTTAAATATTATAAAGGGCTAAATAAAAGTCAGAGGGTTGGGCAAATAAGAATGTGTGAACAAATGGAGAGACTATCACAGTCATATAGTAGATCACATCTCCTATCCAGATGAGAATCTCCTAACATATTCAGATTTGCATGAAAACTCTCAGAGGTAGAGGACTTACTGTATCACATGCCATTTAACTTTAACTGTCCATTCATTTACAGTAAACATTTTTACTGAGTTTTAGAAGGCCAGGGCCTGTATTATGCATTGAGCTGACATAAATAAAACAGAAAGGGTTCCAGTCTGGTAGAAGAGGCAGTCACCCAGAAGGTAACTGTGGTACTTTGTTAGTGAAAGAGATTTGTGCTGGACATTCTGGGAGTAGAGAGGAGGGGACCTAGTGAGTTGGGGGGCAGGGACTATTTGGTGTGGGGAGCTTTGTGAGTGAAATGGGGCAAAGAGTATGTGGAAAGGGAGGCATTAGGTTTCACAGGGACAGTACGACACAGGCACGGTGGTAGGACGAAGCATGGTGTATGCGATAAACTACCAGCACACTGGAGGGTTGAGTTAGGGATCATTGAGAAAAACTGCGCAGCTATCCCTGTACTTTCTGAAAACTGGTGGCTAGATCTGGAATGGAGCTAGATTAAAGATCCCAGCTTTTCCCTGGCTGGTATAGCTCAGTGGATTGAGTGTGGGCCTGTGAAGCAAAGGGTCACTGGTTCGATTCCCCGTCAGGGCACATGCCTCGGTTGAAGGCCAGGTCCCCAGCAGGGGACACATGAGAGGCAACCACACATTGATGTTTCTCTCCCACTCTTTCCCCTTCCCTTCCCCTCTCTCTAAAAATAAATAAATAAAATATTTAAAAAAAGATCCCAGCTTTTTAATGGGTGACTGGGTAAACGGTGATGCCACCAATGGAGACAAAGGCTACAGGCAACAAGCAAGCTTTGAAGGAAGACAAGGTTGTTCCTTTATTACCAGACCAAAATTTGGAATGTTACCACTTTATCTGTTCCCTGTAGTTTTCCATTTGTCACATTTCACATTGTTTATTCTTACCTACTTTTGCATTTACTCCTTCTCTTTTCCTTTCAACGTTACTAGTTTCTTCTTTTTCTTTCCCCATTCCCCCATGATGGAACTAAACTTTGCCCCTTTTAGATTGAACAGTTGCAAATTTTCACCAGGTTTTGATAAGAAAAGAATGCTAACATTTGTAATTTTTCAAGAGAGAAAGCTTTTTTTTCTTTATATGCGACTCAATTTAACAGGAAATTGATATTCTCTAATTTTGATATAGCTGTAATTGTGTATGTTTTGGTACAGTTTTTAGATGGATTAGATGGTAGATCTGATCATATATTTTATATGCACGTATCTTTTATTTTTGAAAAGCACATTTTTTGTAATTTTTATCCTCACACCTTTTCTTTTTTGTGTCTTCCCCCTTCTCTCTACCTTCTTCCCCTCCCTCTCTCTCTCTCTCTCTCTCCTGTCTCTCTTTTTCTCACTCCATTCTTTCATTATTTCTTTGTGATCACACAGTGGAATTATAATTACTGATCACACAGTAATTATAATAATATTATAATTGTAATATTTAATTATAAATTAAATATAATTTAATATTATTATTAAAATAATCCTTTATTAATGATTGCTGAAGTAGAGTATTTATATTATTCTGCTGCTTAAGGGAGGGTCATAAAAACTTGGCTATTTAATATAAAAAGTTAGTCTGACATAGATATCAACACTCTTTTCTGAATCTTTGAATGTTTTCTTTTTTAAAAGGTCTCTCCCCAATTTTCTTCTCCATACCAACATTCATATGCATGAAAAATAACACTGAAGTTCACCAACAGAATGTAGCAGGGTAAAATTGGGGAAACGTGGAGTTCAGTGACGTTGGGGCACTCGTTGTAAGAGAGTGGGACCCTAAAGATAGGCCCTGGGAAAGAACTGCCCTGATCCTGTGCCACGGCCGTTGCGTGCCACGGAGAGCACTGCTGCCTTTGGTCACTCCTGCCAGAAGGTATACCCCCTCGCATTTCCCCTTCGGCTCCAGCTGCTGGTGAACACGAGCATGGATGGGGATACTTCGGACACTTCTTAATTTCTTAATTCGCTGTCTTGTGAGTGTAGGGTATCTTCTGAAGAAACTAAGTGTTCCAGGTTTTTAATTTAGGACAAAAACTGGTGTTAATTCGCCAGGAAAACAGAAAGAAACCTGATCACTATTTTAGCTCAACACCATTTCTTTATTTAGTATTTTCTTCACTTCTGGCATGATGAATTTAAGATGTTTTTATTTGCCACACGGGTCTGAGAATAAAATTTGGCTCTCCTCATTTCATGAACTTTCAGGTGATGTTAATTACAGACACTGTCTAGCTCCGGATAGTCCCACACTTCAATAATGACGTTTTTCATTACATTGAAAGACACATTATTTTAAGGGAAGAGATTGTTAAATGGTGCTTTTCTTTATAGTGTGTGCATGTTATTGTTCTCTGGAGAAAAAACTAAAGATATTCTAAAAGGAAGAAAAAATCGTAACAAGACTATAACTCCAGCCCAGACGTCTCCCCAGATTGCAGACTCGCGTGTCTCCTGCCTAGGAGACCTCCCCTGTTGGGTGAAACTAGATGTTCAGACGCCTGGCTGCGTTGTGCCGCCCCGTCATCCCAGGCACATTCTACCCATGGCCTTTCACTCCCCGAGACACAGTGCTGTCATCCTACAGCCAACGAACTCAGAGTCATCTTCTTGTACCCACATCCAGTCTGTAGAAAACCCTATTAGCCTTGACTTTAAATTATATCGAAATTGTGCCCACTGCTTGCCATCTCCAATGCTGCCACCCTGGCCCAAGCTGTTCCTGCCTTGGAGGACACGCCCCAATTCCTTGATCCATATGAATTGTGCAATAGAGCATTTTTTAGATTTTAGAAAAGAAGCTGCATATATATATATATATATATATATATATATAAAATCATATACGATATATGATAAACTGCATATCAGATGTGTGTGTATGTATATATATATATATATATATATACACACACATATATATATGAGATAACTGATACATGTCTGTGTTTCTGCAGTGAAACACATGAATACTTACAATAATTTGGCTACTCAAGACCCTGAGGTTAGGTTAAGTGTAGGTGAGCTTTGCCACCTACTAGTGTGTTACTGCACTAATGTGCTACAGAAACAGCTTTTGAATTTCAGAATTATAGGGAAGAACAGCTTCTTCCTGCTTCCACCTTTGCCTTTTTCTGTGGTCTCTGCTCAACTCAGCAGCCAGAATGAGATTTTGAAAGTTCAGTGAGATGTCAGTGTTCCAAGTTCTACATTAGCGACACTTCGTTTAGGAAGAGCTTAAGCCCCGCCATTGTCTCACAGAGTCCTAACTGGTCTCACTTCCTAGCACTCTGCTTATTCACTTCACTCCAGCTACTCCGGTCTCCGCACTGCTCCTCACACTTCTCCCAGCTAAGGGCTTGCACTCCAGCTGTTCCCTCTTCCTGAACAGCGCCCCCCCCCTCAGCTATGAGCTTGGCTCACTTTCTCACCTCCTCACACAGACCTCAGCTTATCAGTGAGGCTACCCTGACTGCCACCTCATTCAGTACTGCGACCTCCCCAACCACCAGCAGCACACCTGAACTCACTGCTCTTTACTCTTTCTTCTTTTTTTAAATAGTATTAATCACCTTCTGATATACTGCACTGTTCACTTATTTATGTCTATCTGTGTCTTTCCTTACTAGTATCTAAGCTTTTGAGACAGGGATCTTTATGTATTTTCTTCACTGGTACATTTCCCGAACCTAGAATAATGCCTGGCACATGACTGGCGCTTAAACACTATTTCTGGAACCAAGCGATGAGTGAATAGATTGATCACTCATAACCTTTTAAATAAAAAATTGTTATCATATAATTATATTTTCCATATAAAACCTAGTTTATTATAATAATGCATTCATCTATTTTTAAGAATTAAAACATATATTCTTTTCTGATTGTTACTTATTTTTATACTCTGGAGAGCTTTTTTTTTAATTATGCTTCCACCATTTTCCCCTCACTCTCTTCCTCCCTTTCTTCCTTCTTTTTGAAGATTGGTATTCTAGTCAATGGATTTTTTTTAAAAAATGGATATTAGTACTTTCATTTGACATTTAATATCATTCTATATTCGTTTGGGGTGTGCAGCACAGTGGTTATGTAGTCATGCACTTTATAGAGTGTTCCTTCTGATCTATCAAGTATGTAATCTAAAAATGTTAGGTTAAAAGAATACACAAAATATTCCATTTGTATATTCCATTTGACCCCATTTCGGTATAAAATGCATGCCTACATATGTCTGAATGAATTTGAAAGTCTGGAAGAAGAGAGACCAAAATGGTAACCATGGGTCTATCCAGTTTATGATATTTGGGGTGATTTTCATTGTCTTTTTGCTTCCCTCATGCTGAGTTGGTATTTTTTTAATCTTCCCATCTGCACTGCCATTAGTCACAGTAGTTCAGTACGGCACTAATTCCTTGGGAGAGGGGCCCGTGGTACTTGAATCCCACTCTCTCCAGCAGTGTGTTTGTGTGTTTTTCTGAAAAAGTACACTAATAGATTCTAATTCTTAATCATGTTCATTTTATTTAAAAACAACATACTGGCTTTAAAAATTTATAAAAGGCCCTGGCCGTTGTTGCTCAGATGTTTACAGCATCATTGTAGACCAGAATGTAGCAGGTTTGAGTCCTGGTCAGGGCACAGGCCTGCCTGCCTAGGTTGCCGTGCACAAGAGGTATCCAGTCAGTGTTCCTCTCTCATATCGGTGTTTCTCTCCTCTCTGTATTCTCCCTTCCCTCTCTCTAGGGTCAACGAACATGTCCTCAGTAAGAATTTAGGGAAAAAAAAAAACAAAAAGAAAAGAAACAAAATTAGGGTAAGGACTATTGCTAGGATTAGGGTTCAAAAAACAAATAAAAATAAAAATTCATTGAAGATTTTATTAACTTCTATTTTGAACCTCTCAAATTTTTCTTTGCACTCCAGTGTCAGGAGTGCCCGGTTTTAGCGGGGAAGCTCAGATTACTACAAGGAATATGATATCAGTTGGACCATGAAGCAGATTTTTGTCAGTGTTGTCATAGCCCATTTAAACCGAGGTAATTTAGGATGCTTATCTGAAACACGGCTCCCAACCCCGGGGCCAGTCTGGGTCAGCAGCCTGTTAGGAACCAGTGGGAAAACCTCACCTGATCTCCGCCTCCTGTCCCCACTCCACCCCGCTCATGCACTGCCAGAGGTGAGCACAGGTGAGAGCCTAAGCTCTGCCCCCCACTCCCGCCTCCCCAGAAAAATTGTCTTCCCCGAAACCAGTCCCTGGTGCCGAAAAGGGTGGAGACCGCTGACCTGAAGTGTAGGTTCCTAATTACTGCAACATGTACACTACATCAGACTGTCTGGGGAAGTATTGCTCCGTCTGTGCTGTGTGGGTCTTGTGAAAAGGAAACCTCCCACCCAGTGAGGCTGTCATGGGGCCCGCGACTCCACATGTCGAACAAGCTCACAGGTCCCGCCTCTGACCTGCCCGCCCCATTTTGAACAGCAGGGCTGTAAGAACCATAATGGCAGCCCAGACCCAGTAGAACTGGGTCCTCCTCAATGGAGACAGGATTAGCCATCTGTGAGACTTTTTAAATGTAGCAATTGTTCCTAAAATGTACCGTGTGGCATCGGGCTCATAGAAAGTGAAAATGGTGTTGCAGATAAAGGCTATTTACAGAATATAATGTAACATGTATCAGATGTTCTCAGGAGCGGCCCTCTCGGACACCAGACTCAGTGTTGCTAGGTTTTCCTGAATCAGGAGGACGTGTTGAAATTCCAACTGCCGTGCAGGAAGGAGAGCGTCATTTACTCTTCACTGACGGCTGCTTTGCTGCAAGCATGCTGTCCACAGGTTCTGTCTCTCATTGCCCTTCAGCAGATTTGACAAGAGTTTGTGGCTGATGTGATTACATTGTTCTTAGTCCCGGAAATACAGTCTCTTTTCTGATTCTCGGCGGTGATGAGTAAAAAGATTGTTTCTGCTGAGGGTTCGGAGAGGTCTTCAAACTAGTTTGCTTTCTAGTAAACAGCAAAGCCCACAGAGACCCTGAACAGATGCCTGTCATCGCCCTGAAGATTAGATTTCTGCTAGTGTTTTGAAGGACTGAGTTGGCAATGCTTATAGGTCAGGATCTGGTGCTGTGAATTCTGAACATTTTCAAGATTTTTGATTTATATTTTAATTGGATCCTGTAGTGCCTGGCAAAAAATATTGTTCTCTCTGGAAAGTATAAATTGAGTTTTTGGTGAATGTGACCAAAGGCAGAAATGAGATTTTTTTTAAGTTGTATGCACATTTGTCTGCAGTGTTGTAATGAAAAGTATCGTGCTCATAGTCACTCTGCTATACTAGTCATGTCACTAAGTCTTTCTGTGCCTTTGTTTCCTCATTTGGACGTGGGGATAATAACAGCATCTGCCTCGTTGGGATGTTGTGAAATTAGGTGAGAGAGCACACCGAGAACTCCTACCCCAGTACTTGGCATATAATAAGGACTCAGGGCGTTCTAGCTATTACGACTTCCGCTTACATTGTTGAATCCACTTAAATGGTAATGATAGCATTTCCTACTTACCTCAGAAGAACACAGCCCTATTTTGTGTCATTCTAAATGCTTATATTTTTCGGATGTTTTTTATTATGGTTCATTTGGATTTTAATGTTAATTTTGGCTAACCAGGTCCTTTTGAAACAAGCTGATTTGCAAGTACAAGCTATTAGGTAAGCAGACAAGATGAAAATAGAAAGCTGTAAGTTCATATATCCTTTCTTATGACCAAATAAGTGGGCTGTCCTTAGTTTGGGTGTTTTTAGTAATGTGTGAATAGCTGTGGTGTTAAAGGCACCATCTCCGCAACTTCTTTGCTGTACAAATAATGACAACAGCCTTTTCAGAGACAATGTTCAGAAGTTATATGATGGGTCCAACAAATACCAGCAATCAAAGCCCCCTTTCTTCCTTTAAAGGGATTCTTTTGGCCTGAGGGCACTGACTCTTGTCCCCGACATTCCACAGGCAGATTCTGGAACACCCCAGGTGACCACGCTGCGCCCAGTGCCAGCAGACCCGCCGGGCTCTGCTTGCCACCTGCGTTCTGGTGTGCAGGACGCGGTCCTGGCAGAAGCGAACCTCTAAGGTTCGCTTTGGCTTAGAAGAGAGAAACTGCTCCCTTAATCTGGAAGAGTTGTGTAATCATCTCTATGTTCATACCTGCAGAAGAACCATCTTTTAGATGTTCTGTTCTCCTGGGCAGTACTTGAGGCAGTTCTGAAACTTCACTGAAGGAGAAACGGGAGAGTCGCAAAGACTGGGCTCAGTACTGCATGGCTGTGTCCATGTGCCACTGTTCTCCAGTGGCACTGTTCGCCAGCTCTGCTACCTACCCTCCACCCACAGGTGTTTTTTGGACTCCTTAGAGTCTCTTGTGGATGAAGGCTTTGGCAAACAGGGCTTATTTCTGTGGAGCTCAGCACCCTTTTCCTGTTGTGCTTGTAATCGGTAGATAGCTAGGAATTTTCTCTAATGTGGTTAAGGAAATTTCAGAAACTCTTTTCCAGTCCCTTTTGTTTGCTTCTCTCTGGTCATTTAAAGCTTTAGTACATATGTTCTTCATCTTGAGAGGTGAAGTGGGGGCAGGGAAGAGAGGAGAGGGGGAAGTGGGAGAAGGAAAGAGGGGGAAAGCGGGGAGGAAGAGAGCAGCAAAGCTGCTTCATAAAACTTTTGTCGTTCATCCCCACACTATAGTCTCTAAAACTCCCCGGGTTTCGCCACCAGAATGTGCTGTCAGAAAATGAGGAATGTGGGTCCTTCTCTTTGGAGGAATTAAACTTCGAAGCAGAGAATTTAGAACACTGTTATCTGTAACCTTTTAGTTCAACAGCAAATGCCAGACCAGCCTGGGTCACGTCACAGAGTCCCGGAGAACAGAAACAGAATTTGCAGGCCTCCCTTTTAGTAACAGTGCTTCCCAGCTGCCCAGTGGTAGTGGGCTCGCCCTGGGAGGGGCCTGTGATAATATTTACATTCACCTCACTGTGCTTACTCTTAGCACTTTTTGAGTAAAATATACAACTGACCATTTGGGAAACCTCATTTATGAACTCAGGTCATATATTAATATGATCATATTCATGGGGAAAATATATTTAATAGCAAGTGCTGGGCCAGACTTTCTTTTAAGTTTTCTGCTTATTTGCTTTGGCCAATTCTTCTTGCAGGCCCCAGAGCTCCCAGGCATTAGGAAGCATCCTGGGTCCCTAAAACCATCCCCACTCCACTTTTACCCAGCTGGCTCCTTCATTGCCTATATACCCTGTCCCTTGTCCCTTCATGCAGAAGGTTGTAAGAAACAGTGTGCAACGGGTGTTTTTTAGTAGGTGAAAACATTGGCCAATGGAAAAAAAACCCATAGGCAATACGTGTTTTCAAGACTAATTCTTGAAGTCATGTTTGGTTATAACTGTCCTCTGACACCCTCTTCCTCCTGTCCATTCTCCACACCACAGCCAGAATGGTGTACCTCGTCTTGGCACTCCTCTGTTAAAATCTTCCAGAGGCTTCCAGTTTCTCCCAGAACAGAGTCCAAAATCTTTACAGGGCTTTAAGAGGCCCAGCAGACTGCCTGCCTCAGTCAATCAGTGCCTTTCTTCTCCCGAGAGCTGCACTCCTGCGGTGAGGATTCAGCCCCACACCCCATCATCCTCCAGGGGGCCAGCTCGCAGTGACCCACCCACCCTGTAAGCAGCACCTCAAAGAGGTTTTCAGGCTTCAGTCCCCTCTGCTAACCCAGCCAGCCAGCCAGCCCCCTTTCTTCTCACCCCTGTGCTCTCATGGCTTCCTCTACCTCA
The DNA here is from genome assembly GCF_014824575.4 of Sturnira hondurensis. Taxonomy (NCBI): domain Eukaryota; kingdom Metazoa; phylum Chordata; class Mammalia; order Chiroptera; family Phyllostomidae; genus Sturnira; species Sturnira hondurensis. The sequence goes on along the minus strand of NW_028093845.1, from coordinate 9,412,641 downwards.
CATTTAAAGCATTCATTTCCTGGGGAAATGGTTAGATGTCTGGCTTCACGTCTGGAAGGTAGATCCTATGAAGGCAAGAAGAGTATGCGCTTTGCTTTAGGACATGCTCTTAGCCCAGGGCCTGGTATGCGTGGAAGCCGCTTTCTTGATTGATGGCATTAGCCTGTGGGTGGGACAAGGGGCGTGGCTGAAGAGAGGAACTGTATTGGTAGATTCCTCACCATTTTTTTAATCTCTGGAATTATACCATTCTAATTCCGAGAATTCATGGTCCAACCACAGAGAAGAGTTAATATGCATTTGTTTTTATAAAATATATGTAGATGTGTTTAAATTGGCTATTAGCCAAAATATGATGCAGGGAAGGATGAGGAGGAAAATCAGGTATCAGCCTCTATCCTACTTATACTTGTGTTCTCGGGCATGGCTAGTCATTTATTTTAATTAAAATTTTCTGCATTGATTCAACTAGCTCTCTGGATTAAAGAGTATTTTCAAATTACACAAATGCATTTTAGTTTCACAGCCTCATGTTTAACAACCGCTATCAACTCTCTGTCCAGAGCCCCCCTGAGCAGTCAAACACAGGCAGCAGACACAGCTGCTGGGGGTGGGCACGGACATGCGTCCCGAAGGAGCTCTCTTCGCTTTCAGTATTTTAGGGTAAGTTTCTTCCATAATAGAAATTCTTTTTCTAAATAATCTTTAAAATTTAGAATCATAAAAGATAGCACAACCCCCCCCCCCACCAAATGACAAAATATCACTTTCCTTTTCAATAATCAGACTACCACTCTTAGCATTTTGGTGTATTTATATGTATTGATTGAATTGTTACCCAAGGACATTTTTATTGCTTTTTGGAGAGAGAGGAGGGAGAGCAGAAGGGAGAGAGAGACATCACTGTGAGAGGGAAGCATAGACCCACTGTGCTTCCCTTCACTCCAGTGCCCTCCACCCGTAGCCTGGGCTGGGGCTCGCCCACACCTGGACTGGGGATGGTGAGTGTCTGTACAGGGGACTGAACCCGCAACCTAGGCATGTGGCCTGAGGAATCGAACCTGCAGCTCTTTGGTTACGGGTCGGTGCTTCAACCAACTGAGCCACACCGGCCAGGGCAGCACATTGGTGCATTTTTTACCATTCTTTTTTCCCGTCCAAATGTTTGGTTTGTCCGTTTCTCTCATACCCAGGGGAGATCAAACTGCTTGATTTTGTTCCCACTGCTTATTTCACTTAGTATTTTCTCCTGACACAGCAGTGGGACGCTGTTAGCAATCCAAACTGGTGTGTATGGGAAAGAGTTAATTACACGAACTCTTACAGAGTAGAACACACCCAGTTGTAAGACCCAATAGCTGCAGAGCATTGCAAGTCTAAATTCCTGGGAGTGCTTCCCAGTGAATTAAAGTGAAGGTGTGTATGATCATCCGCCGCTGAATCAATAGTTCTGGGAATCCCAGTGCTTAAAAGACTAATGAACCATCTGACACTTTGCAAGTTGTTAGATGACTAAGTCGTTGGATTGCTGTTTTCAAATCCTCCAGCCACTGTGAACACCTTTCCCCAACTGTTCTGGGCACTTTCCTTGGCACGGAGGCCTGACGTGCTCGCCCTTCCCCCATCCCAAGACTTTGCTTGGAAGGCTCCATGTTCTTCCTCTCTCCATGCAGAAGGAGCTTCTGTGGAGACGACCTCCTTCATCTCCCTGCACCAAGACCCATTTGCCCTCTGACAGTTCTTCACGTGGAAAAAAAGGGAGCTGACAAACTCTCATAATATCCCCGAAATATGGCACTTTAAGATTTGAGCTATTCCCACCCAGACACAATCTGCATAAATTACAAGATTAAGGGAAAATAAAATGATGATTCTATAGAGTTTTTCTAACTTCCGTTGTTATCAGAAATGAAGCATGCTTGCCTACAACTTTGTAGTATTTCTGGTAGATAAAAGGCAGTCACCCTCTCAGAGGCCCAAAGAAAGAAAGAAAAGCCGTAATTGGATGTCTTTGCTGTCAGTCATCTGGGTGTGAAAGAAGGAAGGCAGAAGCCTCAGCCCTAGAGCACCTGGGATCAATCAGGTTGTGGCCGAGAGCTTCTCTCTGAGTTGGCTTCTCTTCTCTGTCCCTCACAGGCTGGGAATGAGTGAGTGTGTGGGAGGGGCTTTTCTGGCTGGACTTGTGAAACAAGCAGGAAAAAACTTGAAAGCAGTAAGCTTAAAAAATATCAGTGTAAATATTGTAGAATTGATCATTTAAAATCCTTGCTAAAAATAATAGGAACAGTATGGAAAAAGAACCCTTTTGATTAATATCCGTGGCTTGGTGTTCTACATCTTTCACTCTCTGCCTTATAAAAATAGATAATTCATTCAAGTTCTGTCGAAGAAAAGGGAGTATTCCCTGGTCTTTGGCCGAGAATCCCCCACCCCCACCATGGCTCCCACACTCTCAAGTCTCACCCGAGCCACTCCCTGTGCCATCATCTGGTGTTTGCCTCCCTGGCCCTTACCAACAGTGAGAATCCTCGGGTTCACTGAGCTTCGAGCTCATGTCTGCCCCTCCTGTTAGCGTGCAGGCTCCAAAGGGCCAGGTCCTTGTTGGTCCTGCTCACCCCTTTCACCCCGCCTCCGCCGCCTCCCACAGCGCTTGGCATATGGGTGGTAATCAAATACACATTAAAGGAATGAAAAGCTAATGATTTAAATTCAGCCACATTTTAAAAAGGGTCTACTTAAGCTCTGCCCCACTTGTTTCCATGAGGAAAAGGGTGGACCAGACTCCATGGGTTTCTTGACAAAATCTTCAGCTTTGTTCAGTGAACACTCGCTCATGCTGTGGGAATGCCATGTGAATAAGACATGACTGATGCTCTCTGGGACCTCAGGGACTGGCAGAAGGACTCACATGTATGACTCACATGTATGTAAATAACTGCAAATCTATGAAAAAGTGGAATCGAGGTGTGGACACAGGAGTTTATGAGTTAGAGGGGGAAGAATTTAATTTGCCTGGGCACGAAAGTGTTCACACAGGCAGTGATGTTTGCACGGGGGCATGAACGAAGAGGGGAAGTTTGGCAGGTTAATTAGCAGGAAGAGCGTCTCGAACTGGGGACAGGGTCGGAGACTGAACATAAATGATGGGTTTGTGCGCTTGGGGGTAGGAGGGGTGGGATTGTAAATGCTGAAGCAAGGCCTTTGGATTTGACCTTAGAGGAGCCAGGGCATCTGCTTAAGCAAGGCAGGGCCTGGTAAGAGACCCAGGTTGGCATGCACCAGTACGCAGTGCTCGCTGGAGGGGGGTCAAAGCTGTGGTCGGAAAGCCAAACCTGGCATTTCAGTGAAAATATCCCTAATCTAGAGTTCATAGTGTGTCTTTCATAGAGATGAAATTTTGAATTTCATAGAGATGAATATTTTATTTGTAACCGTTAGCTCTTTTAAAATGTATTTTCCAGACAAAGGCCTTTTAATATATTTTATGTTGAGTATTAGAAACTTTTGAAAACCATGTTTTATTTGTACCTAGATATATATTCCAGTATACATCACTGTAGAACAAACTTTGTGAATCTTCATGTGAAGTGTAGTTAAGTAGTTTGTCTTCTTTCAGATGAGCAAATGCCCAGGTTTTTCTCCCCTGCCCCCATTAAAGGTAATGTCTCCTTGTCAAAACCTCATCAAAACATCTCCCTCTCTTTCAGTCCCACGGCACCCTTCAAATGACGTGTTTGAAATGTTTGAAATTGAAAGAGGAGTCAGTGCGGAGGATGAAGCAAAGGATGATCCAGGTAGACACTTCTATTCTTAGTACCATTAGAGTGGCATTGTATTATTTCCCTTTTTTTCATGAAACTAACTTTTACATTGGAAATTGTGAGGTTGCACCTGGGAGAATTTTAGATTTTTTTTATACAACTTGATTTCCTCTGCAGTTTAGTCAGCTGGGCACAAATAACTGAGTCATCATTATCTTTTTAAAAATATATTAAGCTGCATTTAATAGAAACTCTGGGGAGGAAATCATATTGTATAAGCGATGATGTAACAAGGTCATAACTTGGCAACATTCGTGTGCTGTGTTTTTCCAGCACATGGGCATGATTGTGCTGAGGAAGGATCCATGCGGTTTCCTTCCCATCTCCGGGAGAGGAGTTCTGGCGGGTTAGTTCAGTGCGGACGGGAGAGAGCACGCGTCCAGATAACCTTGTTAACAAATACATGCTGTTGTCAGTCTGTGGTTTACTTGTCTTTCTGGCCTTTTCCTCACAGGTGTCCTCATACACAGTTGCAGTTTTGACCATGGGCTTTGCGGGTGGATCAGGGAAAAAGACAGTGACCTGCACTGGGAACCAGTGAGGGACCCGGCAGGTAAGACCGGTGACGTAACTCAAGGACCCCTCGATCTGATCCTGGAGGGAGACCCTGGTGCTGCTAACCAAGTGTACCATCTCATCTCTGTGTTTCCCTAATAAAGAGGGCAAAGGAACAGCTTGTCCAGCCTTCATATACTCCATTTGTTAAGGGAACTAAAAATGTTAACTGTCAACAAGGATGGTACTATGGTAAGACGAGTAGTTCATTAAAAGGCCAGTAAGTACCTCTCAAAAAGCTTGGTAAATAAAACAAGTGGACTTATTCTCACCTATTTTATCTCACTTGTAGTGCCTTGTTCCCAAACATAAGAGAAGTATCAGCCATGGTAGAAGCCACAGTCTATTTTCCTTCGCATCTTTTTTTTTTTTTAAATATTTGAGACACAGTTGAAGGAGACTGACATTTCTGTGAGGTTGTGAATTCCTCTCTGAAAAAAAATTTAATCTAATTTGGATGTTGGAGAAATTAGTTCTAAATTACCACTACTTATTCCTAGAGAATGTTCTTCGTAAGGTGGATTTAGACATAGTTCCTTGGAAAATTAATAGGCTTTTAAATTTCACACTTGGAGGTTTTAATACTTACAAGCTGTTTTGTTTTCTTGTTCCAGAAAGCAAAGCTACATATTGTTGGTTTTTTCCCTCCCCTAAGTAATTAAATCTTTTATGGATGATGTCAACTTCATGGAAGGATGAGGAGTCTGGTTTCTTTTTTTTTTCCTTTTTACACTCCTGGTTTTAAATTTAGAAATGAAGGAGACACGACGTGAAGAAAAGGTATACTGTTAACTAAAAAGTATGTTGTTCACGAAAAGCCTAGTTCTTAATAGCATCCCAGGTATTATATACAAGAACACAAAACACTCAAAAGTTTACTTAAGAGAGGATACGCTCTGTTAAACCAGTGATTCTCAAACTTCAGCATTTGTACAATTCAGCTGGGGGCCTGGTTAAAGCGTAGGTTTGGACGCATTTCTGACAAGCTTCTTGGAAACACTGCGCTGCTGATCCTTGATGGACATTTTGAGTAGCAAGGTATTAAAATACAATATTAGACTAAAATATTTCATGACATCCCCCAAGATTGAAATATCAGATCTTTTATAATAAACATTTGAGGTAAGCTTTCAAAAATACGAATATTCTTCAGATTCAGATGGTTTTTTTTTAGATGTATCTTAGCTGTACAATAATTAACAACATGCAGACACAGAAGAGAGCCAGCCCCCCTCGTTCTTGCTCTGCTGTTAGCTCTCGTGCATTGAGGGCTGCTCTGAGCAGCACGACGTTGCTGTGACAGGCAGATGTAGTTACTGATTTCAGAGGGAGAGAAACACCGAGTTGTTGTTGCACTTAGTTCATGCGTTCTTTGGCTGCCTCTTCTATGTGTCCTGACCGGAGATCGAATCTGCAACTTTGGTGTATCCAGACAACGCTCTAAACCAGCTGAGCTATCCGGCCAGGGCTATATAGTTTTAAATGTTAATTCTTCAATTAGTTGACATTCCCTATTATTTTACATTAGTTTCAGCTGTACAGCGTAGCAGTAGATAATTAGATAATTTACAAAGTGATCACTTCAATAATTCTAGTGCCCACCTGGCACCATACATAGTTATTATAATATTATTGACTATATTCCCTATGCTGTACTTTACATCACTGTGGCTATTGGGACAGCATTATTATTAGTGTCACATATATCTGTGAATTAGAAACCAGCATTTATTTAATGCCTACTATAGTCTTGAGTCATTCATCATCTCACTAATTTTATTTACTATCCTATTATCCACCCTGTGAAGCAAGTAGTATTGTTTTTATTTTGCAAAGGAAATACCGAGGCCCAGAGTTTACATAAATTTCCTAAGTCCACAGAGCGAAGGAGCAGACTTCATGCCCAGACCTCCCTGGGCTGCCCATGCAGCCTCCCAGGCCGTTCAGTGTCCAGGACATCAGCAGGATTCGGGGTGTTCACTCCCCCACAGCCTGACCCAAGTCTCTGGTGGTAGAGTGCAGGCCCCAATTAGCTGGTCTCCACCCTGTGGGCTGGCCTGGCTGCTCACCTGGAGCAGTTTCTACCAAATGAAGGATCGTGAGCAGCCATGCATGTTCACGGTCACAGTGAATAACTCTTTCAAGTAAGGTACACTGGAGAGAGTAATTCATGCTAAATCAGCTCAGAAGAATTTGTCACAGATCCATGTAGAAAGTCTATGTAGATAAATACTTGATTTTTAGAATTCGCATACTATTTTATAGGATCGATTTAGTACTTTTCAACTCTTTTTATTATTCACCTCATTTGTGAATGTTTAAATTTGTTGGGACCCATTTCCCCTCTGATGGAAAAATGAGAAAATTGGAAATTAAAATGTCAGGCAAAAAAAGTTGAAAGTGGCGATTTGGCTGTGACCATGCAGAACACACAGGAAGGAAGTGGTGGCTGCCTGGACGTGACTGGAGAGAGCTCGCGGTGATGGCTCTGGGGCTGCTGTCCTGGGTTTTCATAGGCAACGTGGATGGACTGCATGTTGGCCGTGGTTATTAAGACGTTCTCCCCGAGCTGTGAAGAGCTCGAAGCCAGAGAAGTGCTGACACAATCAGCTGCACATATCACATCGTCGGGCCTCATTTAAGAGGACGGAATCTAATGGGGATGAATCCTGAGCGTGGCTCGTGGTCTGGACACCACTTACTCAGCCATGGGAGGGGAAAAAGTGCCTCGGCAGTAAGTGTGAAAGACTGGATTTTTAGTGAATTAAAAAACCAGTAAGTGAACCCTGTGTGGTTGCTGTCAACAAGCTGGGTTATTTCCCTAGAAATAGGCTATTTTGTACAGAATGGAAACTCCACTTTGGTGGGTTCTTTCTGGTCTGAGAAGAATAGAGATAAATGCAGGTCATACAGAATGACCTGGATGGAGAGATGTCTCAAAGCTAAAGACAGGAAGCAAAGCCAGCATGTTTATTCTGGAGAAGAAGCAGTGGATCGGGGCTGCTTTCCAAATATTGTGTACCCTCTTACATGCCTTGCTTTTGTCACTTAAGGATGTTATCCTAAGAGTTCACATGAAGAACAAGACATTGAAACCAAAATGCCTGGGCTGAAACCCAGCACCACTGCTCACTAGCTTTGACCTTGAGCAAGTTATTTAAAGGGAGATAATCAGAAGTATCTATTCAACATATGTAAAGCATTGAAAGCAGTGCCTGTCCCAGAGTGACCATTAAAATAGCATCATCCATTGCTGTTGAAGACGGTCCTATGCAGTCATACAGGACACCCTCACTCGTCTCCGTGACTGTCACTCCATCCATCATTCCTCAGATGTGCCCTTGCAGTTAACCAGCCATCTCTGGGGAACATCTGAGTCATTTCCAGCCTTTTGGCAGTTTGGACAATACTACAGTGAAAACCTTATGTACATGTCACTTCATGTACATTTGAATAGAATATGTCTGTAGGAATAAATTCCTAGATGTGGGTCACCAAATCAGAGGGAACTTGCACTTGAATTCTGATAGGTTTCACTGACTTGCCCTCCATGATGGTTATACCAGTTTAAACATCCACAAATAAATGTTTAACGGCCATCCCAACAATAGATCTTATCCAACTGTTTTTAAAAATCTTTGCCAAGCTTATCAGTAAAAAGTCATCTCATTTTGCCCTGGCTGGTGTAGCTCAGTGGATTGAGCGCGGGCCTGCGAACCACACGATCACAATTCGATTCCCAGTCAGGGAACATGCCTGGGTTGCAGGCCAGTTCCCAGCAGGGAACTCACAAGAGGCAACCATACATTGATATTTCTCTCCCTCTCTCCTTCCCTTCCTCTCTAAAGATAAATAAATAAATATTTTTAAAAAGTCATCTCATTTTAACTTATTTAATTGTGAAAATTTGACCATCTTTTCACATTTTAAGCCATTTTTTTCTGAGATGCTTTGTATTTGTCTTTTGTGTCTCTTTATTGTTGGTTTGTAAGCTCTGTGTCAAAAGGAAACATAGTCCATTTTCATGTGTCACAAATATTTTTTGGCTTGTCTTACTACTTTATAGTGTTATCTTGGAGCGAAAATTTGGAAACAACTTAAATGTTCTTCAGCAAAAAAAAAATGGCTAAATTGTTAATGGCATAGTTGAAGCTATGAAAAATGTCTATTTGTTGACACAGAAAAATGGCTGAAGATATTTATAAAAAAGCAAGTCATAACACCGAATAAGCATTCACAGAGCCGCTTCATGGAGCAATAGCAACCGTGGCCTCTCTGACACGCGTTGCTTTTTAGGGTCGACTCTTTGATCAGGGTGCCTCAGTTTGTTAGGTTTCCTCCCTCGCAGGCAGCGTCTGGCAGTGACATTAGTATACATTCCACAGAGACTGAAGATAATCCTTGTTTTCTTTAAACTTGCAGGTTAGCTGTAATAACCTTATATCTTAGTCTTAGCCAAAATACCCATGATGATTCAAAAGCTAACTTATGGGGAGACATATAAAATCCATCTAAGTATTTTGGCCTAAAATACCATTTGGATTAATTTGGGAGGATGTGGGTAGTGGGATGACGATAAGAAATTGTGTTAGTTGTTGATGATTCAAGTATATGACTCACGGACCTATTTCCTTGGAAGTTTTTTTTTCTGAATTCTTAGAAGATCATTTTTTACAACAAACAGCATTGAGCTCCTACCATGTACCAGGAGTGAAATGGGGTGACTTGGGGGAACGGTTGGTTCTGACATCAAAGAGTAAACATCTCAGGGGGGTGCAGGGAGAGGAGCTTACAAACCAATGATCCAATCAGAGGGTAGCAAGTGCTGAATAGCGGGCCAGTCAGCTCTGAACTCAGACCTTCCTCCTGCAGCCTCTGGGTAACACCTTGGGTGACTTCACCTCTCAAAGCCTTCGTTCGCTTCATAGACTTGTGAGCAGCATCCATGGGATGCCGTCACAGAGCCCTCGGCTCTGCCTAGTCAAGAAATGTGTCCAGAAATCCCCTCTTCAGTCCTGTGGCTGCTCTGAGAGCACTTGGAAGAGACCTCACTTGAAAAATAGGAGGGCACCCCAAACCTTAATCATGTCTGATAGAGAGTACATCTAAGAAGAAAAATGGTTGTCTTTTCATTGAAAAATAAGTGGGGTTGCTACCAGAACAGATGCATGTGTTCAGCGTTCTAGCCCCATTTTCCTGTAGCTAAATCAGTGTTGAAACACGGGGTGTTTTTCAGTTGGCCACAGGAAAACAGCCTGAGAGGAATGTTGTTTGTATTGGATTGAGTTTCAAAATACTGCCTACAACTTTCCCCCTTGAGAAGCAGCTTTTCCCCACTCCCTGCTGCTCCCACTTGTCTTCCCCTGAATGGCAGCTTATCTAACAACAGAAAAGGCAAACTCTATAGCCCAAAGGATCTGAGGACAAAGGGACCTGCCTAAAGTGACCGTTTTATTAACATTTTGTGTTCATGTGTATTATATTACATTAGGTATTAGCTAGTTGTTACAATATAAAAACATTGCAAACTACTTATCTTCAAATAAAACTGATGCTCCCGGAAACTGGAGGCTTTCCAGAGCACCTCTGCCTTTTCCTGGGGTGAGGTGCTTTTGGTGGGAGAGGCATAGGAAGCTCTGGCATTCTTAAAGGGCTGTTTTCTCTCTCGATTTAAAAGGAAATCAGAAGAGATAATAAACAGATTTAGGTCCCTTTAAACCACCACCTGCCCTGCTTCCTGGAGGTTAATTATCCACCTAGGAGATTCTCTGGGCAACTCCGCGTCCCCCGCCCCGTCGGCCAGCCAGCCAGCCCGACAACATAATCATCACTTGGGGAGGATCTGGGGTGGTGAAGGCGTGTGTCTGTGCCTGCCTGTCTGTGCCTGATCATATTCCGCCGGCAGTGTTGGCAGTGTTCGGGCTCCTAATTGCTGTGTGTCTCTGGCATAGCTCATCCTCTCCATTAGCACATGAGCGCATGTTTTCTGTAAACACAAAACTGTGGAATTTGAGACAGGCATAGAAAGAAGTCATATTTTTCTTCTTCAGTAATCTGAAATTCTTCACAAATGACTGTCACAGTCTGAAGTTTATTTAAGCAAACAAAAAAAAGTGAAACTCCTGTCCATACTTTTGTCCTTCAAGGGATGTCCGCACGTACACCCACGGCCCTGCTTTTCCCATTGCAGGTGGACAGTATCTGACCGTCTCAGCAGCCAAGGGCCCAGGGGGAAAAGCTGCTCGCTTGGTGCTACCACTCGGCCACCTCATGCATTCAGGGGACCTGTGCCTGTCATTCAGGCACAAGGTGACTGGGCTGCACTCTGGCGCACTCCAGGTGTTTGTGAGAAAGCACGGTGCCCACGGAGCAGCGCTGTGGGGAAGAAACGGTGGCCGTGGCTGGAGGCGAACGCAGATCACCCTGCGAGGGGCTGATGTCAAGAGTGTGAGTAGAAGGAAAACTGGGAGCTTTCCCTGTTATAGGAGAACTGGGGTCTGAACTGGAAGAAGTCTTGTTCCCTTCACTAACTCGGGCTCAGACAAAAGGTAGTGTTTTTTCTGGATATGATGATCCCATTCCTGCCTCTTTCTTTAATCACTTTTTGCATCTTTGTAACTCTTCATTACAACCCATGACCACCGCTCCCACCACCCTACTAGGGTAGATCCCCTACTTCTAGTAAAAAAAAAATAACTGAAAAAGTAAAAACATTAAGAGAAACTTCAAAGAGTATCTCCTTATACTTCAAACTCTGACCACGAGTTACCCTAAAGTGTTTTTTGTACCAAAATGTTTCTTTAAATTCCATTTTTCCCTCTTTGCCTTATTAAGTAAGACAGGATGTGGGAAAAGCTTTGATTGAGTATATAAATTTTATCTTAAGTAATCAAGTCATATGTACCAATCAGGGCATCTGTAACACCTCACCGAAATGATTATTTGGAAAAAGTGTCTTCTTTATGTTGATGCCTATAAAACTTTTACCATTATATTCTGCATCTATGTCTATAGGTATAGTTTCTAGAAACTCTTCTAGAAAGAAAACGTAGCCTGCATTAATACAGCTTTTATCAGAGTCTTGGATTTCTTACTCTGATTTTTCTTAAAAATTTTCTTAGTATTCATATTTTTAGAGAAATAAAAACAAGATAAGTCATTTCAATTCACAGAAGAGACTGGTTTCTTTTGTTTTATTTTTAGCTTTCATTTTTTATTTTTTACATTGCCATTTAGTCCCCCGTCCCCCTCCCCCCAGCACGTCCGCGAGTCCTTCCTCCTATTGGCTGGATCCCTCCACCGCCCACCCTCACCCGAACCCCCACAAAGGAGCAAGGATGCTATAAAAGATAAAATGCAAGGATAGTGAAAGTCCTTGGTCTTCACACACAAAAAACAACCCTGTGGTTAGATGATGGAGTTTGATTCTCTTCTGTTTTGCAGCAAAGCTGTATGAACCCGGTGGAGGAGTTGGGACGCATCGGGCTGCAGGACTGTGTCCTCGAGACCTCTGGGTCTCAACTTCTGCACCTTCACACTCCCTCACACTGTTTGCCTCTGACCTTGGGGATCCTGGGCAGAACTGTCCACATCATAAGCATTCCTAAAGTGAAGTAGTCCATAGTTTAGAATGGCTTTTAAAGGATAACCGATTCTGAGTAATAACAGTTGACCTAAGTTTTTACCAGATGGGAAGCCTCAGGTGATACTGTTCTGTAGTCTTTCCTTCTGTTAAGTAAGTTTACTATTTAGTTTTGGGGGAGTTTGCCCTTATATTGCTAACTAAGCAGGCATTGGGAAGGGCAGCAGAGGCCTGACTGGTGTGTGCCTTCTCTCCCTAGGTCATCTTCAAAGGCGAAAAAAGGCGTGGTCACACCGGGGAGATTGGATTGGATGATGTGAGCTTGAGAAAAGGCCACTGCTCTGAAGAACACGCGCGACTCCACAACTAGCGATGAACTCCTATGTTGCTCCCTCTTCTTTTTTCGATCGTCACCTCCTGTCTTCTCCTCCCTTTGATCAGGCCTAGGAGAAGGGTGTGTCAGAGAAAGTGGTCCCTGACCCTCATCTTGTCGGCCTGCTTCTGTGCAATCCCAATGAACAAGTGACACTCTCCTTGGAATGGAAGGGGCACCAGCGGACCCATGCAGTCCATCTTTGGGTGTGACCTTTAGGAACCGGCCTTCAGCATGTGTGGCCTACGCCATCCTTCATCCTGGTTACGAGGTGTTCCTTGCAGCAAGTAACGGGAGACGTTTTCAAAAGAAATTTGTGCAAGTGGCATTTTGCTATCTGTTCAGTGTTGTGCCCTGAGTAGTACTGACTTCCCCAAAGACACGTGGTACCATGTGCTTGTGAAACTGGGTTCTCCTCTTCCCTGGACTGACCTGAACGCTTGTCCTGCCATTCCCTTTATAAAGAAAGGGTACACAACATATGAAAATGCATTTACTCTTGTTATCTGTATTTTTCTTTTAAAGACAATTATGTAAAGTGGGCACGTAATTCTTTGTTAGTAGTATTGTGTTTTGTGTAAATGTGCTATTGATATTAAGTGGTTACGTGTTCCTAATATTTACAGACAGACTCTAGTTGCAAGAGAAAAGGCAGCTTGTGATCTTTTGAATTAAAAAATACATGGTGAAATGTTGCCCCGTTCTGTGATCTTATATTGGAGTAAGATGAATTTGAAGCAGTGTCAGGTTGTGGCAGTGAAGGGATGAATGTTTGAATGAACTTGAGCTTGATCCCTACGAAGGAGAAGAAACCATTTACTTAGGTAGACCAGAAGCTGACATTAGTGTATGAAACTGTTTCCGGTTACACCTTTAAACCAACAGCTTCCCCCCGTGAGAGCCTGGTCCTCTGGTGACTGTAAGAAGCTTGGTAAAAGTTCTGGCTGTTTCAGAGGAAAGAGTCTGTTTAAGGAAACAGGGCGAGGAGAAGCATGGGAACAGCCCCGTTGGAACAGAGTTTCTTACTAATTTTAAATCAGTATAAACTTAGGCAGCTAGCTGATAACTTTCATGCTGTCATGCCGGGGTGGGACAGGAAGCAGGCCACACGCTTTGAGGTATTGAATGTGTTGGGACAGGATCCATTATGCACTAGAACAATGGGACAAGGTTGGAATTCTAAGATCTAAGAACCTTCAACTAATATATTTCCTCCTTGAGTATTTTAACTTTATAAGAAAAGTATATAACTTTTAAAATGCAACTTACTACTGAGGCTTTTCCTCATTTCTGATTAAGTAATCAAAATATTTTCTGCTACTTTTGCCAGGAATCACAAAGATGATTAAAGGGTTGGAAAAAAGATCTGTGGTGGAAAATGAAAGGGACTGGGATTATTCGGCCTGGAGAAGAGAAGACTGGGGGCAGATCGTTGCTGGTGTTCAAGTGCACGGAGGGCTGGTTCAGGCAGGATGGTGGCCAGCTGCTCTCCACATGCACTAAGAATAGAATGAGAGCGAGCAGGCTTAGACTGCAGCGTGAGGGAGCGCTTTCTGGCAGGGACAGTGGTTAAGTTAGAATCCCTTATAAAGGAGTGTGACTTTGTCTCACTCTCTTGTTGGAGGCTTTTAAAAAATCAGATAAAACTTTGTTTCAGGTGGTTGATGATGTTCAAGGTAGAGTACAGAACCTCCCGGAAGATGTTTTGGTACATTACCACGTAATGAGAATCTGCAGCACTGGGCCCTTCGGAGTAGGCCGAGATTTAATTTAGGCGTCTTTCTCTTTGGCTCCCCAAGGGAGAGGAATCAAAAAGGGGGAAATCCACCAAATGCTGGGCTCACTAGAATGTCTCTCCCTTTATGGCAAACCTAGCAGTATTAAAACAAAAAAGAAGAAAAAACATATATATATATTTATTCCAAAAAGAGAGTATAATAAACAGATGTTTTAGTATCTCAATGTCCTAATGTGGTGGTGTTTATTTTTTTTCTTGAATAAGTATAACCCTTTCACTTGCCAATGGATGATACTCAAGATTTTTAAAAAGACTGTAACAACAGACTGTACAGAGCCTGTCCACTGGTGCGGTCTCTCCAGAGTGTGTGGCAGCTGACCCCGGGTGCCCATGGAGAGTGCCAGGCCCAGCCAGGCCCTTCCCTTCACCAGCTGGTCTGATTCAGTTTCTCTTATCAATTGAATCTCCCAAGTTCCACAATGATAATGTTTTTAGAACAATATGTATAATAGTATGTATACCTCTTGTCGTTTAACTTGGTGGAGGCGGGGCAGGAGGGGAGTATAAATCAGTGAGCCTTTGAGTAGGGGCCAGAAAATATGGCCTTAGAGTCTTTTTAATTTGTTATCTTTTTTGGTCCTGTTAACTGCATGATTGAAGATGAAAGGGGGAAAGATTGAAAATTTCACTTTTAGGTGCCAATAATACATTGCACTAAACTGATGAAAGAAGTTATCCAAAGTACTGTATAACATCTTGTTTATTATTTAATGTTTTCTAAAGTGAAAAATGTTAGTGGTTTTCCAAACAACCAAATAAAAATAATTCTTTGTAAATAAAGGCACTGTTAATGATACCAGATGTGTATTTCTTTTTGTTTTGACTTTTTTTTTTAATTAGGGGAGTATATACTGCAAACATGACTGGAGACAGAGGTATTGGCAACATCATAATGCTTTTCAGGTTATGAATGCGAGGTACAGATTCAGCACCAACAGGAAAGATCAGATCATGTGACACATGTCACACCTTCACACACGGCCTTACATAGTTTTCTTCTATCTCCTGGTTGTAAACATATGCCTCAAATTCTTTTATGGAAATGCAGGTTAAGCTATAAGTAAACATATAAACAGACATAAATTATAAATGAAAAAAGCCTTTTTTACTAGTGTTGATTTTGTTAATTTAGGACATTTTATTCTGATTCCAATAACTTTTTCTAATGAAGCAAACAACTATAAAAATACAATAAAGATTATATTCAAAAAGTAATAAAATGCAAGATTAAAAATTAGTCCTACAAAATTATAGAACATATGCTAATGGTTTTTTTCTTTCTAACGCTAACAGCTAGGACAAGTTTTGGATAAGGATGTACATTAAGCAGAAGGTAAAGAAAAGCTGCATGCAGTTCCCTTCATCTTGGAGATATTCTCTTATCTCAGAGATCCTTCTTAATCACTCCTGGGAGACTGTAGGAAACCCTTGTTTTCTGAGTGTGTTAAGAAAGTATGGATGAGGAGAGACTTAGGAACCTCCAGGATATCTTTAAACATTCCAACATCTGAATTATAGGGGTGCCAGAAGGAGAATAGGAAGAGCAACAAGTGGAAAACTTATTGGAACAAATAATAAAGGAGAACTTCCCCAGTCTGGCAAAGGAAATAGACTTCCAGGAAGTACAGGAAGCTCAGAGAGTCCAAAAGAAGTTGGACCCAAGAAGGAACACACCAAGGCACATCATAATTACATTAGCCAAGATTAAAATGAAGGAGAGACTTCTAGAAGCAGCAAGAGATAAGGGGACAGTCACCTACAAGGGAGTTCCCATCAGACTGTCAGCGGATTTCTCAAGAGAGACCTTACAGGCAAGAAGAGGCTGGAAAAAGTATTTGAAGTCATGAAAGGCAAGGACCTACATCCGAGACTTCTCTATCCAGCAAAGTTTTCATTTAGAATGGAAGGGCAGATAAAGTGCTTCTCAGATAAGGTCAAGTTAAAGGAGTTCATCATCACCAAGCCCTTATGATATGAAATGTTAAGAGGGACTTATCTAAGAAAAAGAAGATAAAAAACAGGTACAGTAAAGTGATAGCAAACTCACAATTATTAAAAACCACACCTAAAACAAAAACAAAAACAAACTAAGCAAACATCTAGAACAGGAATAGAACCACAGAAATGGAGATCACACAGAGAATTAGCAACAGGGGAGTGGGAGGAGGAGAGAGGGGGAAAAAATTCAGAGAATAAGTAGCATAGATGGTAGGTAGAAAATAGACAGGGGGAGGACAAGAATAGTATGGGAAATGTAGAAGCTAAAGAACTTACAACCCATGAACATGAACTAAAAGGAGGGAATGTGGGTGGGAGGGGGTGTGCAGGGTGGAGAGGAGTGAAGGGAGGAAAATGGGACAACTGTTATAGCATAATCAATAAAATATATTTAAAAAATAAAGAAAGTACAATGTTTCTTGAATTTTGTATTTTCTTCAATAGATGTCTCTATTTTTCATATTACATGGCTGGATACTTTCTGGGCAGACCTCACATGGTGCCAGGTGGGTACTGGAAATATTAGGGTAACACTTTGTACAACATGTGATTGTGTCTAACCACTATGCTGTACACTGAAACCAATAAATAACAATATTGAAAATAAACTGCTGTAAATGTAGCTTGGTATACAAGAGTTGTATGTGAGGAAATCAGATATCTTAACACCAAAAGAACCCAAACAATCCAATTACAAATGTGCAAAGAACCTGAACAGACATTTCTTCCAAGAGGACATATAAATGGGAAAGATCTATGAAGAGAGCTTGATGTCATTATCATTAGAAGTCAGGAATGCATATTAAAAGCACAATGAGATATTACCACTTGGCAGGATGGTTGTTATCAATAAATCAACAAGCAAGTGGTGGAGTTGTAGAGAAAAGGGAACCAACGCCAGTGCACTGTTGGTGGGACTGTAAATTGAGGCCACTATGATGGAAGACAGTAAGGAGGTGCTGCAAAAAATAAAAATAGAACCAACTTACGACCCAACATTCCACTTCTGGGTACATAGTCAAAAAATCCACAACACTAATTTGAAAAGATATATTCACCTCTGTGTTTATTGCAGCATTATTTACAATAGCCAAGATAAAGGAGCAACCTAAGTGTCCATCAATCAAGTGGATACAGAAGTTGTGGCACGTATATACAATGCACTGTTACTCAGCCATAAAAAGAATAAAATCTTGCCATTTACAGCATAGATGGACCTAGAGGGTAATATGTGAAGTGAAGTAAATCAGATGGAGTAAGACAAATACCATATAATTTAACTTATATGTGGAATCCTGTAAATGAAATAAATGAACAAACAGAGCAGAAAAACACATAGGGAGCAAATTGATGATGACAAGATGGGAGGTAGGTTTGGGGGAGGTTGGAAAAGTTGAGAGGAATAAAAAATTTTTCCAGGTATAAAAACAGTTATAGGGATGTAAAATATAACTTAGGGAGTACAGCCAATAATGTTGTAATTACTATGTATGGTGTCCTATGAGTACTAGACTTACTAGACTAGACTTAGACTAAACCACTTCATAAGGTTTATAAGTGTGTAATCGTCATGATGTACATCTGTAACTTGTATACTACTGTATGTCAACTATAATTTAAAAATAAAATTTAAAAAATACAACTGCGACACGATCAGCAATTTTATTTCTGGGTATTTATCTGAAGAAAATGAAAACGTAATGGAAAAGTTATCTGCACCCTCTTCAGTGCAGCATTGTTTACAAAAGCCAAGACGCAGAAACCACCCCAGCATCCACTGCAAATGAATGAATGAAGAAAACAGGAAAGAATGAAATTTTGTCATTTGTGACAACATATATGGGTCCTGAGGGCATTGAGTGAGATAAGTCAGAGAAAGATACCAGATGATCTCACTTATATGTGCAATATAAAGCAAAGAAAAAAAAAGAGCAAAACCAAAAGAAAGACTGAAACCCTAGCACAAATACAGAGAATAAGTTGGTGATTTTCAGAGGTCAAGGGAAGGTAGGGAGTAGGTGGATGAATGGAGTCAAAAGGTACAAACTTGTAACCATAAAATAAACAAGTCAGAGGATGTAATATACAGCATGGTAACTATAGTTAATAATACTGTATTGCATATTTGAAAGTTGCTAGGAGAATACATCCTAAAATTTCTCGTGAAATTTTTCATCCTAAAATTATTTCTCGTGATTAATAATTTTTACAACTGTGATGGTAAAAATAATTTTTACAACTGTGATGGTGATAGATGTTAACTAGACTTACTGTGGTGAACACTTTGCAATATATACAAATACTAAATTATGTTGTATACCTGAAACCAATAAATGTCACATGTCAATTATATATCAACTATACCTAAAAAAAACTCAGTTGTTTTCCTACCCATCAGCAATGAACAATAAAAAAAATAGAGAAAACAGTGTTGTTTACAGCAGCATCCAAAAGAATAACATACCTAAGAATAAATTAACCAAGCAGATGAAAGACTTGTGTATTGGAAACTATAAGACATTACTGAAAGAATATTAAGAAGACTGAAATAAATGGAGGGACATCCTATGTTTAAGAATTAAAAGACACAGTAGTAAGATGTCAATACTACCAAAAGGAATTTACATTTTCAGTTTAATTTTGATCAAAATTTCAATGACCTGTTGAAAAAATTGGAACACCAATGCTCAAACTGATATAAAATTTCAAGGAGCCTCAAATAGGCAAAATAATCTTGAACAAGAAGAATAACACTGGAGGATTCACACTTCCCATTTTCAAACTTGCTACAAGGCAGCAATAATCAAAAGAGTGTGGTACTGGTGTAGAGACAAATAGACCAATGGAATAAAATGAAGAGCCCAAAAATAAACTCATACATCTGGTGAATTGCTTATTTATCATGCTTTCAAGATCATTTAATGAATTAAGGATAGCCTCTTCAATAAATGGTGCTGGCATAACTCAATATTCATAAGCAAAAGAATGAAGTAAGACCCATACCTCAAATCATATATAAAAGCTCAAAATTAATCATAATACAAATGTAAGAGCTGAAACTATAAAACTTGAAGAAAAAAATTCAAGTAAATTTTCATGGCTTTCATACTTGGCAATGGGTTATTAGCTATGACACCAAACGCATAAGTAATAAAAGAAAAGACAGGTAAAATCGTCTTCATAAAAATTAAAACATTTTGTGCAAAGAACAATCAAGAGAGTATAAAGACAACCTGTAGAAAGGGAAAAAATATATGCAAATTGTGTATTTCATAAGGGTTTAATATTCACAATATGTAGAGAACTTTTACAATTCAACAAGGCAAATACAAATAAAACTGTGTAAAGAATTTGAATACAGATTTCTCAAAACAAATCTATACAGATGGTAAAAACACATAAAGATATTCAGCATAATAATTCACTAGGAAAATGCAAATTAAAACCACAACATGGTATCACTCAGCACTAACAAAGATGGTAATAATCAAGAAAATAGAAAGTAATGAGTATAGGTGAGGATGTAGACAGTTTGGATACTGCAAGTGGGAACATAAAATAGTGCAGCCATTGTGGAAAACAGTTTGGCAAGTTCTCAAAAAATTAAATATTCAATTACTCTATGAGCCAGAAATTCCACTCCTGGGTATATACCTAAAGAATTGAAAATAGCTACTTAAACAAATACTTGTACACAAACTTCAGAGCACTACTATTTGCAATAGGCAAAAGGTGAAAATAGTTACAGTGTCTATTAACAGATGAATAGATAATCAAGTTATGGTGTATCCACAAAGGAAATATTATTCAGCCATAAAATTGAATTAATTACTATTCTATGGACAATGTGGATGAACCTCAAAAACATTACGCCAAGTGAAAGGAGTCAGGCGCAAAAGATCACATATTCTCATCTACACAATGGAATACTACACAGCAGGAAGAAAGAAGGAACCCCTACCTTTTGTGACAGCATGGATGGAACTGGAGACTATTATGCTAAGTGAAATAAGTGAGTTGGAGAAAGACAAATACCCTATGATCTCACTTATAACTGGAATCTAATGAACAACAACAACAACAAAAAAAACCCTAACAACATAAATAGAAGCAGAGACATGGGAACATGGAACAGACTAACAGCTGCAGGAAGGAAGAAGAGAGTGGGGGAGTGGAAGTAAGGTGAAGGGATTAGTCAAAGAACATGTGTGAATGACTATGGACCTGGACAAAAGAGAGGGGAGTGACTGTGGGCTACAGGGGTGGGCTGGGTGGAGGGGGCGAAGGGAGAAAAATTGGGGCAACTGTAATAGAAGAAATAATACAAAAAATTTAGAAAAATTTTAGGCATATGTAAAGAAACCACAGTGAAAATAACTGGGGGGGAATACTTAAATTGAGGAAGGGCTCTAACTCTATTAAATCTTATTTCTTAAGGAAAAAGATAGAAGACCAAAGGCGAATAAGGAAAACATTAAAATCTACACCTGGGCATACTGATGTCTGCTTATTATTTTCTGTGCCTTCTGTTCATTAAAATTTTCCATAACTTAAGTAATAACTGTGTATTCATTTCTTTGTTTTAACGTGTCTGTGCACTTTTGCCCTCTGGGGAAATGGCCTGTGGCCAGTCACAGAGGTTGCAAAAAGATGTTGCACTTGGAGAGTTTGTATCAGTGAGAAATGGGTAGAAAGGACAGCGTGGTTAAAGCGAAGAGGGCACTTTCACACCCAGTTAGTTCCATTACCCACTCTCCCATAATCTGCAGTTTCTCAACGCTAAGCCTTCCGAGTTGTCAATAAATTAATAATCATGGCAAAGAGATAAAAAAATCACATATTGTATTATTTCATTTACATAGAAATCCACAATAGGTAAGTCAATGGAAACAGAAACAGATGTGTGGAGGCCCTCGTGGTCAGGGAGAATGACCACTTTGTGGGCGGGGGTTTATTCTGGGCGATGATAATGTGCGGGAACTTAACAGAGGTAGTGGTTGCACAACATTTTGAGGGTAGTAAATGCCACTGAATTGTTCCCTTCAAAATCGGTAACTTTTCAGGTGCCTTTCACCTTAATAGAATTTTTTAAATTGTCAAATAATGAAGCAGAAGAGAGAGGAAAACAGATGAGACAAATAGAAAGCGAAGAGCAAGGTGGCAGATTTAAACCAAATTCTAACAATAACAATAACATTGTTTTAAAATGGTCTTAGACACTCCAGCTACAAGGAAGGGCCTGTCAGACTGGATAGAAAAGCAAGACTCAACCATATGCTGCCTACGAGATACGAATAAGAAAACCCAACTTTTGGGCTTGAGCTATTTAAGCTTGCTAACCTGGTACAGAGCAGCGCTTTGTCTAAGAGATGGCAGGGCCTTATCAAAGAGGAAGTCATAATTGAGGACACTTAACTGTAAGCGAGGCAGTGACCCAGGAAGACTACATTCTGGAGGACAAAGGGACATTCATGAACTGGAGATAAGTAACTAGAAATGCTTTTTCAGGCTGCAGGAGGCAGAGACCTGAAAGCAACTTGGAATTACACTGGTTAGTTTTCTCTGCATCCATTCATTAAAAGCTAAATACTGGTCCTCACTCATACCGTGGAAATGGAATTTGGAAGAGCACAGATTACTACCCTGAAGGCTCGGCCTGTTTGATCTGTATCTTCATTTTCCAGATCCAGCCTCCTGGGAGTCTTGGATCCGCTTACAGTTTCTTCAGCTGTGTTGAATGATCTAAAAGCAATGGCTCCTGTATGGGGACAATTTTGACCCTCAGGGGATATTTGGCATCGTCTAGAAACCTTCCTAGCTGTCACAATTTGGTGGTGCTACCGGTACGTATTGGTTAGAGTCTGGATATGTTGCCAAACATCCTATGAATCACAGGAGAGCTCAGAGCAACAAAGAACTATGTGGTCTCAAATGTCAACAGTGCTGAGGGTGCAACAGCCTGATCCAAATCAATGATTCTGAATCAGTGATTTCTAAAGAGTGGCCCCCAACCCAGCAGCATCAACACTGGGAACATATTAGAAATGCAAATTCTCGGACTCCATGTCTGACCTAGAGAGTGAGAAACTCCGGCAGAGCCCAGCAACTTGGGGTACAACAAGCTCTCCAAGTGATGCTGATACGCACGGGTCTGAGATGAAATCTCCTTGCTTACTCTTCCTTTCCCACTGGCTCTCTGGCGGGACCTGCACAAGGCCAATCCTGCAGGGCCTCACCACCACTCCTTAACTCTGAACCGTAACACTGCTGTTCGACCACACTGCTCTTTGAAGGCTGTTTGTCATCTTGGCTATGATTCCACTGTTCAAGACACACACGCCATCCCACCAGCAGCACCTGGGAGGAGAGTGTGCCCCGCTTCCCCGAAATCCTCTTCTCCCTTGGCCTCCATGAGCCACACTCCACATTTCCAACCAATTACTGGCAGAATCCTCCAAACTCACTAAGCTCCAAACTCACAAGTCCTAAACTATATTATCACAGTATAGTTCTAATCCTCTGCTCTCCCTTCCCCTCAAATCTGTTTCCCTTGCTAATCCCCCCTTTCTCTGAATGAAAACAATAGCTCATCGAAGTCATTAATCCTTGACATTTGCCACCATTTGATTTTTTACTAAGTTTTATTTTTTAATTATTCAAACCATTGAGAAATTCTAATAGTTCTGCCTCTGAATGAGTTCTTCCGCTTCTTCTGTCTCACACTAATCAAAAGTAAAAAATATTTGAGATGACTTTTTTTTGTATTTGAAGTTGAGAGAGGAATGAGGATTTCATTTTCCAAGGCATTTTAACTGAGAAATGAAAAGTACTGCTCTGTCCCTTATGAAATTGTTTTGGCTCTTCAGCAGGCAAGAGCTGTGGGTTTAGGGCACATTTTTCAGTCATCTTTTTGTATGGTTTGCACTTTTGTAAGCTCCTTCAAATCTGTTATTAAATAAGATAATTAAGACGGAGCAGCAAAACCTACCTTGGTTCCTGAAGAGTTGAACACACGCTCCAGGTTACCTGAAGAGCAGGCTAGCAGCAGAGCGCAGGAAGCTTGGGTTTTAGAAATAAATAGGAAACAGCTTTTTCCATTTCTTTTTTAATAGAAATCAAATGTGCATCCATGAGCTGAACTTTTCAGCCCTTTTACTCAGAGTGTGGTCAGCAGACCAGCAACATAAGCATCACCTGTGCACTTCTAGAAACCGTCATGAGCCCACCTCAAACCTAATAAAGTAAAACCCACATCTAACCATAGTCCCTGGGTGACTTGGATGCCTGCGAGGGTTTGCAAAGCCAGTCTTTAGCACAAAAAGCTGTCCTATAGAGCTTAGCTTTCTCCCACATCTGTCCCCCGTGAAACACATCTGCTCAGCTTGAGAGCTGTGGGTTCTCAAAGTGTGGTCCTGGAGCCCGCAGCTTCTGCATTACCAGGGAACTTGCTAGAAATTCAGATTCTCAGGCTCACTCAGACCGATGGAATCAAATTCCGGGGACGGGGCTCAGCAGTCTAGGTTGTAACAGCCCTGCAGCTCTCCTGATGCCCACCTCTGTGGAGAAGCATCGCTTTAGAGATGGCAGCTTGGCATCATAGCCATGCACACAGAGACTCCGCCTTCCCTAGTGGGTGAGGTGCCCCAGGACACAAGCACTGCGGGGGGCACAATTACCTACACAGGCTCAGTGTGGTGTTAGGGGAACCTGAGTCGGTGTTATTTCACTGGGACTGTGAATAATGACATATTCCATATACACATAAAGTTTATAGTTTATAAAGCATTTTCCATGGTATTTAACTTAATCCCACGGCAATATAGGGTGTGGATATAATCACCTACTTCAACAGATGAAGAAAGTGAGTTTGAGAAAGCTTAAGTGACTTTTTAAAGGGAAAATAAGGATTAAGGGGCAGGGCTAGCCTTGGAACCCAAACGCCCCACAGCAGAGGTACCTTCTACCAGCCATTTGAAATGTTAAATGGAGAAGTTTCAAATAAGCTAAAAACTTCTGAATACTTGTGACCTTCTGGGAAATAAAATTCAGGCGCTGGAACTCATGAAGAAAGACCTATAAAAAATAAAATTCACAAGTTCCCCTCTAAAGGCTCAACAACAACAATGACAAAATATGAATATATGGGAAGAGTTAAAGCAAATGAAGCAAAAGTTAACAGTTGGTGAATCTAGGTGGATTTATAAGATTTTATTGCACAATTTCTGCAACTCTTCTGTAAAAAAAACAAAACTCACAATGCCATCGATATCTGTGTTCCAGTAGATTAGACGCCCCTTACCTGTCATTACATGTTTGGGACTCGGTCAAACAGCTTCTACTTAGAAGAACTTAGCTGTGCGTGCACTGTGGGGAAGCAGGTATGAGACACAAGAAAGATGCTTTTCCTTTCTCCTCCTTCTGCAGTGAAGCTTACTCATTTGTGCTAATATTCTCTGGGGTCCCTGCCACAAAGGCAATCCTGGGCTGCAGTTGTTATTAGTAGGGTTGCGTTCTCTCTCACCTCAGGCAGACCACCAGTCTGCTACAGGGAAGCCGCCGGGGTTCTCACAGAGCCTGTTTGCCCCTGTGCTGGGCCCTGCAATTCTCAGCCTCTGTGGCCAGCGGCCACACGGGGCTCCATCCAGGCCACTTCATAAACGGGGCTACCTGCATGCCACTTTCCTCCTGTGTGACAGCTAGTGTTTCTGACAGACTTTTTTTGATAAAATACTGGACTGGGAAAAAATAGTGAGAAAGACATTGAGACGACTAGGGAAATTTGGTTTAGATAAGAGCGTTTCTGTCAAAAGTGAATGATTTGCCTCCACCTACCTCTCACCTACTTGTAAGGCCGCACTGGGCTCGGGCCTTTTTGGCTTAGGATAAGAGTTAACATTTACACATTGTTTACAGTTCAAAGATACTTTTCTCTTCAGTCTCTCATTGGCATTTGATAATATACGATTTCTTCCTTTGACTACAGTGCTTGAGTGTATGTAGGATTAGGTTCCTCATTTTACAGACGAGGGTCACTGAGTGTCATTGACAACCAAATTCTCAAAGGTCATTTGGAAATGCCAGAAGTAATAAATGCCTATTGTAGTCTAGTGAGAAGACTTAGAAAGAAGTAAAGTGGGAGGGAGGAAGGGAGGAGAAGGAGTCTCATTCTACCCCAACCTGGAAATAGTCACGGCTGTTGCTTTGTTCATATGTCCCCTTGCTTTTCGTTAATCTCTACCTAGGCTTTGCAAACTATAGGTAAAGGTGTGTAGCTCACACTGCTTCATGAAAGCCTTTCCTTGAAGTGGAACGCATATCTACTACCTCATTTGAATGGCTGCAAAGTATTCTACCGAGTGGATAAGCTGCGAACCTTGAGCTGCTTCTCTGGGCTGTGGACTGCCTCTGCAGACAGTCCCCCTACACATTCCAGAAGCCTAATTATGCTGCAGGAGTGATTCCCAGTTTGTGTTTAATCACTGGCCTCTTCCTTTTTTGTTTTCTTGCCCCAGTGAACCATGGAAACATTCCCTAGAGGCCTGAGGTTTAGTGTAGGTTAGATTCCCAGAAAGGCCAAGGCTGAGCGGTTGGTAGTCTTTCAGAAGTAGAAATGGGAGGGGGAACAGACCAATAGGTGTTTTCCATTTTAGATCCCAAAACATTTCATTGAAAAACAACATAAGAAAAAAGGCAGCAAAACTTCCCGCTCTGTCCCGGCTGAGGCCACCTGAAGGGGACTCAGCAAAGGGCCGAGACTGAAGCTTGTAGGTGTGCAGGGTGTGTGGTTGTGCTCAGGGGGTCATTCTGCTAAGGTTTCAGTTATGAAAGCATGATGAGAGTGAGGCTAACATCAAAGCTGAGATGCTTCTGTGGATAACTCAGCCTCATTCTGGAAGCTTACTGTAGGGGGCGAAATGCCTATGAGCCACATCGCATGTGGAAAATCAAGCAAACCTGCGGCCAGCCCAGCACCGGTGCCAGAAGAGCACCTTGCAGTCGTGTGTCTAAATGACTGGGCAGCCCTTCCAATAAGCAAAGTACAGTATACTGTGTATTGGCTTTGCTTTTAAATGGCATTTCATTTCAACACTTATTTAAACACTAGATGCTAATGAAAATGTTATTGCTTAGGATTAAATGCTAAGAGAATATTTCATAAAAGTGCCGCTAAGTCCAGGGACTTCTGGGTAACATGCAAAACCAAAATAAGCAAAACAAACAAACATAAAACATCTTGCCTTTTTAGCATGGAAAGAGGTCTACTTTTAGCCTTGACCGTGTTCATTGATCAAAAAAAGGATTGTCAACACAGGTTAAATTCATCTGGGAAGCAGCTTGTTCCCCTGCTGCCAGGCCTCTGTAGTGAGCTGTCCTCACGTGTTCTCAGAGATGTGTGTGTGTTACCCGCACACCTTGGCTCCCTGCTCCTTTGGGTTCCAAGCCCACCAGCCAGTCTCACTCCTCCATCCCAGCGGATCCACCTTCAGGCCTCAGTCCGCACTCAGCAGCCCTCCCAAGCTAGTTCAAGCTGGCATCGCAGGCCTGCCGGCCATCCTGGAGCTGCAGTTTGTACTTCCATTTCCAAACAATGCTCCAAATGGCGCTGTGGCTTTCAAAGAGCTACTGGCATTACTTTTAATTCAGGACGATCCTGGTCAGTTCCCTCATTCTTCCTCATATCACATACGGTTTGATTTTCCCCAAGCACAAGAGGAGATGCCACTTTATAAATGAAAGATCCTGGTTCCCATTTGGAAATTGAACGCAATCAAGCTTTGCGATATATCTCCCCACAGGTTAGGAAAAAGCTTGGCGGTCTGTTCTCCCTCAGGCTAATGTGAGATGAGGGTGCCCTGGGCCTCTGCTTCCCTTTCTCATGGCCCTGGACAACCAGCCAGAGCTGTTCTCAGCTGTACAGGACTGCTCCAAAGGACCTCCTACTGCCGCACCACCAACCTGAAGGCGGAAAACAAAATAGGGTGAACAAAATTTGCTTTGAGCAGTTTTTTTCTCTTTAATTTAGCGTCTTCATCCCACATCATGCTATGTTGCTAACAAAGAAAAATAACGACCTTTGAACCTCTGTTTCTATGAAGTCTGCTCTTTGTTTTAAGGAACGAAAAAGATGTACCTACTGTTGCTGCATTTGCATTATGGTTAAATTTTAAAAGTACCTTTTGGTCTAATAAGAACGAACAATGTGGGAAGTGAACTTTCTCCAAGGTCATTTCAAAGCACGATGTTAACATATTGCAGAGTCTGTTGTCCAGTCTTCAGGGAGTACACGTTCTGTGTCTCCAAGGCACGCACAGCATTCAAAGTACAAAGAACTTCCAAATGCCTAGTCTTCCTCGGTCTACGTGGTGCCTAGGTCCTGGTTTGCGGTAGACACTCTGGCATGGCTCTAAAGTTGACTTAAGGTATTCATTCCACCATCTGCTCATTGACTCTCTGACAGACTTTAAAGATGCTCTCTGACACCAATGACTGACAGTCATTCCACTGTAGAAGAGAGATTTTATTAGTTTTCTACCATGTCTAACAACACTTCCACAAACTTAACAGCTTACAACAACATGCATTTGTTATCTCTCACTGTCTGTGCGTTAGGAGTCTAGGCACAGTGTGCCTGGGTTCTCCGCTTCAGCGTCTGACAAGACTGGGAGCCCATCCGAGGCTTGGCTATTGACAGATGCACTTCCCAGCTCTGGGCAGAATTCAGTTCCTGGCATTTGGCCCCTTTTCCTGCTGGCTAAAGGCTGGAGGCTCAAAGCTGCCCTCCACTGCTTGAGATCTCCTCCAGTCCCTGACACAGGGGCTCCCCCAGATGAATTGTTTCTACCTCAAAGCCAGCAAAGTAGAGGGAGACCCCAGGTGGGTAGAGAAATCTTGTGCCATGACATCATGTAATCATGTACATGGAATCATCCAATGGTCCCATTGATTACTCCTGATTTGTAATGCACAAACAGCATCCTAAGTCCTGCCTATTAATATGCTTAAATGTGACTTGTGTCTGTTGTTCTTGTGTGAGAGTCATCAACCTTGAATTCTCCCTCTGTCTCCTCTGAGATCATAAGACAGGCCTTCTGCACACAACAAATGTTCAAGGAGCTGTGCTAAATCCTGGGAGGAAAACTTTGCAAAAATTCTTTCCACTTTGATGTACTAGCTTTTACCCTAGATTCAAAAGCAAATGTCCTTCTAGTCATATATTTATGAGGTCACTGAGGCACAGAGCTGCAATAAATTTCTCTTTTAACAGGTCACACTTGTATGCAAAGAATACCAAGCTGCTAAAAATGTGAAGTGTTTATGTATTTTTTAAAATAGTATTAATGAGGAATTCTGTCAAGTGCATACTGCTATTCTTATCAAGTTGCTTCCAACTTGATTTATGCAAGAACATTGGCCAGCTGTGCAAAACAAGTTCTTTTTGCTCCAAAGCTTGTGTGGCTTACTTAGAACACCTCTTGGGAGGCCTGCTAACCCCCATGGCTAAACGCTGGTTTGATTCCCACCCCCTGTTCTCCTATTACACAAAATCTGGGATTTCCTTGGGAGTGGTTGGCGGCTTCTGCTATGAGGTCACTGGCTGTTCTGTTCAAGGTGCCAGGTCTTCTGGCCCGGCACTGCCGCTTCTAGCCTCCCAGCATTGTCAGGAGATGAAAGTAGCACCATATGAGTTAATGAGTTAATCTCATTATTTTACTAATTTTAAAATCCTGAACGAATTGAATAATGAAGACAGGATCTTTGTATATATTTTATAAGGCTCTTAACTACTTCAACTAAAAGTATCAGTCATTACAAAAATCCCAGCCTCAGCAAAACTTATGCAAGGTACATTTTTGAGTATACCGTTTATTATTGGAGGTCAACCATTCTTCTCCTTTTTTTTGTAACCTTAGTGTGTTCAGGTCATAGTGTATAATGTTCAGTAATTTTCAAACTGTCTAGAACAGAGTAGATATTTGGATCCTTGAATTATTCTTCATAATGTTGCATATTTCTAACATCGCCTTACACTTTTCTGCCCACTTTTTTCTTCCTTGTAATTTTCACTCACCGCAAGAGCCTTCTCCTTTACTGCTTGTGCATTGAACTCTTGGATGTGTGTAAAGATGGGGTTCAGAGTGGGGCTGGGCTGATAGCTGTCCCCCTTCCCTGGGTTCCTACCAGCCCACAAATTTAGAAACATCTGCATTGCCTTATGGGGCAAGAAAGTTGTTGTATTCTTCCCCCTTTCCTCTCCCTTCCCCTGGCCCCATGAGCAAGAACTGGTCTCAAGCCATACTTTCAATCCACGATTCCCTACTGCGTGGAACTCACCAGCCTCCCTTCTGCCTCCCTCTGCCTCCCTGCAGTCTCCATGTGTCTGTCTCCACCCTATAAGCCCGCCCCCTGGGTGGGGAACGTATGAAATCCTATAGTGGTCTAGCTGCTCAGGCTAAGGACATCTCTTAGGAAAGAGGGAGGAAGCCATTTGTGTTGCAAGTCCAAGTTTGATGACTGGGTCTTTTTCAGTTTATTCTGCATCTCAAGGAGAAAAGGGTGGTATGAACTATTATTCTTAACTGCTAATAAAGTGCGACATACCTGGCTCTCCTCTCCCCTTTACCTTGCAGGAAGAGAGACTAGAGCAAAAGGGAAGGGAGTTCAGTGGTCAGCAGAGCTTGTAGGCAACTTTAGGGGGCCTGGTCAGGAAGGCAGACAAAGAGCCGGATGTCCTGAGAATGAGGGCACTTGGGATGTGGGCTAGTCGGCCAAGTTTAGTCCTTCCTGCTTCCAGCCAAATCACAGGAGGTAGGCCAAGGTTTCAATGGAGACTCTGGGCTGGATGCCAGGCTTAAGGAACCTGCTAAAAATGTGCCTGGCGAGTGCCCAGGGCATGGCTCAAGAGACCCAAAAGGTGGGCATCCTTTGTCAGGCATGCTGACAGACAGGATAGCTGGTCATGAGTCAGAGCTTCCACTGGGGGATTCCACGTACTGGAGAGGGGAGCAACAATGTGCCCCCAAACTGCTGTGCTCCAAATTAAGAGTGCCGACTTGGGCCACTCAGACTCCAGTGAGGTGAACGTATTTCTATATTGGAACGCAAGGATTCCCTTATGGAGAGGGGGGAAGCCCTTGATTCTATGACAAGGAAAGCGGTAAGGCCAACGGCATGATGGAGAGAACCAACTGACCAACATAAAATGTCCTGCTTTACCTAAAACATGCATCTGAAAGAACTCCTCCCAGCCTCCTGTGCATTGGCCGTGGGTGGTGCCTAGCAAGCCTGCTCGGGCAGGCAGAGAAAGGACAGATGAGTCTTTAGTGTTTCCCCTTTGGTGTTGGAAGCCAGTTTATTGAATGAGATGGCTGGAGGCCACAAGAAACAAAGCATCTTTCCCTGGGCGCTGCAGTCTCTATAAGCACCCAGAGCAATGGTGGAATCCTTGGGCCCTGTCACCACCACGGTGTCACCATGGCAGTGGCTACAGCCCCACAGGGTCCACATTTCCAACTGACCCTCTGCAGCCCAGCCCTCTGCCCTGTGAGCCTGCTTGCCTCGGGGAGCAGGGGTGGATGGAGTAGGGGAAAGTGGATGCAGGGGCTCCCGCCCCCATCGGCACTAACTGTGCACTCCTCTGCCTCTACCTGAGGCGCCTCATCCTCATCCCCATCCTGCTGCCCAGGTCCTCCAGCTCGTGGCCCTTGTGCCTCATCCACATTACCTTCACTGTCACGGCCTTTTCCACAACCCAGTAACGCCTGTTGAGTGCTCAGTCAGCTTAGATGCCCCCGAGTCAACAGGCACGGGGACCTCGAACTCTGTCTGGGCAGGCAGGGCTCAGACGCCTGAAGAGCATAAGCCTTTGGCATCCAAACCAGCTAAAATCATTAATTAACCAATAGGACCAGACAGAGTGTTAGAGACGAGTTACACATTTTTCACATTGTGTGAATCTAGTACAGGTAATACAGGGACAGTGCCAATGCCTCCCTGTAGTCTACCCAGCCCTGGAAAAGAACCAGAGAAAAATTTGAAAGCCAAAAAAGCAAAAAAAAAGAATAACAGCTGTTTATTAAGTGCTCGCTATGGGCCAAGCTGCTGAAAAACATGGTTTCATCTGAACTTCTCAGCCATCCTTCAAAAGAAATGCCAGTATTGCCATTCTGGAGATGAGGAAACTGAGGCTTAGAGAGTTGGAACAACCTGGCCAGAGTCGCACTAGTTGGTCAGTAGCAGTGGGGCTCCGGTGCTCACACTCTTTCAAATAAAACGTGTCCCACTTCACCGCTTATCTCGTTGGCACCGTTACCTCTCTAGCCAGTTGCTCCACGTGCAGACACACCGTGTCAGGCAAATAACCGAGGCGATATAGACTGCGTGGCCTGGAGGGGCCCGTGGGCAGGGCATCTGCATGACTCCTTGGGACGCTCTCTTCTCAGAACCCCTGTGATGGCTCCCTTGGTCCATGTGTCCCTTGGCGTTTTTGTGCCGCTGATCACCAACCTGCGAGCCAGATTTCAGAATAATACCAGGCACTCTTGCCAGCTGGATCTTTTAACACAACACTAAATATTTCACTGTTCAAATACATTTCTTGTTTAAAAGGTAGTATAGGAGCCAGAGCCCACATTCCAAAACACAGCAATGATCCCGTATGACCCAAACATCCCTGGTTAAACCTCACCTCTATGGCTTTTGCAAACACAGCCCACCCCTGACCCCTGTGCCAAGAGTGGAGCCAAGTACTTTTCATCAAAATGACCCCACAATTGCCCTGAAAGGGATTGGTACCCACACTCTCTTCTACAGACAAGGAAATGCATGGATGCCTAGTCCAAAGTCTCACAGGGCAGTGGAACCAGGAATGCACCCCAAAGTGTGGTTCTGCAGCACTGGCCGCACCACTGGGCTGGTTTCCAAGGCATAGGTATGTCCTAGGTGGGGCCAGAACTGCCCGCAGAGAAAAAATACCAGAGCCTGGGAAGATTTCTTCTGGTGAATGACAAATTTCGCAAGACAAGGTTTTGCTTTATACAGGGGCTGATGCTTCTGACTTTCACCCTGTTAGCGTAGAAACGGTGACTACTAATGAGACAGCAAATCCTGAAATGATGACGTGGAGACCCCTCACTTCTCCCCGGTCCTGCTGGATCCTGTCCCATCCTCCCAGGGACAGCAGAGCAGCCGGTTCACCAGCACACAGGATTAGCAGTTTGGGGTTCACCTCAAATCCTCCCCCACCCCCACGTGAGACTCAGTTAACCACGTTCACTCCCCAGTGATTTTCTACTCCACCGATATAGCTCCACCTCTCTCATATCCACCGGGCAATTAAAGACTGCCAGGTACAACTTTCATTGGTCTACGGGAAGCAAACTGAGACATAGCCAGATTCCACACTAACTCTGAGGAGTAGTGTTAGCCTTATTTTATAGAGGAGAACATTTGAGATCAGAGTAATTTGCCCAAACTCTTTGTGCTCCCTCCACTTCTGCTCCCATCCTGCCTTGCTCAGACTAGGTGTTTGGTAAAGGAATGGTGAAGGCATAACTCACACACTTCTGCAAAATGATACTCTTTCATTATTCAGAACTCACTGCAGCTGTGAAACTGTCCTGTGTTGTTGCTGTTGTACAGACAGTTTGTTCTCCTTGATACGCACACGTTTTTTCACAGCCAGAGCCGTGACCCGAACCTGACACAGCAAGTCTGGGTGTACTCCCAGTCTCCAGCACACTCTCCACGCTGCAAGCAGGGAGCACGTTCAGAGTGAGAGTCGTCGGCTGTATCGTGTTGACCCCGACTGGAGTTATTCTGGCCCTCACATCAAGCACTACGGGGGCCACTCAGAGGAAGCTATGTGAATGTGTACATTTTTAATGTTTCTTTCCTCTATACACAATTGCCATATTCCAAATAATTTTTGACAAGCTTCTAATGAATTAGAATGTGCTATACAATTATACAATTAGAGAATTAAATGCTTGGAGTCTATTATGATGGAATCTTGAAATATAATTATTTTACTGAGCAATGTAATTTTTTTGTAGGGCCCATCCTTGAGGAATGCAAAAGTTTTACAGTTTTTTACACACAGGGTTGCAATTTTGATGCCTGAAAAAAATACATGTGTCACCCTGAGCTGGTCACTTAACTTCTCTGGGCCAGACCTTCCGTTGTAAAATGAGAGAGCAGGTCTCAGGAAAGGTTTCTGTTTTAATATCACTCAGATGCTCACCAGGCACAGTTAACATTGTGAATATTCAACAGCATTTTCTCCAAGGAACTTAGAAGTGGTTGGGATTGCCCTGGCCCATGAAGGCCTTGTCTGGAGCAGGGTGACTGGGGGCCCTTTGCAAATGCTGGCTCAATGATACTTAAGCAATAAGAGAAAAGTCGCCTGGATGCATCCACCCAAAAACTGCTTGAACACCACCTCTGTGCTTGACTCTTGCTGGGGTGGAAATAGAAGTGTAGCTGGCCCTCAGCTCAGGGAGTTTGTCCAGAGAAACAAGCCCAGTGCACATGGAATGGTGACAGGGGCCGCCCACAATTCAGTGCTGATGTGTGGGACGTGGACTGTGAAGAGCTGTCAGATTTTGGGAAACTGGGACATCTGAGAGGGTGGAAGAGGCCAGAGAGGTTTCCTGAAGATGGACTTCAGATGGTCCTTAAAGAGAAGGATTTGGGGTGTGTGTGTGTGTGTGTGTGTGTGTGAAAAGAAG
This sequence comes from Sturnira hondurensis, assembly GCF_014824575.4. NCBI lineage: Eukaryota > Metazoa > Chordata > Mammalia > Chiroptera > Phyllostomidae > Sturnira > Sturnira hondurensis. The sequence goes on along the minus strand of NW_028093845.1, from coordinate 9,378,788 downwards.
GCTCAGGTCGTGAAGACAAAAGGTAATGTTTGAGGCTCTGCTCTGCCCTAGCTCCTGGCCCAGGAAGCCCAGCACTCTGGCTGCTACTGTATCTTTAAAGTCTTTTTGCTGCTGTGGAAAATCACCATTCACAGGGGTCAGAATAATATGGCCCTGACTTCAGCCTTGGCCCCAAAGAGTGTGCACATTTCCTGCATGGCAAGATAACACCATTCGTAACATAACCTGCACGTTAGGGAGCCAGTAAATAAATAAACCTTTACATTCCAGATCAATCCACCCAGGCCCCGACAATGACTTACAGCTTGTAGTGCTCTGTTAAATATTAGTGGAGGGCACACCAGTCAGCTCACACAGTGAGATTTCTGGAGGAAAAGGGCATCAGCTATGAGCCTGGCCTGGGAACACAGCCTGGGCCCGAAAAGGAGATTTCTTGAACCCAAGACCCTGGAAAGACAAGAGAAACCACAGGAGGAAGATGCCTTTAAAACACAGCAAACCCACTTACCCAGGTGACATGGAGCTCCATCTACACTCACTTTCAAGGTTAACACAAATCAGAGTGGTCCTCAGGGTTTGTCTCCTTAATTGGTACTCTACCATAGCAGGAGTAACCATGATAATATCAGCCTCTTTCTAGAATACTCTGTAGCTTTTTATATTCCTTTCTTTGTATTAACCCTGTACCTCTGAGCAGGAGGGCTCACTTCCATTTTAAGATTAGCAAAATGAGTGGCAGTGAGATGAAATTCCTTGTCCAAAGTCAGTTGGAAGTGCAAGTACTCGTTTACATAAAGCATTAAGAAACAAACCCAAGGACGCAACTGCCCACCCAGGTGCCGAGATGCTGTTTGTAATGACGGACCTTGTCCCCCATTCCAGCTTTCTAAAACACAGCACGGTGAGCACTCATGCAGGAAATACTCAGCAGCCGTTAAAATCTATTCTGTAGACATACGTCAATTAATATAAAAAGATATTCATGCTATATTACTTAATCAGAAAAGCATTCACCAAACTGGTATAGGATAAGGTTCTCTGCTTTAAAATAAAAAAAAGTATTTGCATTGCAAATAGCACTGGCATATATATATATATATATATATATATATATATATTACATATAATATACATATAATGTGGAACTATGCATAGTTTTATGCTTACTTGTTTCTGTTTTTCTGTATCTTTAAGTTTTTCTGGTTTGAGATTTTGGTTTTAAAACCAGAATTAAAAATCAATAGAGAAGGAAAAAAAAAAGACAAACTCTTCAGAAAAAACTGAGTTTACCAGTGCTAAAATGTTCACCCCACTGACTTTTCTATGTCTGGAATTTCTATCATTACTGCTTTTTGGATAAAAACTACATCAAAAGACACGAGTTTGTGGCTCAGCACCGCTAAACCACACTCACATTCCCTCATCACACCTACTTTCACCTGGAAAAATGGAGCGCAGGCTCCTGCGAAAACTCGAGTTTGCCTCAAGGTGCAGGGGCGGCTCTCCGGGAGGACAGAACTCCCAGGTGGGGCCTGAGAAGGATCTTAGAAGGAAGGACACGGGGAAGGGCAGTAGGAAGAGCAATACAGTGTTCCCCAGGGCCTGCTCTCCGTGCTGGGCACAAGGACGGCTGAGCCACTAGCAGCGCGACTCCTCCAGGACCTGCAGCTGCCTCAGCAGGTCTGAGTGGGGTCTTACAGTGATATGGGTTCTGTGTAAGTGAAGTATGTCTCTAGCCTCCAAGGTCAAACTCTGGACCTAGGTCCACAACTATTCAGAATATAGGGGTGGGGTGTATGAAAGCTGTGTGAGGAAGCAGTGAAGCAGCAGGGGTCAAGGTGAAGGCCGGACAGGTAGCAGCCAAGGGGCCCTTGAGGAATTAACCTGAAATAACTGTGGAGCCACCTGAGCTTGAGTCATGTTATTCGACTCGTACTTTCCATGGGTTAGACTAGTTGAATCAAGGCTTTCTGTTACTGGCATCAAAACTGTCCTAACAACTCCACCCACATTTAACGAGCCTGTGTGTGCTTCAGGCACTGTGTTACGGCTCTATGTGTGTTACTTCATTCAGGCCTCACACAACCCCATGACACACATGCCATTGTCATCCTCGGTTGAAAACGAGGAAGGAACAGCGGCCTGGGGAGGCTGAGGAACGTGCCCGGGTGACACAGCTGTGGAGGCATAGGTTTGTGTTCCAGTGCAGAGCGGCTGACTCGAGAGCCCCGGTCGGAGTCATTCACGTTTCCGATCTATTAGTAAGTAGCAGAAGATTGCTCAGTGGAGGTGTTTAATCTAAGCGTAATTAGTAAGTGGGGGGAAAAAAGAATTTGAGGGTAGATCCAGCCACGATTCTGAAGCATGTTCTCTCTCCACTCCACAAACACTGGTCTCCTTTCCAAGAGCCAAACTTGGTGCGTCCAACACCAGAGAGACCTAGTGGTGGCGAGTGGAGGAGGGGATAGGGGGGGCAGCTTCAGAAGTTCACCTCCTGGTGGCAGACTTAATGGTATTAAAGGTATTATTTAAATGTCTCATGCCTCCGTTTCCTCTTTTGCAAAAAGGTGGTGGGGGAGACCTGTCTCCCAGAATCGGTGTGTGGGTGAGGAGAGCCATGATGTGAAAAGCACCCAGCACAGCACCCTCCCTGTCACAGTGAAGAAGGAGGTTCCCAGGAAACTCGATCCAGTGCTGGGTGCAGACCCTGGCTTGGGAGTGCAGGCTGACCGGGACTCCAGGCTGGCCTTCGTTTTGACATTCTCTCTAGAAAGAGGATTCTCATTCATGCATTCCACATACGCTTTTTGGCCTTCACTTGGGACCATATATGCTGAGTTACAACTTTAACCATAATAGTCTCCATTATCTTGGAAATTACAATTTGGTACAGAAACAGAGACAAAAAAAGATCACAACATTGCACATGAAGTTCTCAGATGGATAAGTACAAGGTCAATGGGAATGCATGGGACTTAGAGTCAGCCTGAGCTTGGGGGTCAGAGGAGGCTCCTTGGAAGAGACACTTTTAAGGTGAGCACTGACCCATTAGGAGGAGTGATCCAGTTTGAAGGGGCATGAAGAAACAGGGAGGGGGAAAAATATTCAGGTCTCAGATTGTTGGGAAGGCAAAGTATGACAATGTATATGAATAGCTTAATAGAGTGCCCAGCGATTTGTATGTACTCAAGGAAGAATCATAATTTCCTATTTTAGGACACTTGAGATATGTTTGTTTCTCTATCTGCATTTCCAGCTTCAAATGAGTGCTGCCTGTTCACTCTCCAGTGGTTTCCTGACTCTCACCCACAGTATCTCAGGTGTGATCGTCTGAAGAACATGATCGCACTCTGACTGAAGCCTGAGCAGCACTACAAAGGATGCTCTTCTCCTCCCTCTCGGAGTCGGGGAGTGGCAGGCAAGCAAGTCCTCACCAGTGAAGGCAACCGATGTTGGTCGTTCTCTGAGTATTTCTAGCTTTCTGCACTAGCAGGTCTACTACGTTTTCATCCATCTGAAAGGAAAACCCTAAACTTTCATAACAGTGAAGTGGTCAGATGCAGTTCACCGTGCAAGGACTGGGGGCACTGTAGCTTGCTTCTGCTTCAGCTCTCTTGGCCAGTGGCCTGCCTCCTAATGCAGCTTTATGATGCCTCAGAGCAACTTCCCCTTAACCCTGACTCTCCACATGCAGCCAATCAGTAGGGGAGGACAATAGTCAGCTCTGGGAATAACTTCCTAACAGAGAAATGTGAACGAAGTGAAGTATACCGTGAAGAACCTTGGAACCACATTAAATGGAACCAGACTCTGGGCGGTTTTGTCACTCCTATGAAAGGAGGCAATGGCATTAATGCAGGTGTTTGTTCTTTCAGGGGATGCAGTGAGGCCATCACACTGGGCTTCACAACTCTTGTTTCATTAAAAGTTAAGGAGGAAGCTTTTGGGAAAATCAAATCTGAAGTTGGAAAGGCTTATATAACATGGTTGGGAGGCTGCAGAGCCACGGCGCCCTCATCCACTGCCGTGGGGAGTGTAGATGGGTACAGATTTCTCTGGAAAATGGACTGTGTGGCAGAGGCGAAGATATGTTTGGCATGTATCCCAGCAGCCCTTCTAGTGAGTTTCATGCCTGGAACATGTATGTACGAGAATGTTCAAAGCAGGAGTGTTTATAATTATGCAAGGCTGGAACCAACCCAAATGTCTACAGAAAAAAAACATGTAGTTTTAAGCAGCAATGTGAAGTTTATAAATACAATGTACAAAAGAAGTAAGTTCAAAATAATACATAGTGTGTGCTTGCATTTATACAGAGTCCAAAACTAAGTGAAACTAAAGTATGATTTTAGGGATGTCTAAATACATAGGCAGTGGAGGTATAATAAAACGCAAGGAAGTAATTATTATAAATGTCAGAATAGTGAGGAGGGAAAGGGCACACCGGAATTTCTGGGGTCTAGCAATGTTCTGTGACTGGACCTGGGAGATGTTATAGGGATATTTGTTTTATAATGATGTGTTAATTTTACATTTGTGTTTTATTCATGTTTCTGTATATAAAACATGCAAAAAATCCTCTATGTCCTTCTGAACAAACGGTGGCCTGTAGAGTAAATCATTACTAAAATTATTCTCTAATGGACTTCCAAAGAGAAAAGCTTTCTCAAAGGGCCTCTGTTAGGTGCCTAATTTATCTCTAAATTCCAGACCTTTGGACACACTGGTTTCACTATAACCAAGCACAGCCTCTTTCCGGAGACCTCAGATAATCCGGCCCAAACTCCAAGAAAGCACGCTGGAACCCTGCAGGGAAGATTTTCGTCTGTGATAACCAGGTGCTTGTGAACCAAATGAACAGGTGGGAGCTGGTGTAGGCTAGGAAGCCGGTGTGTTTCTGAAATGAGGGTGATTGTTTCTAGAGAAACATTAACCAGCGTCCCCAGGGGAGGGTTACCTGAGAGACTGTGTTTTGGCTTCTTATTTGTGCAGATTGGGAATAAAACCTGAGATGCGCCTTGAGTGTCCTTCCGTCCTACATTTCAAAATCTATTCAACACATAAAAAACTAAAATAAATGAGTGCTAGGTGGCTGCCTTTAATGTGTGCCCTGCATTTTTTATTGCAGGCATTAAGGACCTCAGGGCTTCATTAGTCTTACGGAATAGAGATTTTCAGGCACTGGTGATTGGATACCAGAGTTATTCCAATTGGAAACCTTTTAAAATATGCATCTTACACTTTAGGGCACACATTTACATACAGTTTTCATGTTTACAAGCACAAAAGGCAAAGAACCACAAAGATTCACAGCAACCGTAAATCAACTATGTTCAATATAGATAAACATGTTGGCCCTGCTTTCTATTTTTTTTTAATTTTAGGAGAAAAATTGTAAATGTCATCACACAGGTGACCCTGACGCTTAGAAGCTGGGACTGCAGGCAGTCTGCACATGTCTGAGTTTCTAGAGAATTGAGGCACCAACATGTTCGAGATCAAGCTGGGAGAAAGGGAGTCGTTCGTTGCTGGAGTTTCACTGATGGCGAAGAACAAGCTCCTCGAGTTTTCACAACCAGCACTCATTGTGTCTGTGTTCACTGAACCTTGCTTTCTAGAGCAGGTGTGTCTGGGAGTGCTGATTCCTCCTTTGTTTCTATGTCAGACGAATAAGTACTCAGGGGAAAGCCGAAGTGATTCCGAACACGTCCCGGAGGCAGAGAAGGGGTGGTTGTCTCCCAGGGGTTTAGACCTGTCTGTGCTGCGCATCAAATATTTCTAGGTCCAGGAAGCCGGGATTTTGTCTGAAGCTCTAGGACTGAGACGCGTGCAGGTAAAAGTCAGCTTGGGTTCCTATGTCCTGTGATTCCAGAACTGGTTCTGTGTTTCTGGTGTGAACTGCACTTTCCAGTTTGAATTTGGATTTCTTGGGGCTGAGAAGAACTCTTTGATATAAAAGTGGATCCTGGGATTCTGTTGGTTCAGATGGTTGCTGTGTGCTGGTCCAGCATTCATGTCAGAGTGGGCTTGGATTATCCAGTGTCTGACCATGCAGATCACATGACAAGATAATGTCTGATTTGACAATTTCTGGTTGGAGCTTCCCATTTTCTTTTCCTTTCTAGGCCGACCCCTGAGTTCTGCAGGGACTCCACACCTTTTCAGAAAATGTGCAACTGTCATGTGACTCCACTGACTTCAGGGCATCCACGTATATACTGGAAGGTCTTGCTGTAATGCTCCGACGCGGTTCAAGTCCCATCCAGCCCCGTATGAGTTTCGGACATTGGCGCTCCATCCCAGCATGCATTTTCACAAAGGGCAGTTTTATAAAAGAAAAGGGTTTCTCTGGGCTTCTAGAGCATCCCTCTAAGGGACAACTGTAGTGTTTCCCAAGTTTTCAAATCTTTCCTCATGGCTGGATTTCCTCTGGCCCTGCGGGCGGTGGCTCCTCCCCAGGTGCACGCCCAGCAGAGCCGCACACAGCACAGAACCTAGGGCCTGGCTCCCCACGTGGCTGCAGCAGCCCCTTGCCTTCTCTGCCACCCCAGAGAAGAAATTTTCACCCTCACTTTCTCTATAATCACTTACTGAAGAGTGATTGAGGCTGAGAAGGCAAGGGGGGCCCCCAATTAATGTCCCCCAACAGTTAATGGGGGGACATTATTTCCTCTAGGGATCATTTTTCCCTATGACTGAGGAGACAACTTTCTGAGTACTCTGCTCGAGGCTCACTTGTTATGAGGTTTGTCCACCGGCCCTTCTGCGCTCTGAGAATTGTGCCACCTGCTGCCTTCTGGTGCTTTCCGCTCTGGCCGCTTGCGGGTTTCCAGGACATGCTAATCAGTACTCAGCTGAAGGCCCGGCTGAGTTCTCTCTGTCTGGAGCCCTCTCTTGTTTTCTGCCCTGTGAATATTGTCTCCCCAACTCAGCGAGACTAGGGACTGTCTGTTTCTTCTCTCTGTGCCGCAGCCTGGATGATCTTTAGGAAGTAATTTGCGATCATTTTTTCCTGTCTGTCTGTGTGTGATCAGTGTCCTGCCTTGTCTGTCGATCGATATCTTAAAACCATTTTTTAACTTATTTTGTCCCGTTGTTTAGTTGTTTGAGGTGCGTGTTCGTTTACTAGGGCTGCGGTAACAAATCGCCACAAACGGGTGGCTTGACACAACTCAGAACAACAGCGATGTGTTTTCCTGCAGTTCTGGAAGCCATGACTCAGAAGTCCAGGTGTCACAGGACCCCACTCCCTCTGACGGATCTGGCGGAGGATCCAAACCCACCTCTTCCAGCTTCTGGGGGCCTTTGAGGAGGCACTGCCGGTCTGCGGCCTCATCACTTCCCTACCGCCCTCCAATCTTTTCCTCTGTGTGTAGCTGTTAACTCCTTTTGCTTCTCCCTTATAAGGACACTTGTGACATTTCAGCCCAGAGAATCCAAGGTAATCTCCTCATCTCAAAATCATCAACCTAATTATGTTGGCAAGAACTCTTCTTCCAGGAAAGGACCTATTTACCAGTCCAGGATTTAGGGCTTGATGTCTTTGGTGGATAGTATCCAACCTCTTATAAGATGTAAGGATACATCAGGCTCCTGTTACTCCATTTTGGCCAGAAGCGGAAGTCTGGTGGGGAAGTAGAACATGGGACAAGAAAAAGGTATATAGAGCGAAAAAGGAAGAAATCCTGGGGTTTTGTTCATGAAGTCATTTGTTTAAAACATTTTTACCAAATGCCAAATATGTAATGGTGACATGGGATTGAACAAAATATTCTTGCTTCATGAAGCTAACATTCTAATGGGAAGACACAGATAAACAAGTCAAATACATGGTCTTCACACGGTAATGAAGGCTAGGGGAAAAGATGGTGAAGCAGGGAAGGGTGTGAGAGGGGCTTCAGAAGGGGGAGAGTTTACAATCTTAAACAGAATGGGTAGGGAAGGTCTGAATGAAAAGGCAGTGTTTGAATAGAGACCTAAAGGACGTGAAGGAGTCAGGCGTGTAGGTATCTGTAATTAGGCACGTAAATATTGCAGGGAGACGGAATTGGAAGCACAAGGGTGCTGAGATGTGAACATATCTGGTGAGCTTGGAGAAACTGCTAGAACGTTCACATCCACTGAAGCAGAATGAGCCACACTGAGGGGCTACGTGAAATAGGACGCTGAGGGTGATTTGGCTTTTACTCTGAGTGAGGAGGACGGTCATTTGGAGCGCCAGGAGGTGGCTCAGACTTGAGCAGGATTGTTCCTCTGCCTGTGGTGCGGAGAGCAGACTGCAGGGTGCCGAAGCAGAAAGATCCGCTAGGGGGCGCCAATCCGGCCACAGGATGGAGGTGGCTGGAATAGGATGGGGGCAACCACGGAGTGAGAGGTCATTCGATTCTGGAATACTGTGAAAGGAGAGCCAGGCGTACTTGCCGATGGACGGCCTGTGGGGTGTGAGAGAAAGAGAAGCAACCAGAACGAGTGTGAGATTTTAGAACCCAGCGATAGGGAAACGGCTGCCACTGAGATGAGAAGGCAATGCGAGAAGCAGGTTTAACAGGGGAGACCACAAGTTCCTTTACTGGATATTTAAGTTTGAGATGCCAATTAGATGGTCATTTGAGATATCACAGAGACTGTTGGATACAGTGAGGCTGCCATTAAAATGATAGGTTTGGCTTGGAAGTATATACTCAGGATTCTGCTGACAGCAAATGGAAAAGAAAAGAATTCAATTTGGGGAGGGGCCGGTGTCTTCAACCATCCTCTCTCCTAACCTGAGGGGGTTTGCGAAAAATGTTTCTAAGCACATGTCCTGCCTGTTCAGTGCTCATTGACAAAACGGAATTTAACATTGGAAACCGAGGAGAGTACGGAGCACGGAATTAAGGTCTAGGAAGTATAATGAGTGGTGAGTGTCTGCAATTCAGCCTAAATCAGAGTATTAAATCTTCACAAGGTGGGATTATTGTCTCTATTGTGTGGGTGGGGAAACTAACTTTCAAAGAGGTCTATTGACGTGCTGTACAGAGTCGCAGAGTCGGTGCATCTAGAGCCCCAGCTGGCTAATGCTCGTGTCCAGGTCCTCCCTAGGACCCAACAAGGGCCCCTGGTCAAACAGTTTGTTCAAAGGATAGGAACCATGGCATCTTCAGGGCCCAGGGCACACTTCTGTACGAGGGCAAGATTCCTGTCCCAGGAAGAGACTGGACTGGTTTCCAACAGATGGGGTGAGGGAAGCTGTAACTGGAAATATCCATGACTTGATAACTATTTCCACTATTAGTCTGAAAACAAAGGGGATGTTGTCTCTTTCACCGCTCGGTTATATGAGATCATGAATGAGTAAAATATGATGAGGTTGATTAGGAGGAGAAACGTGGAAAGGGAACCTAGCCCATTAATTAACGTTACTACTCTTGACACCATGCCAGAAAACCTTTCAACAGAGGGGCAGCGCGTCAGCCAATTTAAATAACGTCTCTCGAATTCGAAGATACCTAGCTCCCCTCGTGGGCCACCAGCCGCTTCTATCACTGTGCCCTGCCAGATTAGCGAGGCCTCTGTAAGGAAGGAGAAGCGTCCTGGTGAATAGGCCGCCTCTCTGTCAACAATGAGCCTGCTTATTCTTATTATCCTTTCTTCTTAGATCCTCTATAAAAGGCAAAGCTGTTTGTTATCCATCGCTGTACCTCAGAATCAAATGTCAGTGACATCGATATGGGAGGATAAGAGAGCTCATTCCAGGCGGAACGGATGACACTGTTTGGTTTGTTTATCAGGCAGAACAAGGCCAGGAGGAAGGGGAAGTGGGGAAGACGGAGCTGCGTCCCTCACAAAGGGACGTTGGGGAGTGTGCAGGGACCTTGCCTTTCCAGAACACCAAAGAAGCCATTGTTACCAACCCTATTTTGGCTTCAGCAGGAGTCACCTGATCCCAGTTTAGAGATTTATTTCCACGGCAGAGCTAAACCAGTCTGCCCAGGCATGGAGGGGTCTGGAAAGCACACGCTCTCTGCCACCAGGCTCCGGGGAAGGCTCTGGTGAGTCCCCGATACACACCAGGTGGAGGTCATGCCCACCAGGGTGGCCTTCGCTGGACATTGCAGCTCTGGGGTCTTCAGAAGTTCGCTGAGGCGTTTGCAACTCGGGGCTCACTTACTCTCCCCGTACCTCCATTTCCTTAAGTCCCTTTTCCGGCGTTAAGGTCTCCTCACTGCAACGACTGAAGGGCAGAGGACAGGGAGAATTGTTGCTTTGGGTTCTCTGGGAGGTGGACAGCTGGAAAGGGCTAAATGGAATGAGGTAGGTCCTTTGGGCTGGCAGGCCGGGGAAAGATTTGTGTTTTGACTCTCCTGCTACCTGGTGTAGGAAGTTCAGTTAAAAGCTGATAGGGAAAGATAGGCAAGATGAGGTTTGTATTACAGGACCCAGTGGCACAAAGCCACACGGGACATGAAATAGTGGGCATGGAGCCATTGCCAAGAATGTCAGTATCTTTGTCTCTTTCTGTGGGTCTGATCTCTCCCTGCCTTGGGGGCGGGGATACCCTCACTAGCAACCAGTGTTGACAGAATGCCTGGAGCTTTCGCTTCCAAGCGGAGGGTGTCTGGGGTGAATTACCGAAAACACGATATTCCCCAAAGTTAGTTTTCTATAAAACCGTTCTGGGGAATGAAATTCCCAGAGACCCATAGCTTAAAAAGTAGCGGTATTCACATTAAGCTGACATCCTGGGAAGGAGGCAGCTCCCTAAAAGGAGCTGACGTTTGGTGTGGGCTCCAGTCAGGCCCTGCCAACAAGCCCGCTGCGAGCCTCCCGGCGGCACCCGCGAAGCCCTCACCAGCTCTTTCCTTCAGCGAAACTGAAGGGTGCCATCCACTATTTCCGCGACTCTTGGGCTTCACTGCCTTTAAACTACAAGAGGGCAAACAAGGAGAGAAAAAAAAAAAGGGAGAGGCCAACATTTTAAAAGGTAACGACCTTCAAAGAAGGAGGCATAAATCTCACCACAGAAAAAGCGGCCAGAAATATGACACCCTTTTTGTGAGAGCCTAGGCCACCCCAAATTGCCAAACCTCTGTATCCCAGGAGACATTGCTTGGGCTGAAGCTTCCAGAAACCTTTGAATGGCTCATTTATTTTACGGGGGCTAAAGTTGATGGGGTAATTGTCAGGGGAGGCTGTGGCTTTGACTGATGTCCGAGCAGGAGGACTTTCATTGTCAGCCAGGAAGCCCTCGGTAATTACTGACCGCCATGTGCCGTCCAGAGCCACATGTGCGTGTGTGAGTGTGTGAGTGTGTGTGTGCTGGGGGTGGGGCATAAGGGAAAGGATGGCCCCTCTGTGTGTTTAAATCCTGGCCAAGATTTTTCTCTGCTTAGTGTTTATACCACAGAGAGAAATGAAGGCATGAGAGTTTTCTATGAGCTAAACCCTGCACTAAAAATGAATTTCCATCCTTCTGTAGCTCATGCTCCCTGGACCTCACTAGCCTAACAGGATTAGATTAATAATCTAAACATCACAGCTTTTCCTCTGGCTGCATAGCCCAGAGACTCCTGCTCCATTAAATTCTCACTCGCTTTTGGATATTCTCCAGGGGGGCTTCATGTGACCTCTGGAAGAACCCTTTCACGCTCTTCTGTTCAGGGCTCCCTGCCTGGGGGCGGAGAAGACCCCTGAGCATGGCTGTGCCTCTCCTCACCTCTGATCAGCTCCAGCAGTCCCCTTGACAATCCAGCTGTTTGTACCACAAGGGTCACCTTCTTCCAGTGGCCAGGTCAGCAGGGTGCTGAGGAGGTGCTGTACTTCATTCTGGGCAGAGGCCTCCTGTCCCCCTCATTCTGTCACTTTTGCCTCCTCAGTAGGCAGGATCAAGCCATCTGGCCGTGCATAACTTGGTGAAGACATTTTTTTGTGGCTGCTTAGAGCCCACTCTTTCTATGCAATCCAGGTAAAAATTGAGGAGGCCAGCGTTGTAGACCAGTGCTTCTCAAACGTTAGTGCTTGTCATGGTCACATGACGGCATTGTTCAAACACAGAAGGTTTCAGTAAGTCTGATTTGGCACATCTGCTATGGGTCTCAAGGCTTTACATTTCTAACACATCCCCAGGGGATGCTGATGCTGCTGGTCTGGGGACTGCTTTTCGAGAGTCCCCAACTAGATGGGCACTGCACTGCCCCAGGTCCCTTGTCCTGACAGGACAGGTGTGCCTAGCTGTGGGCGTGTCTTAGCAGAGAGCCCACTTTAGGTTCAGGCTGGCACTTCCATTACAATCAAAGAAAATGAGACAATACTTTTAAAGTTTTGCTTTAAAAGCAGGCATTACTTGTGTGCATTGTGGCAATTTAGGATTTGACTTAGGGACTTCAAATCTGTGTATTCCTTGTGTATGAATTGCTGACCAATGCCACTCTGGAGTGAGTCTCCCTTCAGTGCTAAAGAACAACAATTGTGTGGCCTTCTCCCTCTGATGACAGAAATCATTACATTTGGGGACAGCCCACTTTTTTCCTCCTTGGTTAACTGATAAGTCACTGCTGGACCGGAGTTCTGGGAGGTGAGATAAGAGGGGATGTACACTACTGAAGGGAACTACAGGCAGAGTAGCTGGGGAACTACAGTTGAAGTTTGGTTCCAGACCACCATAACATAGTACTGCAATAAAGCAGGCTGTATGTAATCTTTATCGGTGGAGGATCTTGCCTTTAATTGTAAAACCACAATATCCGTGAAGGGCAATGAAACAAGGTACACCTATAGTTTCATCTTGTATTAAGTGAGCTGGGATCCAGGGGTCTTCCTGTGAGCCTGAACCACGTTGAACATTTCTGTGGAAGACGTGTTGTGAGAACACTCAAACCAAGTTACCTTCCAGATGGAAGTCAACTTGCTGCAAACCCGAGATTTCAGTAACATGCTGAAGCTCTTCGGTCATAGATGAGCCTTCCTTTGCTCTCACATGTTTATCATTCATTATGCTTTGGGGGAAGCTTGAATTGTACCTGGCATTTGCTAGGCTGTTGAATTACTGCTGCTGTAGCTGGGTTTCCCATGTGTCTCCATGAGCCACAGAGATCAACCCCATGGCACCCGCTGGGCCTGAGATGGATCAAAGCTGAAGTTCAAAGCTGATGGGGAAGCCAGGCTCCTGGAGACAGTTCATCCACAGGGCGAGGTTTAATCTTTTGCTTTCTTCCAACTTTTGAGTTTGGCTTGATGTGACTCTTAGCAACAATGGGACAAGGGCAGAGCTCTAGGAAGGGACGTGTGTGAAGGTGGAATCGTCCAACTTTCATGAACTCCAGGAATCTTGAAGTTAATCTCATTCAACTCCTTCGTTCTAGAAATGAGGCCCAGTGTGTCAGTGTGACCGTGTGGCTGGAGTGTGGCCCCCTGGGACCACCTAGGGCTCTGGCACTGGAGCTGCCTCAGGACTGGAGATGCTAGGGAAACAAGGTTGTGAAATACTAGGTTAGTCCTTAAATGGATACCTGTGTGGCAAGACTGCTTTAAGCTTTAGAATGAGATGTGTATTCTGAACCTCCAAGAAGAGGTATGGTAGCCTTTCCCCTCTCCCTTGAGCATTTTGTAGAAGTAATGCTCCATGGAATTCCCTTTGGGGAGTGCTGTGTACCCAAGTTCTTACAGCCTCCTGCATGGGTTGGCTCCCTTTAGGACAGATTAGCCTGAGATGCTTCCATAAGGTGCACTGGGAGTAAGGTTGACAGGCAAAATACAGGATGTCTGGTTAAATTCAATTTTTAGGAAAACAAATAACTTTTTAGTATAATATGGTCCGTGCATTATTTGGAATATACTTATGCTAAGTCAATTATTTGTCATTTACGTAAAATTCAAATTTAGCTGGGCATTCTGTATTTTTATTTGCTAAATCTGGCACCCCTGACTGAGACAGCGTTCACTACCGCTGCTCTGGCTGTTAAAGGAGGAGAAGAGGAAGCAAGGGCCTCCAGTGGCAGGCAGGCCAGGAAGGCAGGGAGGAGGGTGGCAAGCCCAGGCCCAGGCAGCACCCACTGGGTGCTTTGTGCTGAGAAGGGAGGACAGGTGACCCTCACTCACGTAGGGCACAGGTTCTCACACAGGACTGGCTACTGGCTGCTCCACTTTGGAAATCTCTTGGACCCAAGAGATTTGGCTGTGACAACTGATGGACAGAAATGTCTGATATCCTTCAGGTATGGGGCAGTCTGCAACTCGCCCCACATGCCTTTTCAGTGTCCTGTGTGATGTTCATGAAGGGGTTACATATTTTTACCTCTCTTAAACTCAAGCTTATTTATTATATGTAGGTGAAAGCACCTGACAAGCTTCATGTCTTCTAGGGGGGTCATGCTTCGGTGTTTGTGTGTTGAAATATGATATTTTATTATGAGCTGCTTTATTCTTATCATTTTTATGCTAGTTAAGGCTACATATATACATGTATACATGCACGCATAGTGTGTGTACTTAATTACTCATGCAATAATGCCTCTCATTTTAATTTCAGGTGAGTAAAATAGGTGTTATGAAATATAAATGACCCTTGCACAATATGGGGTTAGGGGTATCAACTCCCCATGCAACAGAAAATCCACATATAAATTTGACTCTCTGAATCTTAACTACTGATAGCTTACTGTTACCTGAAAGCTTTACTGGCAACATAAACAATCAATTGACATGTATTTTGTATGTTATATGTATTATATGACCTAAGTGGACCCATGCAGTTCAAACCCATGTTGTTCAGGGTCAAGTGTACGCACATCGACAAGGGGACATTTGTCTGTCGCAATGAGAAACACTGGTGGAGCCACACTGGTTTTCTTTGCTAGAGCAAAGCCGTGAGTTCTGCTTGCTTCTTGTTCAGAAGATTAGGTTTAGGTTTGGCTGAATATTACAGGAAAACTGAACAAACCAAAGCAGCGGTTGAATAAAGGAGCCATTTATTTCCGTTTCCCACAAGACACTCAGTGATGGACAGTTAGGGTGGAGAGGCTTCATCCTTCCCTGTCTCTGCCCTGCCAGTCCTGTGGTCCTTGTCTTCCTCGTCAAGACGGCTGCCTGCCAGAAGGCCCTGACCACCTGAAAAGCTTCTTTCTGGAGGCCACCCTCCATGGGGAGGAGGGCAATCTGCCCCCTGGAACATCCAAACCTGCACGTCCACTCCAGGTTGCTACCCAGCCCTTGGCTTATGTATTCAACCCCTTCCAAACAACTCCATTTTGGTTTCTACCAGGTTTAGCTCCAGTCCAGAGCTAAACCCAGTCTCCTCTAAACCCCTCCAACTAACACATGTCTGTCTTCCTCTGTGTCCCTTCACCCTCACACACAGCCGTTTAAAAAAAGCACTAAGTTCTGTCGACTCTACATCCTTCAGATGTCTTTGTCCTTCCATTTCCATCCCTGTTGTTCTTCCTCTTGTTCAGACATGACCTCCCCACACAGCCCCCACCCCCTTCTCCAGGTCCCTCTCCCACAGTGATAAAAACCTTAGTGGGCTTCCTGCCCCCAAGGCTTTCCTCTTCCACTCAACCCTCTTCTGTGTTGTAAGAGTGGCATGCCTAACATTTACCACTGAGCAGACCATTCTGGTCTTCAGAATTCTTCACTGGCCCCTGCTCTGAGTTTGACTCCATACTATAGTCCGTACCCCACACGGCCCCCATCCTCTTCTGGCCTTGGGACCAGGAGGATGTGCCCAACTTGAGCTTGTGACCCCGATCCAGGAATGCAGATGCTGGGTTTCCCTCTGCACACAGCACCTCCATCTGTGTGTCCCTGCACAGGCCCGGGAAGTAGCAGAAGCAAGCAGATTTCCCCTCCTGCACTCCCCACTGCACTCCGCATTCTACCTCCCCCGAGCTCCTACATTCCCTCATCTCTGAGCTGCTGGGGATTCTTTTTCTTCTGCCTGCAGTGCCCTCCTGTTCTACCCGTTGGAGTAAAACTTCTCCTCCTCATTAGGCTAGTGTTCTCTATACCAGCAAACCCAGCTGGTGTTCTCTATACCAGCTGTACTGTGAGTAGCCTCTGCCTGGCCCTGTTCTAAGTCCTCCAAGTAATTTCTGGCTGCTTTTCCATCTTCTTTATATTCCCTATCCCATCCTTTGCCTGTAGATGCCATGAACAAAGGAAGCTACCTCTACCAGCCCCAAATCTTGCTTGCCCATTTTACCATTGCTTGCATTTCAATGGCGGGAGAATGTAGAAAAAGCGCACACCTGCGTGGGCATGGGGCATCTTACATTATTAGCGATGTTAGCTACCCCACGTACTGGGTCTTTCCTGTGTGCCAGGCACTTCATTGAATTACTACTATCTCATTTATCTCCACTGTAACCCTGTGAAGCACACATAATTATGAAGCCCACTTTACTGATACGGAAACTGAGGTTCAGCACGATTCCAAAGACCGTCTTAGATCGTACAGTCAGGAAGGAGAGAGCCAAAGTGCCCACCTCCTGGCTGTGCCGCACACAGCGTTTGCCGCACCTCAGGCTGCCCCGCCTGCTGCCCCAGGGCGGGTCTTGGGTGCAAGCTGTGCGGCTGCTCTCTTCCAACACTAGAAAGGCATTTTGACGCACAGCACAGTGTTCTTGGGGATCAACGTCCCTACAGGGTCAGTCAGTGTGTTTTCTTTAGGAAAGAAGATAAGATGGCAATAAAAATAAAGATAACATAACCTACTAAAGTTCAATGCCAGCTTTTTTTGATACGAGTGTTTGTAATAAGACACATATTTAAGGTAGTTTTTAAAATAAAAAGTCCTGATATAAAACTTATTCTAAGGAATTATATAATGTGTTGTTTTTTGTTGTTCATTAGGCTACTTTCATTTTTTATTTTTACTTGTTTTTTGCTCTATTTTATTTTATTTTATTTTTTCTATGTGTTGGTTTCCGGTGGATAGCCCAGTGCTGAGACAGTCACACACTTTACAGACTGCTCCCTCTGATATTTCCAGTGCCCCATCTGGCACCCCACATGGTTGTCATAATAGTATTGGCTATATTCCCTGTGCTTCACTCACTCCCCGTGACCGTTTTGTAACTACCAACTTGTGCTTCCTAATCCCTTCTTCTCTTTCACCCAATGCCCCAAATTCCCCTCCCCTGTGGCAGCCACCAATTCTCTCCCTGTATCTATTGTCCATTCTAATTTTGCTTGTTTATTTCGTTCTCCAGAGTCCACGTGTAAGTAAAATCATATGGTACTTGTCTCTCTCTGACTGACTTATTTCACTGAGCATCATACTCTCTAGGTCCATCCATGCTGTCACAACTGGTAAGGCTTTTTCTTTTTTATGTCCAAGTAGTATTCCACAGCCTTTTTTATCCTACTCATCTGTCGATGGGCACTGGGATTGCCTCCCTAGCTCGGCGATTGTAAATAATGCTGCAGTGAACATAGTGGTACATGCATTCTTTTAAATTAGTGTTTTTGGTTCCTTCAGCTTAAATCCCCAGAAGTGGATCGCTGGGCCACGAGGAAGGTCCACTCTTAATCTTTTGAGTAAACTACAGGCTACTTTCAGAAAAGAAATAGAAAGGGAGCAACTCTGTTGTGAATTAAAATGTCTTCCCTCTTCCCTGAACCCATGAGTTCTCAGATAGTTAAAATAATAACTTATTACTAATATCAATAATTAAGCAGCAAAGGAAAGACTTATCATGGCACCTCTGTGCTCAGTGGCATCAGCATCGGTGTGTCCAGATGGCATTCCCCCACTGAGGTGCCCGGGGAGACCTGTCATCGCCACCAGAATGCACTTCTGTGCTCTTTAGGAAATGGATGCACGCAAAGGACAAAGGCGATCGAACAAGTTGGTGACAGGCAGAGGAGGCTCAAAGGGAATTTCAGCTTGCTGCTTTTTATAACAGACTTTAAATGGGACTTTGAAAATTAGGAAGTCAGAGCTGGTTGAGCAGCTTATTAAGGCAGAAATTCAGTGGGGCAGTGGCAGCTGGCCACTGCCTTGTCCTTCTTTCAGCAGGCAAATGCGTGGTAGCTTTCAGGATGTCTGGCAACGAGCCCTGGCAAATAGGTGCCATTTCCCAAAAGATCAGCAAGAATTGCACTGAATTCCATGGCGCCCAGCTTGTGGCTCTTGAACACTCCCAGCCCTACCTGTGGCCCTGGTGTCAGGGCAAGCTTTTACAAGAAAGGCCCTGTTTCCTTCCTCTCTGGCCTGTCATCACGCCCACTGCTAGCCTGAGCATTTTTTCGGCCTTGGCTAGTTAATTTCCACCTAATGGGTAAAAAAAGACCTTAACAAGGAGACACTGTGAGTTTACACTGCTCTCAAGGGTGAACTAATAATAAGGCGAAAATCGCTCCTCTTGTAGGTTAACAATGAAAAGTATAAAAATAACTACCCTTATTGTTCTGCGTGCTCTGTGCTAAGTACTATATGTCTTCTAACCATTTTCACCTTTGCTCCTTGTACCTAATCTGCAAAGCAGGCATTGATTCAATCTCATTTAGCAAATAAGGAAACTGATGCTGAAAGAGGCAAAACAACTTGTCCGAAGTCACATACTCAGTGAGTAGCAACGTGTCCAAGTCCAAGGCACAAAGGCCCCCAACTTGAGAAATGGTTTCCTTGGGGAGAGCCCGGGCTCCCAGGAAAGTCAGTGCCAGGCCCAGCTTTTGCGAGCGCGGGGGCATTTGCAGCCGGTGCCACACAGTTTCCTTACTCTTCCCTCCCAAAATGCCTTTGTGTGTGCCGACCCTTAAAACAGGCACCTTGCACTATTATTGCCGTCCACTGCCTGCCCCAGGGTGCAGCCACATACCTGGTACTAAATCCGTCCTTGCTGACGGACGCTTTTTGTGTTGTGAGCAGTGATTCTCTGTTTATTCAGTCAACACCCATTGAAACTCACTTCGGTGCTGACAGTGCGCTAGTTTCTATGAGGAAGAGGGAAATGGAAATTACCCTCAAAGAAACCTAGAGAGGGGAGTCACGGGATTAAGAAAGAGAAGTCCCTTTAGCATTTTGCCTGTTCTTCTTTGTTCTACCCCACGAAATGGCGAAATGCTAATGTGATTGGCCTGGTTCTGGAACAATGGTTTGGGGCCACACTTACTATTGGGCGGGTGTCATGATTCATTTCATGTGTCAACTTGACTGGGCCACAGAGTGCCCTGATATTTGGTCAAGCACTATCTTGGGTGTGTCTTTGAGGGTTTCTGGATGAATTAACTTTTGAGTTGGTTGACTCAGGAAGGCAGGAGGCCCTCCCCAGTGTGGGTGGGCTGGACCTAGTCAACTGAAAGCCTGGATAAACAAAAAGGCAGACTTCTTCCTTTTTGATAACTTTCAGAAACGGGACATCAGCCTTTTCCTGCCTTTGAACTTGGCCTGAGACATCAGCTCTTTTTTGGGTCTCAAACCTTCCGGGCCTTCATACTAGAATTAATAACATCAGTTCTACTGGGACTCTAGTTTGCCACCTTACCCTGCAGATCTTGGGACTTGCCAGCCTCCATAATTATGTGAGCCAGTTCTTTATAATAATAAATACATATTGATACGTATTACACACATATATTATATATATAATATATATCACATATACATATATGATATATATGAAGAGCCTTGGCTAATACAGTGGGATTACTGTGTTTTAAGAGGTTAACTCTTCCCTTACTTTCATTGCAAATGGTACAGTTGGTAACCTGAAATAAGGCCCCTTTAGTTACCTGGCCATCTTTTTGTTGTTATTGTTCTTATCTCTTTATATGCATACTTAAGCTAACTGCTTTGTTGCTTTAGTTCCCATACCATGAGATAAGCTAGAAAATGGGATCCCAAGATTTAGATTCTGCCACAAGCCTCGAGTCTAAGCTATGGGCTTCAACTCAGGCTTACAAAAGCTCTACATTGGGAACAGTGGTCACTGGCCCAGCCATAGATTGGTGCTTGTGCTGCACTTGCTCTTGTCTTTGGTTTGTAAATTTCCTTTGGGAACTTGTTGGAGAGCAGGGTGACTGGCAGGGATTTTTAGGTCCCTGACTTTAATACCCCCGTCCCCCCAAAATCTAGCAAAACTTTACTGCCTGACATTACCTGATGTCAGATTAATTTGTAATCATTTGCCTGATTACAAAGTGTTATCAATGAAGCACAAGCCATAAACTATGGGGCCCCAGGAAAACATACTTTTGACTTGACAGCACTGGGGAATGTATGTGTTTTTAGGTCTCTACTCCAAACTGTTCAAGAAATGGCCTTGGAGTATATAGAACACTGAGAGCTAAGCGATACCTGTGATGGGGCGGGGTCAGGCTGCGTCATGACCCTTCACAAGGAGACTGGTGGACGAACTGGGTGAGCAAGGCCAGCAACTGTGGCCACACATGCAGCAGAAAACCAATGCTTCTACCTAATTCTGCAGGAATTGGTGCCCACTCACACTCATTCATCAATGTTCTTATATAGTCATAGCCCTTAAAGCCTACTAAATTCAAATAACTCCTCAGGTACCTTTTAGAGAATGTGATCAACTACCTATAAAGCTTCGCACGCCACAAGAAGTCTAGATGTAGCCGTTTCAAAAAAGGGTGGGGGGGGAGTCACAATGAGTAACACTCCAAACACCAATACTCCAATACTCTACTCATTCTTATTAATACGTTTACACCGTGATGCGATCTATCCTTTTAAAATGGGCATTGCTCTCCTCCTTGTGGCTGTTGAATATGTAATCGATTTACTTCTCCCGATTTACTTCTCTGCGAGCAAAAAGAGGCTGTGGATCTCGCACAGATACTACTGAGGAGAATGACCTTCAGCAGGCAGGAGACAAACAAGAGCTGCTTTTCATCTCCCAGCCATTGATTTTCTGCAAGGCAAACCGCATAGCTGCTTTGAAGTCCAGGAGAGAGCTGCCAGGGAAGAGGGAGAGAAAACTGAAGGAAAGAGTGGATTTGAAATCAAGTTTCAAATCTCTGTCATCTAGGTGTAGATGGCTGTTGGTGAAGCCGAAACTGCCAGATTTTATCAAAATAGAATTTAGATGATTGTTAAAAGAGGGTTTTTAAGTTGGTAAAACTGGATTAGGGGACGGGTATAAAACAGAAATCTAAAAGGATTGTAGATAAAATTTTCAATTTAGAAATGGTTGCTTTTAATTAAACAGTAGCAAGCACGTTGTGTGTAATCTAAACGTTGCTCCTGAAGCCTTCCCTTTTGTTTAGGTTGTAGAATAGAACCATATACATAAATTGGATAAGTAATTATTCTGGATCAAATTTCTTTCTTAAAAAACCATATGGCAGATACAAATTTTGGCTTGATACTTTTCTAGACCAGTAGAGACGTCTATAAAAATCATAAACATATTACATTTAAATATTCCTTTTCCTTTCACAAAATGCTTTTTCATGAGTTTCAACACACAGCAGATAGGCTGGATAAATGCTGTTATTGCCCTTTTATATATGAGGAATGAGAGCCTTAGAGAACCCATGCAAATTGCACAGGGGCACACTGGGAGTAACAGTGGAGAGGCCAGAAGAATCTAGGTTCTCTGATTCTTGGCCTCTTCTTGCAGATTCCCTCTAATTCATGCTTCCTTTCTTTCTATTAAAATATGTGTTTATTTATTTTTAGAGAAAGGGGAAGGAAGGGAGAAAGAGAGAGAGAAATATCAGTGTGTGGTTGCCTCTTGCACACCTCCCACTGGGGGCCTGGCCCACAACCCAGGTATGTGCCCTGACTGGGAATCTAACCAGTGACCCTCTGATTAGCAGGCCAGCACTCAGTCCACTGAGCCATACCAGCCAGGTCTCTCTTTCTTTTTAATCCTCACTGAGAATATGTTTTTATTAATTTTATTTAGATAGAGGAAGGTGGGAGAAAGAGAGAGGCAGAGAGAGAGAATGAGAGAGAGAGAAACACTGATTCATTACCTCCCTTATGCACCCTGACTGGGAACTGAATCCACAACCTAGGGATGTGGCGTGACCTTGACTGGGATTGAACCCACAGTCTTTTGGTATATGGATGACACTCCAATCAACTGAGCCACTCAGCCAGGGCTAATTCATGGTTTCTTCAGAGGGAAGAAAACTCTCTCCTCTCTGCTCATTCCGAAACATGTATTGTTTTTCTCAAGACAGACAATTTACTCTTTTTTTTTTTGCTATTATTTTTATTGCAAGCGATAATAAATTGGACCAAAGCACTCCTGCCAGGTACATAGAAGAAAGTCAAGGCCGGGATCCCACTCTTGTCTATATTCCTCTTGTTGTCTCAGAGAATATTGTCTGAGAGTAGGTGGGGGGGGTGCATACTGAAGGAAAATGCTATCTGTGAAAGAAGCACAGAATAGTGGGAAGGGTAGGATCTGGAGACCCAGATTTTGGTTGTAGGTCTGTCCTACTCACTGCTAGCTTGGGGCAGTCCTCTGTCCTCTCTGAATCAAGGTTCGGCTCCTTGAAATGAGGAAGCTGGCCCAGGTGACTCTGGAGCCCTGTCCCCTAAGATGCACTGCTGTTCAGAGGATGGCACAGGTCCAGCCATCTTTACTCTCTTCTGGAAGTTGAATGTACCAGGAGCTCACTGGAGACCCATCCCAATTCTTGAAGCACTTGTAACTCAACCAGGCTTCAGCCTCTTGTGCCAGATGCAGCCAGCGACGTGAGTCTCCACCAGCCACGTTTCCTGTAGGGTCAGCAGGGTCCAGAATCACAGGCCTGGGTTTCTTGAGCTGCATCATCAGGTATTGAGCAATAATAGGATCGTCAAAGTCGTAATACTTTGTCCAGTAGATGAGAAGCTTCTGGTAGTTTATGACTAATTCCAAGACAGTCCGAAATCCCTGAGCTGTGCTGAATATAGTTTCCTTGTTTCCCTGCTCCCAGGCATAGACCGTGAGCAGCTCCAGGGCATACTGCGGGGGCAGGGGCTTCTTCAGATTCTCCTTGCACGTTTGGTACCAGTGCTTGACCAGGCGGATGAGGCTCTTGAGCTTGGTTGGCCGCTGCTTCAGGAAGGCTCGCTGCAGCTCCGTGAAGCAGGTGGAGAACTCGCCCTCTTTCCCCAGGTTTTTGCACTCTTGGATGAGCTTGATGTAGATTTGGGGATCCGGTCTGTAGTATTCGTGGACCAGGAAGTCATGTCTGTAGCCTTTTGGCACCTGACCCAGGGCATCAAAGGCAGGCAATACATCAAACTCCACCCCCTCGTCGATCCAGGAGGACCTGAGCACGAAGCTGAGCGAGCGGGGGTTCCACCACCCAGAACCCTGGATCTCAAACTGCACTCCCCTCTCACTTTGACAGGCTGTCAGCTGCCTTCTGATTTCCTGGATGAACTCGGCGCGGCGGTCAAACTGCTGCTGAAAACTTCCGAGATTGCTGAGGAAGACCACGAGATCAGCATCCGATCGGCCTCTGAGGGTCGTGCCCTTGCCCGAGGAGCCGCCCTTCACAACTTTGGACACCCGTACAGGGTGGGAGGCCCCTCGGAAACACCGCTCCTTCAGGAAACCGCAGATGACATTGATGGCTTCTTTAACCTGCTTGCGGAAATGCGTGTCTGGCAGGAGGTAGTCTTCGATGAACTTGTCCAGATCCCTGGCCCGGATATTGCTAAGCTCCATGTTGACGCCCTGGCAGGGACAGGAGAACAGTGGCCGCAGAGCTGCCTGCAGGAAACCCTTAGTCTCTGAATCTTCTGCTGCCCAGTCTGCACTGCTTTGGTTTCGTTTCCTGGGAAGGGCGGGGCTGTGACTCCAGTGTTTGCTTCCTCGCACATCAAACAGTCCCCGGATCCTGGAGCAGTGTTTGCTCTCCCGGGTGGTTCCTTCACTTTCTGAAACTTACTTTCTGCCTTTAGCATCAGCCCTTTCTTCAGACTGTATGCTGAAAACGTTGCATTTTAACTCCCATTAGTACCAAGAGAAATCAATACTTCAAATCTGATATTTGGTTTCCTTCTTCTTGGTTTCTGTTATTGCTGCTGACAAAATTGTTTTTGTCTCCTATGATCTTTTTTAAAAAGTTTATTTCTTAATTACAGTTGGCATTCAATATTATTTTATATACATTTCAGGCATAAAGCATACTTAGGCAGTTATAGATTTTATGCAGTGATCCCCTGGATATTTCAAGGACCCACCTGGCACCCCAGAGTTATTACAATATCATTGTCACAGAACCCAGTGGGTTCTCCCCTCAGGTTACCTATTAAAAAATGAGACCTGGTCATTGCAAAGTAGTTTTATTTACTTGCGGTAAAGAAAGGAGACAGGGGATTCATGTCCTTAGCTCCACCTCCTCCAAGGGAGGCTTGGCCGTTGGGTGTGTGGTTGGCAACTCCAGCTGAGCTCCTGTCAGCTCATTCTGCTTCCACTGCCTCTGCAAAGAGCTGCGCTGCATGTGAACACTCAGCGAAAACAGCCCCTGGAAATGCCCACACCCTGAGACCTATGTCCTAGCTGACATTACTGCCTGTATGCCCTGTGCTGTACTTTACATTCCCATGACTATCTTGTACAATAACTACCAATTGTATTAATTAATCCCTTCACCTTTTCACCCAGGTTCCCAATCCCCCTGCAAACTGGCAACCATCACTCTGTTCTCTGCATCTATGAGTCTGTTTCTGTTTTGTCTGTTCATTTATTTGGTTCTTTGGATTCCACAGAGCATAAGTGAAATCTATGATATTTGTGTTCATCTGTCTGACTTATTTCACTTAGCATAATACCTTCTAGGTCTATCAATGTTGTTGGAAATGGTAATATTTCATTTTTTATGGCCAGTATGTCATTGTATATATGTACTACAATTTCTTTATTCACTTGTCTATTCATGGACATTTTGGTTGCTTCCATATTATAGCTATTTTAAATAACTCTGCAGTGAACACAGGGATGCATGTATCTTTTTGGATTAGTGTGTTGGGTTTCTTGGGATATACCCAGAAGTAAAATTGCTGGGTCATAAGGTAGTTCTATTTTTAATTTTTGAGGTAACCCCATACTGTTTTCCCTAGTGGCTGCACCGATCTTGTTTTCCCACCAACCGTTCACTCAAGTTTCCTTTTCTCCACAACTGCACCAGCACTGGTTGTTGGTCGATTTATTGGTGGTCATTCTGACGCGTGTGAGGTGATGTCTTATTGTGGTTTTAACTTGTATCTCTGATAATTAGTGACAGTAAGCATCTTTTCATATGTCTATTGGCCACCTGTATGTCTTCTTTGGAGAAGTGTCTATTCAGGTCCTCTACCCATTTTTAAATTGAATTGTTTGTTTTTTTGATGTTGAGTTGTATGAGTTCTTTATACCTTTTGGATATTAATCCCTTATTGCATGTATCATTGGCAATTATCTTTTCCCATTCAGCAGGTGGTCTTTTCATTTTTGTTGATAAATTCCTTTCTTGTGCAAAACCTTTTTAGTCTGATGTAGTCCTACTTATTTTTTTCTTTTGTTTCCCCTGCCTGAAGGGATATATCAGAACAAATATTGCTACAAGAAATGTCTGAGGTTTTACTGCTATGTTTTCTTCTAGAATCTCTATGGTTTAAATGTTTATTCCATTTTGAGTTTATTCTTGTGGATGGTGTAAGAAGGTGGTCGAGTTTTATTTTTTGGTATGGATCTGTTCAATTTTTTCAACATCATTTATTGAATAGACTATCTTTACCCTACTGTATGTTCTTGCCTCTTTTCTCATATATTGACCATAAAGGCACAGGTTATTTCTGGGTTCTCTATGCTATTTCATTGATCTATGTGTCTGTTTTTATGCCAGTACCATGCTGTTGTGATAGCTATGGCCTTACAGTGTAGTTTGATTTCACGTAGCAAGATTCTTCTAACTTTGTTCTTTTTCAAGATTATTGGGCTATTGGGGGTCTTTTGTGGCCCCATATACATGTTTGAATTATTTGTTCTAGTTCTGTGAAAAAGGCCATTGGTATTTTGATAGGGATTTTATTGAATCTGCAGGTTGCTTTGGGTAGTGTGGACATCTTAGCTATATTAATTGTTTCCATCCATGAGTATGGTACAGTGATCCCTCCCCTATCATGGGAGCTATGTTCCAGAGATCCCTGAGACAGGTGAACATCAGTGAAAAACCTTTCCCACACTCTTATAAACACTTCATATACTCTTAAACACTTTCTACACTCTTGAACTTGCATAATTTTAACAACATATAAAATTCTATACGGGTACTCACCAGTGAAGTATACAGTCATATATCTTGGTTCATTTATTGCGGCTTCACTGTATCATGGGTTTTAAAAAACCGTAATAAGTGAACCGTGATATAGTGAGGGACAACTGTATATGCTTTCATTTATTTGTACCTTCTTTAGTTTCTTTCTTCAATGATTATAATTTTCCTAGAACAGATCTTTTACCTTCTTGGTTTAAATTTATTCCCAGGTACTTTTTTATGCAATTTTTTTTCTTAATTTCTCTGTCTGATAGCTCATTATTGGTGTGCAAAAATGCAACTTACTTCCAAATGTGTGTTTTGTATCCTGCTATTTTACTAGACAATTTATTCTTCATGTGATAACACTGGGATCTTGAAACGCAGTTTCTTATTCTCGAGGTGTCGGAGGCTGACTTCCCCCCTGGGAGATCGGGCTGCCCTGCTCTCAGGACAGCCACGGGGCAGAGTGAGCTTCGCAGGATTTGCCTGATGCTGGTGGGCTTCACCGTGTTTCGTGTCATGAAATGCAAGATCCCTGAGAAAGTTCAGCTCTTCTCAGATGTGAACACTGAACAATTGCCAGCCAACCTGAAAGCCCGGCCCACAGTTGTTCCTCATTCCAGCCCTCCAAGATCTGGGTAAAAAACAAACAAACAAACAAAACAAAACAACAACAACAACAAAGAACTACACATGCCGTTTGAGGGGAGAGNCGGGCTGCCCTGCTCTCAGGACAGCCACGGGGCAGAGTGAGCTTCGCAGGATTTGCCTGATGCTGGTGGGCTTCACCGTGTTTCGTGTCATGAAATGCAAGATCCCTGAGAAAGTTCAGCTCTTCTCAGATGTGAACACTGAACAATTGCCAGCCAACCTGAAAGCCCGGCCCACAGTTGTTCCTCATTCCAGCCCTCCAAGATCTGGGTAAAAAAACAAAACAAAACTACACATGCCATTTGAGGGGAGAGGCTTCATGGGGTTTGAGGAGTTGGGGTTTCACCTGCCCCCTGAGTCAGCCGGGTCACCTGTGTGCTCTCAGGGAGCAGCAACAACATGACCGGGGTCAGGTCACATCAGGAAGAGGGTCTGTAAGGGAAATTGCAGCATTTGGGGTTGTTAGTGGGACCCTTCTACCTTGTGCTGTTTTCACTTGTTTATGTTTCTCCCACTGATTTGTACCAGGTATTAGCATTTTGTTCTAGCTGCGAGGTAATAAAGTACACACCCAATAACACACTCACCTAAAATTTCAATCAGGCTTTACAACAAATGTGTAGCAGCTCTTTAAATGTCTCAGTTAATGTCCTAGGCAGGGCCAGCTAATTAGAAGGGCTAAATAATGATAATAAATAATGTCCTCATTGATTCACTCTTCTTGATTTAATAGAATTAATTTGGCTGACAATAATGGACTTTAACATCAGTGTTGGTATTACTGTACTTAGAAGGGACAGTTTTGAATTCATTGCAGAATGTCACACAGTCATTTATAGGACACTAGTGGTTAGCTTCTGCTTGAACTATTGTCATTTTACGGGACAATTTCTGTATAAGAGTGTAACATCTTGCTTTATGTAAGTTATATAAGTCACCACTGAAATTTTATTTATTTATTTATTTTAAAGATTTTATTTACTGATCTTTAGAGGGGAAGGGAAGGAGAGAACTATCAATGTATGGTTGCTTCTTGTGAATCCCCTGCCAGGAACTGGCCTGCAGCCCAGGCATGTGCCCTGACTGGGAATCGAACCTCGATCATGTGGTTTGCAGGCCCGCACTCAATCCACTGAGCTACACCAGCCAGGGCTGAAATTTTAAATATTTGTTATATTGTTGCATCGATGCTGGTAAACATTAATGATTGGTTTTCAAAACAAAGAAGTAAGAAGAAAGCTGTGAATTGAGATGTTTGCCTGCTTTTATGGTGCAGCCGGTTTTAAGCTGCTGATGTAAGATCCTTGAACATGGAGTGTGAAAGAAATGAGTGCATTCAACCCTGGCTCCGAGCCCCTGGGAGCCAGTCAGCACACTGCGCGCCTCCAAACACCCAACTATTCTACCCCTAAAGGACTGAAAAGTATGCTAATATAGTCGAGATAAAGTTAATGATGAGAAATAAAAATAAGTATCCAGAGTTCATGAGAAAAATAATACATGGATTATCTCAGGTGCTAATGCTTTAACTAGCAATCTACTACAGTTTTTAAGCAGAATAGAAGATGTACTGTTTTTTTGTAAAGTCACAGTTATATACCAGGACATTAATATTTTCAAAACTTGAATCAGTGTGGCAGGAAGCAATATTTAGAATCTGGTCTAATGCTTTCAATGCAATTATTATAGCTCCAGATTAGTCTTAAACCAAGACAGGACAGTGTTTTAACCTCCACTATCCAGGGGACTAATGTGTAATCTCCAGGAATGTCGGCAACACCGTGCCTCGGTGCCCAGCTATGTACAAAGTACTGGCCACTGTGAGCATTAGAACAGAACAGTGCTGTTGAAACGCTGCAGACAATGTGAACTAAAAATGGGTCCTGTGAGAGGAGCGAGGAAGGATAGTAAAGAATGAATGCCAACCTAAGAGGCAACATTAGGCCTAAAAGCTATAAATACCACAATCTAATTATAGAATTCTGAATTTGCCAAGGTCCAAGTTTACACTTCAAGTGACAAGCACTTTTCAGAAGACATTAATAAGAAAATTACTCAGAAAAGATATAAATACATGCAACTTTTTAAAAATGTAGCTTTTTAAATAGCTTACTTACAGCATGTACTATTTGTAATATTAAGTAAAGTAAAATTGGATTACAAAACCTAACAGTTGTGTGAGAACAACTGCATATGCTAAATTTCTAGTGTCAGTCAAGGTTTGTAACATTTCCCTGTTATTTTTTCACATAAAATCTAGAGGGGAGAGGGGAGAGAATCACAGGGGAAAAGGGGACGGACTCACATGAACAAGTATGAAGGACACATGGACAATAACTAAGGTGGGGGGCAGAAATGGGAGGGAAGTGGGGAGCACTGAGGGGGGCAGGGCTGGGAATATAAGACAGAAAACTGTACTTGAACAAGAATTAAATAAAAATTAAAATTAAAAAAAATCTAAGTTAATAGTTGTGAAGGGTGTTTGGTTTTATGACTGAACACACAAACCAAAATTTATCATAAACATTATCATTTGCCTCCACTCTTTGGCTTAACGAGTGCTTACCCAGGAAAAACACGTTATTTGGTTAACAGGAGGCAGATGTGAAGCAGCATATACACCAGTGGGATGGATGGCTATGACTCCGATGGAGTGAAATGGCCACCAACCCCACAGCAGCCCCCTCTCTCCCCTCGGAGAGGATCTGGCCGAGTGACACCAGTGCATAGGCCCTTTTTGAGAGCTGCACCACGTTGGTGATACGAAACTCTAACAATGTACTTTTTGGTAACTACTTGGAGAAGAAGACAGAGAAATCAAACAAAGACCTGGCACCATCTATGCTTTCCAAAAGTTTGACATATAATTCATTGTTCTCATTTTTAAATAGTCAGATGAATTCATGCCTAAAGCCTGTTCTAATTTGGGGACTTACCTCAGCCTTTCCGTCGAATACCTCTATCTGTCTAGGTCAGGAGATTTGAATTCCTCTACTCAGAATAGCAGGCCGTGACAACCTCCCCTTGTAGCTTCCTGATTCGGTGACGAGTTACTGCTGGTCATTTCCTGGAGCAGAGTTCTTTGAGACTGTCACTTGTACAGTAATCTTAGTATCAACCCCCTACCAAAACACCCCAGGCTGTGTCTTCCAGCCCCACGGGCAGGTTGAAGCCTCAATTCCTGGGGCCTCTGCTAACATCTGATATCCCAGGGGGTGACAGCGTTTCAGTTCATCTTCCTCTTGGACATCAAGGAAGTTCTGATTTGTTGAACTGGTAAACTATTAGACATTTTTAATCTAGCATTTCTGTGTTTTGGAAAAGGGTTGCAACTAGCTTAGTGTTGTACCCTGTTGTTGGAAGTTATCTGTTTCAACTTCTAAAATTATAAGTGCTTAGAGCTAGGTGGCACTTTGGAGACCCTCTCTTTACTCAGTGAGTCGAGATTTTAATTTATTTATATTCATCAGGGACAGATAATTTGGGCACTTGAAAACAATTACCTGGGTTGTTTTAAGGTTTTTTTCTATTCATAGAGAGTGAAAAATCCCTCAGCAGGGATTGAGGCTCAGTTCAATCCAGTTTCCCATTTATGGAGCATCTCCGGGGCAGGGGGCTGCTGAAGACGACAAGAGCTGCACATGTCATGGCCTCTGACTTACAGGAGCTCAGAGGGGACCCACATGGACAGGTAATCACAAAATGATGTAGTAAGTATATTGTTACAAGTATAAATGAAATACTTGGATAGACTAGAGGCTCTTGGTGCAGCACGGGGCTCAGAGACTGAAGGAGATGCTGCTGACGCCGGGTTAGGAAGGATGGGTGCGTGTGTGCCTGGGGCGGGTGGGGGTAAGTGCGCACACCCGGGCAGAGCGAGGGAAGAGACTGCTGATGCCAGACACAATGCTGAGAGTGATAACGCAGGGGTCAGTAACATAATTAACAGGATCCTCACAAATCATGGGTTATATAGGTTTAATTTAACAAACGGTTGTTGACGTCAACTTTGCTGAAACCGTGTCATCGAATAAAAGACTCGGCCTGTACGTGGGGCAGTGCTGTATGCTATTTCTTATCTTACGGTTGAGGATATGAAATATTATTTATAATTTGAATGTTTAATACACTTTCATTTTTCAAAAGCCTAACTGCATCCTGTTTTAAGAAAGATCAAGGGGGAAGGGATTTCAGGAATATGTACAAAGGACACAGGGATAAAACCAGAGGAGGGTGGGATCAAGGGTGGGTAGTGGGGATGACTGGGGTGGGGAGAGCAGTGGGGTGGAAGGCAGAAAACTGCACTTGAACAACAATAAAAAACATAAAAAAGCTCTAACACTGGTAACAAATAAAAGTACTAAAAAAAGAAAGATGCAATGCAAAATTTTGATGATGGCTGGCCACTGTCATCTCCAGTGCGCCTCTCCTCACAGCACTCAGGGCTTTATGCTCCCACACCCCGCCACCCCGTTCAATCCGATCCCCACCCACCACCCTTCTCTGCTTTCCCAGTGAGGCTAGGAAGAGTGGGAGCCCTCTTCCCAAAGCATCGTCAGTGCTGCATCACGCCTGTGAAGTCAGGGAAGTCAGCAAAGACAGAAGGAAAGGACAGGAGGGTTTAATACTTCCCTAACCAGTGAAGATGATGGCCCCAAAAATGATACAGAAATTGTGGCAGAATTTTGTTTTCTTGTTTATTCTCACCATTTTTCTTTGTATATTATGTAAGGAGTCACAGAATAATAAAATGATTGATTATGTCTCAGTCTTGCACACAGTAGGTATCAAAACATATTTGGTAAATTACTATAATTCAATTGAGAAAAACAAACAAAATGACATTATGCTAAATGAAATAATCCAGGTGGTGAAAGACAAATACCATATGATCTCACCTTTAAGTGGAACCTGATCAACAAAACAAACAAGCAAGAAAAATATAACCAGAGACATTGAAATAAAGAACAAACTGATAGCAACCTGAGAGGAGGGGAAAGAGGGAAAATGGGGGAAAACAGGGGAAGGACCATTAAAGAACATATATACAGGATACACGGACAAAGCCAAAGAGGGTGGGTTCAAGGGTGGGAGGCACCGGTGAGGGGCCATGGTGGGGTGAAAATGGAGACAACTGTACTTGAACAATAAAAAAATGACATGGCCCATAGACAACTTGATACCCACATGCAAAAAACAGAGCTGGGTACCTATTGTACTCTATGTACAAAAACCAAAGACCTTGGGAGAAGTTAAGGGGGAATGACTGCTAATAAGTACAATATTTCTTTTGGGGGTAATAAAAATGTTCTAGAATTAGTGATGACTGCACAATTTTGTGAGCATACTAAAAAACCTTAACTGTACATTTTAAATGGTGAATTTCATGGTATGTAAATTGTATTTCAATAAAAAAGATGCAAAACCCCCAAACAAACAGCAACAATAAAACCATAGCTCAGAACGTTGAATTGAGAGTCTTATTAAAATGTTGTACCTAGGTAGTCCTAATATTGAAGAAGAATGTAACTTAAAGATGAACAAACACAACTGAGTTAAAATAAAATTAGAGATAGTCAAAGAAGTACTCTATTTCGATAATTCTAAGGTGCATATTTTTTCACATTTTTGAAATGGAGACACATCTTACAATTGATGTTGTGTCAGTTTATTTGGTTACATTTTTCTTCCTTCACGGTACATAAAATCGTGGTATGTTTATGATTCAACGTGGTACCTAATTTTTTAGAATAATGTGGCAGAGGCTGCTAGTTGTCCTTCTATATGTATTCTCTTCCCATAGGGGTGGTTTTTTGTTTTTGTTTTTTGCTTTTATACTGTGCAAATGGCTGCCCAGCCACAGATGATACTCCTAGATTTCCTTAGAGCTAGGTGAGGCCATATGTCGAAGGTCTAGCCACCAGTTTGCAGACAGAAGGAATGTGTGCAACTTCTGGATTTTGTCCTCACAGAAGTGTGTCCTCCCTTCTCTTTCATCTTTTCTTCTTTCCTTCTTCCCCCCTCCCCATTTCTTTCCTTCCTTTCTTCCCCACGCCCTCCTCCTTCAGGCCTTCCTTGTAAACTGCAGGTGTGAAGTGGGTGAGATGGGGAGCCATCCTGATCCACAAGACAGAAATCACGTGTTAAGGGTGGTGAAGCCATGAGAAAAACACCTGAGTTCTTAATGACAGTGAAACCGATGCATTAGCCCTAGGCCAACTGAGAGAGAAATAAACTTCTAGTTTGGCAGAGTTGCTCTTATTTTGGGTTTCTCTGATACAGACGCTGAACAAATATTCTACTTAATATACTTTCATTTTTCTGGAAGTGGACTGTTATTCCTTTGTTCAATGGGTTAAATTCTTCTCCCTCGAAACACACACACACACACACACACACACACACACACACACACAACTCGTCTGGGCCAGAAATGAGTTAGCATACGTAGCAGTTAGTTCTGAGCAATGCACTATGAATAGCCTTTCACTTTTCATTATCATGAAACTATGATTTCCATCTACATTCGACCTGTATTTCTAAATAATACCCTTGTTAGGACTGTCTGTTCGGTGCTATGGAAGACAGCTTTCTTTAGTGCAAGTGAGATTTCTTCATAATACTAAATCTGCCTTGTCAGCTGAATTCCCCTGGCTTTCTGTTACAATGTGCTAAACACACACGATCTCATTGCACTGTTAAGAAAATTCTTTCGGCAATACCGGTACAGTCAAGTTGTTGCCTGATAGTTGAACCTTTGGGTCATGAGATTTTAAAAGCACGTCTCACGACCAAGCATCACGGAAAAGGAGCGCTGCGGCAGCACGGCTCTGCCTCAGAGCGGCCAGGCTGTGCGGAGCTGTGCCCGTGGGAGCCGACGCCACATCTGTCCTTCTGCTGGTCATCCTTCCGGTTCTTCATATCTGAGGAGATGGCACTGTGAGGAGGCCTGTCGGCTTGATCTTATTAATGCCACCATCCAGAATACAGATTCTTGGATATTTCATCTTCACAAGATGTGCTGCAAACTGAAAAACAGAGGCCAATGTTATGGAGAACATACAAAGTCTGTATTTGTCCAATACCGTGTTTCCTCAAGCTGTGGGAAATTACTTTAAGGATACTATTGCTGCCAGTTGTCACTGAATCATGAACTTGGTTTTGAATATAAATTAGTATGTTGACAAACAACTTCTTCCTGCTCTGCAGTAAATGGATCTCTTTAGTTCTCTTCTAAACTTGCTTGAAGAGGCAACAGGTACACGTGGACACAACTCGGACAGCACACAATGACTCCTGCCTCTGCCCTCAGTCTCCCTGGAAAGGTCGTTAGCGTTCCTGTTTCTCACCTGTGCATCCAGGGACAACATTCTCAAGTCTGCATTAAACAATTCTTGCCATTACTGTCAACTCGTTAGTTGTTGCAACTCCATGCACAATGCCCCAGAGGGGGCCTATAAACTGGTTGGAATGTGTTTTTGGAGCAACCACAGTGAAGAGTTTGAGACCAAAAGGTTGGAATGAATTTGAAGGACTGATCCAAGAAGCCTTCTAGATGGCTAGCAAAAAAAGACCTTGAAAGTTATCAAGACGAAGACATACCTCCCCGACTTGGCCCCTGTCTGCCCAATCAGGATCACTGATCATCTTTCCCTTCCTCGTACCTCATGACAAAGCAGTTTGAACTGCCTGTAAATCACTGAAGGATGGGACCACTTTAAGATTCAGAGCCTGTGGTTGTGCAGGTCAATCGTGGATGGGAACATGCTCCGCTTCCCACCAGCTCCTGGTCCCCCTTTGTTTCCTTTTGAAAAGCACCCCACCTACACTCCCACTTGCCTAATTTCTACTTACTTCCCTCATCAGCTGCTTCCTTCTCCCGCAGCTAAGTCTCAGTTAGGAGCTCTTCTTCTCCGCCCCCAACATTTCATGTGCGGATCCCTATATTTGGCTTACCATATTTATTTAAACTCCCCGTTTGAGGGCCTGCTTCCTCTACCAAGCTGTAAACTCCCGTAGGATCCTGAAGCTGTTCTGGTTCCCTTTATCCCTAGTGCCGGCACACACAAGGGCTCACTACATGCTTGGTGAACTGAATTAAGCTATGACAAATGACACATAGCCTGGGGCAAAAACAGGAAGTAAAGAAGGTTTTTTTGGCTCTCTGGCCATTCCTCCCCTCGGTGGTGTCCCAGTCCTGCACTTGGATATTTGATCCCACACATTTTTTAACCACTTTGTCATAACCTGACCTCAGATCTTCCAAGGAAAACGACCAATATCTGTTCACAGTGCTATGGCTTCTTGGGAGTCTTTAAACTTAATAGCTGGTAAAGTCTTCAGCCAGCTGTCCGGACTTCATGGTTCAAAGGGTTGAGCAGAGTGGTTTGGTCAAGATAAGTTCAAGACCTCAGAGACTCTGCTGTACTGAGCTGGGGCACAGGGATGTGGTGTGTTGTTTTGTTTTTAGCAAACACCATTAGATGACTCTAAAGCAGTTGGTCCATGGACAGTATTTCGAAAAACACTGTCTTAAGCCAAAGGATAAAAGTATCAGCATGTGGGCAGAATAGATGTCACTGGACTGGGGTCTTAGCAAATATCCAAGTGCGGGACTGGGACACCACCATAGCCAAAACAACTCACATCAACGGATCTCAGTACAGCTGGCCCCTCTTGCCTCCTCCATCACCCTCTGCAGTGCCTTCACACAGGGGCAACTGCCTGTTCACATTTCAGATCCGATCCTCTTCAGAGCCACAGAGGGCACCCTGAACAGTAACTAACGTGGAAGAGAAATAGTGCACCCGTACCTCAAAAGATATGAAGTGATCTAGAGTGCCCATGTGAGCTGATCTTCATCCTATTCTCACTTCTCTTTGAAACCCTCTCCTCAAGAACACGGGCACCAGGGTCATCCGCCCTGGGTCGAGTGCCGGCTGCACAGTGTCTGGCACCACAGGACTACTGACGCATCTTGCCTTCGTTCTCCCACAGGCGGCAATTCAATTACCGTTCAGGCCGGAATTCTGAGATAAACACATCATCACTCCAAAGGCTTTGTGGATGAGCAGTCTAAGTGTTCGGCACTTTCAAACCGACACTGCAGACGTCAGTAAATAAGTAAAAAAGGCCTCACTGTACATTTAGCTAATCTCCCTTAAACTGTGCTGTAGAGCAGGAAAGAGTTCCTTCCCGCCGCCCTTGTAAGGAGGGGCGGACCGGCAGGCTGCTGCGGAGCCGGAAAGTGGCAAAGGCAAAGCGGGCAGAACAGAGCACTTTGGAACAACTGGGGTGCTGCTGTGCTGGGGGTCTAAGAAGAAAATTAGAAATGGATTATAAGGACATAAGAAAAGTTTAGGTGCCCTGCGGGGCGGGGGGAAGCCAGGTTGTACTTAATAAAGAAGGGCAGACGTTGAGTTTTCAGGTTAAAATGGTGAGTTCTGCTCGACTGACCCCCTGCTTGTGGTTCCAATGATGGCTGTTCAATACTGGCCCGCAGCAGTGAGGCCACCCCTCCACCTTTCCCACTCCCGTCGTGGAAACTGCTCCTTTGCTGCATCTAGTCATTCATTTGTTCTTGCATTTAGCAATCAAACATTTCACCGAGCCCCTACTCAGTACGGGGCGCTGTTCCAGTTTCTGCAATGTGGGGGAGACAGTTGCAAGGAATATCAAGCGGTATGGATGGCAACGGCCACTTGATATTATTGGATGGGACTTCTGAATTTAACAGGGGTTAGAGGAGAGGTTTGCCCCCCATCCTCTTTCATTATTGACACCTGAAGGGAATGGTGATCAGGTTGTGATGGCCACATGCACCGACCAGGTCATGTTCTCTGTGGCTATAGCTTGACAGGCCAGGGAGGAAGCACAGTCTGTGAATGTACAGGGTGGTTTCCACCTTGTGAAAAAGCCGCACTATTCACAGAGAAGGTACGTGGCAGAACAGAGGAGAGCCAGGTGTGCAGAGTTCAGGGTTTCGCCCATCTTTTCCTCTCCACCTGGCAGGGCTTTGGCAGCTTTAGTGAGTAAGAACATAGGGCACTGGACGTGGTTGACTAAGGTCCTAGTATAGACTGCAAGCTGCAGCTCTGGGGGAAGCCTGACAGCACACGGAAATCACAAACTTACTGAGCAGTGCCCTTGGTGGAAGTGGCAGGCTATCACCCTGGACCGACACTTATGAGGTCGTCAGAATCATTGGGCACACTTTCAGGCAGGGACAGTGATGGTCAGGGCCACTCCAGACAAGGAGTAGTTTCTTAGGATGGGGTCTCCAGGCTCCCAGGTTTTTTACTTTTATTATTATTTTTCCTTCCCTAGGTGATTCTATTGTATGGCCAGCAATGAGAATACTGAGAATCATTTCATTAGATGATGGGATTCATCTGCTGGCCAGATGTGTCTGGGACTTCAAGCTGCAATTTTTATAGGTACAGCCCGATATGAAGAGTAAGTTCCTTTGCAGTGAAGAGGCGAGCGTGTTTGCAGGGCTGGAATTGGTGACACCAAGTCCTGTTTAGAGAGAATGGGGTTCCTCAAATGGCACAACCAGCTGAGACCCAGGGCCACACCCCGCATGGAGTCGGCAGGATCTGATACTTGCTGGGAAAGGGTTTGGGGGCTCACAGACTGCAGGGCAGCCGCACTCCTTGTGGGTGGTACGCCCACGGGGAGAGGGTAAAACTCTTGCATTTTTGTCATTCCTCTGGTTAGTAGTGCTGGTGGTAGAATTCCTTTAGGGGTCCGGTTGGCAAACCTCACAGCAGCACTGTCTAGAAGTGCTGGGCTCTCGTGGGTGCCGCTCCATCTTGTTTTCTCTCTTTATCTTGCTTCTTAGCTTGAGCTGAGAGGCTGGCATGTCTGTCAGAGAAAGGGACATTCTGCTGTAGCAGGAGAGTGAGTGAAGGAAAGGGATTTTTGATCTGCCACAGGGTAGCGCAGGTTAATGGAGGCCAGAAAACAGAGCGCTGAGAGCACAGTTCGGGAGGAGCACACCATGGTGGTGCTGTGTGTCTCTCCCTGGGTGTCCTAGGACGGGGGCTCTGCAGCAGCAGGAAGCTAAGAAAACTGGGCTTCCTGGCAGAAGCCCAACCCAGGGCAGTTCATTTTCTTGATGTGAGCCTTTGGCCTTGTGAGTTTTAAGTTCATGTTGGGAACTGAATAATTGGCATGAGTTGGCCAAAACCCTGGTGAAGCTCAATCTATGAATTCTTTTTCTCTCATTTTTTTGTCCACTCCTTTCCCCCAGGTAATGCTAAATTTTGCATACGGAAATACTGCTGTCAGTCAAGCATGGAACTGAACGAAGGAACTGGCAATCAACCTGTAATGAGCTGCTGTAGTAATTTCATTTTCTTGGTTTTATGGATGTGAGGCTGATGCTATATTAGTTTTATGTGACCTCTTGACCCTCTGAAATACCAAAACTATGGTGCACATTGAACATTTCTCACACTGAGCGGTTGGGGGTAGGCTGATACTTCACAAACCTTATGCATCTATTTCTAAGAAGTTGGCCAAGTGACTCAGATACACACACTTGAAATAAGAGATAGAAGATGGGGTGACACCTCCATCTAGAGTGCAGTGTGGCCTTGGGCCAATATAACCCAGGCACTGTCTTGTTTTCATTATTTAAAAGGTTTCTGGGGCCATGAAAAAGGTCTTAATCATTTGAACTCCCATCTCAGGGACTCCAATCTATGGCAATGATTAGTAGAAAAGAAGTAGGGATCATCTATCTAATACTCTACTGATCTCTTCCCTCCATTATATAGTCAAGTATAATTCTGAGGTTTATTTTCTTAGGAGCACTATGTAAGTTTGGTTTCTTAAATCAACTACATAAAGTAACCCCTGTGCACTGTGGTGGGAAAGTAAACTGTGCAGCAACTATACAAAACACTTGGAGGTTCCACAAAAAATTAAAAATAGAACTACCATGTGAACCAGCAGTCCTCTGCTGCGTCTGTCTCCAAAGGAAGTGGAATCTGGATCCCGAGGTGGTATCTGTACCCCGAGTCCACTGCAGTGTTATTCACAACAGCCAAGGCATGGACACAGCCTCCGTGCCCGCTGACAGGTAGTGGGTAGGAGAATGTAACACACACACATACACCATGCACACAGTGGAACAGTATTGACTTTAGAAAGGAAGTCCTACCATTTGTGACAAAGTGGGTGAACCTGGAGGACATGCTGCTAAGTGAAATAAGCCAGATACATGACAACAAATGCTGTATGATTTCACTAATACGTGGAATTATTGTATTATTGTACAGTTCAACTCACAGAAACGGAATAGAATGGTGGTTACCAGGAGCAAGGAGGTGGGGAGAAGAGGTGGGCAGATGTTGGCCAAAGGGTATGAAGTTCCAGTTATACAAAATGAAAATGTTCTGGAAATGTAGTGCACAGCATGGTCACTGCAGTTATTACATATAGTGGGTATAACAATATTGTACACTTCAAATTTGCTAAGAAAATGGTAACCCTGAGGTGGTTAGTAGTTAATTAGCTTGACTGTGGTGATCATTTCATAATGTATACAGACACCAAAACACAGCTGGGCACCTTGGATACCTACACGTCAGTTACACCTCAGTAACACCCACAGGAGTCCTATGTAAGGTGCGGAGCCAGTTTTCATAGTAATAAAACGGTGGCTGCCTTCCTTTCTTTTCTTTTTTTTTTAATGTTTACTATCTGGTCCTTTATTATTTTTTTTTAGATTTTATTTATTTATTTATCTTTAGAGGGGAAGAGAAGGAGAGAAGGAGAGAAATATCAATGTATGGTTGCCTCTCGTGAGTCCCCTGCTAGGAACTGGCCTGCAACCCAGGCATGTGCTCTGACTGGGAACCGAACCACGATCGTGTGGTTCGCAGGCCCTTGCTCAATCCACTGAGCTATACCAGCCAGGACCTTCCTTTTTTATTTTACTCACAGAAGTTAAAGCAGCAGTAGGGCAAAACCAAGAAGGTGAACACAAGGTCAGTAACCATCTCACACCCTGCCACGGGCCCCCGCGACACCTAAGGAGCAGAACAGGTAATTCCTGGATGTTATGTACTTGAAAATGGTTAATTATTCGATAAGAAAAATGGGAGTTTACAAAACAGGCATTATATGTGGTCCAGACTTCCTGATCTGTGTTTATTCTAAGGATAACTACTCCAATGGCATCTGGGAAATTCAGAGTCCACGCTATGGTGTATGTTAGGCTTCTACTCTTGGGACCAATGTTTGAGATTAGGAAATTTGACAGTGTTAAGATTTTGTCTTAAGAGGTTTTAGCATGTAACAGTTTGTGTTACATAAGGGAATATATAAATAACCATACTGCACTAACTCAATGTGTTTTCTTGTTTTAATTTTCTGTTGCCTACAGTCTCTGTCTCTATTTCATCTCTTACCATTTTCTTTAACTTTTTATTAAGAAAAATGTATAAAATGCATAAACACATACAACTAGATGTTAGCACTGCATGTGCTGTGCATATTCTGATTTTATTAAAATAAAAAGTTGAACCACACAGGTAAAAAATAGAGAAGGATGGTAACTAACATCCAGTTTCAATAATTACAACTCAGAGCCAGTTAATTTATTTCCTTTATCCCTCCCACCACTCCTCTCAACTACATTTGTTGTTTTAGTGTAAATCCCAAAATTCATTTACTCCATTATTACATGTCCTTGAAATACAGACTTTATAAATATGTCTATGGTACCATTATCACACCTAGAAAACACTAACAACAACCCTTAATATAATTAAATATTCAGTCAGTGTCCAAATTTCCAATTACTTCACAAATATTATCTGTTCATCCATCCATCAGCCGCTGATTTATATTTACAATCTGCTTATTTGCTCAGAAGCCAAACGAGGTCCATACACAGCAATCACTCGATGCTTTCCAAGTCTCTAACTTATAGGTTTGTGTGCTGTCTCTTCATTTCCTTGCAGGAAGTCTATTCTCCCTCAAATCCATTCCAATCAGACTTTTGTCCCCATCATTCACCCAAAATATACTTATAAAGCTCAGTAAATAACCTCTACTATGTTACCCTGACAAATAAAAATTTTAAGGCTGCATTTGAACTGACTTGACCCAAGAGCATCATCTGACACATTTGATCGAACCTCCCTCTTTTCACAACTCTCCAGCTGGCCTTCAGGGTACCAATCTCTCCTAGTTCTCCTACCTTTGCAGCTGGTCTTCCCAGTCTCTGCTGGGGGCTTTTCCTTATCTTCCTGACTCCTGCCCACCATGCCTGTCTTCTGGCTATCTCTTTTCCCTATACATTCATCCCCTAAATGATTCCATCTTGTCCTATGGACTTTAAGTCCCATCTATACATTGATGACTTTAAATGTATGGCTTTAGCCTCTTCCTCTAAGCTCATGAATCTATTTGCTTCCTCAATATCTCCACTTACAAATCTAATAAGCTTCTCAAACTTCAAATTGTGTGTCAAATTATATACATAACTTTCAAGAGAGGACACTTGATTCCTACCCTATGCCCACCTCTAGACTTCTCCTGAAGTCTTCCCCATCTCAGGAAATGACAACTCCATTTTTCCAGTTGTTTCAGCAATAAAACTGGATTTACATTGGTTTCTTTTTTCCTCTAATGTATCATATCATCTATAACTTTCAAAACACAATTAGAACCTGATCACTTCTTACCACCTCTGTTACTGCCACACTAGCCCAAGCAACCGTTATTTCTTACCTAGGTTATTCCACGTCTTATCCTAACTGGTCTTTCCTGCTTCCACATTTGCCTCGATTCCCCACACAGTGTGAGTGACCCTTTAAAAATGTTAAGTCAGATTATACAACTTCTCTTTCCAAAGCACTTCGATTGCCTCTTATTTTATTCAGAATAAAATCTTAAAGATTTTACCACGGTTTATGGGGTCTTACATGATTTGCAAATCTGCAACCCCCTCCTCCTCTCTCAACCTCTTTAATCTCCTCTATTAGAATAAGCTACCATTGGCTCTAATTTAGATTATTGCAATAACATCTTGTCTGATTGCTTCCATCCTTGCCTCTTAAGTATTTCTCTCCATGGCAACCAGAAGGACTCTCTTAAACAAAAGTCAGATCACATAAAACCCTTTGTTCCCCATGTTCTAGAGGATTTCCATCTTGCTCAGAATAAGGCTTTCTCTGATCACATCATAAATAAAATAAGCCACCAGTACTGTTTTCCCCCATTCTACCTTATTTTTCATTTCGGCATTTATAACCACTTGACATATGTGTTTACTGACTGTCTCTCCCAATATATTGTAATCTCCGTGAAAGAAGGGACTTTGTTTTACTACTGTTTCTACAATGCCAAGAACAGTGCCCAGTACATAGTGTTTGCTCTACTGTCTGCTGAGTAATTGATTAATTCATTGAACAAATAGTTTTTGAGCACTCACGGTGTGCCAGGCACTATGGTAGGCACTGGTTACTACCAATGGAGGTCGAAAGGATTTTAGGGCAAATAATGAGGGAACTATCTAACTGGTTCTGGTGAAAGTCAAGTGACGTTTTAGTTTATCCTTTAGTAGCAGACCCTTCACTCGACTCTTCTATGAGTTGAAAAAACATTTTTTAATCCTTACCTAAAGATATGATTATTGATTTTAGAGAGAGAGTAAGGGGGGAGAGAGAGACAGAGAGACAGAGAGACATCAACATAAGAGAAATGCAGATTGGTTGC
Source organism: Sturnira hondurensis (assembly GCF_014824575.4). NCBI lineage: Eukaryota > Metazoa > Chordata > Mammalia > Chiroptera > Phyllostomidae > Sturnira > Sturnira hondurensis. Next base: position 9,336,212 of record NW_028093845.1, on the reverse strand, counting down.
CTCCTGTACACGCCCTGATTGGGGATTGAACTCACAACCTTTTGGTGCCCAGATGGTTCAACCAGCTGAGCTACCTGGCCAGGGCAAGTAAAATGATGTTAAAAAATGATGCCTTTTAAAAGTCATCTGTACAAACACACACTTATAGTAAAAGGTATTGATGATGAAGTGTATAAATATAGAAGCAATGAAGAATAATAAAGCTCATCATTTTAATGCAGAAGTCCACTGAGCGGCCAGAGGAGAGACAACATCCTCAGTTCATTTCCAGGGAAGGAAGCTGAGGGGATCTGAAGAGGATGCAGTGAAACGCACACTGGCTGCTCTTGGGTTCCCCGCTTACTCCTGAGCCCCTGTTCCCTCAATGAGTTTTGCAATTTTTTCATGGTATGTGGATCACTCAAGAGGTACGTAAAAAAAACAGTTAATATTTTCACGTGCAATTATAAATTTCTCTACTTTTAGTTCACTGTGTTATATGTAATTCTAACAAATTATCATTAGAATTAAAGAAATAGGATTTAGTTTTCAAAGCATACTTTCTTGAATAGAAATGACCAGAAAACCAAATATGCCTCAAAGGCCCAGTCCAACTTCTTCTCCATCGCTGGCTTTGCTGATGGTCCAATAACAGATTTTTTTTCTTACATGGTGAGAAATGGTGCTTTCCTTCCCCTTCCATTTTCCTTCCGTCCCATTTCCTTTGTTAATCTTCTCTACCAGTTACACTAAAGCAAATTTCTCTTATTTATTATCTAGGTTACAATGGAGGCAATGGATTTTTACAATGAACTGAAACAAATATCTTTTAATGGTCTTTTGCCATTCTCTTGTGAAGGCCATCACCTGGACTTTGTCTTCCTTTCTGGAATAATGCATTTATAAGCTTTTAAATTTAAATATAAGAAAGACCTATAATTTTTCTGTGCTGTAGAATACTGTTTATTTCATAAGTGAAGGATTCTATACATATACATCCAGTTTTAACTCTCCTTTGAATTCTAGTCTGAATCTCTCAATGCTTGACTGACATTAGCACTTTAAACTTGGTATGCCCGAAATTCATTGGACACAGGAGGAAGCTTGCTTACCCACTGCCAGTATGAGCACTACGTAGCGCCTACAAGCTCGTACTGCGAGTATCAGTAAGAGACTTTCACATATCATCAAATAGTCTGATGATAATAGGTCTAGAGTTTCTTTGCATTTGAGGACAAATGAAATCCTTTATTTTAGAATTATACTCGCTTATTCCTTATACAAACACATGCAATTATTTACATTTAAATGAATGATTAATGAGAAGGTCGCCTTTGGTGTTAAACAAGGTAAGAGAGGATAGTGACAGGGTGTGATTAGGTGCCTTGAGTCACATAATAAAGCAGTGAGGCCGTTTCCCTAAAATCCTTTTGAAAGTGGAAGGGCTTTGTTATCAGCCTCAGACACAACCCCTCTGTCGTCTTTCCCCTAATGCCACTGGAGTTTGTGACCACTGGGGGCTTAGAAACTATTTAGATACTGGGAAATTACAGGCTGGGACAGAAGGTCAACATAAAGGTAGACTCTGGGAAGAATCTGACATTAAAATAGGCTGGAAATACAGGGAGAGTGAAATTCTTATATTGGTTTTTAGTTCTTGGTGTTTTAAATTTTCTATTTCACTGGGATAAAGGGCAAAAGAAAGAGAAGGCACTTTAAAAGTCATTTTCCAAATGACTTTCTAAAATATAGCTGATTGTGTCACTTTCCTTCTTAAAAACCTTTAATAGCTCCCCATTGCTCAAATGTGAACTCCTAACACAGCCTTCAAGGCTGTCCATAAGCAGACTCCCCCCATCTGGAAATAGCCTTCTCTGCAGCTGAAATGCTTTTCGGAGAAGCCCTTGCTTTCCCATCAGCCAGTGCTGTTTCCTGTGCCTGGAATGCTCCCTCCTCACTATAGCTATGGTCCTCTTCCCAGCACTTTTCCTTACAAAATTCTACCCAGAATTTAAGGGTTAGGTCTGCCATTGCCTTCTCTATGAAGCTTTAGAAACCCCTCATTTAACTGAAAGAAATTCTCAATGATTTTCTGGAACTTTAATTATAATTTCATATAGCACGTGTCACGTTGTGCTTTGAGTTTTAATCAGTTGTATACATATCTTACTGTATTCATTAGATTGAAAGTGTTACGAGGGAAAGGGCCTATGTCCTTCTCATTTGTTTCCGTATGACAGTCTCCATCATGTCGGCACTCGGCGTTTGGTGTCTTGAATTAACCTAGTAGTTGATATTAGTATGTTTTGTCTTCCTCTTTTGACCAGTTTCTGTAAATGCATAGTTGACAGTAAATGACTATTTTCCATGTGTTTATTCATTACCTTAGTCACTAAATCAACCATTGAATAGTTGTGGAGTGCTTACTATTTGAAAGGCACAATGCTAGGGACTGGGTACAACAACGAATGCAAATACAGTCCCTGTCTTTAGTGAGCTTGGAGTTCAGTTGGAGATGCGGATGAGTGACCAGGTAATTGCAATGCCATTTGACGAATGCTACACAGAACCATCACTATGGCTGTGTAAACTGTGCTTTGTACAAGAGAGCTTGGAAAAGGGGTAAGTGGAGCATGAAATGTAGCCCATCCTCTCCGAGCTTTGTGCCCTTACACGGTGCTGTGTGTTCCTAAAGGAAGGGTGGCTTTTTATCTAATGCAGACAGAAACTCCATACATGATAGTGGTCCCAACAACATTATAAGCGTAAGTAAAAGATTTTATAGGAGCACTTGGGAACAGTACTTAGTCCCAGACTTGAGAAGTTAAGAAGCAGTCTCAAGAAGAAATGCTATATAAACAGCCTTTCAAGACAAATGGGAGTTACCCAGTTGAACAGAAGTGGAAGAATGCTCCGACTAGAGAGAAGTATAAAAAGACAACACGTACAAAATTACAAGTAGTTAATCATGGCTGGAATCTAAGAGGGTGAGAGAAGCAATGAGGGACGAGCCTGGAAAACTAAGCACAGTCTGGAAGAGCCCTACAAACCATGATTAGGGCTTGAACTTTATTTTGAAGGTAATGGGAAGTCACCCCGGCATTTTGACAATGGTTAGATTTACATTTCAAAAAGTCCACTCTGCTGTGGGCCACAACGGGAGGAAGGAAGGGGACTGCAGGCAGGGACGATGCAAAGTTGCAGCCAACTTAGGCATGAGATATTAGCGACTTGCTCGAGACAGTGGGTAGATGGGATGAGAGAATTTCAGACAGAATTAAGCGTGAAGGCAAACAATACTTTTCTTTTTTTCCTTTTTTATTTAATTCTTATTCAAGTACAGTTTTCTGTTTTATATTCCCTGCCCTTTTCTATAAAATTTGTTGCCACAAGTCAAGAAGGTGAGATAATTCACTATTTCAGCTCAACAGCCTGGTGGAAGAAAGTGTAGGAGCCTATAGTTAGCATAGGGTTTAAATCAGGATTCTGTCACTGGTTAGCTGTGGGATGTTGGGTAAATTACTTAGCTTTTTGGCCTCAGTTTCTTCACCTGCTAAATAGGTAATAATAATATACATGAAAGGTACACTGAAAGCATTTTGGGGAGGATTACATTAGATCGCACAAGTTCAAGCACTTGAGTCAGAGTACCTACTGTAAACTAGTTTATAAACTACTTTCCTTCTTTAAGAGGAAAGCTATTTACAACACCTTGCAAATGTATAAATTCAAACTTAAAAGGAAGATTTGTCTCCAATGGGGACAAACCAGTGTTCATGTGAACTCTTTATAAGGGAACAGTGATTTATACTAGTGACTCTTACCATACTTTTGGCAATTGGATGAAAGCTACAGATGTATTCTCTCTCAAGAAAAGGCAAATTTATGTAATACTTTACATATAATTTCAATTAGTTCAAAGAGCTTCTAAAACTCTGATGAACTCTAGGTTAAAGAGTTTTCCTTTAAAGTAATTCATTCAATTTTAAAGATTATGCTAGTTGATTGTGACCTAGTGTTTATGCATACGGCAATTGGAATCTATCTATAGATTCATAAATTAGTGTTTAACAACAGCTATACTTTCAAACAGTCCTCTCAGAAATGGCTACCTGGAAATTCAAGTTCACATTAAAAAATAAGAGAAAACATTTTTAGATATGACACAAAATTCGTTTGAAAATAGTTCTTATTCTAACAAAAAAGTATACTGGCTCTCATATAGAGGACAAGCCTTCTGATAAAATTCTGTCATGTCTTAGGAGCTCTAAAGAGCTCTTTGCATATTTTCCTTTGACCTGGGATATTTGGGACTAGAATTTCAGCAATAATCTTCCATTAACTTCTATTTACACTAGACAACAGAATACAGTAAACTTATACCATGTCCAACCCATTAGTCATATTCCACACAATGTACTCTGTTCTGTGAGGAATGTATGTACTAAAGATTCAGATTCAAAACAGTTATGGCTATGAGGGATCCAGCCAAGTTCCAGCCTCTGCAAGGTCAAGTGGGAGGGCAACTCTGGTTAGTTTTTATTCGGCCACAAACATTCCTGTGGTAAGAAGTAATTAATCAAACGGTGGGCTGTGGAGGGCAGAGCTGGTATGTAGAATAACACATAACGAGACAAGATAACGTTCATCCTAGGCTAGGACATGAACATAGGTACCAGAGAGCATGGGATTCAGATGATGACTTGGCAATTTTTCCAGGAAATTGGAAATGAGCTTCCCCTGTGTTTTTTAAAAACTGCTTGTGCACAAAATACATTTAGTAAACATCTTAAAAAACAGATAATCAGAGTTTGAATTAGGTGTTTTAAAGTCCCCGTGCTTTTTATTTCAGATAACTGTTGAAAAACTCTGAGACTAGGGACATTACGGGACAGACTGTATTTCAGTTTATGGGTCTTTGAAAGTAAGTTACCCTCTATCACTTAGCAAATACAGAGTTACACAAGACAATTTTACTGTTAAGCCTCATATGATGTCTAGGTGTGCTCAAGTTACATAAATATGTTAAATGTTTCCTTAAAATCTGACATAAACCCACAGACCAAAACATTTTCTGACAAGAAGATGAGGAAAAAGCCAGGAAGAAAGCCAGGTTTAACCATAGCCAGTGCTTATGGGTCTAACAAGACCGAGAAGGGATTCCTTGCATATTTGGAACTCAGAAAGGAGACTGACTTCTCATTCTTTATCACAGTGCTGAAGATACAATTAAAAAGGTACAACTAATACATTTTCTGACAGGTAAAAGATCTCATAGAAAGTGGCTTAAAAGTATCATATTAATCTGAAGAACGAGGCAGATACTATCTGGGGCCAGGGAAGTTTGCTGTCGAGACAACACACACGCCTGACTGGTTTAAACTGCTTTCAGTGATTTGGTTCCCTCTGAGCACACACAGGTAGGATAGTCTCCCCTGCCTGAGACCAAAGGCTGCAGGAAGAGCTGGAGCAAAGAGAGGAAGGAGACAGGGCTAGAGAGAAAAAGGGACTGGCAAAGGTGATGGCTATCGGTGATCACCACGATATCATAAAACTTGGTTTGGCTTGGTTAAGGAATTCAGGAAGTCATGGGGGTGGGACGAGAGGGCGGAAGCCGCATCTCTCTGCAGTGCAAATAACTTCCAACCTAAAATCCAAAGGCCAGGTAACCTGGGTGTCTGGGGGAGAGTAAATGAACACAGTTGGGTATTTTCTTATTGTTAAAAATAGCTCCAATGGCATGCTTTTTTTTTTATTACAAATCTGATTATTTTCAGTTGAACATGATGCCACATTTTAAATTTAATCCTTACATGCCACGTGTACAAAGCATTAGCCACTCACACTGTTTAGTCACAGCAACTCCATAAAAATTGTCTCCTGTCTAGGTTTCTGAATCAAATGCTAATCAGGAATATATGTTCTGTTCTTTTCTATTTTTGTTTTGTTTTTTTCTAGAAGGGTTAACTTTGTTTCGTTTTAAAGGAAAGAATAACAGCACACATTACTTGCTATAGGCTTTTATGTTCTCAGACAAATATTTCTTTTGATGACAGAAGAGTAAAGATTTGATGCCAAGAATGTAACATTTTCAGGGTAAAATCACCTGTTTCTAGTATCTTCCAAAGGACCGACAAGACAAACCAACGTTCAAAGATTGCTTCAAATTTCTGAGATGATCTATGGAATGAAGGTGATTCACTGGCAGGGAAGACATCTTTGTGGTCAAGTAATCATAAAATATAATCTTAGATAGAGACAAGTATTTTTAAAAATCTTATGAGCCTCAGTGGCTAACACAGGTAGATGATGTCTACAGTTTTTCTTAAGGACTCACTAAAGGCAGAGAAACGCCATTTGGAATTTCAGTCTGTTTTTGTCCATGTTGTTGGCTATTTTTCAGTCTGAGACCTATCACTAGATTTAGACATGGATGCCATAGGGGAGAAAAAAATTATGCAATAACACATAAAAGCTTGCTAGGGTGCAAGTCATCCTTCTTGCTAAACATTGTCATTTACTTCTAGGAAAGAGGTGGATTCGTGGTGATGTTTCGCCAAGCCGAGATATAGGAGACTTTGGCCTTAGGTTGCAAGTATGGCAGTGTAAGTACCAGCTGCTATGAGCATGAGAACAACCTGCACATTTGCCCTACATGATATTTAATTAATGTTAAAAATCAAAATTTCCTTTAAATCTGAGTAATCTGCTCAAGAAATCTGCTCATGAACCCTGTCTTGTGGGTTCATTTAATCCATGCCATGGATACTAGCCTAAATCTGCCTCCCCCACGGATATCTGACTGTTAGTGCCCTCTCAGCTTTACACACTTGCTCTCTGAGATGAATTCAGTACATTTCAGTTTCGTAAGAGGTATTGTCTATGAGGCTTTCTGTATATATCACACAGGCATGATTTCCCTCTATGTCAAAGGAACTTGATGTCAGTGTAGCACTTGAAGACATAGTTTCTCATGTGTGTTATAAAAAGATCTTTGCAGTGAGACAAGAGTGAGACCTTACCATATTTTCCACTTAAAATGTGCTACAAAGCTTGAATTGCCTTTACCCTGTTTTGACACAGTGGTCTCCCTGCTCCCATCAGCCCTAACAACAGATTCAGTCCACATTTGTTTGCCTTGTCAGACGAGGCCTGGCCTCATGACAGCTGGACCGGCGCAGGTCTGCACTGCCCGGGCAGCAGTCATGGTCACACACATTCCGGATGTGTGTGACACCTTCCTTCTCCCCTTCGCTCTCCCCTTCGCTCACTGGGGACTACCTGACTTTCCTTGATGCTGACATACCTTTGTTTACAACATTTCTGATTATGTTTGATTGTAAAATGCTCACTGCTTTATTTAACCTGTTGGGTAAGGTGAATTAAAGATTAACTGGTAAGAAACATTTACTAGGATTTAACTCTGACACAGAGAAGAATCTACATGGGACCGTAATTAAGATCTTTGTATTCTTCCTTTTATGTCCTCTTCTGGGGAAAAATAATGTTTTCTCTTGATTAGAAATGACAGATTCCAAAGGCTTTCTGATATATTTAATGTGGAAGCTAGGCTAAACATAAAAGCCTTGTAAAATGGTAATGCTAAAGAACCATCTCATAGCAATAAATTGCTAATCAACTGTAATTACAGGAAACAGGTAATGAATACATAATAAAAATGGTGTCATACGTCTTTTAGTTATTCAGATTCATGAATAAGCAGTATTTCTTAGATTTGTTACATTTTCTATGTGATTTTAGACACTATATTCAATACATCTGACCAGTGTAAAGTAATTCCTCCACATTTCTATTACAAAAGACACTCTGGTCCTAACTGGTATATCAAATGGGTGATTTTAACAGTGTCATATACTAGGCAAATGGTTAATTCATTCCTTCTTGCAGTTGTTCAACGATATTTTGCTCCTTGTTAAATTCAACATTGAGAAACTTTTTCTTTTATTAAATGGTTATACTCTATTTAATATTTTCATATATTGGATTTTCAGTCTACCTTTTTTATCAGGTCTTCCCAGAAAATGTGAAACCAGAAATTATAATCAGTGCCTAGTCTTTGCAAAAAAAATGCCCAAGTCCAAATACGAGGCTGACGGACGCATCATAAACATTTGCCCAGATAATCTGTCACTGTGCTGACTTGCACTGGCACCTCTGCTTTCTTCCGTGGCACCCACTCAGCCTTCCCTGACTCTGAGACAGGAGTCTGCCCGCTGCGGCGCACGGATTTTACCTTAGAAGAAGAGCTGCTACTTGTTCGGAAATCACTGTTTTTTGGTTTGCTTGTTTTTGAATTAAAAAAAAAAACCCACAGAGGAAAAAGTTCAGAACTGATCAGGATGGCTCTTATGAAAGAGCTTCCACTACTATTTGACCCAAAATTGTAAGTCTCAGATGAACTGGGTAGAGTGGGGTAGCCTGAACACATGCATGAAGCCCAAGGAATTTTTTTAAAGAATCGAGGTACAATATATATGTCACATAAAATTTTCCATTGAAACATGTGTTAGGTATACAAGTCAGTGGCATTAAGTACCTTCACAATGTTGTACAACCATCACCACTAGTTATTTTTCAAAACTTACCATCCCATTGAGAAACTCTGTGCCCATTAGGCAAAACCTCACACTCTGCCCTCCTCCAGCCGGAGTGGTACTACCTTACTTCCATCCCCATGGATTTGCCTAATCTGGACCTCTCACATCAGTGGGGTCATAGAATACTTGTCCTTCGTGTTGGGCTTATTTCAATTTAGCATAATGTTTTCAAGGTCCATCCAGGTTGTAGCCTATATCAGAACTTCATTCTTTTGTATGGCTGAATAATACAACGTGGAACAAAAGTAGGTTTAGTTTTTCATATGGCAAATAATGCAGTAATGAATAAATAATAATACAAGAATAAACTCTGTTTCACGTACTAACAATGGTAACCTACTTTTTACCCATCCTGTATACTGTATGTATATACCACATTTTGTTTATTCATTTATCTGTTGGCAGAGACTTGGGTTGTTTCCACTTTTTGACTATTGTAAATAATGCTCCTATGAACAATGGTGCACAAGTATCTGAGGCCTTGTTTTTAATTCTTTGGGGTATTTACCTAGGAGCGAAATGATGGTGTATGATAATTCTATGCTTGCATCTTGAAGGAACTGCCAAACTGTTACACTGTTTTCTACGGCAGTTGCATTATTTCACATTCCCCTCGACCATGCACAGGGGTGGGGGAGGTCTGATTTCTCCACACCCTTGTCAGCCCTTGGGTGTGACACTGTGCTTTTGATTTGCATTTCCCTAGGGAGTAATGAAGGTATCTTTCCATGTGCTTTTTTAGCCATTTGTGTACCTTCAGAGAAATCTCTAAAATGTTAAAGATTTGCCCAGTTTAAAATTTGTTGTTTTTTCTGTTGTTGAGTTGTAAGCTAATAAATATATAACTGATCTTTGTGTGTTGATTTCGCTTCTGATATTAAATACCTATTAGATATATAATTTACAAACATTTTCTCCCCCTTTGTAGCTGATAAGGATTGCTGCCCCCCACAACTACGAGAGAATAAATCTCTGTCATGTCAAGCCACCCAGCTTGAGTTACCTTTTACCACAGTCCTGGAAAATTACCTTTTACTTTTTCATGCCTGATTGTTCTGACTAGAATTAATATTGATCCTTTTCAAACTCTTCCAACAAACAGAAGAGGAAGGAACACCTCCTAACCCGTGCTATGAGGCTAGCATTATTGTTATACCACAGACAGACACAGGCNTGGTGCACAAGTATCTGAGGCCTTGTTTTTAATTCTTTGGGGTATTTACCTAGGAGCGAAATGATGGTGTATGATAATTCTATGCTTGCATCTTGAAGGAACTGCCAAACTGTTACACTGTTTTCTACAGCAGTTGCATTATTTCACATTCCCCTCGACCATGCACAGGGGTGGGGGAGGTCTGATTTCTCCACACCCTTGTCAGCCCTTGGGTGTGACACTGTGCTTTTGATTTGCATTTCCCTAGGGAGTAATGAAGGTATCTTTCCATGTGCTTTTTTAGCCATTTGTGTACCTTCAGAGAAATCTCTAAAATGTTAAAGATTTGCCCAGTTTAAAATTTGTTGTTTTTTCTGTTGTTGAGTTGTAAGCTAATAAATATATAACTGATCTTTGTGTGTTGATTTCGTTTCTGATATTAAATACCTATTAGATATATAATTTACAAACATTTTCTCCCCCTTTGTAGCTGATAAGGATTGCTGCCCCCCACAACTACGAGAGAATAAATCTCTGTCATGTCAAGCCACCCAGCTTGTGTTACCTTTTACCACAGTCCTGGAAAATTACCTTTTACTTTTTCATGCCTGATTGTTCTGACTAGAATTAATATTGATCCTTTTCAAACTCTTCCAACAAACGGAAGAGGAAGGAACACCTCCTAACCCGTGCTATGAGGCTAGCATTATTCTTATACCACAGACAGACACAGGTCCAAGAAAACTATGGACAGATACTCCGGCTGAATGCTGATGCAAAAGTCCTCAATCAAATACTAGCAATCTGAATTTGGGAGCATATTAAAGGATTATAGACCATGACTAAGTAGAATTTATGCTAGGAATGCAAGGGTAGTTAAAACATATGAAAATCAATTGATGTAATATATCACATTCACAGAAAGAAGGGAACAAAAACTCATAATCATCTCAACTGATGCAGAAAAAAGGCATTTGACAAAATTCAACATCACTCCCTAATCAAAACATTCAATAAGCCAAGAAGGATTTAACAAATGTTACTTGACATGACAAAAGCTATAACGAAAACATCCAACTAACCAGTATGGGGACGCAGCAGGGGACGCACAAAAGGCAACCATACATTGATGTTTCTCTCCCTCTCTCCTTCCCCTCTAAAGATAAATAAATAAATAAAATCTTAAAAAAAAAAAAGCAATGGAGAAAGACTGAAAGCTTTTCTCCTAAGGTCAGAAGAACACAAGTATGCCTGCCTTTGCAGCTTCTATTCAACATGGTAGAGTTTCTACTTGTTCTTGAAGTTTCTGCAGAGGAATGGAGTATCAGAGCTGTCTACTATTATTTTGTTGAAGTTACTTCTAAATGCAAGACTTTTTATATTATCATCATATGTAAACTAGTACTTTAAATTCACATATACGCAAGTAAGAGTACTGAAAACTAAAACTTACTATTATTTAACAAATTATATCAAAATGACTTACATACCACGGCTTCAGTTCTAAGATGTTCTCATTTACTTAAAACTGCACAGTAGTCATCAACTATGCTGACTTTCTCTGAAATAAGTGTATTTAGATCATTCCTGTCAGACACTAGAGTTACATAAAAGAGGAGTCAGAGATTTATGAGTTATAACTCACAGTCAATGAAACTTCATCATCAGAGACGACCTTCACTTAGTGTCAAAAGCCAGTGCTACCACTAGCCCTGTGCTTGTGACACAGAACTGGTCTGTGACCAAAGGTACTGCAGTGCTCATCTGACTACATTTCCAGTGATCGCATTACTGGATTCTTCTGTCTACACGGATACAAAGGAGTGTGCATGTTAGAGGGGAATATTGTATCTCCACTGCTAAATTCTTTGAGGAGGACATTTTTCTAAGTATATTACCAACCTTCCTTTCTGTCCTTCCGTTTACTCTGCTCTAGGAAGGGGAGTGACTTGATCAGTACCCCTGGGAAGGCTCAGTCTTGTCCTCCTTTCTCTTGGAAAGAAGCTGCCTGCAGGGAACAGACTACCTCTGCCCCACTTCCAGCAGCAGCATCTTTCTCTCTTTGGAATAAGGGCCTGTCCTAGTTCAACATTGCCTACACCCAGATACGCCGCACTCCGATTCTGGGGGCTTTGTGAGCAAGCCCTTTTGGCTCATACTAAACTATGTTCTCCAACTTGTCTTTTATAAAAATAAAGTTTTTAAAAAAATTACCACCCAAAGTCAAACCTCCTTCTGTTACCATATAGTTCACCCACTTTACCCTTTATGACCACAATATAACATACAGATGATTATTATAGAATTGTACACATGAAGCCCAAGTAATTTTATTAACCAATGTTACCCCAATATATTTAATTTTAAAAAAACAGGGTATATTTTTGACCTTCACATTCTTTGTTTTATTTTTCAGTTTGCTTAGAACATAGCCAGGGGACAGCAGAGTCGTTTTACTGTCATGTACTCCTCCTATCTGAGAGTTCGATGATATCTTTACTGAATTCTGTCATCAAAAAGCTTTGAGCCCTGGCTGGTGTAGCTCAGTGGATCGAGCTCGGGCCTGCGAACCAGAGGATCGCGGTTCAATTCCCAGTCAGGGCACATGCCTGGGTTGCAGGCCAGTTCCCTGCAGGCCAACTCCCAGCAGGGGACGCACAAAAGGCAACCATACATTGATGTTTCTCTCCCTCTCTCCTTCCCCTCTAAAGATAAATAAATAAAAAAAATCTTAAAAAAAAAAAAAAGCTTTGAGCCCACAGTAAATAAANAGAGGATCGCGGTTCAATTCCCAGTCAGGGCACATGCCTGGGTTGCAGGCCAGTTCCCTGCAGGCCAACTCCCAGCAGGGGACGCACAAAAGGCAACCATACATTGATGTTTCTCTCCCTCTCTCCTTCCCCTCTAAAGATAAATAAATAAATAAAATCTTAAAAAAAAAAAAAGCTTTGAGCCCACAGTAAATAAAACTGCAGAATCCAACAAATTCCACCATGAGCTTTCAGAATCTCTAATCAAGATCTTGTGTTTTTCTCCAATGAAAAGAATTGAAGATTCTTCTTTGCAATTTCAGAAAGTAGTTTTTTTAAAGAACACCTTAGGCTATTAGGCTATCATTTGGATCTTTCTAAGCTTACTACTGAACCCGATTCTGCACACCGAGGAAGAAATTTGCATCCTTTTACTGAGAAAAGGCAGACAAATCATCTATTTAAGAAAATAGGGTAGATCTTGAAAGTTCATTTGATATGTAGCCCACTCCTGAAGAAATAAACTTTTAGACAATCTGTTATAGTAGGCAGGCAAATAACCCATTCTGCACATATGACATTTCTGAGTACACTTACCTCTGCCGTGTGCTTTGCCAGATTCCCCACAATGACAATGACCTTCCCTTTGAAGCTCTGGAGCATGGCAGTGTAAGGTCCCTGGGTGAGCACCCCCTCTGTGGTGAAGGCAGCACTGAACGGAATGTTGATGCTTCCTGAAATGTGACCCCGAATAAAACTGGGACAGAAAGTTTAAGGAAAACATTTATTTGTGTGCAGACTTGATTGTGAGAGAGGGGTAATTGATTCCTAGAAGCTAATGCCGCTAAAATCAAACACAAACAGAGACCAGACTTGAAAATTCCCTCAGCACATAAAACTGGTTTAGTCATAAAAGTAAAGGTTAATTTAGCTTATTTTCCAAGACAAATAAGGCTAACTTGACCTGAGTCACTTCTTGCTAATGTCAGTGAAACTTAAATTGTTCCCCCAAATTGATATAAGGTAATCACTAATTAGAATTTGAGAAAATTCTAATACTGTGACCAATAAAAGTCGCTGCCTTCACACTGGATAGGCGGCTTTATAACAATACGCCTCGGGGCCTTATCTGATGTTTTTGGTTTGCGGGTTCTCGGTTTGCAAACTGTTTTTGGTGTATGCACAATGAACTTTTACTAATTATTCTTTTGGTCATTCATTGGTTTTATTTCTGAACTTCTGACAGTTCTGAACATCTCCCATGCTCACATGATTATTTTATATAAATAAAATAAAGCACCTATATGCAAAAAAAAGAGTTAAATATGAAATTGTAATGGAAGACGACTGGCCAAAGATGTAAAGTGGCCAGGAGGCGGCAAATCGATGGCAGTCTCACGGGCTGCATAGTCATCACGCCTTTAAGCTCATCACCACTATGATTACTTTAAGGCTCTGAATGTAATACAGCCAGGCAGATATTCTCAGATGTAATCTGATACTGCAAAAGCCTATCTACTCTGGCCAAGCCATTACTAAATGAGACTCTATTTAGAATCGTTAAAGGTCGCCAGCACTGGTCACATTTCTCAAGCAAACTTACCTGACATTTCCACTCTTTTCAATGTTATGGTCTCTAACGTGAGTGACATTTATTATATTTGTACTTTAGGAGGGTTCTGATGCTTTCACTGACTATAACTTCTTATTTTGGAATGAAAAGCATATATTAGCTTAAAATATTTAGAAATATCTTAAGATCTTAAATACACATACACATATATACCATTCTACATTATTAAAAAGTACAATTAAAAAGAGTACAGTTAAAAAGATGTTTATTCATAAGAGTCTATAGAGGAAGAGATTCTTAAATTTTATTTTTCATCAAATAACTATTCAAATAAACAAAACACCACCTGTAAAAACTGTTCTAAAGGAGATATATTCGATGCTTTGATAGGATATATCTCCTTTTGGGGAGGACAGAGAAGGATTTCACTGAGAAAGTCCATGATGGCTGAGTTAAAATTTGAAGAACCAATAAGAGTTAATTAGGGAAAGTGATGGAATAGAGACAGGAGAAATATGAGGTTCCTATTCTCAAGAATAATGGTACATTTTGACTACATACTTTATTCCTAAATTTTTTTAGTAAGCAGCTCCTTCCTTATTTTTTCTTTAAAGAAAAGCATTTGGCATTAATAAAAGACTATAAAAAGTTCTGAAAATGAGAAGAGAGAGAGAAGCATTAGCATGTCAGCGTACACTGTTTCGTTAGAGTCTTCTAGGATGGACACAATTTATGATCACAGGCAGAGTGTCCTTGGATTTCATCAGCACTAGTTTCTCAATATTTACAATTATTCATTATTCTCAACTGCAGTTCTCATGACCAGTAATGACTTTGTCCTCAGCATATAATTACTCTGGCAGTACTTTTATTTCAGTAAGAACCCACCTTACAATGAAAATATTTGATATGACAAAGAACCTAACAACTCAAATATTTTCAGCGAATGTATGTACATCTGCCCATCTGACTCAGGTGCCAGAGGGTTTCTGTTTATCAAACCACCCTTATCAACTGTGAACATTTTGTTTTTACAATAGCAAAAGAAATACACACTTATTTCGGTCAAATACTCTAGCAGACATGTTTGGTCCCCACCACCCTGCTTTCTTGCTGAAAGGGGCTCAGCTGCGGACCTGATGAGAGGGGGGGTCTTGGCTGTTGTGTTCGTATCTGATGGTCCTGCCACAATCATGAGTGACAGCAGGGTCACGAGGGAGAGGGTGAAGGGGTATCTGACGCAGGCTGAGCCAGTCAGGTTCTCTCCTTAATCAGAAATGAAGATAAAATACAATGCTCAGGGTACATTAAGCTTGATAAGCTAAGTAACATTTGAGTGTCTTCTATACACAATTTGTTCAGCCACACATTAGAAATTTGGTGACTGTGGAATAAAAGTAGCTATAAAAACATAAAGGCATCTAGTTATGATGGCAGTCATCCGGCCAGGTGTTTGAACAGAGCTGTTTAGGACCCTGAGAGCACTCTGTGATATATGCTAGTAAGCATTTTTCCTCTGGTAACTGGTGACCTTACCCTATTGCAGTGAGCTGTTCCCCAGCCCCCAAACATCCTACTTAACTCAAAATTCCATTTGGCAGGTATTACCGAAAGCATTCAAGGGTGTGCTTGTAATAAAGATAAATTTCCACATTAAACAAAATCTGGTAGCCCAATGTATAAACAGATCAGAAAAAGTACTTTAAATTTTTCGTGACAAAATTTGGATTATTAGAACAGTTAAGAGTGATGTGCACTGTTTTCTAGGTGTCTGAAATACGAAGACTTTCCTGTACTTAGTCTAAGTCAGTCTCCATAACAATTCGGCCAGTACATGCACCATAGTTTAATCAAGCAGACAGAATAAATAGCAGTTCTAAGAATAACATAGGTACATTGTACAGGTAAATTATATAGGTAAATGTTCATATTCTAGAAAGTTTCTTTACAAAAAGATTTTTAAATTCCTTTAAAATATTTCATGGATCTAAATTTAACTAGAAACAATCTTGTGTTTTTCTAAATCCTAAAAGAACACCGCGTTTTCATTGTGAACCACACTTAGTGATGTTATACCTCTATACACAAAGCATACTAGCACTTCACCAGACTGCTTATGAAGTTATCACACCTTTATGTTAACTTGTTTGTTTGCTATGTTAACTAATTAAAATTAGTAAAATAGAGCCTGCCCAAAGTAGAGGCTAAACCCTTTGACAATCGGTAGCCATAAGGAAATATGAGATTAAACCCATGGTTTCCTTTTATATCATGCAACTAAATAGCGTTAATTGATGTAAACACTGTATCTTTAGATAGCGTCATTTTGTTCTTGTTCAGTCCATTGCTGCTTTCCCTGAAGGGCATCGTCATCTACCAAATCAGCCTAAAAGTTCAGTTCTGACATCTCATCAATGGCAACATCTGACGTTCTCCCGCACAATAAATCCCATCCTCCTGTCTCTCTTCCCGTTGCCACTTGCCGGCTTCAGATCCTCACCACCCGGAGTTTAGACTATTGCGGCAGTTTCCGTTTCCTCCAGCTCTCAACTTTTCCCTTGGAAATCCATTTTACTGGATTAAAAATTTAAAACCAAAGTTTTGATGATTACAGAACAACAGCTTGTTCAATCTGCTGAACAACATTCCATGGCAGCCTGCAAGACAATGCCCAAATTTCTCAGTTCAGCTCTCACAAATATAGGCCTAACTACTTCCTTTCCAATGAAACTGAATCACATACTGTTTCCTGTGTATGTTCTACCTAGCTCCTGTAGTCTTTACTTAAATACTTTCTCCCCATTTTTCTGAGTGTTTCCTCTATGAAAGTCTCTCTTCCCACAGCATCCGTACACGTCTCATGGCAGCATCTCGACCTGGTATAAAACTCAGTAATGTCCTTGCCTCCCACTGAGACTTCAGACCACTTACAGGATCTGTCTTTCCCTCATCTATGAAACTCTGCAATGGTGAATACAGTGCCTAGAATACATCTTACGTATTTGCTGAGTAAATAAGTTTCAGAATTGTGCCAAACCTAGAACTGTGTCAATGGCAAATGTGCCTTCAGAACTAGTGGTGCTGCTACCTGTCAATACACAGTGTAAGAAAAGGAAAAGAAACAGCAACAAAAATTATTTACCTGGATTTCCTGCAGCACAGGTACTAATGCAAAGGGTCCAGTAAAACTGGATTATTTGAGGGCACATCTATAGTCCCCACTCTTTGTGCTGCGAATATAAAGGGATGTTTATGTACATCCAGTCTCTGGGTGATTCCATCCTTCGAGTCCCACCCACACAGGACGTCCTTGCCCATCCTTCCTCTACACTGCACTGATCTTTCTAAAATGCCAATCTGAGCATGCCATTTACCTGATCAATTTTTTTTCACATTTTCTTACAGCCTTTGGAACAAAACCCAAACTTCTTACATGACATTCTAAGGAGGCTGCCTTTGTCTCCTCTAGCCCCACATCGCAACTGCCCCAGCCACGCACATGCAGGGTCCTGGTGATTCACTGCACGCGTCCTCCCCACCCTCCCTGCGCAGCCAGGCAGTTGGTGTTTTCAGTCTGAAAAGTCCCCTCCCCCTTGTTTCTCAGGTAGCTTCTACTTGTCCTTCAAGACCCATCTAAAGCACCATCTGGCTTAGGTGGCCATCCTTACATTCCCATGGCCTCCTGGATGTGCCTCAGACACAGACCATTTCACACTGTATTATAATTATCTATTTAAAGTCTGTCTTAGCCACAAGAGTGTGAGCTCTTGGTGGGCAGGGGTTCTGATTTTACTCTGTTTCTTCATTGGCAAAGCAGGTCCTCAAATAGGATTAACTGGCTGATCAAATGAGACTGTACGGCACTCAGGACCTGGGTCTCAGAGCAAATGGGAGCTCTTCAGCAGTAAATCGACTGGTCACAGCTAACTATTAATCCAGACAGAGGCCCTGGCTGGTGTAGCTCAGTGGATTGAGCACAGGCCTGAGAAGCAAAGGGTTGCTGGTTTGATTCCCAGTCAGGGCACATGCCTGGGTTGTAGACCAGGACCCCAGTAGGGGACACATGAGAGGCAACCACGCATTGATGTTTCTCTCCCACTCTTTCTCCTTCCCTTCCCCTCTCTCTAAAAATAAATAAAAAAAATATTTTTAAAAATCCAGACAGAGGAGACATTCCTCAGCAGTGGCTGCCATATATGCCCACATTATTCCAGATCCATTCAGATAAGGGAATAAATACAATGAGGTAGAAATTTTAATTCTGGTGGTTTGAACCTAGAGACAAATGGGATGAAGAAAAAAACACCTTACGAGACCTCCTTTATTATCTATCCTGTTCTGCACACAAGTATATCTTAGATATGCTGAAGAAATTAAAAAAATAATTCTTCAGGATACAGAGACAGGAACAATACTAGCATTCCTAAGGATGAAACACATGGTATAATAATGAAAGCAAATGAGTTTATGTGTTTTTCATAAAAAATTTTTAGGCCTGAGATGGTCTTTCCCGTAACTTCCTACATAAAGTAAAAGGTAACAGTTTTGCAAGTAAAGCTGCAAAAACAGCCCTGACTTCAAGCAAAAGAGAGCGACATTCCCTCCAAGTATCTGTTCGCAGTGAGACCCCTCGTTTACCTAACACCACTCTGACTACGAGCTCCTCGAAATTCGAAACTCAAAATATAGAACTACTCAAGGAAAGAACAGTTTGGCTGTGTATCTTTGTAACTACCAACATTACTTATGGAATTTATGCCACCACATGGGAAACATTTTCTATTCCTCTTTAAAATATGTAATTACATATTGTTTGTTCTGAAATCCCAGTATTGTACCGAAGCACAAACATAACTGATGGAACAAACATAATCTAGGTGATTTAATGTTACATAGATTAACATTTCATATTTTTTCCTTATAAAAACAAAAATATGATTTCAACAAAAACATTGCTGTTTAACCTCTTTGATATAAGCTGTTTGGCTCTAATATTGAGGATTAAGACTAGATTATCTCTATGGTTCATTATCCTAAATTTGGGATTATTCCTCGCTGTCAGGGCTGAAGTCTGTCATGCCTCCCCAGCTCTCCTTTTCTGTGCTCCCCACCCTCACTGGCACCCACCAAAGTTAGTGGTACTTTCCTCAGATTGCTGATATGCACCTCTTCACCTGCAGTCACAAAAACTGATAATAGGTTAAAATATTACCCCTTGCAGGGCATTTGTATTTTAATTGAGAATGCGTATATTACAAGCTCAATGACTGAAGCTTTGACAGAATTTCAGGTGATGGGGCTTAGGACATGTTATCCCCAAATAGAACATCTTGGCTTACTGAATATTTTAAACTGCAGGCATTTGAGAAAGGACATGTGCGGAAAGGACCGTCTGATCTTCCCCTGAATCAGGTCATAAAACCTGCAACTGAGAGTGCCTTCCCCATACGAGAGGATAGGAACACTCTCAGCACCTAGACAGGGGCATCCTGAGGGAAGCTGAATGCACAGGCGTTGGAGGCTTCCCCTCGTTCCACCACATGCAGCTCTATCACTTTTGCCCTTAGTGAACCTGCATAAAAACGCTCAGATTGAAGCACTTGTTCAGGTCTTCATTTACTTATAAAAGTCCCCACATTGCATAAAACTTCTATTAAATACATTTTGTATGCTTTGATCTTGTTAATTGTCTTCTGTTACAGGGGCCCCAGCCAAGAGCTTAGAAGAATATAGAAAAAAGATTTTCCTTCCTTATATACAAAGGAAGGGTCAAGGGGGTAGACAGTAAGATCGTCCTTTAAGTGCACTGGTATACAGTAACTTATTTTGCTGAAGCGTAAAATTGCCTTCATCCCCTTCATAAACAATCATTTCAATTATTTTACAGAGGTAAAAAAAAGATGAGATGAAACTTAATTTTAGACTTTAATCTCCTGAAAGCACAAATTCAAAAAGCAAAATTTTCACCCCAGATGAAAGTGTAAGAATTCTACTACATACAGTTTTCCTGTTTAAAAATCTACAAAAGCAAAACAGACCTTTCCTTTGGTGGCAGAGAGTTGCTACTCCCCCCCCCCCCCCCCCACTGTATAGAACTACATTTTGTTGGCAAGAGAGATATAAAATTATCTTTAAAATGTTAGTATTAAGTATCTATTCATTACTTAAACAGGTAGGTAAAGTCACAAAAACCCCAGAGTTTAACTGAAAATATTTACCTTAGTGAGAATTAAGAGATATTCTATAAAAATGATTCATTTAAAAAATATTATGGGGATTCCAACAAGCGTTAATTTGTTAAGTTTTAAAACACAAGCATTTTGTTGATAGTTTTGGAGAAAATGTAATAAAAATTTTTTGAATGGATTAAATAGTATAAATTGTCATTATAGTAGGGAAAAAAACATTTCTAATGCTTCCTCCCACACAGATTCCATCTTCACTGTCCACACTTTAAAATGTTCAGTGTTCCTTGAACCTGTGACTGTGTCTGTATAAGGACAACTGTCACTAGGCTGTTCACTGGGGATTAGATGCCCTGTATATTCAGCACTGAAAGTCATAGCTATCTGTAAGATATGAAGAAATGTATATAGTTTTGAATCCATAGATGTCTCATTCAGTCATTAATTTATATGAATTCTTTTATTTCAGTTGTGTTTATGCTTAACAGCCTATGCAGGAACCAAAGGGCTGCTTGCATAAAGACAAGGGGCAGGAGCTTGGATCCACCAACCGCCAGTTATTGGGCTTTGGTTAAGTTGCTTAGTCTTTTTGAGCTTCAGTTTCTTCATCAATAAAATAGAGATATTCACAGTATCTACATCTTAGGGCTAGCACCATGCTTGGCACACAGTGAGAGCTTAATGGTAGCTATTATTAGAAATCAGCTGCAGTAAAGCCTAACACTGCACCATACACATTTGCATTTTCAACAGGGTAGTGAAAAGTCTGAAGTCAACAGCATAAATCCCTAATTGTGGATTTTCAGGAATTAGTGATTATAGATAGGTATTGCAGACTTGATGGCATGTTAGTAAATCACAGTATGGAGATTTCTGACTGTACCACACCATCTCCATGACTTGACTTGAAGCCTCTGACTTCATCTGTTTCTTACTTGTCTCCTTGCTGGTCCAAAGTAGCCAAGCATGTTCACACACCAGGGTCTTTGCTCATACACTTCCTCTGCCTAGAATGTTCCTCCCTGTATCATTTATAGCTGCCTCTTTATATCATTCAGCTGTGCTAAAATATCACCTTTTCCCAGAGGCTTTCTCTGAGTACTTTATAAAACTATCTTTCTCTGTTCTTTGCCATGCTTTATTTTTATGTATAGTACTTACTGCTATTAAATATCATATGATCAATATAGTTATCTATCTTTCCAATTAAAATATAATTTCTATGACTGCAAGGAATTTGTCATTTGTTCAGAACAAATCCTGAAAATCTAGTATACTAATTCCAGGCTAGCATATACTAAGACAGCCAGTCTGTATGTGCTGAATGAAAGAATGTTAGGTTAAATAAACGCTTCTAGCTCTAAATTTGGATTCTCCTGACTTCTTATAAATAGTCTTGCATCTGGGTTTAAAGGAAGAAAGGCCTTGGAAGTCACTGGATCACTTGCAGAGTGCAAAAGGGCTTACCTGTTGCCAACGGTCTCTCTGTGTTATAACTTTGAAGGTACAGGTATGGCAGCGTAGGGCCCTGTGTCTGCCACCCTGCCTCTTTCCTTACATCTGTGCTTCCTGGGAACTGTCTAAGTGCCACTCTGCTGCTGGGGCTACAGAGATTAAAACGCCACGAGCACTATCCACACCTTCCTTCTCTTAACCAGCGATTACTTGCTTGCTGGTGCATTGTTTGTACCACTCATTTGGCACTTAATACATATTACCTTTAGTGTTCATTTATTTTCCAAATAAAATATTTTAATGTTCCATATTCTTAATAGTAAAAGCAATCTAGTGAATAGAACTATATATACCTTCTCCTTAAAAATATCCATAGCACTATAGAGAGTAATATTTGTTGGTTGCTATTAATGATATCTAAAAATCAAATATCACATTCTAACACATTAATCTGAAGAAACAAATTTATGAACCTTCATTACTATGCACAACTTTCTCCCTGCCTTTAACTACTTGAGAACAGACTGTAAGATTAGAGTAAGAAAGACATGTTATTTATTTCTGCATATGATCAAATGCAATGAAAGAGATTCTGAAATGTCTGTGAGTTTTTCAGCGTTGGGAGGCCAGTTTAGACACCTCAGTCAAAGGGGATCTTGGAACCCACGGCTCTCCATTCTTCACTGTTCTTGATACTAGAAGAGACCCAATGACAACTAGTGACTCTTGGCAAAGAGTTTAAGCTTGTGGATTCTTTCAGAGCACCATAAATGATCCACAGGTACCGACATTTGTTATTTAGAAGTGGAAAAGAAGTACCAGTAGATAAGTGGCAAAATAAGAGGATGCAAGAGAGAAAAAGTCAGAAATGCTGTTAGTATAAACAACCCACCTTTAAAAATACCTTGGTTTTAAAGTAGGCTTTCAAAGGGGATTTAAAAAATTTCCCAAGTTGGATCCTTTGGCATGAAAGATGGGTGACTTTCTTTTCTTCTTTCTCTCTGACCAGTCCCTACCCCCACCCCCGCCACCAAGGGGCACAGAGAAATACTGATTTTCTCCATTTAGCTTGCAGCTGTAGACAGTAAAACAACCAACCCAGGTCTCTGCCTAGTTACCACTGTGAATCACGTGTTGCGGGACGACACAAAGGCACTCCTTGGTTAGGTGACTCATCCATACTCATCCGAGAACAATGTTTAGGCTTGCAGGAAACACGAAGAAAATAAGGACAGTATCAATTTGAAAAATTAGGCTATGAGGTTTGGAACACCTTGCATTAAATGTTACTTTCATATTGCGTACATTTGAAAATTTCAAATAGGTAATTATTTGAAAGAAAACATCACAAGAGTGATGTATGCACAAACTATTTTAATTATTTTATAATAGTAACTAAAGTTAACATAAGGTACTACACTATAACGCTTTTTGGTGGTTTTGTTAGAGGCTATGACTAAAGTTCAACCAAAAGAAACATAAGTTGAAAGGTAAAAATTGAAAGTATTTTATGCCCTTAAAGGTCACAGATAAGAACTTCAAGACCAGGGATTCCCTGACCAGGCAACTGGAATTCAATGCTTCTTTTGGGAGTCAGGCCACTCACCTTCTCTGCTAAGGAACTTCCCGCATCCCTGGAGCTCTAACAACCAGGGACATGAACACGGACACCCGGTCCAAACTCAGGGGTCTCACCGTTTAAGTAACTTTTCACAACGAGATGGGGATATGTCATTTGAATTA
The DNA here is from genome assembly GCF_014824575.4 of Sturnira hondurensis. NCBI lineage: Eukaryota > Metazoa > Chordata > Mammalia > Chiroptera > Phyllostomidae > Sturnira > Sturnira hondurensis. The sequence goes on along the minus strand of NW_028093845.1, from coordinate 9,312,756 downwards.
GTGGGCTCTCAAATCTATGAATTGCTTCTGGAATTCTGTAAATGTATGGTTTGAATTTCATTTCAAAAACTGTGATTAAAATATGTATATGAAAATTACATTCCAATTTTAGCACATAAAACCACCAACCTGGTAACCCTCATTTACATATAATTCTCATTTATAGTTAGTAAATGCTATACATGTTAACTTATGGAAAAATTAATTATAAAACATCTTCTGTTATATTTTATATACTGTTTCAAAGAAAAACTTTATTTTATTTAAAATAACTTGTTTCTCTTAACCAGAGATTACTTAAAAAAGAGATTATTTAAAAAACGTTGAAAAATCTAACAGATGATAAAAATATAAGGAGAAAGATTGAACGGTTACTATTTTGTACCTATTTATACTTTAATGCCAAGCAAAATCGCCAGAAATTATGGTACATTTAATGTCAGTAGAAAATACTTTAACATGTTTTCCATAAGCTGCTGATATTTTGAAACATAATAAATGCAAGTTTAATGTTGAGAGCTGGCAAACTCTCTAGCCTATGAGGAAGACCAGGTAAATACTCCTCATCTTTACCAAAATTTCATCTAGAACAGGAAGGATTCAAATGCCCCAAGAACAGCAATACACACCAGAGAAACACGAAACACAAGAAAATATCCCAACGTTCTGGTTTTGTTTGGAAAACATTTTAAGGTCTCTGGTATGTAACATTATCTTATGAAATGTTATACAAGTCTATTCTGGAACCTAGTACAAGAGTTACTCAGCTGTTTGAATTCAGAGGACTCCCAGATACGTTCATTGTTTTTAACCACATGCCCTTTAAAGAAGGCAGCGCCACCCTCAAAGCGCATGTGCAAAGGATACTCTTCACTGTTCCGGATGTCCACGACCAGGAGCTTTGGTTTACTGGACTTTGTCTTCTTGGTGGGTGTTTTGAAGTGGCCGGTCACTGTGAGCTCACACAAGTCAATCAGGTCCTCTGCTGAAATCCTGGGTGAAACTTCTGACTTTAGGTCATTTAATGGGATGGCTTCTCTTGACTGAAAGAAATGCACAAATAACACAAATATTGAGAATAATGCAAAGAGACAAACTAGAGTCAGTATAAAATATCTGAGTATCAATCACTATAGTTATATAGGAGAACAGGAAACCATTTCATAGTCCACTGTGTGACTGTATTCCTCACTGCTGGGGTTTACTTTTTTATTTGTCACACATACAGGAAAACATTACTCTTGTCTACCACAAGCTCGTGGTTCAAATGTGATAGAAACAGATGAGAATCTTATGAAAGTACTGTGCATCTTTAAAGGCTGCTCTTTTAAGTACATTCACTTTTCTTTAAGTATAATTATAGTTGTTATGAATTGCATTAATTACAAGCGCTGGTAATATGAGAAATTGCAATGTAATGTAACTCAGTACTCATACTAATTAAAGATACTAGTTCTAATATATGCATTCAACTTTTATACCCTAATTTATATTACATATAAATGGTTGACTGGAAATTAGATTGTCAGAAATGAATAAAGAGCAACATAATGCTTTTTGGATAGTAAACCAAACTGAGAGCTATGGGTGAAAAAAGGCCACACAAGCTCAGAGACCTAAAGTAACCACACAGGATTGATTGCGTGAACATAACAATGCCTAACTAAAAGCAAGTCACAGCAGGTAGGCATGTCCTAGGCAAGTATCTTCCTTGACAAAGGTCAATCTTTACCTTAACTGAACCTGTCTATGGTCTTTTTGCATCTATGATGACACATCTTTGAAATATCTGGGTAATCCACCTTTTTCCAGACCTTTCAGAGCACAACCTCCCACCAGATCATGGAACCCCTCGTTGTTAACTTGTTCCCCAGCACACCACTTGTATGTGCTCTAAATACTGTTAACTGTCCTATACCCACCAATGTAAAGGAAATATGTGTCTATCTGCTTTTATTCTATACTCACTCTCAGAGAGTTCTCTGCTTTGCTTTCTCCTGTCTCCCTAAACTGATGACCACCAATAAATTTCATGTAACCCTTCTTATGCCTTCTACTTTGATTTCAATGTATAAAATAAGGTGCAAAAGTGTCATGCTCTGGAACATTTTTTTTCAATCTGTTGAGATTCTGCTTCCCGGCAACTGCCATCTATTTGGCTCAAATAAACTTATAAAAATTCTCTAGCAGGAGTCATAGAGAAATTGGATCCAAGGAAGCACACACCAAGGCACATCATAATTACATTACTAAAATTAAAGATAAGCAGAGAATCTTAAAAGCAGCAAGAGAAAAGGAGAGAGTTACCTACAAAGGAGGCCCCATAAGACTATCAGCTGATTTCTCAAAAGAAACCTTACAGATAAGAAGGGGCTGGAAAGAAGTATTCCAAGCCATGAAATGAAAGGACCTCGATCCAAGATTATCCAGCAAAGCTCTCATTTAGAACGGAAAGGCAGACAAAGCATTTCCCAGATAAGGTTAAGTTAAAGGAGCTCATCATCACCAAGCCCTTATTATATGAAATGTTAAAGGGACTTAGATCTAAGAAAAAGAAGATTAAAAATACGAACAGTAAAATGACAACAAACTCACAACTATCAACAACTGAATATAAAAAATAAAAACAAACTAAGCAAACAACTAGAACAGGAACAGAATCACAGAAGTGGAGATCACATGGAGGGTTATCAGTTGGGAAGGGGAGGGAGGTGAATGGGGGAAAAGGTACTGGGAATAAGAAACATAATTTACAGGCACAAAATAAACAGGGTGAGGTTAAGAATAGTATGGGAAATGGAGAAGCCAAAGAACTTATAAGTATGACACATGGACATGAACTAAGTGGGGGGTGTGGGTAGGGGAATGCAGGGAGGAGGGGAATAAAGGGGGGGATGGGACAACTGTAACAGCATAATCAATAAAATACATTTAAAAAAAGAAAAAAATACAGAATGTAGTTTTTCTTTAACTGCACAGTTTTGCATGAAATTTTACTACTCATTGTATAATTTTCACTTAGAGGCATAAAAATAAAACTTCCTCTGTACAACTTTTTTTCTCACTTAGTATCATGGGTATTGGCACTGTCCTGTGTATGATTTCGAATATGGGACTTTGTTTATGGACAATGTAGAAGAATTTAGGACAACTAAATAACAACTCTGAAATCATCTATTAATTATCAATTCTGTCCAAGAACCTTCATATACAAAGCATATTAAAGCATAGATGTCCAAGTATTAGAAATCAGTTTGAGAACTTATTAGCAGTTTTACTGAAAAAACCATCTTTCAGCAGATTGGGCTCTCTGAATGGCTATGTAAATGTATTAGTGATAATATTAACCAAGCAAGCACATTTTGGTGATAAGAAAGGCATTTTGCTATGTTCATTAAACTTGGGAGAATGACTCTGTCATGTCTGCTAAGAGTCTGAAATTGTAGACTTTTAATGAGAGTGTACCTGTTTACTTTTATGTTGTATATGCCACCAGCAACCTTAGGGGCGTAACTGTATACACTTATGTTTCATATATAAAGCCTCTTAAATAACTAATGAGGCATTTTTAACATATGAATGCAGGGTTGGTATCCAGAACATTTTTCACATTTTCTGTCATGAATCCAGAAACTAACTTCAACCTAGTTACCCGAGACAGAAATCTAGAACATCACTGACTCATTCTTCCTTATTCCTCATTCCCATCTAACATAGCCCCAATTTCACCATAATATCTCTTGAATCTATTCCAATTCATAGTCCTGTCTCACTTCATTGTCCCTTGTGTGAACTATAGAAGTTGTCACCTCTCTCTCCATTCCTTTTTTCTTGGCTTCCCTCTTTACCTAAAGTCATCCCTTCTAACACATCTTCCAAATGCCATTTGTGTCAAAAAGAAAACTCTTATCATATAACTTTCATAATTAAAAACACTGAATGGTTCCTTGACAATGAGAGAATTCAATCCAAATTCCTCACTATAGCACATAAATCCCATTACAAAGTCATCCCTGTGTGTAGTAGGCAGGAGACCATAGGCTCTAGGCTTTGAAGTCAGATACCTGGACCCAAATTTTGGCCACCCAGTTATCAGTATGTGACTTTGGGAATGATATGGAACCTCTCCTACAATTTCTTCATCTCCATGAAGTATTTTAGAATGGTGTCTCACATACTGTTTTACCGGTTTTCCCACCCTTCACTACCTTGTATTTTATGCTTTGGTTTTAGCAGACTATTTGCTTTTTCATACCACTGTACCTTTGCACATAGTGTTACCTCTGCTTAGATGCCATACTTTGTTCATCTAATGAACTACTGCTTACTTTCCAGGTGTCAGATGAAACGTTACTATCTTTGTGATAGGAACCTTTATTTTTAACTCCTCACAGATTTAGTTTTTAGTTTCTCTTTTGTGTCCCCACAGGTATCTGGTACACCTGGTTATTATAACAGGATTTTTTTTCTTCCCATTAGACAGCTCCTCAAGGACAAAGAACACGGCTTTTCACCTCTTTCCTCCCCAGGACCCAGTATATTACCAGGCACAAAAAGGTATTAAAATATTCATTGACTATAAATGAATAATATTTATAGATCTTCTATCACTTTTCCTGAGTAATATTGTGCTATGGGGTGTGCAGTTTCCATGTCTTTCATATTTTTATCTGTAAAGCTAGTACAAGGTATGCACAAAGCAATCAATAGCTATTCTGAATGAGTGAATAGTAAATCACTAAATGAATAAATGAAATATGGTTAAATAATGCTAGAGAGCAAAATCTATCTTATGTCCAGATGAAGTCTTGAGGGACGGCAAATCATCGGATGGACTCTAGCCTCTGAGCACTGTGGTGGCCAGCTGAGAACATGGGAATCTGTATCTACCTCAATCATTTCTCACGGTCGCCTTCCCTTTCCTTACCTGAAAAATTGAAGACAATAGTTGCTATTACATAACGTTTGCAAAATATACTCTAATTAATTGAATGAATTTAGGTGGATATTAAACATTTGTAATTCTTAGGAAAACAGGAAAAAAGTTTAATGATAATAAACACACCAATAGAGAAAAAGTAGTCAAATACTAAAGTTGATGTTTCCAGAAAATCAATAAAGCGAGACAATCTGTATATGAACTGTATTTGTGCATGCATGATCAGAAATAAGAAAAATATAAACAAATACATTTTTATATTCTTTTTCTTTTTTTGAATGTCACCAAAGGTAACTTGATTTTTTTATAATTAATTATTTTTATTGTTGTTCAAATACAGTTGTATATTCCTTTGGTTTTTCACTTCTAATTATATGTAAATGAAAAATATAAGCATGTAAAATACTTGAAAATAATACAATACTATATACAATTCTATATTATTCAATTATTAAAATATTGATTCTATTATTTCCAAATGAGCAAAAAATCTGTATATGCCTGTAAATCAACAGGCCTGTGCTAAGTTGAAGAGACTGTGTGTGTGTGTGTGTGCGTGTATTCAAAGGTCATAGGAAATCTGAGTAGACAGTGAATACAAGTAAAATTTTTAAGTTTTTAAATGATTACTTTGAAAAAAGATGCCAAATACATTTCCCACCTCTAAACAATTTTATGCCATTTTCAAAAACTAGGGAATCCTTATGATGTAGTAACTGTTCTAAGGCAAAGAAAACACTGAAAAGTACCCCAGGTCATTTCATGAAGCTACCTCAACCTAATACGTAAATCTGATAAAGAGAGCACAAAATATACACACACACATACATTTTCATCAATATTCCGTATGAGTAGAGATTTTTAAAAAATCTCAAAAGTAGAAAACCAAATGCAATAGCTATTTAATAATAACATACGATGACAAAGTAGAGATTCCAGGAATGAAGGACGGTTTAACATTATGACAATTTAAAAAATGATTCATCATCTTTAATTAGTTAAAGGACAGAAAGTATGTAATCATCACTATAGGTGACATAAGGACATATATTAAAAACTTCACATTTAATCCCAATTTTAGAAACAGAAAAACTCATGGTAAATACATATCAGAAGGAAATTTAATTAGAATGATAAAGGATGTTAAGACAGATGTTCTTTAACTCAAATATTTGATATTCTACTTAATGATTAACCACAGAGGCAGACTTAGTAAAATGAAAATGCACAAATGTATTACAGGTATAAGCAATATTATTTATTATAGGTATGGCAGTTGCTATGGAGACAATAAAAATAAAGGGTATAAATATTGGAAAAATAAATTATTTTTATTTCTAGATGATATAACTTTCTAAGAAAATAAAAAATAATCATGAAAATCTAATACAACTGGTAAAAAAGGGATAGGATAAAGAAATGGTGTCAAATTTATGTAAAGAAATAGTATTTTATCTATTAAAATCATATTTTAGAAAGAAACATTTTTTAATAGGAAAAATATTCAGAATATACTATCATGTAGAGAAAGACCCTAAAAATTATAAATTTAAAATTTACTATGACACCAGTTTGGGAATATATATATCATAAGGAAATCTCTCTCCCTCTCCATATATATATGTGTATGTGTATAGATGTGTGTGTATATTATATATATGTATGTATATATATAGTCTGTCTAGGAAAAGTCTCGCCATTGTTAATACGAGAATTGTTTGCATGATATCAATGTAACCTGGTGGCCAAGGAGAGTGGACCAGAATGCACATGTGTGAACAATGATGACTTCACTCTACTAGTCAGTGGGGGCAGTAGAAGCCATTGAGAGAGCAGGTATACTGTGTGGCTGTCCACTCAAAATGACTGAGCCAGTAGAACAACAAATCTGCATCAAACTTTGTGTTAAGCTTGAACATTCATTCCTCCACTGAAACTACTGAATCATTGAGAAGGCCGCAGCTCAAGGCAGCGGATGATTGGCAGCTTCATCAAGACGACACACCCACTCATGCATCATGCTCTTTGGCAAAACATCAAATCACTCAGGTGACTCAGACACCCTACAGCCCAGATTTGGTGCCCTGTGACTTCTGGCTTTTCCAAAAACTAAAACCATCTTTGAAAGGAAGAGATTTCAGACCATCGATGAAGTTCAAGAAAATATGACAGGGCAACTGATGGAGACTGGGAGAACCGTGTGCCGTCCCAATGTGCCTACTTTGAAGGGGACTGAGGAGTCATTGTCTTAAGTACAATGTTTCTTATATTTTGCATTTTATTCAATAAATGTCTCTATTTTTCATATTACATGGCTGGATACCTTCTGCATAGACCTTGTATAGTTTCATATATATATATATGTATATATATATGTATGTATATAAATGATAGATAGGGATTGTATGAGTGGCGGCATATGAGTGATGATGATGAATTCATTTGTTTTCTTAATACTTTTAAGAAAGTATTAATACTTTCTTAATACTTTAAAAAAGTATTTTAAAGTATTAAAATACTTTTTTAAAGTATTAAAGTATATATTCTTAATACTTTTCTGTGTTTAAGTTTTATTCATTAAGTACAAGTTATTTTGTAAAATTTAAACATTTATAAAATGTATGACTTTTTCAACTAGCATCATTATTATATAACTCTCTTAAATACTTCATAAACTATAAATCCACTGCTATGTTCAGCATCACAGGTAATCGGGCACATTCGAGGTAAATGTGGCACTGGATAACATGTAGTGATGTTAAAGGAAAACAATCAAATCACTACTATTCTTATATTCAGATAAAATTAATAGTTATAAAAAGATATCAGGAAGTAGGGCAGGCTTTCACACACTCAAGCTTAAAAATGTGACATACAAATGGCAATATAGATGAATGGATAAAGATTCTGAGGTTTACTGAAATGTTTCATTGGTAAGGACTCTGCCTTTTGCATGAAGAAATATTTGAATAAACTGATATTTCCCCCCTCTTTATCAAATGTATGAAGAATTCAGAAAAAAGGTCCTATGAATTACATGAAAACATTTAATATACTTTTCCAAACTTTTACCAACACAAATGTAAAGTTATCATCATCACTACATAATTATATTTTTCCTAGTTTAATATAAAATAGTGAAAAGTGATTTAGTAGATTAACACCTAAGTGGCTGCTGGTTTTCTTAGCAGTAATTTTGTTACTTTTTAAGAGTAATATATTTTTATCCTGCATTCAGAAACAGCTCTCTATATGATCAGATGTATAATGTACACATATTATCAGATTAAAAACCAATGACAGACACCCTTCCATATGGATAAAAGCAGTTTTCATATAAAATGCTGCTGTGTGGTGTGTGTGTTTAGGTGTAGGTGGGAGAGTAAGAGAAAAATCTTAAAAAAATATTAGCCTCTCCAAGGCTTTTTGGAAATGAAGGATTCTGAAACATATTTGCAGTGGCTGGGAATAAATATTGAAAACCTCAATATAAAAGAGCATGAGTATGAACAATGGAAGCATGCAGGTGACAGCACAGAGCCGGGTACATCAAACTTCCCAGGGTTTTCTAAGGCATGGGGTGATCTCAGAATGTCTACAGAACAGGTTCTTTGACTCCATTTGTAATCTCTTCACTTTGCAAGCAAAGTAGCATTTGGTAAATACCTACTTTGAAATTTAAGAACCTAAAATAAGGCAGCACAGAAGTGAGATACATTGCTATACATTTCCTACAGAGAGAGCTCTGAGTTTTCAGTAAAACAATATTTTAAGGGTTGGGGGAGTTGGTTGTAGGGGGAATATGGAGAGAACTGTACTTGAACAATAAAAAAAGTTAAAAAAAAACCAAATATTTTTAAAAGACTACTAAATTTCACCAAGTAATTATAATTGGAACACTAACTGGAATACAAACTTCTAAAGGAGAAGTGGAATGTGAATCAGAATGTGTACAAAGCAAAAGTAGGCATGCTTACGACCTGACTGTTTGTGGCTCAGTGGGTTGGGTGGGCATTGTACCACAAACCAAAAGGTTACCAGTTCAATTCCCAGTCAGGACACATGCCTGGACTGCAGGCCAAGCCACCAGTTGGGGGCATTAGAGAGGCAACTAACTGATGTTTCTCACACTCTCTTCCTTTCTTTCTCCCTCCCTTCTCCTTTCTCTAAAATACATACAGAAATTAATATATAAATAAAATCTTATAAAAAATTAGGCATGTTTATGAGGCAGGTAACATCACAGGGCTAACCATATTTTAACACAATAAATAAACACCTTTTCTTGAGGACAACTTGCAAAAATAAATGCCAAAGATTTTTTTCATGTGATATGTGATGTTTCTAGGACAGGGGCTGGATCAGTATAAACATACAGATGACAGCACAGAGCTGGGCACATCAATAGCTTAAATTTCTTATATATTTTTTGTATCTCCCAGAGAAGGACCTAAAATGTTTGCTATACAATACAGTTGTAAGAGGAGGCTCAGTGATGGTGTCCCTATGTTGAGACAAAAAGGCTCTTCTAATACCCTATGAAACAATAGAGGCTACCAACAAAAGTCACAGGGGAGGTCACGGCTAAAGGGTCACGTGCTTGAAATTATCAGCATAGAAATTACAGTTTAAGTCATGAGAAAGAGTAAACAGTCTGAAGAAAAAGGAAAAAAATAGCAGGATGGAATCTTCATTTTAGCAGGCACATCCACAGTCTTCTGAGAAAAATCTTACATTATGTAAAATATTAACAAGACTTGAAATACATAAAGTTGAGATTGTTTAGGGGAATATCTATCAATTCTTATTTTCCCACAAGTCTACAATAAATAACTCTTCTTTTTTAGTGCTAGATATTTCAAGGTCATATACGAGGAGGGACAGGCTTTTGCAAATGGCACAGACAGACATTAACTACTATCTCATAGGAATATTAAAGAAAAACTACCTTCAAAAACTATCAGTCTGCAAAGATGTATTTATTCATAGATTTAAAATAATGAATTGTTTCAGTGGCATGTTACTATTTTTATTTCTCCCTCGTTTTTAGAGGAAATAGGGAGAGGTTGCTATTTCTGATGTAGAAATATAGCATCTAAAATGGAGTTTGAAATAAAACTGTCACGCTGTGGAAGCTGCATAATGTAGCTCTCACAACAGAGAGAGATTTTCCTCCCTCAAATGAAAGAGAGAGAACGTACATCAATATGAAACAAAAGAATAGTGGAGATAGGTTTTTTCAGAGATTATGGATTTTAGGCAAGTTTTCACAGATGTGTCCCTGAAAAATTATGTGTAAGCTGAATTTCTGTCAAGAGAGTAGTTTTCCCTTTGATGTACAGTAACATTTTAGAGATATTTCATTTCTCTAGCCTTCAATTATGTCATGTATAAAAGGAAGGGGCTGGAGTAGATATGTTCACTTTGGCTCTGCAATTCTATGGCCTTATTTCTGATTGATTTTTCAGCTGGTAACAGGTGCCCAAATTCTTGCTTACCTCCTGAGTTAGGTAAGTTAGAAACCTGTACATAACTCTTAACATTACCAGAGGACTTTCTACAACAGAGATTTAGGAGTGATTAAAATTGTGAGGCTTAGCAACGTGTTGTTCATAAAGCATGATGTGCTTATATAACCCTAGATGAATAAGAACTCATGCATTTCAAGCCAAGTAACTGGGAAATTTTCACAGTTTAAACTCACTGAAGTGAGGCAGAAGAGATGGAGGTAACAGTAAGTGAATCACTCTCACATCAGTGATTTCTGGGTCAAAAAGGGCTCAGTGTGGCAATGTGTGTCGCAGAGGTGGGCAGTGCTACTGTGTATTGGTTTCTATAAGCTCCTCTCCGCGCGGCTAAGGGTGGGGTTTGTATACCTTCCCTGAGGAATGCGATGGAGCCGCCATTCCACACACAACGCTATGCTCAGCTTTCAATGGCAGCTGAGACTCCGAGTAGAGCCAGATGGTGGCTTAGAGGTCACAGTCCGATTGACATTTTCATCCCGAACTCTATCTTCCCAAGGTCCAGTCTTATCTTGAATGTGGGTGCTACCTCACTACTCTTCTCTCTCACTCTTACCCTTTTCCTTACACAATGAAGTGCTACCATGTTTGCTCAGGTATTCTTTGTTATTTGGGGAATTCTCCCATAACTTCCATCACTGCATAACCAAAAAATGTCATATAATGACCAAAGTATTATGTCTGGAAGCTTCAGTGAATCCCTGTGGAAGAAAGTCTGGAGATCTCTCTCTCTCATGGTTACTGAGCCAAGGACAAGGTAGTGAGCTCTTATGTGTTTGTGGTATTAGCTGTTATTACTGTGATTTACATCTTGTAGAATACTCAGCTAAAGTCATGCATTAGCCAACCATTTTTATTTTAATATAATTCACACATTTCAAGTGAAGGGAAATTCAAAGTTTTAGCTGTGAAGTTAGAAGACTATCTAGAATCTTATAATAAAGGAAGGACGTCAATTGCTTTCTATTATCTCATCATTTATTTTACTACACTATAAACCATCTCAGACGATTCTTATAAGAATATAAATACAGAAGTTTCAATGTCCATAATGTATTTAGCTGAATTTCAAACTTCTTTCATGTAAATGAAGAGATTCTGTTTTTAATGAAGTCAGAGCGCTTGTATGCATGCACAACCAACCCAAAGACAGAGATCCCAAGTTGCACTTTACATTTATAATACATACCACACATTATGGAATACGAGCAGATAAATCTAGATAGATCTTTCCATAATGCTAAATTGGTCAGAACCATTTTTTTCATATTTTCTCATTTAAAATAAAAGCATTTCAGGATAAACTAATTTTTCATTTCATTTAAGACCTGACTAGAGTTGTAGATTCTGAACACAAATTCAGCATGAACAAATATAGAATTTTATGAGAAAATCCAATTATTTTATATACAAAAATCTGTTAATCATAATAGCAATTACAACTAAACTTAGGACATAATGCAATAGATAAATTACTGTAATATTTATCTTAGATATATTCTATTTTAAAATTGTTAAATTAAAAGCAGTCTTCATACCATCTTTTGGTTTACTGTAACTTAATATGCATGAAAAAGTAATCTAAGAAAAGGAAAATTATTTTATAAAGAAGTTAAAGGCAATATTTCTTGTGGTGAGGTAAGCCCTTAAATACTGCAGTGACTATAAAATGTACACATGGTCATTTCAACAGGACTATATGTACACTTCAATATGGTAAAATGTATTTCAACAATTACATACCCCCCCAATTTTTTTATTCTTTGGCATTTCTGGCCATATTGTGGTCAAAAGTTTGTTTTTATAGAAAAAATATAATAGATACTCTGTTGCAAAACCAGATGATAAACTTATCAGTTTAAACACACAAGGCTACTTTAATTGAAATGATAATGCTATAAATGATAAGAATACTATATATAGTCAAGAATTAACCAACAAATGACAAATGAATATATAAAGCTACAAGTTAGTACAACCTTTCAAGAAAGGTAATTTAAAATTGTATATTATTAGAAATAATTATCTCCTTTTGAACCAATGAAGATACCATGAATTTCTTGGTGTTTTAAATTTAATAAAGGTTATTTTTTTACTTTGGCTGGAAAATTTTCAGTAAACTTTCATTGTTTTTCAAATCTAGCCATTTTTTTCTACCTCCTTCCTAAAATCAAAGTATTGCCCATTCTATGAATTCTTGTGATATTTCCACCCAATGGTGAGCAAAGACCTCATATTTAAAACTCTGGCTTAAACTAAAAGTCTGGCAGTTTCTGATAGGACTGATGCCCTCTGCATAGGTAGCCTAGATCCAGAGCTGATTCCAAAGCTGAAGCGTAAGAAAAAGACAGATCTCAGGAGTCCATAGTCATGGCTTATCTTAACTTCCTACTTAATGTTAGAACAACCTGTTGAAAAGATATTTCATAAAACTCTTAAGAAATCAGAGTGTACTTTCATAACATGAGAATATCTATCTTTTAAGCTCAAAAACTGAAAAACATTACAAACAATCTACGTGTAAAATAAAGATGTCCATCATCACCACTATTATATAATATTCTTAAGGTGAAGTGGGTGAAACAATTAAATAATTGTTTATATTTTTTAGATATAAATTATATACAACTGGAAAAGAGAAAAATTATCAATAATTTGCAGATGATATAAACTGGAAAATCTGAATCAACTGAAAAAGTATTACAAACAATGAGAGAACAATCATATGGCTGAGAAAGGACAATGATGGTGTTTATGAAAACTCGGTGCTTAGTGTTTGCCAGCAGCGTTCCATATGTTAACTAATTTAATCCTCTCAACAGCACCTTGAAGTATTTCATGTTATTATCTCTATATTATGGACAACAAGGAAACCGATCACATAGCTGATGTGGCAGGAAATCATGTCTGTATACTCAATTATTATACCAAACCACTTGTAAAGTTAACAATCTTTCTGTACATTAAAAAAACTAGAAGATAAAGTAAAATAAAATATCCAATGATATAAAATATCCAATAATAATAGCAACAGAAAGCTAAAATAGACATAATCCTAATAAGAAATAAGCAGGAAAACTATATAATGTCATAGAAGAACTTAAAAAAAAGAAGGTATGAATGAGTAGAAAGACATACTCTTTTTGGAAAAATAAACAATATCATTTGTACATTTTCCCTACTTATACATATGCCAAAATGATTTTTTTCCTCAGAGGAAGGAGAAAAAAGACATTCTACAATTCATGTAAAAACATAGTTCCATACATATTATACTATTTAATAAACTCTTGGTACTGGAAAGGAAATAAACTGAAACAGATGAATATAAATGGAAAAATTTAGAAATGAATATAAATACATATGGGAATCTAATTTATCATAAGGACTACTTAGAATCAATGGGAACCATTTAGCTCATTCAAGAAAAGAAACATTTTATTAATCTTAAACTAATTCAAATACTTATTTGATAATATAAAAGTTTAAAATCTATCAATTAAGTCTATAGGATTCAACTACTGTGTTTGTTTTACTTAATTTTTGTAGGATTTTTGAACAATAATCTACAATTCATATTGGTGTATTTTAGAACAATTCCAGGTTAGCAAGGTTTTTATTTGCTCATTTTGACCTTGGGGGAAACAAAGAAAGAAAGAACTTTTAGCAATGATCCCCTGAAGACAGGAGAGTGTTGCAGATATAAGCTGTCTTTCCTTTTTTCATTGTACACCTTTCTTTGTTAAATCCTGTGTTAGCACCTGTACAGATTAGGTTAACAGGTTGAATTTGTAGCAGTAGGTTTATTTCTCACACAACATGGCTTGCTTATTTATTTTGCATATTTTATAGGATACATTGGGAAAAGGGAGAGAATAAACAGCCTATTTTTACCCTGGGCTTGTGAAAGTCATCAGACTGATTGAATCCTGGCTGTAACTGCTAGGTCTATTGACGCTAGCCTTTCTGTAGAACTGCGCCAGAATTCATTTCTCTTTAAATGCCACGGAATGTCATTGAGACACAAAATGACATCCCTGAACTTTGATGTTTCATAAGGAAGGTCTCAGTGCAAGACACCAAATATTCATTAGAAGTCAGAATTATCCTATCTGAGCCCATCACTCTTCGTGAAGAAAATGTATTCTAGAGACTTACTGGTGAAAAAAAAACATTGCTACAGGAGCTGTCTCAAATCAATAGTGAATTAAATTGGTCTGCAGAGGAATAGACACTGTCAGCAACATAACCTTCCTAGCAACTGCAATGTGGATATGTTAATGCTGTGTTAGAGTACTATGTGATGTTTATAGGGAAGTGTGAGCTGCCTCAGATCAGTTCAGCCGCTACATTGGGCAAATCCTAGTAGCATATTCTATGAAATATCATGGAAATGGTTATTTTCAACAGAGATAACAATAACATTTATTTTCTTAAGTGTTTCTCATCAAGAACTCCATCCCCAACATCCTCCTTCCCAGAACTTCTAAATAGCTCTCTTTTCCTCCCCAGCACAACAACCCTCCCCCGCTTCAAAAAAAGAAATCTTCCCCAATGTGTGGGACGCAGTTAGGCAGACATGAGCAGAACAAGTATGACAGGCCAGGCACAGAAGGTCAGCAGGGTAGAAAGTCCCGGGTGTCTAGCAACGGGTAAAACTGAAAAAACAAGCAGCTTGCTCCCAGGGTAACCTTTCCTACCCTGTAGCATTGGCTGGTCATGTGGTTTGGACCCTGCCCTGAACTTTCCTCCTCTGGCATGCTGCTGGTCATGCAAGTTAGACCCCCTCAGAAGGGGAATGAAGAAGAGGGCCAGAAAGTAGTCTATAAGCATTAAGGCCCCAGACGATGAGGTTCTGACCCACACCAAATACATCTAGGCCTTGGCTGCATGTCAGCTCAGGCACAGAAAGGCAGCAGAACCAGACAGGCCACACCATGGCTGACACCAGGTGCAATGACTAATGACTTAGCAGTAGAGACCATCACCCTGAAAGGACACACCTTCACTATGCCCCTAGACAAATACTCTCAAGACAGAGGACCCAATGAGCTCCCCATCTCAGGAACATGCCCGAGTCTTTCCTGTACCCCTTCTTCTTCTCTCACAGGGGCACTACCTTTCCCCTTCTCTCTCCTAAACTCCAAGGACCCCTGCTTTTGCCTCTGTAACTTGTTTCCCAGCCCCTTTCTCCTACTGCTCACTTCCCCTACCTCTGTGACTTTCTAAATAAACTTTCTCTTATAGTTTGATTCTTGGCTCTGAATTCCTTCTTAGCTAGAACTCAAGTACCATCGTAGCTGAACCAAGGTCCGGTCTGACTCCACTGGTATAACACCTGGTGTCATTCTCACTGGCACCAGCACAACACTCTGGAAATCTTCTAACGCTCGTTCAGTCATAGTTGTCTGGCTCTGGGCATCTTTTTCTGTCCTTGTTTCCCTTGCTGTTTATAGGGCACTGCTCCATTCAGAACAGACTTTTTGCACAAGTGAAATTTCCACAATAAAAAAAATGGCATTTTCTAATTTGATGATTTAGGATGAAAGGATCCAGAAATTCCTGTAACTCAGAGGAAGAAAATATTTTTAATAGGTAACTATGAAATTTAATTTCCCAGGATAACCTCACAAAAAGGGGTAATAGTACACATATAAAAATACAGTGACATGATATTTAACATCTAAATATTTCAAGCATCACACTGCTGCAGTTAAACAATTAGATTTTTTAAATGGGAAAAATATAAAAAGTCACAGAGGAAAAGCAATGATAAAACATGTATCACTAATTTACAGTTTCTTGACTGGAAATAGAGAATGACACTTCAGTTATTTTGGTAAATTTATTTATTTTTAACTGTTGCATTCTACAAAGGATTTTGGACTAGTTTACCATTTCCAACAGTCTAAGACATGTTTTTAATCCCTTTCTGATACAATATTTCCACCTGCCAAATAGTTTTCTGGGTGTGCTGAATTAAATTTTCCCCAAATTTGGAACTTATATATAGTGGAAAAGGATGTTAATATGAAATGATAACAATTTTGCTCACTCTGGATTTGAGAGGCTCTGTTTTAAACAACATCTGAGGCTGGAAAATGAATGCGATGGTGGTAACGAGGATGAGGCTGGGCAGTGCTGATTCCCCTCCCCTCCATCTGAGCTGAAGGTGTATGTTCCCAACCACCTTCCTCAAGTGCCCTCACTCAGCAGGACACCTGGAAAAGATCCAGTCCACCCCATTGTGAAATAAAGACCTTCCTGTAACTGTAAAGCCTTTAACAGATTAAGTTGTCAAGTGCTTGAGTAGATGCTCAGTAATGTTGGCTGAATGAATAAAACTTAGTCCAAATTCTCTTAAAATTATGAGGAAAAAAGGAAAATTGAAGCCTTAAAAAAAATCATTCTCACCCTCCTTAGTATAGCTCAGTGGATTGAGCATGGGCCGGTGAACAAAAGAATCACGGTTCGATTCCCAGTCAGGGCACATGCCTGGGTTGCAGGCCAGTTCCCAGCAGGGGACTCACATGAGAGGCAACCATAAAACTGATGTTTCTCTCCCTCTCTCCTTCCCTTCCCCTCTAAAGATAAATAAAATCTTTAAAAAATCATTCTTTCTCCTGTTTTTCCTTAAACCCTACCAATATTTCTCTTGCTTTTCTACGTTTCTTTTCTTGAAGTAAAATTGTTCACATTTTTAAGTTTTCAGCAGGGAGAACAATTTTTCACTTTCAATTATTGATGCTTTCCATGTTATATGACACCTGTGTTTATACTCATATGTACTCATGTATTAACACCCTGCACTTATTACTAAGATCTCTATATTCATTCTTAGTTCATTTAATAGGGTTACCTTTTACCAATTTCAAGAGAGAAAACATCATAAAATGGAATAGGAAACAAGTTTTTGAGTCCTGGATGAATTTCTCACTCTAGTTTATTTCTACATAAAGAACCTTCAACATACCAATGTTATATGCCAGTTCTGACGCAGAACAAGAAGGGGCAGGAAGTGAGAGATTTAAAAGGGGGCTTGCCCTCGGCCGTGAAGACAAAAGGTGAGGCGCAGAGGTTGCTGCCTTGTGAAATGGGTGGTGGTTCTGGTTTGTGAACGTAAACTTGCCAAAAAGGTTAGATATAAGTAACTACAAAATAAGTAGATTAGTATAAAATACACACAGAATCAATAAAAATAGCAATGTAACCATAAATATGAATGTCTTACCAAGTCCACCCCTCATGAATAAACATTTCTGCTTAGCTACAAAGTCATGAGAAAACTGTATGCACTTATGTGAAGAACTTGCCCAGAACCTTCAGAAAACCATGGATTGCGTGAGTCAACCCTCAGAGATAGATTTAGTAGATATGGGAGGTCCGTGAAGCCTCAAATATGCATTTGTACAAGTATTACAGAGCATTGTGAAGACCATCTTTCAGATACATTGTGTTATAGGAAACAGAGCTAGAATAGGCAAAGGAGGATTCTCACATTCAGCCCTCAGAGAATGCCTGGTTCTGCCAACGCCTTGATGTTGGATTGCAGCCTCCAGAAGTATGAGACAATAAAACTACCGTGGTTTTAAGTAAAAAAAATGAGTGTGCTAAAGTCTGAAGAACAGATTAGAGAGGAAAAAGAATGGATGCAGAAAGTTGTGGTAGAAGGCAGGTAAGAGAAGATGGTGATTTGACTAACATGATGGCATCAGAGATAGAAAGACATAGACATATTTACGGAATGGGCTTTTTCAATTGATTGACTATGGAAGGTGAATTAGGAGTCAAGGATGAATCTAGATAATTCCTTGAATAAGTTGAGAAATGATAATGGTGATTATTGATGTAGGGAATACTGAAGGAGCAAGAGCTTTAAGGCGAAAAAAATTAATTCAGTTGGACATGTTGAATTACAGGCTGCTTGTATTG
This sequence comes from Sturnira hondurensis, assembly GCF_014824575.4. Lineage (NCBI taxonomy): Eukaryota > Metazoa > Chordata > Mammalia > Chiroptera > Phyllostomidae > Sturnira > Sturnira hondurensis. The sequence goes on along the minus strand of NW_028093845.1, from coordinate 9,294,360 downwards.
AGCAGGCATTGGCTATATGGGTTTCCTAGAGCTAATGAGAGAAGCTAGGGCTGAGGCTAATAACTGTCTCCATGGCAAACACAGGATGCAAGTATATAGGACCGTCTAATACCTGTCTTGTGACAGAACAGAACAGGGTCTATGCACAACACTGAGAAATGCTGGATATGATGACATGGAAAGACAGGGGACACAGTGGAAGATACTGAGTGGAGCTTCCAGAGGGGAAAGAGGAAAACGAGGACATTGGGGTCAAGTAACGTTCAAAAAAGAGAACAGTTAAATGTTCTGAAGCTTCCTAAGAGATCAAGTGAGAGCACAGTTGAAAAGAGTAATTTGTGACTTTTATCAGGGGAATGGAGAAAGTAGACTATAAAGTTAAGAGAATATTAGATTTTCTTTCTCATTTGTTACTTTCAGTTTTACAACATATCCACATATGAACATATGAAAAAAATCATATGGTTCCTAACTTTTTCTAACTTATTTCACTTATCATGGAATCTGTATGATCTTATTAATCAATGTCACTCCAGAAAATTTAATTAAGAAACAAAGGTCAAAGCTGCAACATCAAGTTAATGAATGATGCTACAGAGAAATTACTTTTTTAATAAAGTTTTTCCTAAGATTAAAGAAAGAATAAGGTGTCCTGGAGGGTAAAATAAATACATTCTCTGTGTGTGCATGTATGTGTACACATAATAAAATAATTTAGCCACGTAAGTATAAACCTTTTGTAAAATGGTGATATTCTCTACCTTTGAATTTACACGTAATTAAGACAATAACATGATATTCTTGCAATCACTTATTCCTGCTTCAGTGATGTGGGGTATTTATCACCAACAATTTGTCTGGGAATTTTAATGCAGCTTTCAGGTATGACTAGCTAACTGAATAGTAACTGGATAATCTGGTAACCTTATGATCCTGAAAAATGGATGAAAATATAATGACAGGCTATTATAAATGATAAACATAAGATAAATTACATGTAAAGCAAACAATCAACTAAATTATTAAACACTGAAGAATAACTAGTATAAATCACAAAAATAATAAGCCTATTTCCATTAAACTTCATTTTCCTTAATGTGATGTTAATAAATATAGTTTTTCCACAGAATTTTAAATTAGGCATTGATGAAGTGTCCAATTCTGATCGACGACTCAACATCACCTGTTGGCTTCCTTTACTTGGCAAACAAGTTGTCACTGGCTCTCTCCAAGGTGGAGGAGTTCTCTCTCTGACTAGCAGGAATATAACCTTGACTTAGCTTAGAGACAGGGCAAAAGTATTCTCCTCTGAGAATCGGCTCTGCTAAGAAATGACTGCCATTGCAACACTCCCAGTATAACATCAGACAGACTGTAGAAATCTTGCTGGTGTACATCCTCTCAACGGGCTAAGGCACTTCTTGCCAAAGACTCAGCTTTCACTAACACCACTCTTCTCAGTAGAAGGGCTCATAATTAATTAAAATACAGAACAATAAAATCAACTCGGGTTCATAGAGTTTAAGAACATCCCTGGCTTCGCCATTTCTTTTGACTGTCTTTCTCCTCTATTCCTTCATCTACTTACATAGCTTCATGATATTTATTATAGAGTAGAATATATTTATGAAGAGTGCTAAACTCACTTAAATAAAATGTAAAAAAGATTAAATACAATTAGCACATACAATATGATGACATTACTAATAAGGAGAAAAGATCTGTGGTGGGCTTACACTATGAAACTCTAGACAGGTATATTCAAAGTAAAAAGTGATTACATGCATAATTAGAGTAACTATATAAAGTTATTTAAAATATAATTTGAGGCCTGTGTATTTAAGAACTCCTTTATTTTACTGTGAATAATTACAAGTGCCCAGCATCTTTCAGCTCTTTGAGGACTTACTATTCAAAGTCACAAGCTGAGTGTTATCATAAAATCTTGGCCCCTGCATACTCAACACACCAGACCATTAACAGCAGAACCCCAGTGTTGCAAGCTCCCTCATTAGCAGAGGAAATGTGACCTATTCCAGTGAATGGCCTCGTTACCAAAGTACAGTGTGCATGGGAAAGAGTAAGCAAAACAAAATTCAATGAATGTACATCATTATTTTTATTTTCCATAAGTCTTTTATTAGGATGGTGTTGAGATTCCTGATTCTTTCCCTGTATAAATTCTATCTTTCAAAAGCTAGCTGAAATAATATAACTTGATAAAGACAATCAATAAATGCATAGTATAAGTAAGATGTTACAAAAGTGATAAGAGAAATACCTGTTTTAGCTATACCTTAAAAGGTTGGGATGTAAAAGGTTATCATATTTTTTCTTTTTTTTTTGTAATTTCTTATTTAATTATTGTTCAAGAACAGTTTTCTGTCTTATATTCCCAGCCCTGCCTCCTCCCCCAGTGCTCCCCAACTCCCTCCCATTTCCGCCTGCCACCTTAGTTATTGCCCATGTGTCCTTTATACTTGTTCCTGTGAGTCCATCCCCTTTTCCCCTGTGATTCTCTCCACTCTCCCCTCTGGTCCCTATCAGCCTGTTCTGTATTTCAGTGTCTTTGGTCATATTTTGCTTGCTTGTTTGTTTTGTTGTTTAGGTTCCTGTTAAAGGTGAGTTATTTTCTAGATATAGAAATTTCATTTGGAATTTTCAAAGGAAAATACCTCTCTTTTCTGAAGAGTTAAGAAGAAGGGTATTCATTTAGCTTTATTTTATTTGGGGATTTGTTTATTTTTAAATTTCAGGTGATAGAAATATCTTTATTATTTCCAATTTTACTAAATAATGATCTGAGAAATATTTTCTGCATTATTTCCACTTAATATTTTTTTGTTAAGCTCCATGATCACTTGAAAAAGTTTATTTCTGAGTACAGGTGTAACATCTTAAAATAACATCTGTCCAGTGACTATTAAATAAATAGAGCAAAAGTAATATCTTTCCACCATAAGTAGGTGGTAGCATTATGAAGACTTATAAGAATAAAAGACAGAAAACTGTACTTAAACAACAATTAAATAAAACAATAATAAATAAATTTAAAAAAATAAAAAAAGAAATTCATGTACACTGATCAATTCTGCAGTCTACGGACTTCCTGGAAGCTTGGCATCAATCCCACTGTGGCAGAATTCCTTGGATTAGAAAAAAAAAGAAGAATTGAAGGACTGCCAATGATACCTCAGACAAGGGTTTGATCTCTAAATACTTAAGGAACTCACATGACTCTACTCCAGGAAGACAAACAACCCAATTAAAAAATGGGCAAAAGACTTGAACAGATACTTCTCCAAGGAGGAGATACAGAGAGCCCAGAGACATATGAAAGATGCTCAGCATCACTAGCCATCAGAGAGATGTAAATTTTAAAACCACAACGACATTCCACTTCATACTGTTGACAATGACCATCATAATCAATCCTGTAAAAATTACTAAATGATTCTATGATGTTTTGAATCTCAAAGTAAGAATGGAAGACTACAGCAAAGTACAATGTAGTAGCTTTAACTATTATAATACTTTGTATTCTCAAAAATAATCTAAATCTGACAAAAACAGAAAACAGCCAATTTAATGATAAAAAAGTCCTCTGGAAAGCACACAAGCACCCACATTCACAACAGTTCCATTGGATTTAAAAGATATAATGTGCTTGACATACTTTTTCTTTAGTATGTCTATAAATCTGTTGAAATTGAAAATTATACATGAAAACTTATTTGCTATTAAAGTTAAGGTTGAGGTGGAATCAGTAGCAGTTAATTCATCAGCAGTTCAGTGGTGTTGATGAGGCATTCCCTGCATCTCACTTAAAGAATTCTAGAAATTTCTCTCCTTTCCCCAAATCTATAGTTACAGAATTATTGCCATCTCCCCTTTCAATAGTTCCACTTAATATTTAAACATGTATCTGAATAGCAGGAACACACACACACACACACACACACAGCAGAGCCTTGTTAAATAATCAATTTCAAAATGAAAGAAAAAAAAAAGAAAAAAACAGCTTGGCTCAACTATGCTTCAGTCTCACTTTGTTGTACACCTTCACGTACGGACATAGAAAATAGAGGCCAAAAATAACTAAAGAATGAAGTTTGCTCTTTTTAAAATGCAGAATGGTGAAAGGACAGACAGAAGATGTTGGTAAAAGATATCGACAACCACACAGCTTATCCACGTGCCCCGGGGAGACTTCGGTGAGAGACAGAGATTTTGTTACAAATCGAGAATCACTATACAGACTTTGTGCTTCTATCAGCTATTATCAGAGAAAATAATTCTGCATGCAGAGAACATTTCACAGCTTGTATCACAAAATGTCCCCCAGTATAGGAAACACACCTAATGCCAAGTGTGTTTTTCCCCAACACTAAATGTTCCCTTGAGTGTGTGATTTTTCCATTCCTTTCCCCATCTGACTCCTTTAGAGTCTAAGCTAATTTTCAACATGACAGCAAATGTCACTGATCCATCTATTCTCAACATAGTGGTTTATTTCCTTAACTAGGAATTCTTTGCCACGTTTAGACAGCAACAGATCATTAGTGAAGGTGGTTGCTGCCTGTACAGAGAACAAAGGAAAAAGTGAAGAACCAGAATCAAGCTAACATATTGGTTAATGTTGAAGGCCAGTTTAACCTGCAATCAACCCTCTATTATATTTAAGACGATGGAAACCTCTTCTTATCACTGGCAAACTTTGCTCACTGTAATTTTAAAAGGTGGTACCTTTCACCATGAAAAATGTGATGGCTTTTTGTGATCAAGAAAGCTATTGCCATCTATTGCTTTCCATGAAGAAAAGCCTCTGCTTCCATTGAAGATTTGAGAAAAGGTAAACCTTGTATGTCAAAGAAGTTTATGATGATAAATTTCCAAGTTATTTCCAGAATTCTCTTTTACACATTGTCAGTTCTTGGAATATATAGTAAAATAAAATAAATAAAAAATTCCAATGAGAAATGGAATCAGTTGCTGTGTTTTTCTTCTTGAATCAAATATTCAACATGCTTTTTCTTTCGTGGTTAAAAAAGTAAATTCTCTGAGAACCAACTACATGGGAAAACATATTTGCCAATGATACCTCAGACAAGGGTTTGATCTCTAAATACTTAAGGAACTCACACGACTCTACTCCAGGAAGACAAACAACCCAATTAAAAAATGGGCAAAAGACTTGAACAGATACTTCTCCAAGGAGGAGATACAGAGAGCCCAGAGACATATGAAAGATGCTCAGCATCACTAGCCATCAGAGAGATGTAAATTTTAAAACCACAACGACATTCCACTTCATACTGTTGACAATGACCATCATAAACAAATCAACAAACAGGTGTTGGAGAGGATGTGGAGAAAAGGGAACCCTAGTGCACTGGTAGTGGGAATGCAGACTGGTGCAGCCACTGTGGGAGACAGTATGGAATCTTCTCAGAAAATGAAAAATGAAACTGCCTTTTGACCCAGCGATTCCACTGCTGGGATTACATCTTAAGAACCCTGAAACACCAATCCAAAAAACCCTATGCACTCCAATGTTCATGGCAGCACAATTTACAATAGCCAAGTGCTGGAAGCAACCTAAGTGCCCATCAGTAAATGAATGAATCAAAAATCTATGGTACATTTACACAATGGAATTTTATGCAGCAGAAAGAAAGAAGGAGCTCCTACACTTTGCAACATCATGGATGGAACTTGAGAGCATTATGCTAAGCGAAATAAGCCAGGCAGTGAAAGACAAATCCCATATGATCTCACCTTTAACAGGAACCTAATCTACAAAAGGAACAAGCAAGCAAAACATAACCAAAAACCTTGAAATTAAGAAAAATCTGACAGTAACCAAAGGGGAGGTGGGAGGGGATAATGGGGTAGGGGAGCAGGGGCAGTTTCAGGAACAACTACAAAGGACACAGGAACAAAACCAAGGGGAGGTGGAAGCAGGGGAGGGAGGTAGGGATGGCTTGGGTTTAGGGGAGTGGTGGGAGGTAAATGCAGACAGCTGTACTTGACCAACAGTAAATCCTCTAAACGTATCCATATTTTATTAGTACACTTGTATACAGAGTATATTCTAAAGTCAAAAATAAACTATTTTCAGATTATGTCTATTTGCCTAAACACCTTTAATGTTAATAGTACATATGCATAATCCTTCATTTGTTTAGGTTATCAGTTAAAATGTGAAACTAAATTATGCACAAAATAATTTCATGTTATTTGGCATTAATTTTATATTTTTAAAAAGGAAATTTTCAACACAATATTATATAACAATATTTTGCAATGTAGCTAATTCAACTGATTTTTTTTCCCAATTTTTNAGAGTATATTCTAAAGTCAAAAATAAACTATTTTCAGATTATGTCTATTTGCCTAAACACCTTTAATGTTAATAGTACATATGCATAATCCTTCATTTGTTTAGGTTATCAGTTAAAATGTGAAACTAAATTATGCACAAAATAATTTCATGTTATTTGGCATTAATTTTATATTTTTAAAAAGGAAATTTTCAACACAATATTATATAACAATATTTTGCAATGTAGCTAATTCAACTGATTTTTACATGTGATGCGGACACCAGTCTGCAGTGTCCATGTCATTATGGATGAAATGAGACATTCCCACAGACTACCAAATCCGGGGGAGGAAAAGGGTGGGCATGGCTTGCTCTCAAGGGGAGCAAAAGTCTTGCTTGCTCCCTTGGCCCCTGGCCCTTGCCCAGACTGGCTTTTATTGGGTTTCTAGGCACATTACCTGATGGTCCTTGCTTACTATGCACAGGTTGCTTTAGGCAGTTACCTTTTACAGAATACAAAGGAGCCAATGTTACTAATTACATCACAGAAAAGCGCTATTTGCAAATGAAAAAGGCACAAGTGGTTGAACTGGTTATACCATCCTTGAAAGGTTTGGAATGGATTTTAGGAAGCTATTTTGCAGTAAATATTTGCCACAAATCCGAGTGAGGGAATTTTTAGCAAAAGCAAGACTCAAGTTGGCCTAGGCACATTGCAGGCCTGATCCCCCATGGGAGAACCTATCCGTGGGCGTGGGTCCTGTGCATCTCTGAGTGTGACCTGGGCCCATGCCACGCAGAATGGTCTCCTACACAGGAGTCTAATTTATAAAAATAACTTTGCTAGTGTGATTAGAATATTTAATGAATTCCTTAAGGTGTCAGTCTCAGAATTTGTTTGCTTTTCTCCTCTAAACTTGGACTGCAGGAGAAAAATTCATGTTTTAATCAAGTAAATCAAATTCTTTTGATAGCTTATCACTAAATTCAACTACCACATATTTTCTTATGCTGGCTTTTTTTTTGGGGGGGGTCTTAGTTTTGGTCTAAGGGTTGGTGTTAAAAATTCATTATATACACTATGGAAAAACAAATTTTAAAAGATACTGTTTGCTACCAAACTTCTTTATTTTATTTACATCCTATAGGGTTGACCAATATTATCCTATATTTAGCTACAAAGATTTCCAATCTTCATCTTTTACTAAAATTGTATTACTCCATTGCCCTAAAGTTCCAGATTGCTTATGGAGAGATAATTAGGTACTGATATTATAATATAAACAATGAAGAAAGTAGATGCAAAGCTAAACTTTTTGTTCTTGAATCATCTATTGCTCTGACCAACTTCGGGAAACAGTGTTACGCTCTCCTTTAGATGTACATCTGCATTCAACATAATTAGTGAGCAAAACATAACTGTTTTCCCTTCTACCTTATCATAAAAACATTTCAACTTATATAAAAAGCAGGAATGTGGGTGATTACATGAGTATAGTAAACATATGCATTAGGGAAACAGAAGAAAATGTTAAAAAATGATTGAAAATCTATGACTGCAGTGTAAGACATGATGTACATTAATGCACATATTTCAATGACTACAAGGGAAAAACAACATTACATACTGATAAAATGGCAACTTATAAGTTAACTTGCATTAAGTAATCTTCTGAATTTCCTCAACTCTAAAATGTGGACAAAAATACTTACTTCAAAGATTTGTTTAGGGGCAAATAAATAACATACCTGAAAACCTGAAAATTATAAGCACTGTAGTGTTATTTTTAAACTATTCAAACTATAAAGGTGGTGATGTTATTATAGAGATACAACTTTGTAGACTAGCATTTATATTAGACTTTTAGAAGCTATTCCAACTTATAGTATATAAATGTATTTTAAAGTTTTTATTTATACTAAACTCATATTTAATCCACATTTGAGCACAGCAGTAAACTGAGAATAATTTGATGACTGTTTTGCTTACTTTATGGCAGTTATATGCAAACAGTAAACATTATATAAATAAAATAAAATTTACTTTATTTAATAATATTCCAGGCCACTGTTCATAGTTAAGAACTGAATAATTCTTGCTTATTCACAGTGTACATATAACTGATTCTGATACAAGGTGCAGCCAAGAGGGGTTCCCCCCCAAAAAAGATTTGGAATGGTGTCCAGAACTCAAAGTGTATGGGAATATTGAAGAGACATATAAGATGTCCTCACCCCTTCCCCCACAGGTGTGAGTTGGGGGAAGGGACACATGGGGCAGGAACATGTAGGCCTGTTTTGTGCAGCCACAGCCTTGCAGCTAATCCATGGCCTGGTCATTTAACATATCTATAGCCTTTGGTGGGCTATACACATATCCAACATATCACTTGGATATGTTAAATGGCTGTGGCCAGGCTTGGAGCTAGGGGCATGAAGTCACTTCCCCCAACATGTAACTGGGGGCAGGTCCCCTGAGTTACAGCACTTGCGTGGGAGCTTGGAGAAGATTGGCTCTAGGACATGGGGCCACACCTGCCCAGACTAACAATGACAGCCCAGTAAACTTGTTATAATACAGAAACACTGGCAGGTGTAACTGATTGTGGGAGGAGTCAGAAATAGGGGTACAGAGGAAGATGAGAATGGGGACTTAAACCCAGACACAGCAGCCATTAGGGAGAGAGCCACGCGGTTTCAACAGAGGTAAGATCTCCTATTGGCAAGGTAAAAAAGAGAGCCATGTGGTTTTGGCAGAATGCAGACCCCCTCTTTCCCAGGTGAAAGGGAAAACCATGCAGCTTTGCCAGAATGGAGATCCCTGTGGCCACGTGAAGAAGAAAGACAGGCACTTTTGGTGGAGTGCAGACCCCTGCAGCTTTGGTACAAGAGGCCCATGTGGCTTTGGGGCACTCCCTTTGGCCACGTGGCCTGGAAAGCAGGAGAGACTTTGACTGGAAAACTTGGTACAAAGAACTCTTGCCAGTGGAAGGTGCCGCATGACTTTGGATTAATTGGAGACTGGATGGTCAACACAGATGACGATACCAGCGGCCTGGAAAAACGGATGTTGTGGCTCTTTTCCTGATTTATGGTACCCGGAGTTGGGACAGTGGGAGAAGGGAGCTCTGTGTGTGTGTGTGTGTGTGTGTGTGTGTGTGTGTAGGTGTATACCCTAAAGGACTTTGATATTTTAATGGAGGCATTAGGCCTGAACAGCATTAAATAAACATTTTGTTTTCTTTTCACAAATCTCTGGCATTGAGAGATGTCTTTCCAATTGGTAGAGCCCAGTAGATATTAGTATACCGTCCTTGGGAGGGGCGTCTGTTGTTCTGTAGCAGTTTTTGGCATCCCTCGGTGGGCCAAGTATTGCTCCCCACCTTGGACCTCTGTTCAGTAACAATACCAGTCCTCAATAAATTAATATGGTGATTATAATTTAACAAAGAAACATATTAAAGAATTCTGATGTTGACTACAGTCTTTTTCCAAAACACGTTCAGTTAAAAAACTCCATTTCATTCTACTTATCAGTTATATATAACTTTACATATGTACGTGCATATATATTTCAATTAACAAGTAGTGGTCGAATTGCCCAGGAGAGCCTTAGCTATTTTTTAAAAAGTAGATTGAAAAACCATGGGCAGTAGATAAAATAATTCTTTTGGCAATTCTTTAGTCATTTCAAGATCAAACAGTATTAAAACTAAGACACAAAGGTCAAAGTAAAATCTTAAACTAAAATTACTGAGGTGAAACTGCCAGAAAGGTCTTTCTCTGGAGAGCTGGTGTCCCTCTCCCTCCCCCGCCGCTGTTTGTAGTGACGTCTAAATGCAGAGGGAGAGTACTAAACCCAGCACAGCTGAAGGGAAATAGAGGAATTCCACACATCTCTTCTTTGGTATAAATTCTTTAGATACAAATGATTGCCACAAAATTGCTGGGCAGTTTTCAAACTTGAAACATTTAACCTTTAGTTACTAGAAAAGGAATAATGATTATTACCATTTATGTATCAGATGCTGAATTAAGTGCTTTACATATAATACCCCTGCAAGGTAGGAATCACAAATAATTATGCTCACTTTTACAAAGAGGAAGAGAGAGGCTGTATAAATTATTCAAGATTATAAAACCGAAATGGAGTAGGGCTGGAATTTGAAACCAAGTCCATCTAACAGAAAAGTTCACGCTTCCTTCCTACTACAATGGTCTGCTTCAGGGGACTAATATGATAAACGCATGTAGAAATTAAAGTTAACCAAAGTTTTCTTGTCATAGAAGTTTTCTAACTTCCATTCTACTAGTACAGAGTACAGTTCATATTTCAATTTACAAAAGCCATTTTTATCTGTTATTGAACCTGACACAGAATATATAATACAAGGCCAGACAAAAGTATGTTTACAGTTCTGAAACACAGGTTTATTCTTATATTGTTAATTATTAATTATTGTACTTATTTATGTAAAAACTGTAAATGCACATTGCCCACACATGTATATAAACATGAATTGTGATTACCCCAATTTTAATGAATATACTTTTATAGGGCATGCATGCATTATTTTTTGTATCTACTCTCTATTATAACCACATTTAAATCTGAACCAAGAAGACTTCAAATAAACAATACTACGAGGAAACCAAGAAGACCTGAAGTAAATTGTTTAGTATTGTAGCTGCTTGAGGTGGTCATAACAGCTGAGGCAAACGAGAAGGTAACAACAACAATTAACAATTAAAGTTAAAAGCTGGGGAATTCAATGTCCATAAGGGCTTCAAAAGCTCCAACACATTCCTGGAAATCTATAAGGCTACCCAAATATAGGTAGTACTGTTTGCATGACCAAGAAAGATCTGAGAAGCTCTTAAGCTCCCACCTTAAGACTCTGAGCAAGTAGGAAGTGAAGGCTAAGGCAGAGATGCAGGCTGCCTGCTTCAGTTAAAAATGGGCCCTGAGGTGAACACAGAGCCCCTCAGCAAAGGCTGGGAGACTTACTGGGTAGAAAAACTTAAGGAAGTCTTTGCCTTATAATTCTCTGATCATTATGCTCACTAAACAGTGGTCAACTTGACAATTATTCAGGTCTAATTCAGAAAAGTCACTAAACAAATAAATATTATCAACCACCATGACCACAACAACAAATACTGACAAAAACCCTGGGGAGGAGGGCAGAATCTGGTTTCCAGAGTTTCCATATTATATTATTTTAAGAAGTTTGGTTTTCAACAATAACAACAACAATGAAACTATGAGCTGTTGCACTTACTAAACAAAGACTTTAAATTAGCTGTTTAAGCATCTTCAAAGAACTAAAGAAAATAGCATCTATGGAAATAAAGCAAATTATGTCTAAAGCACTAAAGGAATGATGTCTCACCAAATACAGAACATCATTAGACAGATAAAATTATAAAAAATAAATGAAACAGAAATTATGAACTTGAATGTATAATTATTAAAATAAAAAGTTCACTGGAGGGGCTCAACAGCAGACATGAGCTGGCAAAAGAAAGGTCATCAAATAAAAAGATGGGTCGACTGAAATTATCCTGTTTGAGGAGAAGGAATAAGAACAGATAAAAATGAACAGAGCCTAAACAACCTCTGGGACACCATCAAATTAGCAAACACAGACAGCGAGAACCCCAGGAGAGGAGAGAGAGAAGGGGCAGAAAGACTACTTAGAAAAATAACGAGTGAAGACTTCTAAAATTTGAGTAAAAACATTTATCTATACCTCCAAGTACTAAAAACTCAAAGAAATCCCCATTTAGATAGGTCATAATCAAATTCTCAAAAGATAAAGACCGAGAGCCTTCATAGTTACAAGACAGAACCAATTCATAAATTGGACATAAACAAAATTACAAAGTTATGTGCTTCAAAGACATTACCAAGAAAGTGAAAAGTAAATGCACACAATAAGAGAAAATATGTGCAAATCCTGTATCTAATAAGGGACTTTCATAGAGAATAAATAAAGAACTTTACAGTTCAACAATTAAAACTGACTCAATTAAAAAAAAAGGGCAAAAGATTTGGGTAGACACTTCCAAAGAAGATGTACAAATGATAAATGGACACACAAAAAGATGTGCAGTGTGATTATGAAATGAAAATCAAAAGACACCACTTCACGCCCACTAAGACAGCTATGATCTAAGAGTAACAATAACTGTTTCCAAGGATGTGGAGAAACTGGAACCTTCACACTGCTGAGAGGAATGTAAAATGGTGCGGATGCTGTGTAGGACATTTTTGCAGCTCCTAAAAATGTTAGACTTATCATATGACCCAGAAAAAGGACTCCAAAGTACATATCCAAAAGAACTAAAAACAGGCACTCAATCAAATACTTCCATATGAATGTTTATAACAGCATTATTCATAAGAGTCAAGAAGTAGAAACAACCCAAATGTCCATTAACTGATGAATTGATCAATAAAATGTAGCATATTCATATTCATACAATAAATACTATTCAGCCAGAAAAAGGAATGAAGTACTGACACCCACTACAAATGAATGAACTGTGAAAACATTATGCTAAATGAGAGAAGCCAAAAAAAAAAAAAAAGAAACAAAAAGAAACAAATAAGCCAGTCACAAAGGGCCACATATTATATGATTCCATTTTTATGACACGTTTAGAATAAGTAAATCCATAGAGATGTAAAGCAGATTAAGGTTTGTAAGGGGCTGGGGAGAGATGGTGAGTGATTAATAACAAATACAGAATTTTGGGGGGGAGGGGTGCTGATAAAACAATGTAAAATTAGATAGTGGTGATACTTATAACTTTGTAAATATACTAAAAACTACTGATTTTATACTTTAAAAGGGTAAAATTTATAGTTTGTGAATTAGTTTAGTATAAAAAAAACATATCCAGTGGTGCCATAAAAACCGAAGTTCAATTTTGGCAGGTGAATAAATGTACTAACTGTGCAAACTAGTAATTCCTTCCTGGGTTTAGTTTCACGCCCCTGTTATAAAATAGGAAGAATCATACTTAGTTACAGATTCCCCTGAAAATTAAATGCTATAACTATATTTTAAAAATCTAGCATATTTTCAAACAGAAACCAAATACTCAGATATTATTAATTCTCTTGTACCTTTTTTCTTACTGAATTTTCGAACTACCAACTCAGTCTTATTTTACAAATTTCTATGCCTATTCACCTCTCCCTCATTATATGACATTATAGTTTCCTAAAAACTGCTCATTTGCCAAAGAATCTCTCTCTAGTATGAAGAAGAGAACGAATGTTTTTCTGCTATGAAGAGAATACATTTTAATATCTGAAAAGAAGAAAATTATGGAATAAGTCTTTATATAGAATCGTTGAATTTCAAAGTTTCAAGCTATCTAACAGGTCATTTAGAACAACTTTTAGCTGGTGGGTCCTTGTTCCAAAATCCATTAGATGGCAGTAACACCATCTGCTGGACTATTCCTAGTGTTTGAGAACATGCCTCTCCCAAAGAGGCCTAGCCCACTTTTTAGAAAAATGCAACGCAGATATTTATTTACTAGAACAGGTTCTTATTCTTGTTATATCACTTAGGATACTTTGAAATGTTATTATATATTTAACATACGTATATATTCATGTAGCTCTTTTATTTTATCACCTAAATTTCTAGAGGTGAAGACTGTAATTACCAAAACTGTTTTGAATTCAATCATAATCTATGTTATATTTATATGTGTCTTTAATAAACACAATTAGATCATGATGGAAAAATGTGAAAAGATGAATGCCCCTGTGTATTTGGGAACATGAAAAATCACAGAAAGTGCAAAAGGGGCAAAATTGTGAATTCTTGCAAAAAACACCTAGTTAAAAAATGTCTAGCTAGGTACTGCTTAACATATATTAAAATGATTTGGAAATATTTTGTCATTAAAATGTCACTATTTATAAGTTACAGGCTATCCCTATTAAATTTATTAAGGTATTTAAAAACTCTGTATCTATACTAATTTTAATTCAATTTCATAAAAACAATTAAGATATTGTAGTAATATTAGAATATTAGAGATACATGAATTATTTTTATAGCTGAAAGTTTAGTTGAGCATATTTATAAAGCCCTATGTTTAGAAGAAATAAAAATATTGAAAAATATGAAATATAGTTTTCCAAAATGCTATTGCTTTTGTCAATCAACAATCAGTAAGTTACATTCTATTTCTATTAACAACTCTTGGCCGTGGCTGGTGTGGCTCAGTGGACTGAGCACTGGCCTGTGACCCAAAGGGTCACTGGTGTGATTCCCAGTCAGGGCATATGCCTGGGTTATGGGCCAGGTCCCCAGGGGGCACATGAGAGGCAACCACACACTGATGTTTCTCTCCCTCTATTTCTCCCTCCTTTCCATCTCTAAAATAAATAAATAAAATCTAACAAAAATAATTCTTAGTCTTTCTCTATTTTTATCACTTTCTTTGCTTTTGTAATTCTCTCAGTATGTAACAAGATAACATAAAACGGACACTACGATTACATAGGAAAAAAGTGAAACTTGTTACTTGAAGGAATATGTCAAAACAATCTTCATAAGTGTATAACCAAATAGATGCAAAGATCTTCTGAAATACCGGCATGAATAAAATCATATATTAGAAAATAGCTCTGTCAAAAGGACCTATGCAATATTATTGGAAGCAATAATGATACTAGAGTGTACTCATTTTAATATACATCTTTTATAGGTTGTAAATTAAATCTTCAAATACATACCAGATCTGTTTTTGGAGTATCCGGATACTCAGAGAAATAAGGTGTTGAACTCCTGACTCCACTGTTGTCAGAAGTTGGCTTTGGAGGCTGAGCATGCTGTCTGTAAGTAGCACTTTTAGGAGTCCAACAAAACAGGTTGATTGATTCTCGCACACAGCGTTCAATGTCAATTTCTAGATTGAAAATTGGAAGATATATAGAATTTGGATCGCTAGATTTATGAAAAAAGCACAGTCTTTCCTAACTGCATATATTCACACATGGCTATGAGGATAACTAATCAGAAATTTCAGTAAAAAAATATAGATATTAAGTAACATATTTATGACTGAGATGGTAAAGGTATTTTGTATTATTATGCACATACATATTTATATACCTTTACATATTCAAATACATGCACATATTTATGTTTTAGTATTATCAACATACATACATATCTACGATATGCATATATTTGTATATTTTGGAAAATAATTATTTAAACATCATGGATATAACACAGTTCCCATTTAAGAATCTGCCTCATTTATCCTGATAATATTTTCACCTTTTCAAAGTAAAATAGTGAGTGGTTGGGGTAGGAGGCAAGGCTGGAATTTGGGGGTGGGCTGGCAACAGATTCAGAAGCTGATTCATCATGACTTCTAGTATAACGTACTAAAAGTTTCACTTCCATCTACTAAAGAAGATATAAAGTAATGAGGAAAACATTTATTGAGATCTCAATTCAGTATTTCTCTTATTAAAAATAATATTTTGAGTGAAGTGCAGAAAAGCTTAGGTGAAAAAGATAAACTTGATTACATAAAACATTTTCATAGACTATTTCCTTTCCTTCTCCAGATGTGAAATTTAAGCGTCTTTGAAACAGGTAGTATATATAGGAATGTTGTTCCACTTTCAAATTTTGCTTGTGTGTTATGATGGCACTGTAGCTCTTTAGGAGGTCACTGTTCTTGATGAAAGAGTAAGCCAGTCTTACACGGGAAAGTGTAAAGATCAGAGAAAGGCAGTGGAAATTCCGTAAATTGATTAGGATGGAAAAGCTTTTCCCTTTCTATATTCCTAACATTAAATAACAGATATTCTCAATTCCTCTGCAAAAGTACAAGTGTTAGCTTAGAGAAGCAATGTAGAAAAACGTACTGCATGTTTTAAATTTCAAAGAGAGAAGTTCCCAACTTTTTGAAATGAGAAGCTTATATACTAAGGGGAGAAGGAAATAGGCATTTAAGTAGATTCTGTGGATGGTGCACGAGTCATGCTTTTAGTGCTGTCTGCTTTCTGTAAGGTGGAAAATCCTTGCATAAAAGAAGGGAAGTACACACTGAATGAGCATCTAATACGTGGTAGGCATTGTATACTTCCTCGTAGCTCATTTAATTCTTACAATGATTCTTGTAGACAAGTATCGTAACTCTCCCCATTTCTGTTGAAGATGAAAAAACTATGACATAAGAAAGCTCAGTGATTTAATATGTTGTATGTTGTTATAAGTAGAAATTGTCTGAAGTTATTGAAGGGTTATACAACATTTTTTATTTCCCAGTTCATTTAGATTTTGAGTATTGCCAGCCGGTCTGGAAAGGCCAGTTACTTAATTAAGCATTCCCTTATCTGCTATTAGTTAGGTCTGCCAGCTTCACAGCTGGTTACTTCCACGGCTAAACAAAGAGGCGGTATTTCACCACCCCACATGCTCACAGGGTTGTCCAACTGCAGTGGCTCAGGATGGCTATAAATGCAGCCCAACACAAAATCGTAAATTTGCTTAGAATATAATGAGATTTGTTTTGTGATTACATGTCACAATGCATTTAATGTGTGGCCCATGACAATTCTTCTTCCAGTGTGGCCCAGAGATGCCAAAAGGTTGGACACCATTGGCTCACTATTCCTAACATACTATCTTTAAAATAAGCACAGTTTAACATGTTTTCAGACGTGGGTCTGTTTATTTGAGCAATGGCCAATACAGTGAAATGTATTTTTTAAAAAGCTCTATTAAAAACAATTAAATAAATTATTTTAAAAAGCTCTATTATCTATTTCATATTCCACAGAAAGAACACAGATATCAACAGAAAAAAAATCTAAGTTTGAGACAGATTTCTTTATTCCATTTAGGAAGAGATATGCTTACTTCATTTTAGAAAATTCCCAATTAATATGGGTAAGCTAAAAGTTTCCAGCTAAAGAGAAAAAACTGTTATCTTAAAAAAGTCAACCCATTTAACACTGTTTCATCTCCAAAGAAAAAGAATTTCTGGTGACAGATTTTATATCTGCAGCACTCAAATCATTGAACGCATCTGACATGCTTGAAGTCAAGTCAGTGGTCCTGATCAGAGGTTGTAGTTCAGTACTGGCGCAGGACATTTGCACCTGCCTGCGAAACCCCCTCCTAACACCACAAAAGGTTTACAGTGAATCTTGAGAATTTAAAGGCGCACACCCCAATTCCCCCCTGATTATTGGTACTGGCAGATATCCCATTCTCCACTCACTCACCCCATACCACCTCTCTCTCAGAATCTTTCCAAAGCACTTTGTCATACCCAAAATATTATGCGAAAGTACTTTGTACACTGTACACTAAATATGCAATTATTCTTAAAAATAACTTATCCTATGGCACTACTGTTTACTATCTTGCATTGTAATTTTGATACAATGCGTTGTGAAGAAAGCATTTGCCCTGGCTTATGGTTTCCCAAGTGTAATTCCAAAGTCCTGGAAGTACTTTGTGACACTGATAGAAATAATGTCTCTAAATCTCGGTTTCTTTATCCTCATCTATTACTATCTTATCTCTCAAAAATAGTGAACTATTTTCAAAATGATAAACATGCCATATTTCCTTTGAATGAGAATAGGTGATAAAGGCACCTCTCCAGAGGCCCTTTGTTCTCTTTTTAACGGCTACGAATTGTTTCCCAGATCCAGGGAACAGTTGCTGTCCACCTCTCTTTACCGTATCTAATTCCCTTTGGCGCTCCTCCGTGTTTGAATTCTAACTTTGTTGGGATATTATTGTTTCTTCATTCACCCCATCATTTTGGTAGAATACATTTTCCAGGAACTTCTATGAAAGAGTGCATAGAAGGCAAATTATTTTGGCATCTTCCAATCTTTTAATACTTTATTTAGCCCCTGGCTGATAATTGGACTATCCACAGCATTGTAGGGTTGAGTGTGAGTTATGAAACACGGTGTTCTGTTGCTGTCTTCTAAGAAGTCTGATACAATTCTGATTTGAGGTTATTTGTATGTGATTTTCCCCTTCGCTGTATACTTTTAGGATCATTGGTGTTCTGAAATTTCATGATACACATATGTGTGTACAAGTTCATTGTCATGGGCATTTAATGGTCCTTTTGTAATTCTTCAGGGACAGAAAAAGTTCTTGTGCGATATCTGTGATCATTTATTTCCCGCTGTTTTCTTCCCTCTTGTTCTACTACAAGAATCTTGAATATACTGAATTGAATTTCTAATAACTTTGCCTTTTCATTTTACTTTCCATGTGTATTTTTGTCCTATTCTCTGAGAGATTTCCTAATCTTTATCATTCACTCTTTCATTAGAAAGGTCATTGAATTTCCAAATCATTTTTAATACCCAATAATCATTTTTTATCTTTGCTATGAAAAATTTTTAATTTTTTCATAGCTGTAATGTTTTCTCATAATTATGTTTCTGAGGATTATTTCTTATTCAGTTTATACTGGTCTAAGTCTCTTAGTGGAATTCTTTCCTTATAGGTTTGGTGATCTATACATATTTAAAAGAACAACATTAAAAACCATAATTAAAGTTTTATGTATGTGGGTGGGTCTTGGTGACTGGTGGATTCACTACAGGGAAAACTAGGGACATGGTGGTTTGTCAGAGGACACCTAAATAAGTTATTTTTCCTTCTAGGGACATTCCATCACTCCAGGGAATAATTCCCTGACCTATCTAAATGAATCCTTGCCAGCATCCTACGAACTGACCACAGATGGACCCAGGGTTTGAAACTATTCATCCCTCACATCTGCTCTATGCCCTGCCCCTGACTCTAGGTCTCAAGACCCTCTGATTCTATTACTTGAAAGAATGCCCTGCCAAATTTACTGTTACCTCTGATCCTGTTTTTGTAAAATCTGAAAAAGTAAAGATATCTAAACCATAACCAGTGAAGACTGCTGTCTTTACTTAAAACAATTTTTCCTCCATTATACTTCTTATATTGGGCAACATTACAGAGGCTGTGGACACTTTGAAATATAGGAGTAAGCTAAGTTAGGGATGTATTTCATGTGAATTATTTCTATGAGTTCTAGTCACTTTGGGGCTTTGAAATAGCCCCAGATTTTCTCCTTGACCAAACTCTAGTCAGGCTTCTCTATGCTCTTTCTTGACTATGCCTCAACCTTGGCCTATGAAGATCCGAATAAAACACTAACATTGTGTAATAGTTCCCAGACATATCCCTAGGATGACCTTAGTTCCCTCTTAAAATGCCTGCCTGAAAAAAATCAAGGCTGCCAAAAGAACTCAATGTTTCCCCAGCCACCACCTGAAGACAGGGTCCCCGTCTCCTGGTCTCTATTGGAAGGTGAGAACCTAACTTCAATCAGTGCCAGTTAGCAAACCCGGGTGGGGTTCCCCTGGACCAATGTCCACCTTTATACTTTGTAATTTTTCACTTCCCTGAATCTTCTGAGGCCCCAGTCCCCCCGCCCCCACACACACTCCTTCATTCTCCCTTTAACATGTCCTGTCACCTTCGTACAAATTGAAGTTGAGTTCAATTTGTGGTTAACTTTTCCTTATTCCAACAGTATATGACTGACTAAAACATATAACTGGTATCTTGCTTTGTCATGGACAGTATAGTAAAGTTATTGCCAGCTCTAGGAATGGCTCCCTGGAATACTTCTCCCACCCTCTATACGGAAGCACAGGTCATAATGCATCAGGAATGCGCTCCAGCACCAGAAGTCTATGGGTAGGAGAAACGCAGGTGTCATACACACAGCCAAAGGCAAACTGGGAATTCATTCAAACATTACACATGTAAAACTGTAAGCAGAGAATTTGGTTCTCAGTGATGCCTGATCAAAAGAGAAATGCTTTCCTTCTGGAAGTATACTTGATAATGTTATAAGTACACCAGTAACTTAAAAAAAAACTTTTTTGATAGGACTTTCACTAAGTACCATTTTTGTGATAATAGGAAACAGACTTGTAGCATTATAAAAATAGAGACTATATATGCATTGTCACATTTAATGCATTCCTATAATGAATAAAAAACAAGTTTCAACTAAACCTGCCAGTGGAGAGACTGATTATCTATTTTCTCTATAAAAATATAGCATAATTACTGTCATTTGAAGAGGTGATCAATGAGGATGAAGCAAAAAAAGAAAATATGTAGACATGTTATTTAATGAATAAAATTATTGTTTTTCTGCTTTGTAATTTGTTCTGATCTCTGCTTACTCTAAATATCTTTTAACAAGTTAATTTTGTATTGTAATTGGTATCATCTTCTTGAAAAGGGCTGCCTCCCCATATTGCATAAGCTCCAGGCCACCCACTCTGGCTCTGCCCCTATCTCTCGGTCTCCTTTGTGTGTCAGAGGGGTGGACCCTCGGCTAGCAGGGTGAGGTATGGGAGGAATGAAACTATTCCTTAGGCAGACATTCAATGGATTCTTCTCTAGTTTTCTTCTAGTTGTGCATTCATTTGCAATTCCTAAGACGCTGTGCTTTGCATCAAGAACTGGCTTGCCTGTTGCTTCTTCCTCCTTTGAAAGTAGGTTTCAGTTTTCTTTGCTTAAGTGAGTTACTACTGATGTAATTGTCTTCTATGTTCCAAATACTTGCTGACATTTCTTGTCTACTTGTGCTCTTCATACATTCTCTTTGTAAATTATATATATTTTTATTCCCTTACTGTCATTTTAGTGATATTTTAGAAGGGAGCAGAGATACACATATGTGTACAATGTGTCATTGTTAACTAGAAAAATTTCAGACTTACAAAGACTCTAGTTCAAAAGGGCTGGGAATCAAATTAGATAACGGGCGCGGCAGGCTTGAAGCCTCACCCCCTTGATGCTCAGAAAGCAGTACAATACAGATGCCGTACTGTAAACAGCATTAGCCTGGGAGGCAGGATGATTTGGGCTTGAATTTCAAATCGATAACTTACTGGTTGTACAGTTTTGGCAAATTCATTTTTCTGCTTTTCTTTTCTCAATAATAAAACAGGGTTGATATTACCTAATTCCTAGGAGTGTTATGAAGTAGAAATAAGACACGCAGTAAGAACCCACGGCTTTATACATAAACTTATAGATACACAAAACACATGAACAATTTTAGCATTTCAATGAAATGTTTTTAAAAAGCATAAGACGTTAGATCTCAATTAGTCTGCCTTTTTGTTTTAAACACCCTTGGAATATAGACTAATTTTCTATTTTGAACTTGGTAGATGTCTCCTTTGAAGGAGATTTTTTTTTTAGAAACTATTCTTTTCTACTTTCCCCCAAAACAAGGACTTGTAATATTATTCAGCAATAAAATGAAATGAGCTATAAAGCTCCAAGCAGACATGAAGAAAAAGTCTGAAAAGGACTAGCCATCAGAGAGATCAAATTAAAACCACAAGGAGATACTACTTCATACCAGTCAGAAGGGCCATCATTAAAAAATGAACAAACACCAAGTGCTGGTGAGGATGTGGAGAGAAGGGAACCCTAGTGCACTAATGGTGGGAATGCACACTGGTGCTGCCACTGTGGGAAAGTTTGGAATTTCCTCAAAAAGCTAAAAATAGAACTGCCTTTTGATCCAGCAATTCCACTGCTAGGATTATACTCGAAAATTCCTGAAACATCAATTCAAACAAACCCCTATTCACCCCAATATTCATAGCGGCACACTTTACGATAGCCAAGTGCTGGAAGCAACCTAAGTGCCCATCAGTAAATGAGTGGATCAAAAACTGTGGTACATTTACACAATGGAATTCTATGCTGTAGAAAGAAAGAAGGAGCTCCTACCCTTCTCAACAACATGAATGGAACTGAAGAGCATTATGCTAAGTGAAAAAAGCCAGGCAGTGAAAGACAAATACCATACGATGTCACCTGTAAGTGGAACCTAATCGACAAAACAAATAAGCAAGCAAAATACAACCAGAGACATTGAAATAAAGAACAAACAGATAGTAACCAGAGGGGAGGGGGATAACGGGGGACTGAAGGGGAAGGGTCGTCAAGGATTGAGGATTGGAGGTGGGGGTGGGTGGAGCGGGCGAGAGTGGTGAGGGGAAAATGGAGATAATTGTAGTTGAACAATGATAAAAAGAAAAGAAGATTTACTTTAGTTGTGCTATTTATATAAAATAAAAAATTTAAAAATCTTTGTAAACACTAAAAGTGATTCAAAGTTGTTTTAACGAGAGATTATCTACAATGCCCAAATTTTCAGCTCACAATCTAGCTTTTGAAATGAAGCTCAATACGAGATTTAGCAATGTACAAACTTAGGTTTAGGTCTAAATAATATTTCTTCATGACACTGTGTCAATAAAAGCTACCCTATTGTTAACTTAATTGAACTAAAATTGAAATTATTATATTCAAGGAATGCTATTAAGTGCCGAGGGGTCATAAAGATGAACAGATGAGAGGTGTTGGAGTTTGGTCCAGTAAAAGAGAGTTCCCAGTGATCTCCTTGGGTATTTAGTTAAAGATGTCAACATGACACATTCTTGGATTAAGTAAAACATTAAAAGAGACTAAAATCAAATTAACATGAAAGGAACCACCAGTTAATTTAATTATCTAGCAGAACAAAACTCAACACTCTTTATAAAATGATAAAACCATACACCTTACAATATATCTTTACCAATATTCACTATGTAGTAAATAATAGCTAGATATGCAAAGTAGAAAATTGCAACCTACAATGAAGACAAATAGAAGTTAATAGAAATAGACCTACAAGATAATCCAGAACTAAAAGCAGCAGACAAGACTTTAAAATAGCTACTATAAATACATGTAAGTATTCAAAGGAAAATATAGTCGAAGTGAATGGATAGAGGAATGCAAACAATAAAAAAGAACCAAACTGAAATACTAGAACCGAAAAGCATATTATTTGAAGTAGCTATTTACTGAAAGGATTTAAAAGCCAAGATAAATACAAAGAGGACTACACTGAAACGCAGTCTATTAAAAAACCACAAATACAAAGGAAATGCAAATATGTGGGAGGAAATAAAGAGCACTAATTATTGAAAAGTATAATGGTAAATGCAAGAGATTATCTTTTTGCTTCTCTTAGTGTGTTTAAAAGACAATTACCCCAAATAATAGCATTATACTGTGGAATTTATTACAAATGTAGACATAAAATGAAGCAATCATTATCAGATTGGATAAACAAAACAGGAAATATGTATATGCCTAAATTTACTATATGTCTGGACAACTACATTCTGAAAGTATAGTTAAAATACTTTTTAGAATATTTAACCTTAAAGTAACAGAATATACATAAGCATTTTATTTTAACAACTTTTTTGTCCTTTTTAACATTTACTTTTCAATTACAATCAACATACGATGTTACATTAGTTGCAAGTGTACAACACAGTGATTAGACATTTACGTAACCTATGAAGTGATCAACCTGCTAGGCCTAGTACCCATCTAACAGTATACACAGTTATTACAACATTACTGACTACATTCCCTATGTTGAACTTCACGTTCCTGTGAAGGAATATAATTGACAATTTCTACATCTAATCCCTTTCACCTTCTTTACCCATCCCTCCAACCCCCCTCCCCCGGTGACTACCAATTTGTGCTATCTATAGATATTTGTTTGTTTTACCAATTTTTATCACTTCCATCAGTGCTATTACTCTACCGCATCCACTTCAGGGATCTCTCATCCTTCCTTCTAATCACCCTATTAGCAACCTTCTCATATCAAGATGGTCATGACATCCTTAGGCTATTTTCTATGCTTCCAGAGCTTTCTCCCTATCCTCCTTCAGGGTTGGTACTATATCTTTTTTATTATTTTATACTATTATTTTAATTTTTATTGCTTATGCTATTATAGTGGTCCCAGTTTTTCTTACCTTTTGTCCCCTGCCCCCAAGCCCCTCCTTCCCACAGTCATTCCCCATACCGCTGTTCACATCCATGGGTGATGCATCCAGTCCCAACATCCCCTCTCCCCTCTTACAGCTATCAGTCTGTTCCTTGTTTTTGTGCCTCTTGCTTGTTATTTTGCTTGTTAATTTTGTTCCTTAGACTCCAGTCATAAATGAGATCATATGGTATTGGTATCTCTCTGGCTTATTTCACTTAGTACAATGCTCTCCAATTCCATCCATGCTGTTACAAAAGGTAAGAATTCCTTTTTTTTTCTTTATTGCTGCATAGTATTTCATTGTGTAAATGTAAAAAAAAACCATAGTTTTTTTATTCACTCATCTACTGATGGGCACTTAGGCTGTTTCCATAGCTTGGCTATGGGTACTATATCTTATCTTTAACTTTCTGGCTGTACTTTCCATGTAATTGTGTTTAGATATGTTCAATGAATAAACTTACTTATCCTAAGGTCTCATAGAAGGTGGCCAAAGCTTTTTCACAACTATTTCATCTACTTCAGGTGCTTCACAGTTCAAAAATACTAACTCAAAGTTGGTGAGTCTTAATGAAAAATATTATTAAATGTTTTCCCCAAACATGTCTATAATTGTTTTGCTTTTTTGTTCTAAATATGGTATTTTTTTATAAGTTTGAACTTATTGGGATTTAGACTTACTGACACTGTTATTTTTGGATAATTTGTCCTTGTTATACTCCTTTTCACATTCTTAGTTTCATTCATGCTTCAAACCTCATAAAGATCAAAAAAAATTCTTGTTTCCAGTGGAGAAAGTGGAAAACTGGCCATTTAAAAATATGCCCAGGTCATTCCGTTCTCTGAAACAAGACCTGCCCTTGCAGAAAACTATTTGACCAGAGTCTAAGTGGCCTGGGGAAGGGAAACACTCAACTCCTGCCCCTCCAGGCTTCTATGTAGGGGAGAAAATACCCATCTCCAACCCCTTCTAGCCTTCCTGTCTCACCTAAGAGGGGAAGGTACTAAGAAGCATTTGTGAAGGTCACAACCCAGGGACACAGGCCTGATAGGAGACTGAGATCTAATCACAGGACTGCAGAACACTTTCCCTTTCCTCCAGTTTACCTACATATTGACGGGGCTCCTATATAATAGTAACAGTAACACAACTGAAAGAGCTGCACGTCTAAGACCTTACTGAAGAAGAAATCTCTAGGGAAACTCAAAGATAACAGGGGAATGAAAAGAAAGATACCAGAGGAAATTTTAGTCTCTGACTAATCTTCAAATTACATTTGTCCTTTTGTCACTCAAGTGACTCAACTTGTCAATCTAGGTCCCATACATATCTTAAGCACATACCTAAAACTTTACTTAGCTAACTTTCCTAGTAGCATGCCCACTCACCCATTCCCTAAATTGCTTCCGCTCCCTACCTTAGGGTATAGAAATACATTCACACACCTCACATTCCATTGCATTCCAAATCCTATTGATTCTACAAAGCGATTCTGAGAGGGAAGGTGAATTCCCTCACTGAAAAATTAAGGAACTAATGCACAAGCCAGTCAAGTAGTTTACTGGAACTGGAGGTAATACCATATGTAATTAAGATAACCCAAGTTCCAAGTGTCAGCCACAGTTACAGGATACCACTGGATTGTCTTTAAATATTTATGTATGAATGCTTTGGGTCAGTACAAAAAACAATAAACCAATAATAAGATTGATTGTTAATTATGAACTTACATACATATGTATTTATTACACACACATATTCCTAACAGGAAATCATTAAGTATTTGTTGAATATATGAATGGATATATTTTAAAAACACAACCTTGGTTATGTAGTCTAAAGGGGAAAGGATGTATAATATGTTACTGGCTCCCACTTTAATTCACTCAGCCTTTCCAACCCATGATATGTGCATGTCATTACAGGCGCATTTTGCTAAACATCTATCATCTCTGCTTCTTAATGCCTCCAATGAAATGACAAATAAATAGAAAATTCAATAAGCATTACTGATATACGGACACTTAAACATTTTTCTATTCTTAACGTAACAGTCTTCATCATTTAGCGGCTGAGTAGGTAGATACTATGATGCCAGGCAGCTGGCTGATAATGGTACCCAGCACACTTTGGAAAACAGAACAATGCAGCAGCTTGGAAGATTTAGCACTAGGTCAGTGGCGGGCATCATTTTCTCTTTTTCTTTTATACCTAATGGTGAATCAGAAGCAAAATAGGAGTCTGATTTTTTTAGAACATTTTGATCAAGTTGAATAAGCATTTTTCATATGACTGACAAACGTATTGAAGGTTTAAGCTGGTTTGAAGTGTTAGAAGTAATTACAAGTAATTTCTTATAATAAAAGAAAAATCTAGTTATTTGTTTTGTGTTATGTAATATTAAATAACTAGCCTATGAGCACCCTGGCTTATTATTCCTCTTCTTTTCCTCTAATCTATGAATTTGTTTTTTCTTAATTTTTTTTGTTTTGATTCAACACACATGCTGCGCAGTTAGAGACATGTAGTAAGAAGTTACTTTTCATTCTGTTTAAGATAACCATAATTTAGGATAGGAAGCACACAAAATTGTTTTCACTTATGTATAAATATATAGAGCTAGTTAGAAGAGAAGGAAGAAACGGGACCAATGAGTATTACATAGGATCAAAATATGAATCACATATGAACATTATATGTTAATATAATGTCTAAATGTCTCTAAATGTCGCTAAATGTCTCTTTTAAGCATGATACATTATGGTCCTTACATTGTTACCTGCTCTATCCATCAGCAGTATATGCAGGAAGATTTTAAACATATTTTTGATTTTAAAGATTTTTGAGGTTGATTACTTTAACATACTTCAAAAACAAAAAATAAATTTATATCTTAAGTGTGTTGCAAACCCCGGACACATATAAACACTCAATAAATATAAAACAAACATAAAAAATTTCATCATTGGTGTCATGAAACAAAATATATTTAATCGCTGATCTATAATAACTATATAATTTTTGAACTACTCGAAACAACTCAGAACGGAGAAGAGCCGTCAATCATAAAGCAAACAGTCTTCCTACAGAGACCAGCCTTTCTATTATTTCGTGAGGCCTTGGGACCAATTTTAAAATAACCTTTCAATTTTCAAGGTAAGTAGAAAATTCTCATCAATCTTGATCTTATTTTTCACTGTAGTTTCCAACACATAAGAAATTTTTCTTTTAACTTTATAAACTATGTACATACTGCCAGATTAATGGTATGCTTCAAGATCAACAACTATATCGGTGTTATGAGAATTCGTCCAGCTTCTTAGAATCATTTAACAACTTGAGTTTTTAACAGTCATTCTAGTGTGTTTTCCATGATCATTTATCTGAAGCTAGAAGTCATGCATTACAAAATCTGTTTTCAAAACTTCCCCTTTTCCTTAAAACAATGCAGTATCCCCGCCCAACTCCCACCCCTGCTCCAAACCAGGCTGATATAACCTAATGAGATTCTGAAAATACATTTTCACAGTTTTTATTTTAGTGATTATGTAATCATGTTAATAAACCACTCTCTCATCTATCCTTAACCAACTTTAACCTACAGTATATAATATTCCATCTAAATCATAATATGTAATTTTATGGCTGGGGGGGAAGTGGAGCACCATAGATAAAATCTCCATATTTATTTCCATAATGACTGTCCTTCTGCAATTCCATGAAGATACAATTCCTAGAAACAGACATGCATTAACACCATATAGGTACAAGCAGGAAATGTAAATGGTTCTCAGCTTCAAAAAAAATGTTATCAAATGTCATGGGGCTGAAAATACAAAACCTTCATTGAACAACTGTGTACTCCTGTTGCTCTCCTTTTTTTTTTTAAACCAAATAAGCTTTCCACTCTGTATGGGCCTAAAGGCATAAAAAAGGAAGTATGGATACATACTGGAGGCACTTATGTTAAGAATCCTTTGCTTTGTTCAGGATAGAGAGCCTCGAAAGGAGCGGACAGAGACCAAAATGCTCAACAAATATCAACACAACATTTGTATTTTAGTTCCTGATGTGATTTTCAGTGATACTTTTCATTCTTTCACATAAGTTGAAAAGAAAAAAATCTGTACAAATGTAATTTTTAAATAGCTCTGCATGACCATGCATTTTTGTCTTCTCCTTTATTTTTAAAAATATTTTGTTGATTATGCTATTACAGTTGTCCCAATTTTTCCCACTTTGGCTCCCCTTCACCCAGCACCCACCACTCCCTCAGGCAACCCCCCACCATTGTTCATGTTCACGGGTCATGAATGTAAGTTCTTTGGCTACTCCATTTCTTACATTGTACTTTACATCCCTGTGGCTATCCAGAACTACCTCTTTGTACTTCATAATCCCCTCACCCCTTCACCCATTCCCCTACACCCCCTTCCATATGGCAATCATCAATATCCTCTCTGTATCCAAGACTCTGTCTCTGCTCTTCTTTGCTTAGATTCAATTGTTGATAGATTTGTATTTTTGCCATGTTATTGTTCACAGTTTTGATCTTCTTTTTCTTAAATAAGTCTCTTTAACATGTCATATAATGGTTTGGTGATAAGGATAAACTAACTCCTTTAGTTATTTCTTATCTGGGAAGCTCTTCATCTGTTCTTTGATTCTAAATGATATCTTTGCTGGGGAGAGCAATGTTGGCTGTAGGCCCCTACTTTTCATGACTGAATTTTTCTTGCCAATCCCTTATAGCCTTTAAAGTTTTTTTTTTTTTTCCAGAAATCAGCTGACAGTCTTATGGGAACTTCTTTGTGTGCAACTCTCTGCTTTTCTCTTGCTTCTTTTAAGATTCTCTCCTTAATATTTAACCTTTGGCATTTTTATGATGTGTCTTGGACACTCTTTATATCCATCTTGTTTGGGACACTCGTGCTTTCTGGACTTGTATGTCTATTTTCTTCACCAAATCAAGAAACTTTTCTTGTACCACTTTTTTCAAATAGATTTGTAATTTCTTGCTCTTTCTCTTCTCTTTCTGGCACCCCTATGATGTGAATGTTGGACCTCTTGACATTGTCCCAGAGGCTGCTTATACTATGCTCACTTTTTTGGTTTCTTTGTTCTTCTTGCTCTGATTGGTTGTTTTTTTGCTTTCTTATGTTCCAAATCACTGATTTGATTCTCAGCTTCAGACCCTCCACTATTGTTTGTCTGTAAATTGTTCTTTATTTCAATTAGTGTATCCTTCTTTTCTGACTGGATCTTTTTTATGCTGTTGAGATCCTCACTAAGTTCCTTGAGCATCCTTTTAATCAGCGTTTTGAACTCATCTTCTGATAGATTGTTGACCTCTGTTTCATTTAGCTCTTTTTCTGGAGTTTTGATCTGTTCTTCCATTTGGGCCATGTTTCTTTGTCTCCTCATTTTGGCAGCCTCCCTGTGTTTGTTTCTATGTATTAGGTAGAGCTGCTATGACTCCCTGTCTTGGTAGTGTGGCCTGATGTAGTAGATGTCCTGTAGGGTACAGTGGCACAGCCTCTCCTATCACTCGCGCTGGGTACTAGAGGTGGAAGGCCACCCTGCCTGAGCTATAAAGCAATCTGAGATGGCTGCTACTTGTGTTGGGCTGGCAGATTGCCAGGGGAAGCCAAACTGTGACTCTAAGCTGGCGGCTGCTAGTGCAGAGCCTAAGGCTCACCAAAGCCAGATATTGCTTATTTGAGAGGATTTAGGTAGTTGTGAAGCATGAGCCAAGACCAGACATTCATATGGAAAAGCAGCTTGGGTTGGCCTGCAAGTTGGGTGATGTGGAGTTTCTAGGGATCTCCAAGGTGGGTTAAACAGTGTTAGCTAGTTTGATAGGGTCTCAGATACGGCACCAGGTTGCTGACTCTGTGGGGAGAGTTCAGAAAAGGGACAACGGTCTCTGCTCGCCTTGGTGCTAGACCCTTCAGTTTCTCCCTGTATACTAGTGGTGGCTTTCAAGTTGCTACCTTGATGCTGGAGCTCAGAGGGAGTGAGTCTGAGTGGGTGAATCCATGTGTGGGTTCTTTAAGAGGAACTGCTTGCCCTTTGCAAAATCATGGATGGAACTGCAAAGCATTATACTGAGTGAAATAAGCCAGGTGGTGAAAGACAAATACCATATAATCTCACCTTTAACAGGAGTCTAAACAACAAAACAAATAAGCAAGCAAAATATGACCAAAGACACTGAAATACAGAACAGGCTGACAGGGACCAGAGGGGAGAGGGGATAGAATCACAGGGGAAATGGGGAAGGACTCACATGAACAAGTATAAAGGACACATGGACAATAACTAAGGTAGGGGGTGGAAATGGGAGGGAGGTGGGGAGCACTGAGGGGGGCAGGGCTGGGAATATAAGACAGAAAACTGTACTTGAACAATAATTAAATAAATATTTTTTTTTTAAAAAAGAGGAACTGCTTGGGATTCTACAAGTCTCTTTCACTGACTCAACCTCTGCTATGTTTTGAAGCCAGAAGTTGTGGGGACTTATCTTCCTGACACTGGAATCCTGGGTGGGAAGGGGTCAGGACTCCTCACTCCTGAACTATCCCTCCCAAATTTTTATCCACCACACGTGGATGAGTGACCAGCCAGTTTGGCATCTACACCCCTCCTACTAGTCTGGACGGATGTGTTTTCTTTAATTCCGTAGTTGTCAGACTTTCATTCAGCTCAATTTCTGACAGTTCTGAGTGATGGCAGTTCTTTGTTTTAATTGTAACCTTGATGTGGTTGTGTGAAGGGGCAAGCCATGTCTGCCCACACAGCTATCTTGGTAGGAAATCCCAATACCTCTGAATGATCATTCTTTGTCTACCTCTTTGTTTTATTTTCTAGATCTGTCCATTCTGTTCTAAGTACTCCATTCCAATTCTGTGAGTTGTTTGGGGGTTTTGAATATTTTCTTCCTTCTGTCTAGAGGGTTCTCCCCTCTCCACATATTACCTTAAACATCAGTTGCTTAGGGAAAGTTCTCCAACTCCCCCAGACTTGGTAGCATCCCTGTTATGAATTCCTATTGCTTTTATGACCATTAAAACTATTTATTAATAATATTCATATTTAATAAAGGGGTCACAAATTAGTAGCCTGTTGGCTACAATCAATGAAATTTGACTTAAGTTTTATAGTTTTAAAATATTTATTTACAATTGGGAGATTACACATATATGTTATGGTAACTCTATTTCACTTATATTTGTCCCTAAATGAAAGAATGAAATAGTTGATTGAAAACTGAGGTCACTTCTCACTGCTCTTCTTCTCTCCTTTGCCACTCCAGGGAATATTAAGAGTACCTTAAACATCTACAGAATTTCATAAATTAGATTGAATTTACTCCTACGTTCCTCAACAATATCCAATTCCATCTTGGGGATAAACAGGAAAAGAATGAGAAACAGTTTTAAAGGGTTTGCATATTTTAGTAATTTGCTCTTTTTCCTAATTTTCATACATTGATTCATTTTGTTCTCAGTTCCATATTTGCATGTTATTTGAAAAAAATGGCCTGATTTTTTATAGCTTTTTAGGCAACCTGGTACATAACTGGGTTACTCAAAAAATGTATTGCTTTCATAAAATATCCCATGCTATGCTAAATTTGGAGAAAATTTTAAAAAGTGCTTATAAAAGTGCTTTCAATCAGAACAGATATGTACCTTTTCCTAATTACTCACAGCACTAATTCAATATTTTTGAGGAATCAGTGAAGTGCTACAGAATAGTGAGAGGCTACCAGTATTTTTCATGTGAGTTGAAAATCAATCCTATTGTAAAGTATACAGGTTACACTGAAATAGAATTTTCTAAATTTTTCATTTAAACCATTTCCCTTCCATTAAGCTTCTATATTGCACATTACACAACAAATTTTTTTCAGCCAAACGCTAATTTCCCCGTGACCAGGATTTTTAAATTTTCATGTCCCTTTTATATATTCAGTATTTTCTTCTAAAATAGTTTATATATACATTTCTTTATCTTAATGTTAAAGTAACTATTTTAATCTCTGATAATAAATCAAGTGGTCTTCCACCCGGATTTCTCAATTTTGTTCTATATATTCTCTAATAAAAGCTTCTTTTCTGCTTTTATATATTCTTATCTTTGAAGATGCTCAGGAACAAAAAACCATGCATTCTAAGAATTTATCTCAACTATATAATGACATAAATATTTTGAATTAATTTTCAACTATACACAGGATATGTACCAACAAAACAAAAAAAGCATTTAAACATCTCAGCTATTATAAATCAACTCTAAAATTATTACCATTTTGGTTTTATTCAGATTTTCATACTCATCTTGAAAACTGCTTGAATGTAGCCTCAAAAAAAAATCAGCCACATGGACAATATAGCAGAATATCAGAGAGAGCAGGCTGAAGGCTGACAGACCTCACCCTGTAACTGGGCTTAAAGGGTGGTAACCTTGGAAATGGTTTTGACACCAGGCGCCAACGTCCAGGATTGGATGGTGCAATGAAAATCTCAGTATTTCTTCCAAAACACCCTGCCACTATTTTTAGATTGACAAATACCAAATGGACTGCTCCCACAGTTACTTCCCCTAGTATTAAAATGACATGCATACCAATACATGTCAAGAACTTTCAGCAAAATTTTCTAGCACCAGTTGTACTTCCTTGGAATGTAACATCACACTATATCATCTACAAGGGAACAGAAGTTGGGAACAATTTTTGGCAAAAATAATAATTCCTGTCTGTGAGTACTTTCTTCAAGAATCAAAGGGTTCATATAAAGTGAAGGAGGAAGAAAGGAGGAATTTATAAAGATTGAATGTTACACATTCTTTACATATTTAAAATATTTATTACTACATATACTTTAAAAATAGTTATGCATAGCTGGTACCAGCTTTTGTGTCAAGTGCATTCTATATATCATCTCTGGTGCTAACCATAACACTGGAGCAGACATTATCGCCTCCATCTTCCTGAAACTTTCATAATGTACAGGATTCTCTTTCCAGTGCCATTAAAAGCCTGACCAAGTTCACACTGCTGCTATGGGCTCGAGCTGGGATGAGAATGAATACTTAGCTCACTCTACGTGCCACTGTTTTAGCAGCAGAACCACACTGGACATTTCCCAGTTAACACAGGTAGTGATTGGTGGAATTAGGACGCAAACCCATTATCTGTCTTGACTCCAAAGTCAGTGCTCTCTGGCCACTAAACTATGCTGTATCCAAGCAATGAAAAAACAGACTCTTTTAGTCATAATATACACTTAATATTGAAGGCTTACATGACATTTAAGGTAATTCCTCACTTGCTTTGACTAACAAGGAAATATATATGATTGATATCTATTTCTTTTAAAAAATATTTATTTATTTTTAGAGAGAGGGGAGGAGAGGGAGAAAAAGAGAGAGAGAAACATCAATGTGTGGTTGCTTTTCACACGCCGCCAACTGGGGACCTGGCCCAAAACCCAGGTCCCCATGTGACATGACAGGGAACTGAACTAGCAACCTGTTGGTTCACAGGCTGGCACTCAATCCACTGAGCCACACCAACCAGGGCTGATATCTATCTATTTCAATAATTTATAGAAAAAGTCAAACAGCTGATTGCTGAGTTTACAGTATGAAGAGAAAAGCATATCATGATAGAATGAAAAAAGGAGGAAAACAAAATATAATTATAATAACATCAATAACGTACAGCACTTGCTCTTTGCCAGGTACTACTCTAAGTTACGTAATATACTGATTTATTTAATAAAACAACCCTATGAGGTAGATACAATTACCATTCTCATATAATTAGAGTCAAGGAATAGATACAAAGAGGTTTAAGCCATATCCCTAAGGTCACATCACTGTCCGTGGGAGAGCCAGTATCTGAAACCCAGGTGATATGGCTCTACACTTCATGCTCGCAGGCACTGCACTACTGGGATTCTCTTTGTAGAAAGAAACAACTAAAAAGGATGATTTTTTTGAAGTCTGTGTTGCTCACAAAGTTACCAGTGGGATGGTGTTTCCTTCATTTAATTGTCAATAGATACTTTGAACAGTGACTTTATTAATCTGCTTCAGCAAAGAATTCAGTCAAATTTGTTCTGATTGCTTATTTATGCTTTTAAACTCAGTTAAATGGAGATTTCAATAAGGTACAACATAGTTAGTGACTTCAAACCAATGATTAATTCTAATCTATTTTTATCTATACAGACTGTCCCAGGGATTAAAGTGAAATACAGAGTTGTACTATTAATTTTGGGGGGTAAACTTAAAAAACAGCATGTTTCTTTCAAATTACATTGCCAGCTTACATCACTAAATGCTTTGCTTAAAAAGGTGCATTCAGTGTGTTTGCGTGGTGCCAGTCTGAATCCACTTTTTAGGATTCCCCACGGCCACTTCCCTGTTCCTTCGAGTATCAAGCACTGTGATGGGACTCAACATGATTAAAAAAAAATCTCTTTAGATTTATGTAGGAAAGACATACTAAATAAGTGTAACTTGATTAAAAATAAAACAAAACTTAAGAACAAAGCTTGCTTTTAAACCCGTTCTGTTTTTTTTTTAAGTCACATTTTTCTTAAAAACTTTTTTCTTTCCTGATGGGAATCAAACGTAGAGAGCGAGTGAGCGAGGAGCCGGAACAATGGTGCCCAGCAGCACGGCAGTGCACATCAGTACAGGGCATCCTGTTTTCAAAGGTAACAGAGTTGACCTTTTCAACGAGTCAGTCCTAACAAACATATATTCTTTCTGATTTGAGAAATGATGATTTCATTTTAATGAACAAGCAGTTACCACTGACCTGTCTACACAATATAAAAACAGATCCCTTCACCAGTGTTTCACTGGAGGATTTATGGGCAAAATTAGAAAAGCATTCAATTTTCTTGTATTGAAACTGTTCAGTCAGCATTTCTAGTATATATGTATATTTTGAGAACTGACCATAAAAATTCACTTAATCCTAATAAATCACCCTGTTTACTTTGGCAAGTTGGAAATGACAGGAAAACATCTGCAGGGTAGAGACAATATTCCTAGTTTGGAGAACTTGCTTCTTAGTTACTGTTCAACATCACAAAGAGAAAAAAAAATAAAGGAAGAAAAAGGTAATTTAATTCTCATAAACACTTCCCCAGAAAAAAATAATATAAGAACTGAACTATTGTTTGTTTATATAAGAAATAATTTACTTTAATTAAAATTTGGTGTTAGAAAGCTGATGATAGTACTTTTAATTTGAGGGGGAGAAGGAATTTTAAACAAATTAATAAATTTAAGCATTTTTGTCACTTTCCCCAAAAGCATGACACTTAACAACAGAAAAATGGTAGGATACCAGGTACAGATAATCCACTAAAACGAAAAATCAGGGTAGGCAGCAGGTCTATTATTCCTCTTTAGAGTGCTAATAAATATATAATCTAATGTACCTTTTGTTCTTTCAGTTTTAGGCAAATTTATCTCTTGGATAAATCTAAGTGTCTATTATCAGCAGTCACCTGTGCCTATCTGAATATATAGAGACCAGTGATGCACTCAGAACAAGGACTGGAGTCAATGAAACGCTGTTTGGAGAAAGTAGAATTCCACTGGAAAAACATTTTGGCTTTTTTCTCCTTAGATTGTTATATTCTAGGAAACAATGTTACTTTCATTTTTTCAGCCAGAATATCAAAGCTTAGACCATAGTTGCATTCCATATATCTTCGCTTAAGCATTCAACTCCTAGATTTACAAACTCCTTACAGTGAAGACAACACACAGCCCAACTCACTATCCTGCACTGCAGGATGTGGATTTTCCCTGGAGTGTGATTTGCCCTCCCAAGAAGACAGTACTTTCTTTCCTACCTGTCACATTGTTAGCAAAAAAGCTATGAATTGGAGAGAGCAAGTCAATATAAACTCTTCAACACCTTCCCATGCGGCCTTTTATTCACTCTACCAGCTGAAGATAAACAGGCCTGTTCTAGGCAAAAAGGCTAATATGGCACTGCCCTCCCCCCTTGTACCCCTTTGATGGCATCATCAACATGAAAGGAAACCAGAGGGAGCTAGAATGACCCAGTTTTGTATTTACAATGCTGGGCCAGCAGAAGAGGCAATATTCAAGGGAGAGAGAATCCAGCGAGGGATAATAGGGCTCAAGGAGAATAGATCCTGAGGGCTCAAATGATTATTTGCGCAAACTGGTACGAGAATGTCTCATCTTACAACTAAATTTCATTTAGTGATTCCATATATTTACATCTGTACCTGGTAAATCAGAGAAGAGGAGTATACACTCATTAAAGCCATTAGCCAAAAGCCGGTCCCGCAGCTGCTGAAGAATTGCCACTCCAATACAGAACGGGAAAGAGGAATTCCCAAGTAGCAAGGTATCCCAGAGGTGAAAAATTTTGTGCAGCGGAAATACATCTGTAAAATAAAAAAATATCAATTAATTAATTACAAGAAAAAACTAACAAAAATTAAAACAATAACTAGCTACTTTATTAGACATATGACCATTAACTAATAGTCAGAAACATTATTTAAGACATGTACTACCAAACTGTTGTTATAAAATGTCTATTTGGCTTTGTAAATTTATTGCTTCCTAAGAAATCTTTAAAAAATTGATAATTACATTGGTCAAACAGATGGCATTTCCTAACCTTTGTTATGAATGTGGGTGTAGTTGTTCCATACAATGTATTTATTTCTAGAATTTTCCAGTTATACTTATTCACCCAGCGGAGTTTTAGTATTGTTGCATTTCTATTATGCACTCGAAATGCTTGCTTTATGAAATTCACATCAAACAATCCAATTAGCAATTTTTTATTTTTTGCATCTTTTTCATTAAACCATACTGTATATATCTTTCCAGGCCAGTGTCTACAGATTTACTTCAAATATTGTATTTCACTTAGCATGTATGTATATTTAAGCAGATGAAGACTGCATTAATATTTGTAATTGGTTCAAGTATTACACATTCACATAACCTTAATTTCTAGAGGAATTCTAATTTACAAAATAACAAAAGTATTAGTTATTAGAGAATCTCTAAAAATTAAGCCTGATGGTTGTAAAAGTTGCCTTCCAAACCTTTATGTAAATACTATAGGTAATGTTAATTTCTTTTTCAACAGAGGGCTGAAATTTTATGAGTGTTATAATATGTAAAAGAGGTTTCATCCAATACAATATTTTTTTAATATTCAGCAGTCAGGACAATTGATATTCTTTTCTACCCAACTCTATCTGATTAGAAGTGCATACAGATGCTTATGTAATTAAATCTGCTGATACTATTGTAAATATAATATACTATATAAGAACAGAGCTGAACTTTTGGCAGCACGATATCAAAAAAGAGGAAAAACAATACTTACGAGTAAACATGGTGAGAAACCAAGGGATGGCATAGAGCTATGAGTAGAAAAAGGAGTCAGAGGGCCAGAGAGAAAGAGGACATAAAAGACATAATTAGAAAGATTGCCAATAAACTGAATGGTAAAGAAAGTTTTGTTTTGATCTACTTTATTAATTAAAATAAAACAGAATGTAGATAATTACCATTATTATCACATATATGCTATTAATTAATATTCTCTATTACAAAGGCTGCACATGACCCTTAGGCCAAGGATTACTCAACAGAATGTCTTCACTTCATCAAAGGATACAACTCAAGATCATGCCTAATCCAAACAGAACACTAGTGTGCTAATTTCAAGGGTGTACTTCTCAGGTTGTACAAAAATATTTCTGTGATTAAGTGGTCCTCATTAGTGTTGAGTTACCCTTACTGATTTTGAAACTCAATAAGATATCTAATAAATGTCCACAATATCTCATAAAAAGATGTTATAAAGCAAATGCTTTCCGTTAAGACGTTTTAAATTAATAAGAAGCTTTATAATAAACTAAAAGTAATAAGATCTAGAAATGATATGATTTGATTCTTTAGCTAGGTGGCAAGTTTATTTTCGTAAGTTTACTGTGTAGAATTTTTTTATCATTTGAAAATTCATTAGTTTTATTATTATTATTTTTAAAATTTTATTGTAATTGTTGTTCAAGTACAGCTTTCTGTTTTTTTACTCCCATCCCAGCCCACCCACCCATTCCTCCCCATCTCCCTCCCATTTCCACCACCTTTAGCTGTCTAGAAATTTTTTAAAAAGTCACCAGTTCAATTCCAGCAATGGATTCAAAGGTATAATTCGTTCGATTCTTGGTTAGAGCACATGCCTGGGTTGAGGGCCAGGTCCCCAGTTGGGGTTGTGAAAAGAGGCAAACAATCTATGTTTCTCTTACACATGTTTCTTTCTACCTCCTTTCCCCTCTCCCTTAAAACAAATAAATAAAATCTTAATAAATATTCACTTTCAATTAATTTGGTGAGATTATGAAAGTGAGAAATCATTCTTAGTTTTTTAAAGTAGAGAACAATCTTTGTCAATATCAAAACCCAATAATAATGAATAAAAATGTGAAAAAGCTCTAATTTTACTTTCTGTTTCCATACAGGCTTCTACTAAAGAA
This sequence comes from Sturnira hondurensis, assembly GCF_014824575.4. Lineage (NCBI taxonomy): Eukaryota > Metazoa > Chordata > Mammalia > Chiroptera > Phyllostomidae > Sturnira > Sturnira hondurensis. Next base: position 9,255,512 of record NW_028093845.1, on the reverse strand, counting down.
AGATTTCTGTAGAACTGATCGGGTGTGAATATATAATTCTCCCACCAGCTGTACATTATGAATTTATGAGTGAAACTGCATATACCTTTGTACTGCACACAATTGAATATCCTACCAAAGTGCCACTCAAGAAACATAGTACAACTACATACTATACTGAAATAAGTATTCTATGTGAAATAAAGCCCATTGCTCTCCACAAGATCATTGTTTATACATGTTGACACACAGTCCTCTCAAGTGACATTACAACGGGAGAACTGAGGCATACAAACATTCAGTGTAAAGGGAATGACCTATAAGAAAACAATAAAACATAACAAAATCCAAACTCTTCAGCCTAATTCAAAACTAAAGTCAGAAATTAGTTACATTACTAATAGTCAACTTATATTTCCTTTAAGGACTTGACATCAATTATATTTCCCTCTCCCCTTTTGATCAAAGCCAACTGTTTGTCATTCTGAATTACTTCAGTGACTAACTCGTTTTTCGCATACTGAAGAGGGCATGCATGTGAGGAAACTACACAAAGCAGTGAAAGGACCACTTAGAGAATCAGAGACTGAGAAGGGTGGAAATGGGAGGGAGGGGGGGAGCAGGGGGGTGGGATGGGATGGGAGTAATAGACAGAAGACTGTACTTGAAAAATAATTAAATAAAAAAAAATGGAAAAAAAAGAATCAGAGGGAAAACTTGCTAGGCTCATCCAAAGCCAGGAATAGCTTATTTTATCACCAGCCAGGATAAAAAATAAAACAAAACAATAAAACCCTGTAATGAACAAGACACCAGGGCATCAAATCTGGGCTGTAGTGGGGCTGAGTCACCTGGGTAATCTGATGTTTTGCCAAAAAAACTCTACACAAGATGTGAGGTGTGAATTGGTGCATTATCATGATGAAGTTGCCAGCCAACAGTTGCCTATAGCTATGGCCTTCTGAATCATCTGAATAGTTTCCATGAGGAATGTTTAAGCTTAATGCAAATTTTGATGCAGATCCATTGCTCTAGTCGCTCAGTCATTTTGAATGCAACAGCCACACAGTACACATGCTCACTCAGTAGTGTCTACCACCCCCCCTGTTAGTACAATTAAGTCATCTTTGTTCATGCATGTGCATTCCAGTCCACTCCTCTGGGCTGCCAGGTTACATGGATATCATGCAAACCATGAACATTATATTAACAATGTTATAGTAACAACAGCTGTACTTTTTCTGGAAAGACCTCATACATATTTAAAAGTATTTAAAAATAGCCCTGAACGGTATCGCTCAGTTAGTTGGGTGTTGTCATACAAAGCAAAGGGTCACTGGTTTGATTCCCAGTCAGGGCACATGTCTGGGTTGTGTGTTTGGTCTCTGGACAGAGTGTGTGAGAGAGGCAACCGATAAGTTTCTCTCTCACATTGATGTTTATCTCCCTCACTTCTTTCTCCCTCCCCCTATAAATAAATAAATAAACAAACAAACAAACAAACAAATAAACAAAATCTTAAAAAATAAAAAAAAATATCTAAAAATAATTGACTGTAAAGCAAAAACAATTTCTCATGGGGCTTATAACATATGCTGAAATAAAATGTTGAACAATAATACAAACACCAGGATGTGGAAATAAAGGTACTCTGGGGTAAAGTATTTATACTATATGTGAAGTGGTATAAGAGTATTTGAAAGCAGACTGTTATTAGTTGAAGAAGTGTAGTATAGACTAGAATTTCTTAACTTCAGCACTATTCACATTTCGGGTTGGATAACCCTTTCTGGGCAGGAGGGGGGTCATTATATTTTACATTTTAAGATTTTTGCAGCAACCTGACCTCTACCCATTAGATGCCAGGAGCACTTGCCCAGTTTGGTAAAAAATGTCTCCAGACATGACCAAAAATCCCCTTGGAGGCAAATGTGCCCATGCCTGAGGACCACCAGTAAGAAAATACAACAAAATTACAGCTGATATGCCAACAAAAGATAAAATGGAATCACAGAAAAAATATCCAATTAACTGAAAGAAGGCAGATAAAAAGAAAGACAAGGACAAAGAAGTGATGAGACAAATAAAATAAAAACAACCAAATGGTGAATTTAAAGACAACCACATCAATAATCATATGGTTCTGTGATGGTTAATTTTATGTGTCAACCTGCCTAAGCCATGGGGGCCCCAGGTATTTAAGTAAACATTATTCTGGGTGTGTCTGTGAGGGTGTTTCTGGTTAAAATCGACATGGGAGGCAGCAGACTGAGTACAGCAGATTGACCTGTCTAACGTGGTGGGGCTCATGCAGTCTGGTGATCTGTACAGAACAGAAGTCAGGGTTAGGGAGAATTCACGCTCTCTGCCTGAATGATAGGATACAGCAGTGAACAAAGCATAATTCTAGCCTGTAAGGCACTTGTACTTCATTAAGAGCAGGAGATGGTCACTAAATATTCTCTCAATTCACTCCAATTATATATATATAATAATATATATAGTCTGATTGTCTGATAGTCTGTGATATATATATCAAAGTCTGATATATATATTTAAGATTTTATTTATTTATATTTAGAGGAAGGGAAGGAGAGAAGGAAAGAAATATCAATGTATGGTTGCTTCCTGTGAGTCCCCTGCTGGGAACTGGCCTGCAACCCAGGCATGTGCCCTGACTGGGAATCGAACTGCGATCTTGTGGTTCACAGGCCCGTGCTCAATCCACTGAGCTACACCAGCCAGGGCTCCAATTATATATTTCAGGCCATAAGACACACCTAGGTTTTAGAGGAGGAAAATAGGGGAAAAAATTTGAAGCAAAAAATGTGGTAAAATATTTAATAACATAAGTAACGATGTTTCACCAATGTAAACATAAACAGAACTCAACAGCAGCTTTAACAACCATTATTCCTCCCAAATTTGGGGAGCTGGGGTACATCTTATAGTCCAAAAAAACACAGTAGGTTCCACCTCTACTTCACCACGAAAACGACTGTTTTGCGCATCAAAGATGCTCATTTGCTAAATCTAATGGCCAATTCTCATTCTGAACCTTTCTTTAACAATCAGCAGTTTGACAGAGTTGACTATTCTCACCTTCTCAAAATGCTTTTTCTCCTTAGTCTGCTTCAAGACATCATGCTCATCTAGTTTTCTTCTTACCTTTCTGACTACTCCTTCTCCATCTCCTTTGTCAGTTCCTCTTCACCCCCCTGATTAAACACTGGTATGCCCTATGTTCAGTGCTTGGACTTTTTCTCAAAATGGTTACATACAGTGTGAGAACTCCTGTATTTATAACTCCATCCCAGTCTCGACCCTGAATTCCAAACTCGTATGTCCAAATACCTACCTGACACCTCTACTTGCATGTCTAACAGAACATAACACCCCAAACTGAGCTCCTGAGACTTCTGTAATGTGTGCCTTCAAATACAGACCCTTAAATCTCAGTTAAGAGCAACTCCATTCTTTGAACTGCTCAGGCAAAGAAATGCTGAAATAATTCTAGACTTTTCTCTCTCCCACACGTACATCTGTCACCAGAAGTCCAGGGTTCTACCTCAAACTACATCCAGAATATGAAAATTTCGTACCATCCCAACTCCCAAGTTCCTGATTCAAGCCACCATTATCTCTTGCTTAGATTGATTTACAGCAACCCACGAGCAGTCTTCTAGATTCTATCCTTGCCTTCCTAGGGTTTCTCTTAACACGGCCTGAATGATTTTGTTAAAAGGTTGAGATCAGACTATGCCACCCCTCTGCACAACGGCACCCGGTGGCTTTCTGCCACTGACAACAGAAGCAGAAGTCCTCACTCTGACCTATAAGACTCCATGGAATCTGGCCCTCCAATGACCTCTGACCTCTCCTCCTTGTTCACTGGGCTCCGGTCACGGTCACGCAGCCTCCTGGCAGCTCCTTCCATACCCCTGGCCTGCTTCCACCTCGGGGCGGTAGCACTTGCTGCTGCTGCTGCTTGGACTGCTCTTCCCCTCAGTTCCTTGAGGCTTTCACTCAAAAGTCACCTTTTCTGTGAGACTTTCCTAGGCCACCTTAGTTAAAATCCAACCCCTCTTCACCTGAGCACTTATCCATGCTGCTGCTTTAGTTTTTGTTTTTCCTTTTTAGAATTAGCACTATATATCACATAGTATATTTATCTTCTTTATTGTCTGTCCCCCAGTAGATGGTAAGTTCAGTAAGGGTAGAGATTTTGTCTGTTTTTTTTCATTGATGTACCCAGGGTCTAGGAAAATGTCTAGCTCATAATAGGCACACAAATATTTGTTGAAAGAATGAATGAAATATATAACGAAGATAACCCAAAGGGACAGATTAAAAGATACAAATAACCATGAAGTCACACATTTTCTTGAGGAGTTTTCAATAAAAATCAAGTAATGAAAAAACTAACTACTCTCCCTTGGTTAATACATTTAAAAATCTATATTAAATAGTTGAAAGTATTTTTCAAAACTTGAAATTTTAAATTATATACTTATGTTTTGATAATAATTATGAAAATAATTATTAAAATAAGTGAAATAAAGCATATTTAATGATGTTTGAAAAGTTGTAACTCCAGCTGAATTAATTTCTTTAGTAAAACCTATAACAACTTCTGGATGCTCACCCACAACAGTCACCTCTTACCAAGTAAGTCAAAGTCGGACATACACATGGGGAATATATTCTGAGAGAATGTAACACCGGTTATTTATTCTTTCTATATTTCTCCCTTTTTAATATGTAAAAATCTTAATTGACATTTTCATCTTAAACAATTTTTTAAAATATCAGTATATATTCATCACACAGTCTGATAGCCCCACAATAGCAAAATTAGATAATACTGACTACTAGGTAGATTCAAGTTTTAATGTTTTAAAAAACAATTGAATAATTAATTTTTTATTACAAATACAAAAATAAATAAAATTAGTCTTATCAAGTTAGAGATATTATTAGCTATGTTCTTAAAGTTGAAAATAATTCTGAAATTATTTTCAACTTCAATACAATGAAAAGAGGTCACACACATACTATTTTCTAGATTAAGAAATTGTGTACGCGTGATTTGGCAGCCTGCTAGGCTGCTGAAAGAGTCAGCTAAGTAAATACCGCCCCCTAGCAATATCAAGAAAGAATAACGACATTTAGCATTTCAGGGTGCCTTTTCTGTATGGGCTGGTAATGTCAAAACCTTTACTATTAATAGAAAAAACAAAGGCTCAGGGCTCATTAACTTGATTTTGAAGAGCAGAAAATTGTGGCTTAAAAACCTGTAAATGTATAAAAATGAAAAACATTTAAAGAGAAAATATTTCTCATATCTGAACTTTAGGTGAATCTTTTGTCAAATGGCCATATTAGGTGCTCTCACTATATACCATTATAAAGTTATTACAAAAGGGGAGGTCCTTCTAGTTGATGTTCTTAATCCACACTCTTATGAGCATACTATATTTTCTGTTTACTTTATCAGAAGTATTTTCTGTATTTAAATTACTATAAGCCCAATTTTGACCTAGTTTGATGCCTTGCAATAATTCTTGCACTAAAGAAATGTACATCTAATCATTCAAGGAAAGGATGCCTAAAAACTGGCAAATTTTCAAAGCAGTAGAGACCATCACACATTTTCCTGAAACTTGGAAGCTGTGGAAATTGCAATCCTGTATTTACACATCTCTGTGAATGTTCAGGGTGGTTGTGAAGAACAGCTAATGGATCTAAAACACCTGGCAGAGGATGTGGCACATAGCAGACACCAGTACAGAAATTACAATGATCATTCTTAATAACAATCCAGAAGCTTCTGTAATTGGAAAGTGTTTTAACACCCCCAAGTCCTGAGATAGCCTCATTTAGTCATCTCACAAAATATATATATAAGTTTTGTTAAGAAGGAAGGTAGGAGTGGAAGGTAATAAAAAGAGAGAGAGAGAACCTTAAGTACTGGGAAGTGTAGATATTATTTTACAGGTGGAGGTAAACTCATTTAAAGCTAGGAGGCTAAATTATTTACAGTCCAGCTGGCTCTCAGAATCAACATCCCCCAATTACATTTCAGCTACCCTAAATCCACAAAACTGCAAATATTCTTACATAAAATATTTTTCTTTTACTTTACAAATTGTTTAAGATCCTTTATTTTCTGTATATCTTATTTATTATTTTTCTCTTAGCTACATATTCAATTATTCTCAATTATGAAGACTAAAATAATTAAAAATAACAGCATGATGAAATTGCATAGCAGGATGGTACAGTATTCAAATAAGTCATCACTATTATACCCCCTTTCATTTTTATTATTGTGTCATCCAAAGTATTACATACCATCTTTCAAAAAGATATAAAATATATGAAGACAACATCTTCATGTATATTTTTCTGTTTTAAACTTTTTAATAAACACAGTTGAAAAGTCAGAATTTTTCATTTTTCACCAGCAAAGAGAAGAAAATCGACAGAGGATGCTGCACAATTATTAGACCAATCAAAAGACTGGTAGTAGGAAAGAGCAATGGGGAAAAAGGCGGGGCAACTGTAACTGAACAATTAAAAGAAAGATTGGTAGTAGTATTCTAAACTCTAGCAAAGTGGTAATGCTGGTTATATTGTGAAATTTCAAAGTTCAAGTGCTCAAATGATGATATCTTAGACGAATTTCCTCAAACACAAGAATCAGAGTAAACAATAAGTTAGACACTAGATGGGCAAGACTTCTTCACGCAATATTTTGCAAAATAAAACTGAGCCATTCTATTTTGCTAAAAAAAATGTGTGATAGTAATTTTGAAATGGTATTTCTGAAACAAAATTTGATAAAGTTTAAGTAGACAAATGCCAAAGGTTTTTGTGTTTACAAAGTCATTAGAAGGAAACAGATGATTAAAAAGAAAAATCATTAGATTTATCATTCTAATTTGTATTTATAACTGTAAAAATGAAAAAACTTTGTACTTATGGGGCTGTTTTCCAATAAAGTTATGAATCCTGTAAATGTTTTGTTTTAATAACTGTTTTGACCATAAAAGTACAAGAAGAACCAGGAATAAACCAGAAGCTATTAGAGATGTGAAATCTGAAGCAGTCATTATAACATAGGTATACTCCAGGTTTATGAATGACAGATGAGCAGTAAGTTCAAAAGATACAACACATTTCACATACATACACTTTCAAAACAGGAACATATGGAGCAAAATTTTAAGTTTGCTATGTTGAAATTCTTACTAAACCTTTTTACTATATGGTTATTGATTTTAGAGAGAAAGGAAAGGAGAGAGAGGGAGAGAGAGGGAGAGAGAGGCCGGGAGAGAGAGAGAGAGACTGATTGGTTGCCTCTCATACACACCACGATCTGGGATTGAACCTGTAACCTGTCTTACAGGATCACACTTCAACAAACTAAACCACATCAACCAGGGCATTACTAAAATTTTTAATTAAATTATTTTTACTATGCCTTTGTTCTACTTCTGCACATTATTTAAAAAAAAACTTAAACATATAAACATAATTTAAAAGGTCCATTGGATTCAGATAAATGGTTAATTTTCTTTTTTTTGTATATCAAAGGTTATATTAGTTACATCTTTTGCAAGTAATGATTTCCTTAATATTGAAAAAGAAATGAATTAAGCAAAAATAAGTTAACTGTATAAGCATATCATTCTCTTTTATTTTTACTTGACTTACAATATTGAAGAAAAAAACTACAAAGTAGAAATTAATAATAAAATCACTTGGACATTTTAATGCTTCTGAAATCCACACTATCATTTTTGGAAAGGATTAACTACACTTCTAGAGTACCTTTGAATTATCTCATGGAGTACAACAAAAATTTTTCAAAAATTTAAAACAAAATTAATTTTAATTTACTTTGCATTTAAGAGAATAAAATATAGAACAGCACCTTTTGTAGATCTATCTGGATGTACTTTTTGGATGAGATCAATGGTGATATTAATGAATGTGATTTTTTGATATTATGCATGTTTTATAGTTGTATCATAGTTGAAAGACCTACATAAAATTCAGTGAACCAATATTTTTCCAAATGACTGATGCATGGCATTACAAAAGTATGCATGGGTAAAAGAGCCATTCCAAGTGCCAGACACACTGATGCATTGAATGTAACAGAGTATGAAAATCTCATTGATATGACTTTAGATTGATCATTGCAAATCAGCTTTAATAAACTCCCACTGTCTGAAAAGGCCTGAAGTGACTACATGCCTGTGGAAGGCCAGATTTTCTTCACATACTTCACCAAAACAATGTACCATAACAGACTGAATTCAGAAGCAGATATGATAACCCAGCTCTCTTCTATTAAGTAGAAGTGGCAAAAATATAAAATAATGTCATTTTTAGAATTTTTTTGTGCTGGAAAACAATAATTTTTCAGGAAAACATGTTATTTTGGTTAATATGCAATGTTTTGTTATTGTTATTTTTAAATAAATTAATATATAAATCATTATATGTCTCAGCAAATATTAATAGATGTAACCTACATGAACAGAAACTCTTCGGAATCCTAGATAATTGTAAAACTAAAATATAAAGGGGTCCTAAGAACAAAATGTTTTTGAGAACCATTGCATAATGCTATACTTCCTTTCATTTGTCTCTCAATTGATATAACCATATATTAGATAAGGAAAGAGTGGGAAGAATGACTGAAATAAAGATTTACTTAAGAAACTTGATGGATATTTGACTTATATGTATGTGTTCTTAGAAAGAAGGTACGAAAAGTAAAAAGGTATGAAAAGTAAAAAGTAAAAGTAAAGTAAAAAGTAGAATATTACCTTCTCATTTTTATGGACTAGGTCTTTGGTTCATAAGATATGGGCCCTTTCTGAAAGGCAATTAAGCTCTATTGTAAGAAAGAGAGCTCAACAAGTAATATATATATTCAAAGACCTTAAAAATGCCACAGTCAGCAGAATGGGCTTAGAGCTGAGGTAAGGGACACAATAGCGGCAGCCGGACACAAGGACACGTCCCGGCACCCTTCAGATGAACTAGGGCAGATCAGTGAGGGCTACTGTGAAGGATTCTAAAAAGTGTACTTTCCCAATTTATCCTGTAACCGCATTTGATAAAATCTGAAAAGCTAATGGGCAATAGACGAAAATGTAAAATTTCTTTACATAACAATAACATGAAGGCCAGGGATGAATGAAAAAAAATGAATAAACAAAACAAATGCTAAATATATAAATATTTTCGAGCAATCCTTTCACATTTTCTGTTTGTACAAACTCAACTGAGTATAATTTTGAAAATCATAGTGATCAGCTTTTGAGTAGTACAGGCATCCATTAAGATCACAGCTAAATGAAAATGATTTTGGCAGCCTACTCGCTTATCCTGAATGTATCTGCTCCATCTTCAGCAGTGACAGTAGGTTCAAACACCACAGAGCATACTGAGATACAGCCCTCATCATTTCTCTTACGAACCTGACAACTTTTCAAAATCTACATGTTGAATGCCAGTCATAGCATTTCAGGACAACAGGTTTTTTTTTTTTTTTTAAGAAAAATAAAGAAGTGTACATTCCTGTCCTCACCTCAGAGGCCTGGTTTATTTCCAGAGGCAGAAATGTACACCAGGACAAAAAGGATACAAATCACCCCACTTCTGCATGTGGATCACATCACTGGCACGACACACATAATCTAAGCATTACATCAGTGCATAATATCCCTAACAACTCAAGCTTTGGTTGCGTTCAGCACTCAGAGTTCTGTGAAACGGAAAGACGCCAAAACTACAGTCTTTCCTGCAATGGGAGCCTGCCTTTCAATGGTGGGACACTAATGAAGGCTTACTTTGATAGGGTTAGTTATTGAGTAAGAAACTCAGTTTGGGATCTTATTACCCAAGTGTCCACTCTTCCCCTTGATAAATCATCACTTGTATTGTTAGAGGCACAGACATTTCCCTGAACAATTATTTTAAATGTAAACCAATGAAGACAATAATTCAAGGTGGGCCAGGGGGAGAAACACTGAACATATAAACTAATGAAATGCAACTAAAAGTAAGTGTTGGGAACTGCCCTGCCTGGTTTCAGGAGCTGTAACCCCCCATAGCTATGGCTGAGTGAGTGACCTTCAGACCATAAGCCACTAAAGAGACAAAGCTTATCTCCCCGGAGGGAGCGCAGCCTCTGCTCCTTTTTTCATAACTGGCCTCCAGTGCTTGGTAGGCTAGCCAGTGATGGGTAAGATTCCTCAAGGGAGGACTGACCTAAGACTGGCATGATCACCTAGAGACCCAGGGAAGGACTTGGGGGCCTATGAAGAAAGGGGCTGATGGACCCTTGCCCCTCAGCTTTGACGAAGCCGGACTCCCCTGAGTCCCTGAGAAGTCTCTGAAAATTCCTTGGCTATTTGCCTCCTTTGCCCAACTTAAGCCTGAAACAATGACAGACAGCAGTGCAGCCCTGTGCTGGAAAGGGCAGGATCCCCAGGTGATCAGGCCTGAGAAAGGATATGTAAAATCCTGTTAAACCTGCTTTGTTAAGAATGCTCTTAGTTAAATGATAAAGGCCTGAGCAGAAAATGAGTTTGTTTCCCAAAGTTTTGTAGCCTTTTAGCTGATAGACCCTGACTTAGAAGAAGCCCTAACAGTTCTTTGTATGCTATCTACTGTTTACTGCCTGACAATGATTAATAAGTTGTACCTGAATTCCAGCGCAAAGAAAAACAATGAAAGCCTGTCTTGGCAAGGGTCTCCCCTTGAGAGGGTGGCCAAGCCAATCTGAGGCACTCCCTCCTTGAGGGAGTAGCCCTGCTGTCCCTTTTCCTCTACAGGACGCAGTAGTCCATGTGAATTTGTCTCATGTCTCATCCATGACGCTGCAGGCACTGAGAGCCGGGCCCGCATCAAGTAAGTAATAATAGACTTAAAAATGTTAGAAAAATTCACCATTTCATCACACCCCTCACACTACTATTAATTGTCAACAATCTCTATATTAAAAAGATCAAGTCCGTCTTCAAAATTAACTAAAAAGTTTCAACATTTTCATATTATCTACAGACAAGACAGAGGTCAACAAAAACAATAAAACAAACAAAATACGGATAAAACATTTCAAAATACAATTTTCCTGTTAACAATTTAACTTTCTTTGTTAAATATCTTTCATTTGCCCATTCTCTGTAACCAGAGAATAGTTGTAGAAAAGGCAAATTTCTCCAAGTTAAAGTGTACTTTTTGTCCCTTCACTTACTTTGTTTATTCTAGAACTCTCAAAGGTGATGGAACCGTGCCTGATAGGGTGTTCGGGAATATACATAGAGTCATCTTTCAGAAACACGTGCAAACATTTCCGTGTTACAATTAGGAGACTGCTACAGATGTCCGGTGGCCGGGAGTCCGCCAGGCAGCATTTGCCTCGTACTGGCACCCTCCCATTGCCCAGGACTTACTACTGCTTCATAACAACATGCCACACTTAACAATCAATATTACTTCTATAGTAATGCTGGTATTGAAGTGTTTTTAGAAGTTCCAATGAATGCCCCAGTAATTAGAGGAGGGGATCATAACAGAGAGGGAAGCATAAATGAAAGAAAACTACTCTATCAAATTTATTAAATTATTGAATAATTAACTCACCCTGTGCAGTAGCACATTTATAAAATACCAATGTACTCATACACTCAGATTTAGCAAACATTTTGCCACACCTACTTCAAAATATTTTAAATCAAAGTAATATATTATCAATAGAATGGAAGACTCCTTTGTACCAGTCCGCAATTAAAATTCTCTTCTTAAAGTCTGTGTGCTGTACTTTTTATAAGTTCTGCAAGAATTCCTTCCTAGGTGGATTTTGTAAATATGATATTTCACATTAAGGTCTTTTAGTCAACCTAGAATTTATTTTTATGTATGGTGTGGGGTTGAGCTTTGATTCCTAACCTCCTCTCCATATAGTTACCTAATTATATCAGGGCTATTTATTCAATAATCAATAATCCTTTCTTTTCTAACAAGGTCACTAAGTTTTTCTTTATCCTTTTGAATAGCATATAGGTAATTTAAAAAAAATATCTGAAACTTTCCTTTATGAGGCAACCTAATTTCCTTACATGCAAGGAACCGTAATGTTCCTTACATGCTTTCTATGTTATTTTGGTTTTTAAAGGATAAGTTGACTTTGTTCTTTGGTTGGGAGCCAAGATGGCTCCTCCAATCCCCATGATAGAAAGCTGGCCAGAAGGCCCTGGACCAGAAGGAATGTGTATGGCTTTGGAAATGGATTGTAATTCCCTCCTCATCTCCCTTTGGGAGCTGATTCCTGTCCTGTGTGACTGCTTCTTGACCTTTTCTCTTTGACTGTACTCACTGAGGTAATATTCTTTACAGTCATGTGCCCCTTTTGTCCCGGGCTCCTTAAAGCAAGTCTTGGACTCAGGAAGGTGTGGTCCTGATCCACTGATCTGCTGCCACCGGTGCTCCTATAATGTGAGTAATAAAGGCTATGTCTGCTCCATCCAGTCCTCCTTGTGGGTTTTTTTCAGGGTATCCAAATGAGCAGTCGAGATCTCTGGGTGTGACCCCCTGTTTACCAGTTCCACACCCCCCCCTTCTTTTGGTTTGAAAGTTATACATTCTCTTTCTATCCGTCTAGTCATTACCATTAACATGCATTCTTGTACTTCTGCATTCCTTGTGAGCAGAGACACTGACAGCTCTTTGTTCTGGACTATCTTTTCCGATATGATTATATAAGAACAGCCTCGGGAAATGAAAGAGAATTTGCCTTTGCAGCAAAGGACAGGTTTACTTATAGCTTTGAAAGAAAAAGAGGCTTTTTCTCTCTAGAGTAAAGGGAAGGCATGCTTACTGTCAATTTCTAAAACATTCAAATCCCTTATGCTCAGGGCGCCTGTCCTATGCTGTAATTCACTGCCCACACAGGTATCATCTGGACCCTCCACTATATTTGTCTCAATGATTTGGGGGTAAGGGGAACCAACACAAATATACAAATGTTCAGGCTGCTTGTTCTGCTGTGAATGGTAAAGTCCTTTGCTTCTGAAACAAGAGTCTTATGTTTTCTGCCAATATCCATGAATCAATAATAGGCTCATTTATTAGCTTTAGGTAGGGTAAAATCAAAACCTAGATCTGAAAGGATCCCTGACCTGATGTCTAATTATAATGAACATATTATTTTACTCTTAAACAGTGAAAACATTAGAATACTTTTATGCTGAGGTCAAACCTTTTACCTTTCATGTCATTCTTATCAAGAATATTATTTCCATCTTGCTGTTAGCCTTTCTAAAATTAATTTTATATGTAATATGAAATAGTCATTGTTTAATTAATTTGTAAATTTGTGAGGATTAGATGAATAGTTTATTAAAAAACATAAAGCAGAGCTTGGTATACAGTAAACAATATGTGTTCAGAGTAGGTTTTAACAGTGTTTTTCACTCACCACTTCTTCTTACATTATTCAAAATTTAATTTTTCTTAATAACTAAAGCAAAGATAAATTATTTTTCCTTTTGTGATTCCTTTCTTAACACCATCTATATCATGAATATATCTAAGGATTTAACAGACTGGCTTTATCATTCTCTCTATATATTTATGCATAAATGTTTTCAGTCAATCTATGACATTAACTGAACCAATGTACCATTCTGTTCAGCACTGAGCATAATTAGGTGTTTTCAAAACAGTTTTTGGAAGTAATTATCCATTCTTTTTATCTGTATCATAGTTATTAATATTTGTTGCCTCAAAATCTAACACCATTACCAACTTGACAGTCAGCACTTCTATAATTTGTTCAACTCTACCAAAAGATTTCATAATACTGTCTTGTATCATACCTCATATTATAATGTAAAGAGAAAGTTGGCACTATTATTAAAATGAATACTTAACACAAAAACATATACACTGGTTAATGTTTTTACAAGGTTTTCATCTGTATCCATAATTATAATAGGGCTTGACCTTATTTCACGACTGCTTGGTTTATCAACATATAACCTGTGTTCTTTTGCAGCCCTCACTGAATAAACTATGTGTGTATTCAAATAAAAGATGTTTCTCCGTAAGCCTAGAGGCAAATGGCACTGTGCACATTAGGATGGTTACTTTGGGCCTGGTGACCGCATCACAGTTACAGCAGAAAGGAGTGGAGTAGGAGTGAGTACGCCCACACTGTAGTCTCCACTCTCCCAGTGGAAGATGAGTCTCCACTCTCCCAGTGGAAGATGCACTGGCCTGGAGGAAGAGGGTTGTCAAATGACGGAAATTAAACTTTTACCTCTGTGACTAGTTTTGTTGCCTTCCCAAACATTAAATTCTTATCTATTTAAACATTGAAATTATCTATTTTGTACACCTTATAGATTGGCTTTAAAAATCAAATGAAAGAAGATGTATGAAGGTATGTTTCACATCAAAGTACTCTGCAAGCTGCTTACACTGTGTTATTGCTAATACTTTAGATGTATTAATGGAATGTTGTTATAAACATTTTTCCCTCCCAATCTTGATATACAGGTGTATGTATATAAATCTTAAGAAGAAAAGCAAGAGGAAATAAGGAGATCTCTATCTCAAAAGGAATTTTTGAGGTTTATAAAAACCTATAATACTATTCTTTCCTTTATGTCCCTTACTCTAGGGGGCATATCGGTGAAAACATTGCTGTATGGAATATCTGAAAATTTCTGGCCTATGTTTTCCTCTAGGACTTTTATGGTGTTGTGACTTATACTTAAGTCTTTTATCCTCCTTGAGTTTATATTTGTATATGGTGTAAGTTAGTGGTTGAGTTTCATTTTTCTGCACGCAGCTGTCCAGAGCTCCCAACACCATTTATTGAAGAGGTTATTTTTACTCCATTTTATGTTCCTGCCCCCTTTGTCAAATATTAATTGACCATTAATAGAGAACAGGAGGACAGTGACCAGAGGGGAGACGGGAGGGAATTTCAGGGGAAAAAGGGGAAGGATTTACAGGAACTGCTATAAAAGACACATGGACAACAACTAAGGAGGGGTGGAAATGGGAGGGAGGTGGGGAGCACTGTGGGGGGTGGGCTGGGATGGGGTAAAAGACAGAAAACTGTACTTGAACAATAATTAAATTTAAAAAATTTTTAAAAAGAGACATGGGTTTATTTCTGGGCTCTCTATTCTGTTGCATTGATCTATGTATCTGTTCTTATGCTAGTACCAGATTTTGTTACAGTGGCCTTGTAACACAGATTGATATCAGGTATCATGATCTTTCCTGATATCATTTGTTCTTCTTTCTCAAAATTGCTGTGGCCATTGGGGGTCATTTATGGTTCCATATAAAGTTTTGAAATTTTTGTTGTATATCTGTGAAATATGTCACTGGCGTTTCAGTAGGGATTGCACATAATCTATAAGTTGCTTTGGGTAGTATGGACATTCTGATGATGTTAATTCTTCCAATCCACGAATATGGAATATGCTTCCATTTATTTGTGTCTCCCTTAATTTCTTTCTTTACTGTTGTGTAGTTTTCTTAGTATAGGTCTTTTACCTCCTTGGTTAGGTTTATTCCTAGGTACTTAATTTTTCTTGTTGCCATAGCAAATGGGATTTTTTCTGATTTCTGTTTCTGATAGTTCATTGTTGGTGTAAAGAATGCTTTTGGTTTCTGAATATTACTTCATATCCTACTGTTTTGCCAAATTCACTTATTAGATACAGTAGTTTTTTGGTGGAGTCCATAGGGTTTTCCATGTAGACTATCATGTCATATGCAAACCATGACAGTTTTACTTCTTCTACCCTAAGAATCCTGAAACATCAACTCAAAAGAACCTGTATACCTCAATGTTCACAGCAGCACAATTTACAAGCTGAGTGCTGGAAACAGCCTACGGGCTCAACAGTAAGTGAGTGGATCAAAAAACTGTGGAACAATTATACAATGGAATACTATACAGAAGAAAGAAAGGAGTTCCTACCCTTTGAGACAGCATGGATAGAACTAGAGAGCATTATGCTAAGTGAAATGAGCCAGGTGGTGAAAGACAAACACCATACGATCTCACTTGTAAGTGGAACCTAATCAACAAAACAAACAAGCAAGCAAAATATAGCCAGAGACATTGAAATTAAGAACAAACTGACAGTAACCAGAGAGGAGGGGGGAGGGGAAAACAGGGGAATGAAGGGGAAGGGTCATCAAGAAACATGTATGAAGGACCCCTGGGCAAATCAAAGGAGGGCAGGATTGAGGGTGAGAGATGGGGGCGTGTGGGGTGGGACAGAGTGGTGTGGGGAAAATGGAAACAACTGTACTTGAACAACAACAAAAAAACCTAAAATACGATATTCTAACTTTCTCTTAAGAGCGCCTTGACTCCATGTCACATACTGCAGATGAGTGATAGGCTAAGCCCCACCCTTTACAAGTCAACTCTGACTTTTAGCTGAATATGGAATACTGAGAAGCTAATGAAGTAAGTCAAAATCTTGCAAAGCTCCCCAGGTAACATACCGAGGAAAACACTGAGGCTACTTAAGAATTCACTAAGGTCAAATTTCTTACTTCTATAACAATATGCCCAAGTATCATAAAGCCCAAGTGAAAACACTTAATAGCACATTTTAACATAACACTAACACTAATGTGTGTTTCAAAACGATTGGAAAGAATTAAGTATGTTAAGAAAAACAATACGGTATATTCCCTTTGCCTAAAGGAAGAATATGAAAGGTAACCACACAGACTTTATAATAGAATAATATAATGAGTAGCAGGAACTTGTTCAGATGCGGACTTTAAGACAACAAAAACTTTAAAAACAGCACTTTTTTTGTTACTAATTTCTGCTGTATTTTTTTTTTTTACCTCATGTTAATTGATGTGCCAGGTACTTACATCTGGAATAAATCCAATCTCATTGAGATGGTTGCTCAGCTCTGGGTCATGGAAGGCAATCATCTGGGAGAACACAGTCAAGTACTCTGAAATGACGACGAAATGAGACAATCGTCACTGGCACACGGTACGTCAAGTAAATAGACCGAATTTATATACATTAGTTTTATTTACATTTTATTTACATTTCTTCAGCCCTGGCTGGTATAGCTCAGTGGATTGAGTGCAGGCCTGCGAACCAAGGAATAGTGGTTCGATTCCCAGTCAGGGCACGTGCCTGGGTTGCAGGCCAGTTCCCAGCAGGGGACGCACGAGAGGCAACCATACATTGATATTTCTCTTCCTCTCTCCTTCCCTTCCCCTCTAAAGATAAATGAACAAAATCTTTAAAAAATTTAATTTCTTCATAAAGAAAATATGCTTTAATAGATAATTCTGTTTTGTTACCACTTTAGTCAGTCACTTACTGCTAATTGCCAAATAAATATACCAACAAACTCTGATACAACTTTTTTCTACATTCAGAGCTATCAGTTAATTTCTTTAATTACAAATTATACATATGATGAATAATGTTTCCTATTTTCTACAAAGACATTTTTTAAAACAAATTTTTATTTATGTATTTTTGGAGAGAGGAGAAGGGATGGAGAGAGAGAGGAAGAGAAACAGCAATATGTGGTTGCCTCTCAAGTGCCCCCCCACACCAGGGACCTGGCCCGCAACCCAGGCATGTGCCTGACTGAGAATTGAACCAGTGACCCTGTGGTTCTCAGGCCAGCACTCAATCCACTGAGTTACATCAGCCAGGAAAATTTTCTTTGTTAATATTAAATCATGTGTACTTTATGTTTAGAAAATATAACAGGTAATAGATAAATAAGGAACACTTTATAAGCAGTCACAAATAGGATCCTTAAACATCAAATTTGTTTAAATATACAGATATAGGCCTTTGTTTTTGTTCTAATTTGTTACCATCAGAGACACTGCATTTGGTATATTTAGAAATAAGGATTAACATCATGTTACTCAGAAAATAGGAATATGGTAGATAATTAAAATGTTGATTCTAATCCTACTAATTCATAGGGTTCAGTTGGAATATGAAGAATATTTTCTAAAATTTTTCCATTTTTCCAGCAATTTACTATTCTTATCCATTTACTCACTGTGTACTCATCTAAATAATATATTTGTAACAATCTACTCAAGGGCAAGTAACCAATTTTTTTACATATTAAAAATAAAACATTTCAGAAAGGTCTCTTTTTCTGAGACTGAAATAACAGTAACCTAATGAAAGTCCCCCTTGATTAATAACCTTTCCTTCAATACTAATAACTCTTTCCTTCAATAAAGTTAGCAATCTATTTTCAAAACAATTTTTTGCTGAAAATAACCTCCAAATACAATGTCTACTTTTCTTCTTAGCATTTAAAGTTATTTTTAATGTTTTAAGAAATGGTATAAATTTTTGACAATCTGTTAGTATGAGTGGCCTTCCCTTGTTTTCTGCAATTAAAACTTTCCTTCTGATGGCCACAATTATTTTATAATTATTTATCTATAAGCAATGTCATATATTATACAAAGGGAAGCATCAAAGCCAAGAAAAGAAAAGATGAGGAGGTACTGTATTCAGTGCCACAGTTGGCCCTGCTGGGTACTCAGTTGGTTAGAGTGTCGTCCTGATATGCCAAGGTTGTGGGTTTGACCTCCAGGGAGGACACCCATACTAGACACAACCAATGAATGTGTAAGTAAGTGGAATGGGAAATCAGTGTTTTTCTCTCTCTCTTTCTCTCCCCCCATCTCTAAAATCAATTTTGAAAACACAATAAAGCTAAATTTCACATATAATGTGGTATTTTACTCATGATTACTAAATAAAAAATGGGTTAACACTTTTGATTAATACTTTTGTGATTTGATGTTTATTCTACTGCAACAAAATTCTATCTATATATTGTCTCATCTTTTCCTCTAAGAACAACAACAAAAAAAGTACAATTATATCCAGTTCAAGAGTTACAGACTAAAGACTAGGACAGATCCCAGGGTCCCAGGAAACTTTGAGGTTTAACTTTTTTTTAAGTATTTTTCTCCTTCCAATTAGTGATGGTATATTTATAGTCCTAATTTACCCAGAAGCCAGAGGTATGCAAAATCAACAATCATAAGAATTTAACTGCATATTGATAAAACCATATAGTTATTAATTTTTAAAAAATATGCTTGGCCCTGGCTGGTGTAGCTCAGTGGATTGAGCGCGGGCCTGCGAACCGGACGATGGCGGTTCGATTCCCAGTCAGGGCACATGCTTGGGTTGCAGGCCAGTTTCCGGCAGGGGTCAGTTCCCTGCAGGGGATACACCAGAAGCAACCATACATTGATGTTTCCTTCCTCTCTCCTTCCCTTCCCCTCTAAAGATAAATAAAATATTTTTTTAAAAATATGCTTGATTTTAAACAGAAGAACATGGCTCAGTCAATTTTTCCACAACTGTTCTTGTTTACTAAATATCATTCTTACATGAGCCTGATAAAAGTAGTTACTATGTGGTTGTTTACGGTTCCACATAAATGACCACTCCATTAGCCATTCCTTGGCTAATTAAGGATCTAATGAAGAAACCTAATTTATCATGAAAACATTTTCCTTGTGCTCTGCCAAGCTTCAATGGCTGATTTATGTATGTGTTATAACATAATTGTGTTATACGTAACATACACAAATACACATGTATACATTTATTATATATAATTATATATCATGTATTATTTAATATATATAGACATACGTTTTATATAAGTCATAAATTCTGGTTGCTCAGGATACACTTAGAATCATTTACAGTACAGCTTGTTATATTCAGAAAAATGTCTTACTTTAAAGGCGGGACAAGATAGGCACATGATGCAAGATGTTCTTGCAAATCACAAGGCTGTGCACTCAATGTATTCCCTATTATTGCCCAGTATCCCCAATATCCTATCATTAAATCATTCACAACAAAGGCAGGCATTAAACTGGAAATATATAATGCACTGCTTTTCCAAATATATAACCTTTATAGTAAATTTGCATGTTTTCCCTCTCTTTTTGTGGTTGTGTGATGAAAAAGAAGTCTTGCATTCACATTTGACAACTGGACTTTAGACTTTGATGTCTATCTGCCCTCCTCCCTTCCCCTCAAAGACTTATTGGATGTTCATGTAGTGTAACCACACATCCTAGTTAACCTGGGACAGTCTTAATTGCCACCTGTAGATTTGGTGTCTAGTGCACTTACTGCCCCTTTTAACTCTCAAAAATATCACAATTTAGCTTTATAGTCATCCTAGCTATAGCTGGCACGACATTAAATGGAATTTCACAACAGGGAAGACACTGACCTTGCTCTCAAAGGATTTAGAAAGATAAGCAGGCAAGCAAAAAAAACTGGAGAAATTTTCACCCAATTCTCTTTCCCAGATTTATATGTTATCTCCTTCCATCTTTCCTTTTCTGACTTATAAAAACCACATCTTACAATGGTCCCAATGTGAATATGGGACCATTTTATAAATAGTACAAGAATGATTTTATAAATAGTATAAGAATATGTTTAATGTTGTGCCAAAATTCCAATGATTGTTTTGGTGAAAAAAATACAATAGAATGGCTTCAAAGAGCAGTGGAAAAGTCTGTAGGTCAGTTTTATGGGTTGCTTCTTTCTTAAGTGCAAAGTCATGTGAAAGTATAGTTGAGAACATAAAGGATATGTTCTCATTCTTACTAGCTACATGGCTGCCTCTTTCTTTACTTGCCTAAGGCTGCCTTTTCTTTCTCCAAATAGTATGAAGTACTTCTGCCCTGAAAGTTATAAGCCAATTTTCCAACATCTTTGAAAGTGTACAATATCCCTTTCAAATCCCTCCACCATTTAAATCCAGCTGGTACTCCAATATTCTGAATCTTAGAATAATTTTAGCAATCTTAGATATTATAGCAGCTAAAACCCTGAGTTGTTAAATTAGCACAGTAGTTTTTCAAGTTCCTGTGTGTTCCTTCTTTATCAACTCAATAGCAACATCACAGGGGGAAAATTTGATAGTATTAAAAATGATAAATATTAATTTAGGCCAGTAATAATGAAATTTATTATCTTAAAAATGTCCTCAGGTAGGCAGTAAATAGCACCATGGTAAAAACAAAAACAAACAAACTCAGGATATCTTGACTAAACAGATCATTTTTCTCTCATCAAAAGAGGCAAAAGCATTTTAGAGTCTGAATATGTAAATCCTGTATTATATGAACAACTTAAAAAATTAAAGTTGCTCTCAAATATAGAAACTTCTCATTTCTGTAAAGACAAATGACTAAATAAATACTCACTTCTATATCAGCTATTGATCAGTTTCACATGACATACAAGTTTTCTCAAATTTGTGGGGTTAAAAGGATGCATGATACTTTGAAGTTTAAACTTTAAAAGACCATAAATCAAAATGGAAAGACAAAAAAGTAAATCAATGAGATGAGAGCTGAATATTCCTAAATGTAAGCCTAAAATAAACATTTTGAAGAAAAATAAACCACTGTCCTTCTACAAACTTTAGTAACCAATATCCTCATGCTGTTTCAGCTCTTTCTTTAGCTCTCCGTCCCTCTCTTCCAACGGCATGCACCAGATGGGACCATGGATGTTTTATCAGCTCATTTTCACGGTTTTACTGCAATATTCTTCCTTGTTCTCTGTCTTAAAGAACACTTTTGTGCCTTTTCACCAAATTCCTTTTCAAATTTCAAATTCACTAATAAGCATCCTCTCTTGTAAAACCTTTCCAGACATGCCATTTCTCCCCTTTACCACTGGAAAAGTAAAAATAACTCCAAGCAACCTCCTTCTCTCCTTCCTCTGGTCTAATACAGCAATATGTATACTTATCTCACTGACTCACAATTAGTAATGTTCACATTTGTTTCCCGTATTGGGCTATAAAAATCCCTTGGAATAGGAATGGATGTCATTTACCTTAAGAGCCTTAATTCCTTAAGCAGTGCCTGGCACAGAGTCAGTGCAGAGCAATTATTTACCTAAAAGACTAAATTAATTGAAACTGTGTTTTTTTTCTTTATTACATAGAGTCAATATTAACACCAAAGAAATGATTTAAAGTACCACATGTATTGTTTCTTGTGAAAATATACATGCTCAATTTTTCATAATATTAAAGAGCATTTATTGTGGCTTTAAAAAGTTTCAGAATGAATTATCAATTCAAAATTTTAAACACAAATTTATAAAAGTTATAACTCAAAATTATTACTTCTTAGAGAAATAATTTGGAGGTGTCTTAATTATAATACTGTTTTAAAAGATATGCTGTTGATTAATATAACTAAAAAGACTTTTTTGAACTTTCTGACTACTCTCTCAAAATTTGTTTGATGTATGTTATGGATTCTCTCACATTTTCATAAATTAAATAAGATCTTGTCTTGTTTACTTGAATAATAATCCTTTTAACAGCATACTAAAGTAGTTCTGTAGTTAAAAGTACAAAACTATTTTTTGATGTTGAAAATTCATTATCAATAGATAATTCACACCAATATCAATGTGAAACCGTTATTGGAAAAATAAAACCTATTTTAGTGGTAAATAATTTCTGTATTTTAAAACAGGCACTTACACAGAACCAAAATAGGAATCACTGTAATATAAGCTAGTTAATACAGCCCTCTGAAAGCTGGTCATCTAGGGATCACCCAGCATCTAACAAATTTTATAGCCAATTCATTTTATAAATTGTTTTAACTGTTTTGTGAAGCTTCTCCAAATATCTTCATCCCTCTTGAAGTACAGAAGTCTAACTAGGCACTACGCTTAAGTAGGGGCCTGACAAATTTGGGAAAAACATTATTCCCAGGTTTTTAGATATGGAAGTACAGTTAATGTTAGTTCACGTTAGCTTTAAAAATAACAGCACTATATGCTTGACCTATATTTAACTGAGGATTAAGGAATCACCTTTTGTATTGCACAACTACTAATGCGATTATTTTCTACCTTTAATATTTTCAGTATGTATTTGGTCAGTATTTGACAAATTATTTTCATTGCTTATAGCCTCTGAAATGTCATATCATCCAAGGTGTGTTAAATCCAGGCATTTATTTTTTATCAGCATAAATTTGCAGACTCTCCAATATCATACAATAGTGGGTCTGACAATTCCCTTGAGAGCAGTGTCGGATGGCGGGAACAGGAAGTAGGGAGTGTAATAAAAGTGAGGAATGTTAAGGCAGGTTCCTGAGGGGCAAACTTCATGCTATAACCTACTGGTGATCAATTTTAATCAACTAAGCTGACTTGGGTAGGAAGGAACTGGGCTAGGCCATGAACTCTCTTTTGACCAGTGCACTCCAGGTTTCTGGCCCTCCCTGCTGCTTCCTTATTCATGGCTGTATGGGGACGAGGGAGGTATGGAGAGTTAGTAAGAGCTCTGGCTGCCAGGTTTGCCAGTGCTACCAGTTGACCGTGGGGTCCCCAGTCTAGTCCTTGGCTGGGGAAAGCTGATAAGAACTTGGGCCTTAATTGCAGTTTCTTCAGACAGAAATTACTGGAATCTTAAAGAGTACATCATCCATTCTATAATAAACATCTTTGATAAGCAAAATAAGATAACCACGAATAAGTGTGGAACACATCCCAATTAGCAAAACGCAAGACATACTCATAGGATATCACTTCATAAATTCTTAGAAGATAACAGTGTATAACTCTTGAAGTTGGATGGCTTTACTAAATTAACCTACAAGAGAAAAATAACTTCCTCTCTATAAAAGTACATATCCTCGACTAAAAACTCAAAGCAAAATATTGTTGTTTTCTAAAAAACACTCTTAAATTAACCCTAACTTTATACAGGTCCACATTAATGCAGGGTATTAGGCATATCCATTTCAAATCATTTCTAAATACAAATGTAAGTCAATAAAATTTCATTTCAAAATTCACAAAGAGACACTGAATCATTCTATCAACTTCTAGCACCTATCTATGTTGTAAACTCAAAGCTGTAAAGATGTTTTGGTGTGCTTATAAACACAAACACAAAATTTTTTAAAGTTTAGATTACTTTTTCTATAATTCAATGTACATGATGCTGGAAAATAAATATTTTTATATGTTAAGCTATTTATCCATATTCTTTTCCTCCTCCTATTTTTAGCCTCTTTATCTTTTTAATTTACATTTCTACTTCCTTTCTAGTTATTTTCTCATTATATTGACTTTTTAAATAAATAAATAAATAAATAGATAAATAAATAAATAAATTATCTTTAGAGGGGAAGGAGAGGGAGAGAAACATCAATGTATGGTTGCCTTTCATGCGTTCCCTGCTGGGAGTTGGCCTGCAGGGAACCAGCCTGCAACCCAGGCATGTGCCCTGACTGGGAATCGAACCGCGATCCTCTGTTTCACAGGCCCGCGCTCAATCCACTGAGCAACACCAGCCAGGGCTTACATTGACTTCTGATGTAAATTGTATACTCATTTCTAAGTAAAAAATTACTGAGGTCTTTTTTATTCAGAATGTTCAGTAAAGTGCACAGAGCCTATAGATTTCCTGCTTCTTTTACCCAAACTGAGTGACTTAATGATATACCAAACTATAGAGACATAAACATAAATAAAACAAAATAGTAGTTTCAAATTGTTGAAAATTTAGTAGAATTAGTAAGACATATATTACAACTAAGAAGTCTAAGTAAAGGTGCTATCTGAAAAGCATCATAAAATTGGTAAATGGGAAGAGTATGAGAACAGCTGTGTAGTCTTTTCCAAAAAAATACAAAAGCATAAGAAAATTCCCTGCCCTTAAAACATTGAGATTCTTCTGGATCGCAGGCTGGTACGCAATCCTCTGGTACGCACACCAGCCAGGGTATAGCATTTAGATTCTTATTGAAAAGATAATACATAATATACAGGGTCCAGCACAAATAATGCCCATTTTTATTACATAAAAATATTTTATTACAAAATAAGAAGCATTTAATTCTGCAATGTAACAATATCATACTTAAGCACACCATATGACATTTTTGGTGAAATGTTCTTATTGCTGTTCATCTCAAACCTACCAAACATACTCAATGGTGTTATTTTTGCTGGACCTTCTACAATGCCATTATAATATTAGTAAATTAATTGTAATAACAGTAGCAATAAAATAGTAATAGTAATAAAATAAGAGTCATTAGGTTTATCGAATGTTTCTATGTGCATTGACATATTTTATGTTTAAATTTTACAAAAACCTTTATTTTAGATATGAGGAAAATTATTATCTAGCTAACATGTTATTTGCC
Organism: Sturnira hondurensis; assembly: GCF_014824575.4. NCBI lineage: Eukaryota > Metazoa > Chordata > Mammalia > Chiroptera > Phyllostomidae > Sturnira > Sturnira hondurensis. The sequence continues at coordinate 9,230,213 of NW_028093845.1, read as the reverse complement.
CAAGATTACACAGTAAGTAACCCAGTTTAAATTGAAACAAAGTTTGCCTGATTCAAAATTGTAATATATTAGCTGTTGTTATACTACTTTCAAAAAGGAGTTCAGAAAATTACATGAAAAGTTTGACTGTGGTTAGCACAGTACTGAAAGAATTCACAAATGAATAATGCTATGACAAACTCTGAAGGAAGATGTGCACTTATGGAAATAGAAGTGAACACATTTTGGGGGTTCAAACAGGGGGAATGAAATGAATGAGCAGTGTGTTTAATATTCTATTTATTGACATAATTAAGTACTATTTCATCTTTTTACTAAATTATAATAGGCTTGCTGCACAGAGAAACTTTTTGTGGGCAATTTTAATGGTGAGAGAAAAATAGCAGGACCTTTATTTTTTTAACGTAACATGCCTAAATTTGAACTAAACTGAGAGGAGATATTGAATAGTTATTAGAAAAATATCATAATTCTTTGAGGACATTGGAGTAAAAGACTAAACTTAATGATGTCTTCACTAGTTTTACTGAGCATTATCACCCTATTCTATTAGATGAAAATCATAAATTTAATTGCTTACCAGTTACTTGACATAAATAAGTACATTCCCTTAAAAAGACAAGGAAAGGTATTTGATTACCTTGTATCACATGTGAGTTGTCTTTCAAGAAGAAGTTATACAAATACTTGGGAATAAAAGCAGACATACATGCATATGCCAAGGCTAAGAAAGAATAAAGCAAAAACATATAACAAATTAGTTAACAGGGTAAATGTTCAGGGGTCATTCACTCACTTATCATACATTGCTTGAATCTACTATTAAACAAGAGTTATGTTAATAACTGATGAACACCAATTTAAGGGAAAAAAACAACCCTCTGCTTTTTAAAACAGACAATACTTTGCACAACAAGACATAACCATCTAATATCTTTTCCATTTCAAACTACTGTAGAAATTTTTGTCCCACAATAATAAAAGCTTTTATTATCTGAACTTATACACATTTTTAAAAAATCTCTAAACATGGACATTAATAATCAACTATACAAACCTCAAAGTACTTAATTTTTGTTAAGGAAAAAACAAAACAGCCTCGGAAACTGGATTTAGGAACACTACTCATGAATTACTCCTTCAAACAGATTGCTTACTACTCTTGGAGCAATATGTGTGATAATGGAATGTACCTAATAAAAAATAGCAAACCTGTAGTCCAGTTAATGAAAAATATCATAGAAACCAATTTTTAAACCAATTACAATTTTTAAACCTCATTACAACTGAAACTCTGTAATAATAAATTCTTTACATCCTCTAAAATTATATACAGATTACTTCACAGATATTTATACTATCTGTATAAATATATTTCCTTCCTATCTGTGAAAGGAAAAAAAACCTTTCATGTTTAAGCAAAATATTTTAAATTAATATGCACCAAGATTATTTCAATGATAAATAAGCTTACCTTCATTATTGAAATTTAAATATAGGAATGGAGCACAAAGTGAGTCAAGACCTGATGGGCAGGGGTTGAAGAAATTCAAATAAACATAATTAAGTAGAATTGTAGATATATACCATATATTATCAGTTCTCTGCATTATCTCTGCATAGATTAATTATTCTAAATTCTGCACATCCAGAAATATATTACTTCAAAAATGGGCTACAGGCCCATTTCTGACCCTGCGTGTTCTTGGCAATCACTTAACGTCTCCAGGCGTGTTTCCTCATCTGAGAGGAGGAGATTTGTTTACATGTTTCTTTAGTATTGTGGAAAAATATCCTTTAAAATTGTGAAGTGAAATATAAACATATGACATACTCCTTTTATTAATAATGCTGTTCAAAAAATAATAATACTCTTCATAGGTTGTCATGTTGAGAGAATGTATACAAATCTGTCTACAATTGTTACAAAGACACAGAACTGCTCTAAAATGGACAAAGCTAGAAAAAATAATTGCTTCATTTGAAGTTTGTCCAGAAATAGATAATTACAATATTTAAAAAAATACTGGAACTGAAGAGCATTATATGAGGCAAAATAAGCAAGAAGGTAAGAGACAAATACCATATGATCTCACCTATTAGTGTAACCTAATCAACAAAAGAAAAAAGCAAACAAAATGCAACCAGAGATATTGAAATTAAGAACAATCTAACAATAGCCAGACGGGAGCGGGGAGGGGACAGTGGGGAGAAGGGTTTTCAGGAATTACTATAAAGGACACATGGACAAAACCAAGGGGGAGGGTGGAAGCAAGGGAGGGAGGTGGGTTTGGCTGAGGTTGGGGGGAGTGGTGGGAAAAATGCAGTCAACTGTAATTGAATAACCATAAAGTAATTTATGAAACAAAACAAACAAAAAAAACCCCACTGTTTATTACAACACATTCAAATATAGGACTGGTTGAAATCAGTTTCTCATTTGTAAATTTATGAGTGGCCACAAAACTAATGAAAAAAGTAAAAATCAGGATATGGAACATAAAGATACTTTTATAATAAATGAAAAAAGATAAACGATACAAAAGATAATAAATGAAATAAAGAGTTTAAGGGGTATCCTATTCCCCAATTCCTAATAAAAAGGTTAAGCATAAACTGTAAAGCATTAAATGGTTAGAATGTCAATTGGCCCCAAATTATTTGTGCTATAAAATTATTTTATTATTTTCATAAGCACTGAAATACAAAGATCATAATTTTACAAAATGTTCTTTCTACTTTTCTAGAAAGAACCATGGTGGCAAATTGTCTCATTAAACATCATGGCTTTAAATGATATCTATTAGCATTTAGGCAAACTTGTAAAAAATAGTTCTTACAAACCTTTCAATAAATGGATTATAGCTTTAGTATCAACTTCTCTCAAAGCTGAGGATGCTTTGATATTTTGTTATAATTTTAAAAATCGCTGGTCATGCAATGTGCCCCTAATACTTCAAAAGGAATCTTAATGATTGGAAAAAAGTTACCTTGCCAATACACAAGATCAGGGTGGGATACTACCCAGGCTTTTAATACACGCCTAAATTTTGCATGACCTTCTGGTGATGATAACAGTTCATCATACTGATGACAACGAGGAATATCCACTTCAATCTGTAAAATAACAAAACATATGATGTAACCGTGATCACCAATAACCCCGAAGATAAAAATAAAAGAGAGATTGCATTATGAATTTTAGAATAGACCACCTACAAAATACTGGTGTTTAAAATTTTTGAATTTTACATTTTTACTCTGAAAACAACAAAAAAGGTTGTATACTTAAGGAAAACGGCCATTTCTTTTGAAAAGGTATATATCCATATAGTTACCAAAAAAATCTTCCTTTACAACATGGTCTAATTAAAGGGCAAATTCTATAGATAACAATGTACAATTATTAAGAAAAATTACTTGGCCTAAACACCTTTTAAAGTTAGTTGTAACTCACTAAGTTATGAGTACAAAAGTTTGGCTCACTCTAAACAGTGTATGAATGTAATGGCTGCTGAGCATGATGGAAGGAAGAAAATCTCTTCCCGCCTTCCCATAATTTTAAGATTTGGCAAAGTTAGGTTGTTCAAGAAAATCTAAATCTTACTTGTCTATCTGTAGGAATTGGAGTATCTTTATCAATTGCATCATACTTGGCATGAATAGCCCCCTGCAAAAAGTAAGAGAGAATAGTAATAATTCATCATATCCTTGATAAATTATTAATTTAGGTAAATATACTTCCTATAAGCATCTGTCATTGACAACCCACTCAATTATACACAGGCACATTAAAAACCAAAATACACCTCTTAGAAAAATTCTCTAAGGTTTGATAACCTGTGACACAAGTCCATGACAATTTGTCAACTTGTTCCGAAAGACAAACAAGTCGGCTGAGTCATGGAGTTGATGAGTATGCTGGTCAAGCTTCCAGGCCTCCACAACACCAGACAGCCTTGCTGTTCTCCACTCATTGCTACCTCAAACAGTCCGTTTTATGAAAACACTTTTAAAAAACTTTTGGGGGGGTGCATGGGAGGTGATCCCACAGGAAATTTTCCTATAAAGTTGGTAATGAAAACAAATATAAAAGGGAACTGTTTAAAAGAGTGATAGTTCAGCACGAGGAAGCAGAAGTTTGAAATAAAGTGAAGTGTGGAATATAATGCAGATATGGAATCATTAAGGGGCTAAAGAGATCATTTACGGTTTTTATACCAGTACAGAAGGAACAATTGAATAAACCACTTCAAATCTTAGTTACGTTCAACAGGACCGACAATGGAACAATTTTATTACTCTGGTTTAGTGTAATCATGTAGAAAGAGCCAGTAATTTGGGGTTCAAATTATGACATCTGCTGTATCAACTTCTATGGTATGTCTATGTAATGACAGATTTACACAACCTGACCTCAGAAGTAACCTTGGACTTTAGCGTTATATCGTTCTACAATTCTAACTATTAATGGGTGGTATGGAACAATAGGCATTCTCATAAAGCAACCACCCAAACTCAAAGGTGTTTATAGAATCTCATCAAAGGAATCAGGAATAAATAAAATTATTTTAAAAGGAAACTGAAAAAAATTAAAAATAGTTTGAGGGAATTCAGGGGAAAAATGCATGATGGATATCCGTAAGACATCGATAAGAGAATATCTGAGGCAGGATGACAAAGAAATTGATGGGGGAAAAGGGGGAGATGAGAATCTGGCCCATTTTCATTACCAGAGTTCTCTTTTAGTACTGCAAGTCACCCTGATAATTTTGTGACACCTCTCCTTTCCTCACCTCATGCCACAGATTAGGCATTATACAAGACAAAGTAGCTTTTTGTCTTGGTAGCATGGTTCTTGTGGGATAGGTATGCCAAAAGGCACTAAATTATGTTAATGATTTTTGATATAGTTCAAGTGGAAGATTTTTCCAAACTTAGATAGAACTACTTATAAATAGGCAATTCTATCCCTAAATAAACATACTTTATAGGAATTATAATACACTTACCACTGGAATATATATTCACAAGATAACCTAATATGAAAATTAATAATTAAGGTAATTTCTATGAGCTCCATTAAATGCAATATTAAGTACCATAAATCTAACAAACCTTCCATTATATTTTGCTAGTGTGCTCTTTTCCTCCATTCTTTTCACTTAAAATTACTAAATATTCTTTTTTTAACTTTTTAAAAAAGATTTTATTTATTTATTTATCTTTAGAGGGGAAGGAGAGAGGGAGAGAAATATCAATGTATGGTTGCCTTTTGTGTGCCCCCTGCTGGGAACTGGCCTGCAGGGAATGGGCCTGCAACCCAGGCATGTGCCCTGACTGGGAATCGAACTGTGATCCTCTGGTTCGCAGACTTGTGCTCAATCCACTGAGCTACATCAGCCAGGGCAAAATTACTAAATATTCTTAATGCTTGTATTTTACTACATAACTTTCTAACAACTTGAAAAACACACATTTGGAGAGCACTTTCCTACTCCTTCCTTTCTTCCTAGCACTCTTATAATCGACTTCTAACCTCCTCTTTTCTTCCTTACCTCAACCCCCAGAAGAGCAGCCCAGGTTAAACCTCTCATAAGTGGAGGAATGTCAACTCGTGCTTCTTTCCAGATTTGGTTTTTTTTATATGGATAAGCCTAGAGATGAAAAAAAGGGTATAAAAGTGTCTCAAATTACTAAGTAGCATATGTTCATCTAAAAGTCCTGAATATATACTAGTGATAAAATTGAAAGACAGCTTCAGTAAATTTCTAACTATCTTTCGTGTTACTACTTTGGTACTAATAATGCACGTAAGTCGGCAGTGCAACAGTTCCCTAGATTCTATAGATCTTGTTTAATATGACCAAAGAGAAATCAGTCTGCTATTTGCAATCATTCTGCTCTATTTGGTGCTCTGAGACAATTATCAACGAGTCACATGGAGAATAATACTACCAGTCTCATATGGGTTAAATAATGTATGCATATCACTTTGTAAAAGATCTGGTGATATAGACAGTATTTAATAAATATGTTATTATTATTGCTACTTCTATATCCTTGCATATAAATGTTTCCCTTTATAAATATGTCCTTTAGGAGAGATTTCTAGAAAATGATTATTAGGACAAAGGATATAGATATTATTAAGGCTCTCTACATACAGGAGTGTGGCACAAATAACGCCCCTTTTTATTACACAAAAATCTCTTATTTCAAAATCATAAGCATGTAATTCTGTAACATAACTATCACACTCAAGCACACCATATGACATTTTAGGTGAAATGTTCAAATTGCTGTCCATCTCACGCAGGAGATTCACAACCCACCAATAGTGTTACGTCTGCTGGACCCTGTGTACTTTGAAATTGCTTTATACACTGTTTCAATCAATTTATACTTATTCCAAAGGAATGAAAGTGTCAATCTTAATATGCCTTTATTCACTTTTCTAATTTTTTAATTAAAAAAGCTACTAAATGTGTTTTCATTCCTAGTGAAGCTAAACATTTGAATAGATTTACTGATTAGTTGGGTTTCTGTTATGTTTTTTAGTCATTTCTCTTTTAATATGGGTGTTTTCCTACTGATTTTTCATTGTTCTTTAAACATATGGCTATTAATCTTTTGTCTAAACAATTCTGCATATTTCCTACATCTTGTTTTTACTTTTTAATTTTATTTACCATGGACGTGTAACATTTTTATAATTAAATGTTAATTAGAAAAGATGGGTCATGAGAATTAGTCTTCTCGTGACATCAAGATTCCCTAATAATTGCCAGAGAGATAAAAAAATAAGGATTGAATATGGGCTCTTCTCAAACTTCCCGCATGTAGACGCCTTACTTGCAGCAGCCTGTCAAAGAGAACGATCCTGTTCAGTTGGTACTCGGTGTCCCTCTCCCGGATGATCAAGGGGAGAGCGGCAGCGGTGGCCAACTCGTTACTGCTGTTCGAATGAGGTAAGTTAGACTGGCTGTGAAAGAGAAACAAAAGCAGAAAAGAGGTACAATATTTAAAAAAAAACAAAACACCATATCAAGTGTTCTATTTAGAAAATAGTTTTCAGAGAAAACATGTTTCTTACCAATCAGTAAAGAAAAATGAGTATAAAAGGGGACAATGTATACTCACTCATCTTCAAGTAGTGGGTAAAATGCTTCTCCACCAACATCTTTTAATCTCTGTGAATTAAAAGACAAGTATTTACATAAGAGAACTGAGACAAAGACATTGAACCACATTTAGAAAGAAAAAATAATGCAAAGTTTATGAATTTATAAAGGTACCAAGAGAAGTATAAAATACAACTGAAAATGCATTCCTATCATAAATATGCAAGTATACCATTCCTCTAGTAATTGTATTTATCTCTGAAGAGTAGTTTTTATATGTTGATTATTTATACTTCCAAGAGTATCTTGTAAATGTTAGACAACTACTATGATTTTCTCTAAACATAATTCAGAATTTTAAAAATTGCTATAAAATTTAATGAATAACAACTTGGAAAAATTTTAATGAACAAATTAAATAAAATTAAATGAATAAAATGTTTTTTAAATTAATTGAAGGTTACTTTAAAAATATATATCTTTTAATTTAAAGCACAATTAGATTTGTTTTTTTCTTCAGAATGAATACAAACTAAGACAAAAGTAAGGGTGCTAATAAAAAAATTCAAAAGAATTTCTCACAACATATTTCGAATATGTATCATTTAAATACTGAATAAATCCACTAATGAAGTTCAATTCTCTTAATTATCTCTTCATAAAGTAACTACAATAAATGTTTCCCCAATAATAACATCTTGCAGGACTTTAGGTCTTCTTCAAGAATGCGTGAAGGCAGGCAGTAGTAAAGTAAACTCTTACACCCAGCCTGAGCAAGGCGATTCAAGTTAACGTCCTCTTGCCTGCGGCTCTGCTCCAGTTCAACGTCCAGCCTGAATGCTGACTGCCTGTGCCTGTGGGCACCGACCCAGACGTCCAAGCTGTGTGTGCGGCCAGCACTGAGCTTCTACTGCTCAGAGCCACTGTGCACTCCTCCTGGGCAGTTATTCCCAGAATTTTTTAAAGCCAAAGAAAGATATTTTAACTCAACACTGAGAATCTGGCAAACAGTGGTTTTATGCTTGGCTTCTGTCTAAAATTTGACAGGCCATGCACTTATCCATCTTGTCTTTAAACCTTTAGGTATTTCTTTCATGGATTAAAATTTAAAGTAGAATAATAAGATTTCTCCAAGTTTCACTGCATTATTATTATATATATATATTTTAAGATTTTATTTATTTATCTTTAGAGGGGAAGGAAGGGGAGAAGGAGAGAAATATCAATGTATGGTTGCCTCTCGTGAGTCCCCTGCTGGGAACTGGCCTGAAACCCAGGCATGTGCCCTGACTGGGAATTGAACTGCGATCGTGTGGGTCGCAGGCCCGCGCTCAATCCACTGAGCTACACCAGCCAGGGCTCATTATTATATTTTTTAAAGTCTGGATTTTACTGTCCTTAAAGTAATAAATATTACTTTTAAGTATATTTTCTGCTTTTTTTACTAAATAAAAATTCAGTATATCAAGTGAAGAAAAGAGCAAAATACTTATACAGACAAGTATAAGATAAAATTATTTTTTGGTTTCTATAGTTATTTCAAAAAATCAGTAATGATATCATTTTAAAATATATCTAGAGTAAAATTTAAATTTAACTGTATTTATATACTTTGGGTTACATACAAGTTAAAAAAATTAAGAGTAAAATGAAATCAGTTAACAATATATATTTTAGATATAGTTTATTGTTTGCTCCTTGTATTGCTGTTTATCTACTATACACATTATCTCTTCAAAGAGTTCAGTGTATTATGTAGTAATAATTATATATTTTAATTTTTTGTTCCTGGCATTATGACAGCTAAGACATTCTAATATCCTCAAATTATATAATATATAAACTACCAAATGACAGAAAAAGCCTATGGTTTTAGAGCACAGTGGGACGAAGCCTTGGTTGGGCACCTGATTAACTGCCAGTCAGACAAGGGAAGACCACGTTAAATCCAGGCATAGAAAGAAACATGTGTGTATGTTTTGGGAGGTTGGGGTTGCTGCTAACCTAGAGAGAAACAACAAGGAATTTCAGCTTCAGCTGCAGATGGTTAACATAAGAAGGCTAGGAATTGTGGTTTCAAGTCCAATGTTGAAACAGCTTGGAAGTCATTCCTCCTGCTCTAATAACAACACAAAATCTAAACGAACTGGAAGTCAACTCTTTCTGGATTCGAGTTAGATCAGAATTAGAGTTAGAATTAGATTAGAAGTAGAATTTTTAGATCAGAATTAGAACACAATGCTGGAAAACTGGAGAGGCAGGCAAATACAGAGAATCACAGCTGCAGCAGAAGCCACTGCTGGAACCTGGCAAGAAAAACTGAAGGGCAAATGACTAAGTGCTGCAGGCTTGGCAAGGACTAACTAGAGGGAGAACAACTGGAGACCAGCTGCAGGGATGCCCACACTCCGCAAGTTTTACCTCTACATGGACCAACAGGTTCTCAGGGTAAAGGTCTAAGAAAAATCCCCTCAGCTTCTGTAGGCAGAAGGGTAATGCAACCATTCTGAAATTCCCCCAGAGTACTTTGCTTTCATCAATAAGGACCCACCCTCAAAAATTATTTTATAGAGACTAAGTGGCTGAGGGGAAAGAAAACACCCACGTCTAGCCTCCTCTAGCCTTTGATGTGGGAGATAAATACCCAATTCCTGCTGCCTACTGCTTTCTGTCTCATGAAGTAGCGGGGGAAGCTGAGAAATACACGTGAAGGTTACAGCCCAGAGACTGGCTCACTAAAAGTGTGAGAGCTAATATAGGATTACAGAACATCTTTCCTCCCCTACCACACCTCTGTATCAATAGGGCTTCTGTATAACAGTGGATTACAACGGAAAAAAACAAAAGTCTCAGACCCTATTTTAAAAAGTCTCTAGGGAAACCCAAAGACAACAGAGAAAACAAGAGCAAGGGCAGTTGAAAAATTTTAGCCTTTTACAAAAAACCTACATAAATACTAAAACAGTTAGATAAACAGAAAATCTTACAGTAAAGGCCCTTTATAGATACATCACAGTTCCCTTTATAGATACATCATGCTGAGATTCTAATAAAAAATTGCAGGGCATACTAAACTGCAAAAAAGATACCCTGAAGAAGCATAGCAAGCTTTAGAACCCAATTCATAAATGGCACAGATTTTAGAATAATTAGATCAGGAACTTAAAGAACTATGGTTAATATATGAAGGGCTCTAAGAGGAAAAAGTAGACACCATACAAGAACAGGTGGGGGCTATAAGCAGAGGGATGAAAAGGATGTTAAGAAAATCAGTGCATTTTGAAAAGATGTCAGTAGAAACTTTCTAAATGAAAATGCAGAGAAAAATGAAAAACAATAACCCAAAAGATTCAATGGAATATCCAAGAATGATGGAACAATTAAAAAAGATACAATCTATGTGTAACAGAATACCAGAGGGGGAGAAAGAAAGAAACTGAACAAATATTTGAAGTAATAATGACAGGAATTTTCAAAATTAAACAGACACCAAACCAACCAACCAACTAACCAACAAAACAACCCTCTCCGCATACCCCAAACCTAGGCACACCATATTCAAACTGCAGAAAATCAAAGACAAAGAGAAAATCTTGTGGGAAGCCACAGCCAGAGAAGGTGGGGGTGGACTTTACCTATAGAGAGGCACACGGATACAAATGACATCAGACTGCTCTTCAGAAACCATGCAAGCAAGAAGAGAATAGCATGAAATACTTATTGAAATAAAAGAGCAACAAAACTACAATTTTTACATAGCAAAATTATCCTACAAAAGTGAAAAAATTAATTCTTAGACAAACAAAAACTGAGGGAATTTGTTGCTAGTGGACCTGCCTTGCAAGAAATGTTAAAAGTTCTTTCGAGAGAAGGAAAATTACAGGATTAGAAAATTAAATCCACGTGAAGAAAGGAAGGCTGCTAGAGGAAATATAAATGAATATAAGGAATACTTTTCATTTTCCTATTCTTTTAAAAAAGATTTTATTTATTTATCTTTAGAGGGGAAGGAAGGGGAGAAGGAGAGAACTATCAATGTATGGTTGCCCCTCGTGAGTCCCCTGCTGGGAACTGGTCTGCAACCCAGGCATGTGCCCTGACTGGGAGTTGAACCGCAATCGTGTGGTTCGCAGGCCCGCGCTCAATCCACTGAGCTACACCAGCCAGGGCTTCATTTTCCTATTCTTAATTGATCTAACAAATAACAGTTTGTTCAAAATAATAGATAAATGAATTTGGTGACAAGCTATGGATAAGCAAAAAAGCTGACAGCAGTGTGTTAAGGGATGGGAAGAAGGAAGCAGGAAGGCACAGTTATGAAACACCTGTACTACTTGGGAAGCAGTTTAGCTTCCCAAGAACTTATATTAGCTGTAAATGTACACTGTAAACCTAAGGCAACCACTGAAATTTTTTAAAGAAGTATACTTGTTATGGTAAAAGAGGAGAGAAAATGAAATCACAGAAAATGATCAATTAAAAATTGAGAAGGCAGAAAAAGAGAAACAGAGAGGTGGAAGGAGGGAGAGAAGGAGGGAGAGAAAAAGAGAACAAAGAGTGCAAGGCACACAGAGCAGTTACCCATACGGTAGATATTAATGTAACTATATCAATAATCTACCATTAAAAGGTAGAAAAAACAAGAGCCGTTTCTATGATGTTTATAATAAACCCACTTTAAAGATGAAGACACCGATAGATTAAAGTAAAGAAACAGAGCAAGATATACCATGGTAACACTACCTTAAAGAAGGTGAAGTAGTGATATTTATTCTTAAAAAAACTGACATTAGAGTAAGAAATTTCAGACATATTCTATCTACAAGAGCAACAATAAAAGATCTCAGAAATAAATTTGATAACTGATGTATAAACATTAAAAAGGGAATTGTGATATAAAATAGGACTTAACGTGGCATAGCATTATCGACCATATTCAAGAAACAGGACTCCATATGCTAACTATATCAATTCCCAAAAAATCAACCTATAAATTTAATGCATTTCCAATCAAAATCCTATTAATGTTTAATGAAATTTGAGAAGGTGATTAAAGAGAGCTCACAGTCTATTTAGAGGAGAACAAATTAGAGGTCTCCCCTTGCTAGACTGTAAGACCCCACATAAACTGCATACTAAGATACAGTACTATTGGCTGATGTGAGACAGTCAAGTCCAAGATCAGAACAGAAGTCAAGAATCATCATCATGCATACATGAAAGAGCTGACATTATAAATCAAAAAAATAAAATTATTCAATATAACGCCAAGATAGGATGTCTTATTTCTCATGAATGAAATATATATTGGATACCCACCTTACACCTTATTTAAAAAGTCCAAGTGGATTAATGGACTATTAATGAAAAAAATTAAATGTCTTAGAAGGAAATATTAAAATATATTATATAAAACATAGTTATAACCTTGGTATAACTGTAAATAAGTTACAATAAGTAAATCACAAAAAACGAAACATAGTTAACAATAAAAGCCACTGAAAAAAGAATTATATTCATTATGAGAAACTTCAAAAAGTTAAAGGAGAAGCTAGATTAGAAGAAATTTGCAGGGAATACATTTTTAAAAGCCATCAAATCAGTAAAACGTCACTCAATTAAAAAATTAGCAAAAGATATGAATTAGTCATGCACAGAAGAGGTAAGCAAACAGCCAAAAAAAAAAAAAAATAGGATAGGATTCGTGGTTGCACTAGAATCGGGGAATTAAAAATTAGTGTTTATAAGAAAATACCATTTCACATCTTTTGGAGTAACAATTTAAAAAAATTATGTTACCATGTGTTAATAAGTATGTGGAGGAGTAAAATTCTTTATTTAATGATGGTGAAAAGATAAACAAGTAAGACCACCTTTGTGAACAATAAGACAATATATACTAAAGCTGAAGGTATACAGACACATTTCCAAAAATGCTATACTTGGGCTGATATAGTAAAGAAATTCTCTTATATTTTGAAATCAGAAAGGAATTCAGGCTTTGTGTTTCAGTTAAAAAAAAGGGGGGGGATCTGAAGCAAGTTTGTCAAAGCACCATCCTTACATTTCTTAGCTGGCACAAAGACAACGTGACAGTGGTGTCATCTAAGAGTGAGCTTCTGTCTCGGCCTTGTCCAAAGCTTTCACCGTCTTCAAAGAGAAAACTAAAAGAAATTTTAAAAAATGATTTTAATGGGTACACAAAATCCAATTTAGTATTTATCCTAAGTCATGAATCCCTTCATCAAAGAAAGAAATTTTAGAATGAATGAGTTAATAAAAATATTACTGCTGTTTAAAAATTCTCCAAACAATCTCATTTTAAAATATATGTTGAGTAGGTATAAATACAGTATAAATACAAAGCGTATTAAAGGGTATGATTTACATACTTTGCTAAGGCAGGTTCAATGCTAAATTACTTTCTGATGCTATTTAAATGTGATTCTGGGAACATTTGTAGGAGTCAAGAATGATAAAGTGAGGAAAAAAGAAAAACCATATGTAATGATGGTAACCTCTCATGTTAAAGAATACAGAATAATAAACACATGAACTTTGTTTAAAATTTTAGAAAATTACTTCTGAGAATTTAAATATCTTTAAGGCATTTATTCTTAGAATTTTTATCATTTTATTTTCTGATTTTTCTACTTAATTCAATCTGAGCAGTATAATTGAAATAAATATTTTAAAATTAGTTTAGGAGAGAAGAATGTAGGGAACCAATGGTCTATATTTGAGTAGACCTAAATTTTTTAGGTTAGTTATTTGAAACTAACCTACAAAATTTAACATGTAAGAAAAAAATGATCAGCAGACGATTCTTACAGTTACCTACAATGATCAATTCTAGTCCAAAAATCTAAAATTAAAATTTTAGAGAATTGGTAGAAACTTAAGAGATTCATGGTCCTATCTCTGAAAAAATATTAAGGGCAAGAGAACAGCAATACTCCTGGCCCTAGGGTTGTACTGTTATTTAAATTCCAGTCTAACTTATAGAATGGTACCCAGGGTCTTAAGAAGTTCTGCCAATTTTTATCAATAGTAACTTAGCATCTTAATGATCTCTGGAACAAGTAATAATAAGGTCATAGAATACATATACATTTATGATTTGTTTTTGGAAATAGAAAATAGTTTCTCATAATAGGCATATTCATTGATTAACTCTTGAATAACACTGTTCTGACTTGTATATTTTTAATTTAGTGAACATCAATTATTACAAGATATTCCATAATAATAACTCTACTTCAAGTGGAGGATAAGCAAATTATTTCTTAAAAGAATGCTTATTAGAAATAATAAAAATATTGATGGGTACTCTGCAATTAGACAGTTCATTAAAAAATAAGGTACTAACTTCCAGTTGCTTTCATAATCACTTAGTTGGAATATCTACCAATTTTTAAAAAATATTATTACTAAATTGTGTTTTTCATTTACAAATTTTTTCTTTTCTTACTTGGGGAGTGTGCAGATAGGTGGTTTGGATCGAATGATTTCCTTGTTGACCAGCTCTTTCTCCAAGTCACCTCCAGCTAAACACCAAAGGTAATACACTTCTTCAATTGATCTTTCTGCCAGGTAATCACTGTTTATATCTATTGGTGGGAAATTAAAGGGAATCAGAGCTATCACACTTTTTGTTTTTATTAAAAGCCAACAGACAATATCAGCTGATACTATATTTAAAAAACACAAACTGAAAAACATAGTAAGATATCCTTAAGAATATTCATATTATAAAATGCAAAGAGTATAAAATGTACATTCATTTTCTTGAAAAAGAGTGGAATTTTTACCCTCACAGCTATATGGGATATATCTCAGCTGTGTTGGGCTCTGCAGGATAGGAATAAGGGCAGCAAAAACCATACGAGTAGGCAACCAACACAAACTGCTCTGTCGTTCATGTCTTTAGTTCATTGCTGTCTCTTCTGAGAAGTCTTTCTTGATGTGCTATGTTCATACTGACCTTCACTTGTAATAGTGATTATACGACCAAGTGTCTGCCTGCCTCCCCATTTGACATGAATGTCACCCAAAGGTAAAGTATATGGAACAAAGCAGGGACTCGATGAATATTTAATTGAATGAATATTTACTAACAATTTCCTACCATGTTTTATCTCATAATAACTTTTCGGCATAAAAGTAACTTACTGGTGTCACTACAGCACACATTCTGAGAACTGTAGTCTTCATAGTGTGATAGAAAAAGGTGAAATGTGAAATATTTCACATCGCAGGTAAAATGTGAAATATAATAGTGCAAATTTCCTATCAATAATACCACGTAAAAATAATTTATAATAAATCATGTGATATATAAATGTTGATGTAGTGAAATCTCCATTGAAAATTAGAAGACCTGATTTTAGCATAAAGATTTGAGATGAAACAGGACTTTGCTTTACGTATTAATTTTTGTGGTTCCACTTCTTCTCCTTGATTCTTAAAGTTTACATACCAAAGTAATTTAAAGGATTAAAAGTTTAGTTACACAAAATCTCAATTCCAAGATGAGTGCCCATAAAGCCTCACTAATGTATTACACACAGTTGATGCCATCAAAACTGGAACTAGGATAAGCACACTCCCTTTAGAAACAAGGCTTCTAACTAAGGTCAGGGGCAGAAATGGGAGGGAGGTGGGGAGCACTGGGGGCAGGGGGGGCAGGGCTGGGAATATAAGACAGAAAACTGTACTTGAACAAGAATTAAATTTAAAAAAAAGAAAGAAACAAGGCTTCTAACACTGCCTATGTTTACTTATCATCACCTTTCCACAGCTGACTGATGTCTTCAGGCAGAGTTAAATCAGCACATCTCAGAGAAGATGAAAACAAACCAGCAGGTTTTGTAAATGGGGTGTAGAGAGGTGACACTTCACTGAACACCCGGTCCTGCGTTAATTCATCTGGGGTTGGCCTTGAGAAACACGTTTAAAATACAGAGTATGAACGAAAGTCATTATAATTTCCTGGAATAATGGTATACATTCAAGGGGACAAGTAAAAGTCTTAAATACCTCAGCAGCACAGAATATAAAAAAGCCCTGCTTTGCAGAGTCTGAAAGTATACATTTATGTAACAATCAAGTGACTGTAAGTAGTAAATGCTGAATTTATTACCTCTGTTGTGCTTTTTGCACCTATGAACTATCAAATTTATTACATATGGACATCTCAATGTTTTAGTTTTAGCTTTACTACCATGTACCTGTTTTACTGAGTATCTTACATTAATGATATAATTTAACACCATTCCACACTAATGATACCTCTTATTTTCTTTCTACCTGTAATTTAACGTAGCATATTTACCTAATACTATGCTTTTAATATCATTCCTCTCTTCCTAACATGTCTTCACAAAAATGTTTGTCTAAAGACAAATCAGAAGACATTATTTTCAAATATTATATACCTAAAGAAGTTTAGGGACAACTATACAGCTAATAGTGACATACTCAAATGAAAAGATAAAACAAAACCTCTAAGAAATTCTTTTATATAATCAACAGTTATGAACTTACCTCACCATATATCCAAATTCTTTGCTATAATACAAATTTCCAATAAATTTTTATTCTCATTTCTCTTCGATCATTTGAGTCTAGAAATATGTATATCCCACAATTTAACTGATTTTTTAATTGGAGGCTAGAAAATGAACTAGTAACTTCTTTTAGTAATTCCAGTTTTTTGTCCATGATTTAATATTTTTCTTCTTTTATGAATATACATTAAAGCCATGACTAACAGTTATTACTATATATGTGTGTATATTTAACTCATTGATATTATAACTGATAAGGGAAAAAACCAAGTACTTATATGTTAAAGATCTCAGTGTAATCCCAAATTTTTAAAATACCAACCTCTTGGAAGGGTGGAAGGTGAGACACTTCTTCAAAAGATCTATCATGTTTTCAGGAAGCTCCTGGTATATAAGGAGAAAAAAATTTTAAATGATACATTTACAAATATATTTGACTCATATGTTTGCTAATCTAGGATACTTTTTCTTTTTGTTCCAAAGATTTATTTTTACCTGGAAAACACAAACTCTCTGTCTTTTTGTCTTTATTGTTTTCTCTTTTTATTATATTTATTGGGTTGAGATTGTTTAATAAGTTATATAGGTTTCGAGTGCACATTTCTATGACACATGATCTTCACTTTGAACTGTGTTTTGATTTTTTAAAAGTTTTTATTGGACTTTATCCAAACAAACAGCTTTTAAATAGCTTGCTACAGAATCTCGAACATACCAAATAAACAAATTTTCAGAATAATCACAAACCTTTATAATATCCAGACAACCATGCTCTTCAGCCAGAACTATTATAGTGTCATCCACACAGCCTATAAAACAGGAAAATTATAATAATTAATGGCACTGTTCTAATTCATCAGACGTACTGGATACTTAACTCTGATAATTTTTTGAAATATTGTGTAATGAAGTTTTGGAAATTGTGATATTAAAAAGCTTGTGATTTTTTAAACTTTTATGTATATCGGTAAAAATGAAGACTGCAAACACTAAACATTAATTGAATCACAGATACTGAAAGACAGCAGCTTAAATGTAAAAAAAGCATTGTTTAAGGAGATAGATAATTCCTGGCTATGCTTTCTCTTTCTATGTATGTAATTGAAACAGCATTTATTATGTTTTTCATGATTATAAGATTAATTTATTTTTATTACATATAATTTGGAGAATATACACATTTCCCTGAGAATTTAAAGTATAAGTTTAGTATGTAGAAGACATTTAGAAATTGCCAAGACCCCTTAACAGCTATATTATCAATATTTGAAATTAAGTGTGGTAAACGTGATAAAAATTTACGGAATTGTATTTATCATTATTTTGTTTATTAATAATATTCCATAACATTATTTGTAAATTCTATTAACCTGTACACCACCAATCTGTCACTGTTTTACATAAAATGCTCCATCACTGTTTTTCTATCCTTTTTTACATGTTTAATTTATTCCACTCTAAAGTAATTATGCAATTTTTTATAAATTTAAATTACAAATATTTGCATCTGATATATATATAAAATACATGAACTTGTGTAAGAAATAATAAACATTCTTCCTGAGTCATTATATATGTAAGTCATCAAATAGCTCAAAAGTTGACATATTATGTGACTGTAAACTGCTACAGAAAAGTATAATTTTAAGTTCTCATATTTTGATTTCACACATTAGTTTACTTGGCTATTTCAGAGGGGAGGGTGTGAGGGGAACTGGAATAGATTAGCCAAAGAACGTATATGTACGTATGATGCCCATGGACACAGACAGCAATGTGGTGAAGTGGAGGAGGGGAAGGGGGGGAGGGAGTTGGGTGTAGGAGGGTAAAGGGGGGAGAAATGGAGGACATCTGTAATGGTGTCAACAATAAAAAAATTGAAGTGAGAATATTTTAGTGTATTCCCTATTTTATTTTTCTCAGAATTTGGAAAATCAGTTTATTTTTTAAAATTCTGTAAGTCAAAGAGCCTTTTATATGCCATTCTTATTTTTCTCTCTAAAACAACTTATGTCTGAATGCACGATTCTGTCACAAAGGTTCATATAAACCAATTCTTCCAATTGTGTCTCTTGCAACAAACTTCTTTGAGAAAGCATATATAATTCAGTTGATGTGGATATTAATTAACGCACTTTCTGGAAGACTTTGAGGTTAGCAGAAAACTTAACGCCATGGTTCCCTTCTAGAAGTGTATTCACTGTTTCAAACCAGTACAACCTTGATGTGTATGATTACTAACAGTCACTAAAAACTGTATTTGTACTTGAAAGATAAATTGTATGACACTTACCCAATGTAAGCACAAATTTTAGTCGTTCAGAAATATCCAAGCTCTGAAATAATTTTCTTCCCTAAATAAAATGGAAAAAAAATCCATGTAAACATTTGCATCATTTTTTCTAGGGAGATCTTTTTCTTTAGTGCTGAAAATTATTTCATTAGGTACTTCTACTTCATTTTTGAAATTTTATTAGATTTTTATAATTAGTTCAATTAAACAAAAATTATTTGGTACATGTTTTTCAAAATGTTGCATAATATTTAACATTTAAATATTGTGTGTATACACACACACACACACACACACACACAGAATCATTGAATTTTAGCTGGATTTCAAGTGCTTTTGAGACCTGCACATACCTGAATGGCTAGGTGGATTCCAGGCTACCAGGAGTGTTACTGAGAGTACAAGATTCCCCTGGTGAAAGACTCAGATCACCCTTTCCACTATCCAACTAATTCTTACTTGTATATTATAATTCAGGCAGTCTGTTGTCTCTATTAAGAAACAGTCCCTGAAACTTTTCTTTCCCGCAACGATTTTAGAGTCATCCTTTGTTCTGCGAGAGCACCTGTTATATTTATGTTAAGACGCAAACATTATACTTTAATTCTTTCTTTATTAGTTGGCTTCAGGGGGCTCCTTGGAATGAAGTCTAGAATCAAATACTTCTGAATTCAATGAGTATATGCTGAAAAAATACTGTGTGTCAAATGTGACATTCTACCACCACTTATATAACTTGGGTAAATAACCACATTAAGCCTCGCCTTTCTCATCTATAAAAATGGAATATTTACTGTACTTTCAGTAAGGGTTATATAATGTATAAAATGCTTAGCATTTTTTGCACATTGAAAAGGATTCATAAATGTTGACAATTTTGTTTCTTTTCTTATAACCAAATTAAACTTATATAACTTAGAATATGAAAGCTTAAGAAGAGATGGCATGATTTTTATATAAAGAAAATAAGACTCCAATTTTTTTAAAAAAGAAAAAATCTTTCTCAAGTATTCATGAATTAGAAATATAGGTTAGAGACATGATTGAAAAAGACACCACTTCTCTCTCTTCTCAATCTCTTACCTACCATATTAACCATCTAAGAATTAGATCCTAGTCTAAAATTTTGATTGCATCAACATTTGTTTAAAAACTTTAAATGGCCTCCATATCTTATATAACTAAATATAAACTTCTCTATTTGGCCTTGAAAGTCTCCTAGATGTGACTCTAAGACATCTTTCAGTCTAAATTCTTGCTATTTGTCTACCTTGTGATGAACACGGCACACACATGTTGCAGTTACATTTTATTACTCGCAGTACAGTGAACACACTGCCTGTGTTCAGATCTGTTGGCTTTGACTGGTGTTATTTTCCTACCAGTAAATTTTTCTTCCTGTCTATCAAAATTCTATATATCCATTATTTCATTTTCACTTCTGAATGTTCCTTTTGTGCATTAAAGAATTCAATTGCTTTTTCCAAGGACATTGATGGCACTATCCCACTCTTTGCTTGCTTTCACAATGCTAAGAAGTTAACTGCCAACTAATTCTCACTCTTGGTATGTGTCCTTTTCTCATGAACACTGCTAAAGACATCAGAGCTTGGCAAAGACAGTTTAGTGTTTTGGTTTAAGTGTGCCGCTTTTGGATGCAGACTGATGGGTACAAGTCTGCTCAAACACATACTGCCATATAGCTAGAAGAGGTTGCTTAACTTTTTTGTACCTCAATTTCCTCATCTGTAAAGTAAAAAAAAAAAAAAAAAAAACACCAAAAAACCAAAACTGATAAACGTAGTAAGACTGATGTGAAAATTTATAGATGTAAAGAGATTAGAAAATATATCTGGTTCTTGATAAGTGCTCAATAAATATTGTGCATTATTTTCTTATTGGTTATCTCCTAAAAGTTTAGCATAAGATTTCCAGGTATTTGTTGTTGCTTGTATGTTTTGATTATTTTCACTCCCCTTGCAAGGTATTTAGTAGGCTCTTTCACACCATGGACTTTCTACTTCTAATGTTATTATAAAACAGATATTAGGACACTTGAATCTATCTTCCCTGTCTTAAAATTTTTCTTTTAAATTTTTAAAATATTTTCAGTCTCTATCTTTTTGTGTCATGTTCTGGGAGAATTACTCACCTTCATCTTCTATATTCAATCTGTCCAGTTTCCTATGAGCCACCTATTTATGTTTTTATTTCAAAATTACATATTTTTTTAATTTAAACTCTTAGCTGATTCTTGTTCTTTTTCAGTAAATGTTCTTGATTCACAGTTTCCATACTTGTTTCACGCATGGAATTGTTTCCTTTGTCTCTTAAAGAACATACACATTTAAAGTCTTTTCAATGGTGTAAATTCTTCTGTTTGTTGTTTTCATTTGTAGAGGTCATCTTTAGATGCTTGGTATTTGTTATGTAAGTACGCATATTTTTACAAAATTCTATACACCTCTGAACCATGAAAACTTCTGGGGCACTGAGCAGCTGCAGTAACTTTCCAGTGAGCTTCTCCCCTATTTTCTCAGAATTTTAGTATACCAGAAGTTCCCTTTGATAGTTGTTGGCATGCTATCAATTTATATCTTTTTAAAAAGATTTTATTTATTTATCTTTAGAGAGGAAGGAGAGAGGGAGAGAAACATCAATGTATGGTTGCCTTTCGTGCATCCCCTGCTGGGAGTTGGCCTGCAACCCAGGCATGTGCCCTGACTGGGAATTGAACCACAATCCTCTGGTTTGCAGGCCTGTGCTCAATCCACTGAGCTACGCCAGCCAGGGCAATTTATATCTTAATATTTTAAATCAAAGGGTTTGATGATGCAGAAGAAGATTTAAGCCTGTGTTTTCAGTTTGCCATCCCTAAATTAGACTGCCTAAACTTTGAGTAGCTCTTAAAATGTCATAAAGCCCACAAGATTAAATTAATATTTCCTTTCCTGGTATTCACACAGATCTCTGTGTTTATCTTCAAAGTTTATAGATTTGAATTTATAAGCTCCTTTGGTACATGTCTTTTTTTTAATATAATTTTTATTTAATTCTTATTCANTAAGCCTGTGTTTTCAGTTTGCCATCCCTAAATTAGACTGCCTAAACTTTGAGTAGCTCTTAAAATGTCATAAAGCCCACAAGATTAAATTAATATTTCCTTTCCTGGTATTCACACAGATCTCTGTGTTTATCTTCAAAGTTTATAGATTTGAATTTATAAGCTCCTTTGGTACATGTCTTTTTTTTTAATATAATTTTTATTTAATTCTTGTTCAAGTACAGCTTTCTCTCTTATATTCCCAACCCTGCCCGCCCCCCGCCCCATGCTCCCCGCCTCCCTCCCCTTTCCACCCCCCACCCTTAGTTATTCACAGTCTATTCCTTGTTGAATTTGTCATGATGCTATATACAGTAAATATTAACATTTGTTGAATTACTCATATAAGACATACCTTAACTATAATACTTTATTACCCCTGCTGTTGAATTAATTCCTACATACAAAAATGAGGAAATAACACCTAATTCTCCAATATGGTAAAAATTAATGACAACATTTTCAAAATATCTTGCAAATTCCTTGGAAAACAGAAATAATAGACAAATAATAAAAAATTCTGCCTCAAAAGACTGCATAGTCCAAGTAAAGTAGACAAATTTGACAAGTGCTATAAGAGGAAAGGGGAGTAATAAAGACAGGAACCTAAGGCAAGCAGATACTTGAAGGCAAAATTGACAGACTGTTAGTCGTCCCTCCAAATTCATTCTCAATATCCTTCCCAATATTTAGGTGTCCAGCTGAAGACAACAGTTCCCAGTCTCTCTTGTGCCTACCTGTGGCAACAATGAGTAAATTATCACTAGTAAAAATAGAGTGGAGAGTTGCAACTTTTAGATCAAACCCTTAAATACAGTTACCATGAAATCACTCCTCTCATTTCCTTATGGCTGAAAAAACCAGGGGTGATAAAGAGAGAACTTTGGGCCCTGGCTGGTGTAGCTCAGTGGATTGAGCATGGGCCTGTGAATCACAGGATCACAGTTTGATTCCCAGTCAGGGCACATGCCTGGGTTGCAGGCCAGTTCCCAGCAGGGGACCCACGAGAGGCAACCATACATTGATATTTCTCTCCTTCTCTCCTTCCCTTCTCCTCTAAAGATAAATAAATAAAATCCTAAAAAATATATTTAAAAAAAGAGAGAACTTTGGGAACCAGATGTTGAGAATGGTGGAGACATACCTGACAGCCTAGGTCTCTGCATGACATTGCAGCCTAGGTTTCTGGACCCTTACATGAGGGAGAAAAGACATCTATGTACTTTAAGCTACTGCATTTTTACTTCCTGCATTTTTAATTGCAGTTTAATCTTTATCCTAATGAATACAGAGGATTTCTAGGGAAGGCCTCATAAAAAGTCAACAAAGTGAGTCCAATGAAAACAGAGAACAAAAGAGGGGAAGATATTTAAGAAGACTACCATAAAAAATAGACTACCATAGAATGAAGGGAGCAAGAACATATCAAGGAATGTAAGCATTTTTAGTGAAAACACTTTAGAAAGTGACAGTACAGTGTAGATTTTTATACCTAATATAAACATAAACATTTCTAGAGATACCAAAATGGTATTTATACCTAGTAAAATTTACATTAACAATTAGTAAAAGTGTAAACATTTCTAGAGTTATCAAAATAATAGCCAAATTAATTGTCAAACAGAATTTTTCTAAAAATCAAATTGAGAATTAAGCCATTTCTCCTCATAATAGTCAATCTGCTAAGCAAAAACATATTATGACTGGTTCTCCTATCCAAAAATTATTCTAATAAACACACAATTTCTTTTTATTATTTTAAAGTTCTTTATACATACCACACAGAGTTCAAATAAAATGATTCCCAGAGACCATACATCTGACTTGGGACCAGAAGGCAATGGTTTTTCATTTGGCGTATGATCAGTGGTTTTGAAAAGTCCTTGTGCAATTACCTCAGGTGCCAAATAGGATGGATACCTATAATGATAGATTAAAAAGTTAATAATTATTATGAACTCCAAAAGGGGAAAGAAGAACATTTTATCATTGACAACAGTATTTACTACTTTGAATAATAGGAAGTCAAAGTATTTTTAAAATCTATAAAAAACTAAGACTCTCCATTCCTGTACTCCCGTTACTCATACATATTTATGTGTATGTAAACTGGACCACCCGTCACCATGGTTCCACAAGACAGCACACTATACACACTACTCTGTACCCTTTTTATTCACTTATAGAGATCATTCTGCAACAATAAGTGTAGATTTTCCTCATTCTTTCTGAAAACTGCCAATAATTTTATTGTATTGAGGTTCTTAATTTATTTGACCAAATTCTGATGAAGAACATTTTGGAAGTTCCATTCTTTTTCTAGTATAAATAATGTTGAAATGAATATGAATATTTCATTTCCTACAAATGTAGGCAGAGATGACAAATTTCTAGACGTAGCACTACAAAGTCGTAAGGTATATGTATTTAAAGCTTTGATATATATCACCAACTTGCTTTTCCAGATTGTATCAATTTATGTTCTTATAAGCAAAACAAGAGGGTGACAATTTCCCTTTACCTTCACCAACATAAGTTTTCTTGAAAACTGCTTTAGTAAGTACTGTAGTGAGTAAATATTTACTATAGACAGAGTATTAATCATGAATAAGTTATAGAAAATAAAGCTCTGATAAATACCTGTGTATTTACCAAGCAGCTTAAGTAAAGAATACCTTATTATCACTAAATGTCTACTTCTGCTTCTCCCTGTGTCCCCCTGGTGTCCCCCCAAAAGAAAGAGACAGCTAGAAATTTGCTATTTATCATTTTCTTACATTTCTTTACAGTTCTACCATATAGGTGTACTCCTGAGTACATTTAGTCAAACATATTTCTAAACTTTATATTACTAGACAGTATTCTTTTGTGATTTGTTTTTTCAACCCACATTATTTATTTGAAAGTCATCCATATTGTTGCATAGAGCTATGCTATTAATTTTCCTTCTATTTTATGAATATATAACTTACTTATCCATTCTAATATCAATGGTTATTTAACTTGTTTGCTGTCTTTAAAAATATTATAAAGTATTGCTCCTCCATGGCCAGTGTGATTCAGATGCTTGGAGCAACGTCCTGCAGACCAAAAGGTAGCAGGTTCAACTCCCAGTCAGAGCACATACCTAGCTTGCTGCGGGTTGAATCCCCAAACTGATGTTTCTCTCTCTCTCATAAATGTTTTGCTCACTCTCTCTCCCTCCCCTTCACCCTTCATCTCTCTTTAAAAGGAACAAAACAAATGTCCTTGGGTGAGGATTAAAAAAATAAAAATGAAAATTATATACAATGTACTATGTACAATGTATATCTGCATAAGTTTCTCCAAGGGTATAAGCCAAGAATTGAATTTCTAAGCTATTTTAAATTTTTTATGCTATTGGGACAAGGTTTTTTGAAAGGCATTGAATAAATCTGTATTCCCACTAACAGTTTATTACATTTCCTATTCTTTAATTCTTCTACAACACATAATAGTGACAGGCTTTTTAATATTTGACAATTTGGTGTATGAAACCTGTATTTCATTGTGATTTTAATTTGCATTTCCCTGATAAGAAGACTGAGGCATGTTTTCATGTTTATTAGATATGTAAGTGTGCTATTCTCTGACATTCCTGTTCAAGTATTTTTTTCTTTATTTTTCTCTTCAATATTATTTTGTATTTAAGTTTCAGAGATACAGCATAGTGGTTAGCTAATCATATATTTTACAAAGTATTCTTCACGATATTTTCAGTACACAACTGGCACCATACAAGGTCTGTCTAGAAGGTATCCGGCCATGGAGTGTGAACACTAGTGACATTTATTGAAGAAGATACAAGGTACAAGAAACATTGTACATAGGACAGTGACACCTCAGTCCCCTTCCAAGTAGGCACCTTGGGACCTCACACAGTTCTGCCAACTGCAGCATGATTTTCCTCCTGCTTGGGTGGCAGAAACCACAAGATAATTTTGGCACAACATTTCATGCCAAGATCCTGCATCAAAATCTCGGACACAGTAGCTTCTGGAATCCCCAGATCAGATTCTAGTTCTCGCACTGTGAGTTGCCGACCTTTGTTGACCATAGCCCATACATGTTCAACCTTCTCAGGTGTTCTGCTTGTTGCAGGCCTTCCAGAACGTGGGCCACTCCAACATATTCTCAACCACCTTTGAAGTGTTTGTACCACACTTTCATTTGTGCTGCACTCACTTCATTACCCCCTGAAAGCCTCCTGAATCACCTGAACAGTTTCTGTGGTGGAATGTGCAAGCTTAATACAAAATTTGACGCAGATGCTTTGCTCTACTTGCTCAGTCATTTTGAATGTGATGACCACACAGTGCACATGCTCACCCAACAGCACCTACCACCCTCCTGACCAAAGCAGTGAAGTCCTCATTGCTCATGCATGCACGTTCCAGTCCATTTTTGTGGCTGCCAGGTTACGTGGACAGCATGCAAACCATTCTCCTTATACTAACAATGGCTGGGCTGCTTCTGGACAGAACTCATGCATAGTTATTACAATTTTATTGACTATATTCCATACGCTACACTTCATATCCCCTGTGACTGTTTTTTAACTATCAGGGTTTACTTGTTAATCCCTTTACCTCTTTCACCAAGTTCCCCAAGCCCCCTCTATTCTGGCAGCCAGTCTGTTCTCTGTGTCTAGAAGTCTGTTTCAATTTTGTTTGTTCATTTATTTTGTTATTCAAATTTTACATATAAGGGAAATCATATGATATTTGTCTGTGTTTGACTTACTTCCCTTAGCAAAACACCCTCTAGGTCTTTATCCCTATCTCTGTTAAACTGTTGTGCTGTGGTTCCCAATACCACTGCCACATTTTGAGACTCACCAGGACAAATAAAACTAAGCGTACAGATGCACTCACAGCCAGGATTTCCCCCCTGCATTTTCTTTTTTAAAAAATTATTTTATTGTTGTTCAATTACAGTCGTCTGCATTTCCCCCCACCACTCCATGAAACCCCATCCAAATGCCCCTCCCTCCCTTGCTTCCACCCTTCCCCTTGGTTTTGTCCATGTGTCCTTTATAGTACTTCCTGAAAACCCTTTTCCCCTCTGTCCCCTCCCCCATCCCCTCTAGCTATTGTCAAGTTGTTCTTAATTTCAATGCCTCTGGTTATATTTTGTTTGCTTTTTTGTTGTTGTTGATTATGTTCCAGTTAAAGGTGAGATCATGTGGTATGTGTCCCTGAGCACCTGACAGCCAGGATTTATTACAGTGACAGAGTAAGAATATATAGCTGAATAACAGGGAAAAAAGATAAACAGGGAATCTGTAGGAACCTGTTTATGTAGGATTCCTTCAGCTCTCTCCCTCCTATCAGAGGTCATATAGAACACACTTTTCCCCAGCAAGAAACATGCAGAAACATGTATGCAATGCTCTGGCCAGGAAAGCTCCTAAAAGTCTCAGTGCCCAAGGTTTTTATTGTTAACTGGTCATATAGGCATCTTCAGCTTAGCACACACCAAAACTCAAGACTCCCAGAAGGAAAGTCAATGTTCTGCATAAACCACATTCTTTACACAAACAAGCACAGGAAAACAGCCTTATTAGTTCAGAAGCCATAGGATCAAATGCTTTTGAAATTGAAGTTCCCATGTGCTAGTCAAGGACCAACTATGCCAGGAGGACTCAGTTTCTAAGGAGAGCTGTGACCTGCTTGCTATGTTAACCCTTACTCCATAGTTGCTTGTGTTTCTATTACTGTTTTGAGAAAGTTCTTTATAATTCTGGACATTAATTCCATTTTCATTAATTATAACTTAAAATCATTTCCGCCATATTCTGGCTTGTCTTTTCATTCTATTTTTGGTATTTGCTTATAAATGAGAAGTCCTTAATCTTTCAAATTAATTTAGCTTTTCTCCCATACTTAAGTGATTTTTTTATCTTGTCAAATGATCTGTGTTATTTTCTAAAAGTTTGATAGTTTACCTTGCATATTTAAGTTTCTTAGTTCAACTGGAATCATTTTTGCATATTGTATAATGTTATCTTTATTCATAATAAATAAGCAATTGAGCCCTGTTTCAAATACTGAACATTATTATACTATTTTTAGTCTATAACATTATACAATAATTACTGATAAATGTTATGACAAGCCCTCCCAACACACACATATACTTTAATTTATCTTCAGGAGTGCCTGGGTCCTCTTCAGATGTTTGTTCTCTCTCTCTCTCTCTCGCTCTCTCTCTCTCTCTCTCTCTCTCTCTATATATATATATATATATATATATATATATATATACACACACACACACACACACACACACACACATATTAGGATTATCCCGTAATATTTCTCCCTCTCTCTCACACACACACAATTGGAATTTCTACTGAAATTAGATCAAATGTTGACACAGGTTAGGGAGAACTGGCCTAATTCCAACATTGACCCTAACTATCTATGAACATGATAGATCCATATTTATTTAGGTATTTCAAAAAAGATGCATTCTTTTTTCACAAAATTATTGATTATACCTCATTATTCTTGTTAGGTAACTTCATATTTTCTGCCAATTTATATATTTTTTTGTTTAATTTTGTATCTAGCAACCTTGCTACACTTTTATTCTAATAATTTTTTGAGGACTCTTTTGAGTGGTTTTTATAGATAATCAAGTCATCTGTTAATAATGATACAAAATAACAGGATGTGACATTTAATGTTACAATAATACATTTAAAATTACAATGCAGTAAGTAAAATTTGTACTTAAACATTTTATCTGGTATCCCAGAGGAGTCTCAGGGTTAATGTCAGAGCAGCTTAGCACTCAACAAAAGAGGCGGCGCTAAGGGGGCAGACTCGGGGGGCACGGAGGGCTACCGGGCGTGGGGGCGGCCCTGAGGAAGGATCACGGACGTGTGAAGGAGCGTACACGTAGCACAGTAAGGGGAGAACAAAGAGCGGGAGGCATATGTGGGAGAGAGAGAGAAGATCAGAATAGGAAGAAATGTGGGACTTTGTACATTGTGTTAAGAAATCTGGATTTTTATTCTTTAGCACTACACTGTCCAACATGGTAGCCACTAGCCCCATGTGGCTATTTGAAATATGGCTAGAATAATTTGAAATGTACTGTAAGTATGAAAGTATACACTAGATTTGGAAGACCTGTAGGAAAGAAAAAGAGTGTAAAATATCTCAACAATTTTTATATTGATTACTTATTAAAATATAATTTGGGGATATGTAAGTAAAATAAAATATATTCCCAAAACTAAAAAATGAAAGGTCCCTAAAAAATCCTAAAATGTATAGCATGATAACTTAAATAGCAGTGAATTTAACCATTCATTACAGATTTGATAGAATTTGTCTGAGAGTCTGGTCTTGGCATCTTCTTGGGAAAGGCAACTTTTTCTACACCTTCTGTAGTTGGTGTTGTCAGCTTTTAAAATACTCTTTGGGAACTTTGGAAATTTGTATTTTTTTCTCCAATCAACCATTTCATTCTAATTACTATTCATGAGAGTTTGATATTGTTTAATTTCAGTATATTTCACTGAACATAAATATTAGTATTTATCAAGTGCAGGGAAATGCTTAGGAGAAAAATTCAATGGTAAAATATAAAGAAATTGGTGAGAAAATCATATTACATTAAAAAACTCTTCCTATACGACTAAAACTCTTTCTGATAACTTCATTTTGTGCATAATACCATGAACCTGAAGTTGACCTGCTGAGACAGAAATGAATTTCTCCTTAGTAATCCCCACAGTATTTTGTTAGTATCTTTCTTATTGTTCTCTAGTGACTGTCAGCTACTTATTTTACCTGTTCTGTATTTTACGTAAGAGGCTATACACAGCATGTAATATTATACATTTTGAGGTTTTTATGTTTATATTTTTATTTTTATTTTTAAAATATTTTATTTATTTATTTTTAGAGGGGAAGGGAAGGAGAGAAGGAGAGAAATATCAATGTATGGTTGCCTCTTGTGAGTCCCCTGCTGGGAACTGGCTTGCAACCCAGGCATGTGCCCTGACTGGGAATCGAACCGCAATTGTCTGGTTTGCAGGCCCGCGTTCAATCCACTGCGCTACACCAGCCAGGGCTGTTTATATTTTTTAATATACAAACATTTACCTCTCATATAAATAAACTCCTTGAGGGCACTGATGTACCATTCCTTTTTATAAATCCTCAGCCACTAGCAATGGCTCAGTATATTTTTGTTAATAAAAAGAATATTTATTTTATTTTTTATTGAATTTATAGGGGTAACACTGGTTCACAAAACCATACGGCTTTCAAGTGCACAACTCAACAAAACACCATCTGCACACTGCATCAGGTGCCCTCTGCCCAAAGTCTCTTTCTGCCCCCATTTGTCTCCCCTTTGCCCACCTCCACATACACCCACTCCTTTTTCCCCTTGCTGTCACCATACTGTTGTCTGTGTCTGTATGTTTTATATGCATATATATTTTTTGCTTAATCCCTTATCAAAATGCCAGTTAGGACTGCCTTAGAGACAACAATTTAAAAAGCAGATCATACATAAGAGGCAGACCTACTAACAGTTGTTAAATTTGAATCTTGCTGACTGGACACAAAAGAAAAGACAATATCTTCAGAATATAAATGAAAAATGAGTGAACTTCTGTCTGTTGCATGTGTGTTTAGCCTTTTCTTCATTTATTGTCAAGTTCAGTCATGAGCACAACCATCTAGATATTTTTTCTATCTAGATTTTCTGATTCAATGATATTAGATTATTATGTCACACTGCAATAATGATGCTAATCAAAATATACTTAGGCATATGTAACATCTATGTAATAAACGCCATGTAGGCACTCACTTATTACTTCCATTTTTTTCCTGTGTGTTTCTATAGACACCTTCTCACAGTACAATTGTCAATACTTCTTACTTACTTGTAAAATACCAGCCAATTAAGTCAGGGAGCATAACTTAAATTTAAATGGGCAAATTAGGTTTTTCTCTTTCATTTTATTATCATGAGAATATTAACATTTTCTTTTAATTTCTCCATGTATTTCTCTTGTACACAAATTTGTATTAGGTCATTTTACCCTAAGATATTACAGTGCGCTTCTAAAGAGTATGGGATGTCTCTGGAGACAGCTGAAGTCTAGTAGAAATGGTACTAGAATTGACATAGGAATGCCTGTGGTCTACATTTCAGTCCTAGCACATATTGCATGTATAATTTGGGCTTCTTAATCTGTAAAATAGAAATAATACTGCCTACCTAATTAAACTGTTACAAATATTTGTGAATATATATGTGTAAATACACTAATAAAACTAGAAAATGTGTCAAAAAAGCAATGTTGTACTTTTATCATAAATGCCATAACATGTCCAGAAAAAGTGGCCATTTTTAATCCTGATTTCCAGCACATCTAACCCCAAAAGTAATAGTATGAGTAGTAAAAAGTCAAGGAACACTGTAAGTAAATTACCTAAAACCCTGACTGGTGAGCTCTAGAAGCATAGAGGTAGCCCTTGCTTCAATCAAGGGCTGATTAAATTAATAAAAGCAGTGAGCCCTAAGATTGTTTTTTAATGTAGAATATCTCTTTGTAACAAGTATCTTTTCTTTAACATAGCATTTTAACACCCAAAGACAATTACCAGAACCTTGCAGTATGACTGGCGAGGTCAATATAAGTGGCTTTCAGCACCTGTTTGAAGTTTTAACAACGTATTAAGCTACTGGCCTGCTAAAATGAATGCCCAATTCTAACTCTTTATAATATTTTAAAACAGATGTTAACATTTTACTTTGTTATTCCTCAATGTTCATCTTCCGAATCAACTGAAACCTTCTTCTGTTATAAATATTTTCTTTCATGCCTTAGCTTTTTGATCACTTTATTTTTCCTGGCTAATGTTTCACATTTTGCTCTTTGATACTTTCTGTTCAGACCCTTTGGGTCGAAGACTTCAAAGTAAGGCAGACCAAATGGCAATGTAAGGCCAGTTCCACCCAAGCATTTTCAATTCGAATGGAGCTCAGAAATGCTTGATATGTTTTAAGAAAAATCACTTCCTTTTTTCTGTTTATCATCATACCCTAAAGGACCTTTAAATAGAAGTCATTAAATAGACCTTAAAATTGAAGTCATTCTTGTTTACGTTATGGTTTTGGAGTTCTCTGTCACACAAATTAATTTAGACGAAACAAAGGAGCAGCAGGAATCATGTTTATTTACTATAGCTCCTCAAAGCTACTTCAGAAGGTAATTGTCATATATGATGAAGATACCAAAGTTTATTGTGAACTTAGCTCTATTACATTCAAAACTTGTTTTTAAACAAATAGTTAAGAGTATTTTTATAAAACACTGTTTTAGTGCTTGTAACAATTATTTGTTGCCTATGACAAGTTTTGAAATGCAGAACTTTAAAATTATGAATTTATGTGCCTTCATAAGTAGGCTATCAAGACAAACAAAAAAATACCAATAAACCTTGAACCTCTTGAAGACAAGAATATACTTTATTAATTTTGCATATTCAGCAGGCAGAAGAGAAGATGCTCAATAAATATTTTCTTAATAAATAAAGGAAAGAATGATTAAACAGTTTACTTTATTTATTTTTTGTTGTATTTTTTTCAATTACCATTCAGTCCTCTTATGCCCCCGACCCCTCCCTGCAATAACCATGTTGTTGTCCATGTCCGTGAGTCTTTTTTCCTTTTTTTGCTCAATGTCCTAACATATCTAGTTTTGGTAAGAAACTTATAATTTAACTTTTAAAGATAAAAGGGTAATTTATAAATGAGATCTTTTTAATAACATATAATTAACTTTTAAAGCAGAAAAATATTCCATGATTCCAAACCATAATTCTCAGTAATGAGATGATAAAACTAACTTTAGAGAGTTTAAAACAGCAAAACATAAATGGGTACTATTAAAAACAATCACCCAATAACTAAAAAGTATGATGAAGGTTCATAGCTTATATAGTTGTATTATATCAAATTAATTTCTTGGTTTTGATAATTCATTTGTAAAAGAATTACATAAAAAATTCATTACTTTAGGAAATACAAGCTAAAATATTTAGGCATAAAGGCCATTTTTAGGTACTAATTACTCTTAAACAATTAAAATATATATTTATACACATATACATGTGCAGGAAGGAGACAAAAGAAAGAGGTAAAGCAAATGTAGTCAAATGTTAATATTTAGGGAATTTGAGTAAAGGGTATACAGGATTTCTTTGGACTAGTTTATAACTTCTACATACCTAAAAAAATGTCAAAATTAAAAACTCGAATAATGAATTGTATTATTTAAATGTTTAAAAAGAAACTATACAATAAAAATAACACAAAGATCTATGTAGAAAGCATACATTGGAGTACAGGATGAAAAAAAATATTCACTTTTTCTTGGAGGACAACATAAACCAGTATTTTTATATCAGAAATGACCAAATAAAGCTCTCAAACTTAAACACAGACTTTCAGGTATAGAATCTGTCCCATCACCTCTGAAATTTACAATGACTTGAGTCTTAAGATACAACTATACCTTTAAAAAGCCGGGAATTAAATTCACAAACAAAAAAAATAATATGAGAGCAATTTTTCTCAGTCTTTTAAGGACATACATAAGAATCTTGTCAGGATTGTTGCTTCACATTTATTTAATTCTGAATTAAATAAAATTAATTTGTGAACAATATAAAGTCAGCCAGGTCAGTAATGTGCCAGCCTGTCCGCCAACTCAATGAAAGATCGACATCAGGGCACTGGCAGGTGCTGGGAAAATTCGCTGTGCGCTCTTTTAAAAGTATTTGAAAAAGTAAGGCATGTTAATAAAAGCTAGTTGTATGTCAACAAGTAATGTCACAAATAATTAACAAAACACACACTTTATCAAAGATTACAAAGTTTAGGACAGAGCTCAAAGAAAACATATTCTTACCCAATTGGAAAATCAACATCCTCACCATGAGCTGTCATGTGATAAAGTCCAAATTTAGATAATTTAACGTGTCCCTACAAAAATAAAGGAAGAAAATTATTCTAAACTGTGTTAATATTACTGGCAGGGAAAATCATCATTATACATTTTATAAATAAAGAATCCATCATATAGTCAGACACACTCAAATATATTTATAATTTTATTAAAAATTACTTCCCAAGATTTAAAGTCTGCTTTACATTTCTTAAAAATATAATCTATGCATGTACATATATACATATATGTAAGTATGCACATACATGCATGTATATATGTCTGTACACACACAAACGTAAAAATTTTTGCTGTTTATATTTTCTAAGCTTTTTGATAAAGTGAATAGAAGCCAAAGTCTTTGCATCTGCCTTGAATCCTTGCTTAGAATATTTTGTGGTAAGTTTTACAAAATATTTTATTCAGTGAGTTGCAATTCCATTCACAATATTATAATTTAACCCTGCCATGTGAGTTCTTAACTGGAAAGACCAGGCCCCAAATCATCAAGACATTAGTGAATCTGCTAGATTTCCAACAATTTTTGATATTGTTTGAGAATAATCATAATTATCACAAAACTGAAGTTCCTAATAAAAGGCAAATATATGTTATAAATCTCTTAAATTTTCCCTTCTCTAGATGTTTAAGATTAAAAAATTAAGTTGATTTCAAAATTAGTTTGTTGTTTTTCCTCAGAACTCTATTCCCCAGAATTATGAAACATTTATATTTTAAAGCAATTCACATTGGTTAGGTACTCTACTATTATAAATATGAAACTAATAAGCACCATTTTCTCTTTTTTTGATTTTTAATGTCATAGGGTAACTGTACCAAAAGTCTGGAAAAGAATCAGAGGAAAAGAGTAATCCTATTTTCTCATGAGAACTAATGAAATTATGATTATTCCTGATAATATACCACCTTGCAACCTATAATTCTATTAGAAGGGTTGACTAGCTTCTTATTACTCATTCATAAAATTTTCAGGTGTAGAAGCAGCATTCCCAACAGAATTTTATACATATTTGTACATATTAGTACAAAAAGAAAAAGGAGCTACGTATGAACAACTGGAGGATAGGGACTGACATAAAGATGAGAAAATGCAATGCAGTTATGCTATGAGAAAAGATATTCTAGGTAAATTGAGAGGGTTTCTTTAGATACAAGCAAATTCAGAGGAGGGGTGGATTAAGGAGCTATAATACATACTTTTTTGGAAAAAAAATGAAAGGAAGACAGACATGATGTTAGAAACTGACCCCCAAGGAAAAGAAGAACAATGCATGTGAAAACACAAGGATTTATACATCTTAGACTTTTTTTATAACATCACAAGTACATCTTTTCATTATGAATATTCTGAAAATATATTCTTATCCTACCCTCTGATTACCTGAGTGGGTCTGATTTCAGTAGTTTTCAATCTCAAATAACAAGCAAATACATAGTGTATTTTTTGGCAATTACCTTTCTGTCCAAAAGTATGTTATGAGGAGACAGTGCCCGGTGTACTATGCCATGCTTGTTCATATACTGCAAACCCTGGAGTGCCTCAAATGCTATGCACAAAACCTTTGAACAGCTACAAAGGAAACAAAAAAATCACAGATCAATTAAACAGCAGATGTAGAATCTATTTTGATGAATGAAATCAGGTTTTGTGACAAAATTTAAAGTTATATTTTTATTGTTCCTCCTCTACTCAGAGAAAATAAAGACCACACATTTTCTAAAATGGCCAATTGTACATATTTTGAATTTTATGACTGCAACAGTATTCATCTGACAAAGATCCTTCAGTTTCCTAAAAAGTACTCTAAAAGCACCTTTGTTCTTTCCAGGAAGAGAATTTTGGCTTTTCCAAATTATCAGGAAATATGGCTAAATCAATGAAAAACATCTATCTTGCTCAAGACAAAAACAGTCAGGTCCTTGAAAAATAGCTACAGTACATTTTATGGTAGATAGACATGATTTTACTTTCCATATTGATCCACAAAACAACCTATGTACTTTGTGATTTATCAAACATTTTTTTTACCTGTTATCCTATTTCCTCTAAGCCATCTTCCGCAGGGATGCCTGGTTTCTTTCTCTCTCTTCCTCTCAACTTTTTTAAAAATTAAACATCATTCATGTAGGGAGTTAGAAATGATATACAGAAAAGTAAGGGAGACTCATTGAAACCTGGTGCCCCTCCCAACAATATTAACATTTTGGTACAGGCTTCCTTTCTACCCATGTTTTTACATTTTGAATTGACTTAAAAATTGATTAATATTTGCTGGTAACCATTAAAAATATTTCAGGGGGAATAGGGGAAGGATTTAGAGGAACATATATAAAGGATACATGGACAACAACTGAGAAGGGTGGAAATGGGAGGGAGGGGGGAGCATGGGGGGTGGGATGGGATGGGAGTAATAGACAGAAAACTGTACTTGAAAAATAATTAAATAAATTAAAAAACAAAAAAAATCAGTTTTAAAAGAGGTATAAATAACAAGTCAAGTAACAAGAGATAGCGGAATTACTAAAAAATAGTCCATTGAAAAGCAGGCACAACTATAGGACAAAAGGACAAAAGCAAAAGGAACAACTGGAAGACAACTAATAGGTTTTAATTCAGATGTATCAATCATTATATTAAATATAAATTATGTAAAGTCACCAATTATAAAAGGATTACCAGAATGGATAAGACTTAAAACATTTATATTCAGACTACAAGAAACCCACACTAAATAAAAGACAAATTAAAAGCACAAAGATGAAATAGCAGATCACTAATTGTGATGGGCTTGGGGAAGGGGAAGGGTTGACTACAAAGGAACCGAAAGAAATTGCACAATGATGGACTGTTCCATTCTTAATTTTGATGACAGGTTCATGACTGTGTTTGTGCATCTGACCTTCTGCAGGTTTGAATTGTGTATTAAAAGGGCAAATTTTAAGGTATATAAATTACACCTCAATAAACTGATGTTTTTAAAAAGTAGGGTGAATAATAAACTTTTTAAAAAGTTGCAATATGACTGCCTCCTCTAAAAAAACATAAAAGAGAACCAGACACAAAAAACTGAAATCCCTCTCTCCTCTCATGCTGCTCTAACTCTCCAGAGGTAACCACTGTTAAAAGTTTCTGTTTCAATTTTCCTGGTGGTTAGACTTTTTTAAAAAATTTATTTCATTATTTTTCAAGTACAGTTTTCTGTCTATTACTCCCATCCCATCCCAACCCCCGTGCTCTCCCCTCATTTAACATAATTAATTAACTCTTCGTTAACTGTGCACAAGAATAAGAATAATATACTTCTATTTTTTATAATATAAATTTGCAACTTATATTATTCTTACCTTATCTTATTTGGTAAATAAGATCTAAAAAAACCTGGCCCTTCTTTCCTCAAGGCGAAACAAATAAACAAGTGAATACATAGTATCACATGTCGTGATTAAGTGCTCAGGACAAAAAAGTAGGGAAGAGAAGAGAGGCCTCACTACAAAGATAATATTTATGCAGACATCTAAAAGTCAAAAAGACGTACAGCTCTCTTGGAAATGTGTGCTTCAGGCAGAGGGCACAGTAAGCAAGTCCTCAAGGGGGGAGAGTACACAGCAATTCAAAAGGCAGAGGCCACTGTACATCATAGAGGAAAATGAGTAGGACACTTTAAAACATGGCATGTCTTCAAATGCCTTATGCTTGCCTTTAAAGTTGGAGTTTCTCCATTTTCTTTGAGTATTCTCCGTTAATGGTGAGAAGCCTAATGTCAGACATATTCTGATTTTGTTGCAGATACCATGTTATTCCTCCTTGGAGGCTTTTGGGATAGTTTTCTGCTTTATCCATAGATAAAATTTAGCGCAGTATGTCTAAAGTATGGGCACTTGTGCATTTGTGCTGGTAAGCATTAGGTGCTTAGACTCATGTGCCATTAACACAGAAACATTAATAATGAAAAGGTGATTTGTTATGTCTTTTATTATTTTCTCATTCCACTACATCTTGTTGAAACTACGGTGTGCATATGAAGATTGGATCTGTTTTCTTTCTGTTTTATTTACCATGAGGATGGCCTTCAGCCCGATGTACTCTACTATTTAGTCCCTCTAGTTTTTCCTTTTCATTGGATCATGTCCTCTGGTTAAAAATATGTTATTCTTCTGAGTCTAAGGACAGTTAGAATTCTTTTATTCAGGAAGCAAAACAGTGTATCATCTTCATTTCCTCGGGTTAATTGTTTTCTCCCTCTTGGCTCTCTTTCTTAAACTGATTTTTCCTTCAACTGTCTGGTAATTTCTGATTATCACTCATATTTTAAAATAAAGCAATGAATTGATATTCTCCATAAAGTTTGTAAAAAACAAAAAGTTACTATTCATGAAGAATGCTTATTAGAACCGACCTGTAAACTATTTTTTATCAATAGTATGTTCCATACTAAAGTTCCACATAGCCACCCCTAAGCAATCAGAGAATGTTCGAAACAAAAACAATTGGAATTTTAACAGAATTTTCACTAAAGTCCTCAAAAAAAAAATCAGTCATGTGAAGGAAATAAAAAATAAAAATAAAAATCAGTCATGTGATTCCA
This sequence comes from Sturnira hondurensis, assembly GCF_014824575.4. Lineage (NCBI taxonomy): Eukaryota > Metazoa > Chordata > Mammalia > Chiroptera > Phyllostomidae > Sturnira > Sturnira hondurensis. The sequence continues at coordinate 9,191,507 of NW_028093845.1, read as the reverse complement.
AATTTAAAAAACAACTATAATCACATCGATAAATATGTGAATATGAAAGAATGCAAACCCTCCCCCTCCTAACAACAAAACAAAACAAAACCAACTTTCCTTAAGATCGATTAACAAGTGAAATATAACCACTTAGTTTTTTGAGCTCATTTGGTTCTGTCCTATGAGTCAAATCTAAAGTAGTAATCCTTCTTGACCTTATTCTTTTCTCCCCCCTCCTTTCTCGCTTCTTGCCTTTCTCTCTCTCTTTGAAGAGACAAACTTCATAAAATCTTTTTTTTTGTTGTTTGTTTTGGTTAATATTTTATTGGCTAAAATAAACATTAAGTTTATTTACATTAAGTCAGTTGGTTATAACTTAACCTAGTCATTTTGCTTTGGTTCATTGTCTAGTCCTGGGAACATATGAAACAATTTAGTCTCAGATTCAGGTCATCTTGTCAACATCGTACTGTCTAGGTTTGTTCATTTAATGATCTGAATTCTGCCTAGGTATAAGTACTCTCATTATGAATGTGCCTAGAACCTAATAGACTATCCAGAGATTCCTAATTCTAAAGTGGGGGCAAATATACACTTTAAAACAGATGACCCAGCCCTTCCTCTTTGGCTAGTTATGAATAACTTTGCAAGGAATATCCTTTTCCCTTTAATCCAGTTGTATTGCTGAAAAGTGAATTCCTACTCATATTTAGGGAACCGTGACCCTGCTAAGCACTTGGCCGCGATTTTTCAGATACAGTATGTCCTGTCATCCCCACAACCACCGAGGGAAGCAGACACTGTTACTACTCCCAGTTAACAGATTGGGAGATTGAGGTTTAGAGAAATTGGATAATTTGTCCAAGTTAACACAATAAATAGCGAAGACAGGGTTTGAACACGCATGATCTACCCAGGGCTTCACTCTACAAGTAATTTATAATTTTTGACACCACTATCATTTTCCCTCTTTTTGAAAACATTAAATCTGGCAAAACTTTGGTGAATCAAGAAAGACACTTTTACATATAACTAGTAAAAATTAAAGTGTTAGATTCCCTTAATGGAAGGTGTTTTTTAACTCGGACTTCATGCATAGAATTTAGGGGATCCAAACTTCGTAAAATCTTTAAAGCTGGTGTTATATTTAGCTGTGACACTAGAGGACCTCAGCTGCACATTACTTAAAAGAGACATCCTTCTCATGAAAATTAAAACCAAACCTTTAGAGTGACTTTTCTCCATTAAAAGAGTTCTAAAGCAGCTGGACACAGAAGACCATGTTCTGGTTTCTCTAACTGATTGCTAATTGATTATAAGATATAATTGGAAAATATTTGCAAGTCAAAAAGCACATTCATGCTATTTTCAAGCTGATGAGCACACACATTGAAATAACTTTTAAAGACTCAAACAAAAAAACTGAAGCTCACGGCATAGTTTTTCTCAGCTATTACTTCAGATGACATATACATTATAGTTAATGGACTCAGATCTCTTCAGTTCAAATCAGACAGCACATCAGACTTGCTTTCTAACTTTTTGTACTTTCAATACTTAATTTTATTTAAAAATAAAAGGTATAAGGATGAAAAATATTTTATATAATTAGAAGAAATCAGTATTTGCGAAATATTGCATATTTACTTGTTTTAAAGCTTTAGTCTTTAATATTGCAAAAAACTTGTATCATAAAACCACTTAAATATTATTTTGAACTAGCTAATACAATTATAGAGGAACAGCAAGGTAAAAAAAATATATATGCCCAGTAATTCTACGTTACAGTTTAACTCAAAATGGACTGTAGAAGAGTTAGGTTAAAAGTATGTGATTTACACAATTAAAATTACTCATTCGTTGAAAACATCTCTCTCCTTCTAGTCTCTCTTTCATATTGAACAAAGAATGAACCACTGTATAATAAGTAAAATATAATTTCATTGATATTTGGCTAAAATTGTGAATTAGATTAATTTGTTCAGACAGATACCTGCATTTTTTTTTGTTCAAAGATACCAGTACTTGTTAGTATTTATTATTTTAATTGAGTTCACATTAAATCTGTATATTATCTAGGACAACATCTTTGTGAATTTGAGTTCTTCCATTCCAGAAAAATAGATGTATTTCTATTTGTTCAATCCTACTTCAGTGTCTTTCAGAAGTTTTTATTATTTTAAATAGTTTTATGGTGGCATAATTGATAAAAATTATACATAATGCATACAATTTAATAAGTTTGGACATATATATACACTCACGAAACTATCCCCACAATCAAAGTAACAGACATATCCATCACCTCCAACAGTTTCCTTGTGTCCTTTGTGTGTGTGCAAGGTCAGAATAGTGAATAGTGTAAATACACATAAGAAAACACTCGGTAAAAATCAGTGAGGATAACGAATTTTGTCAGACTGAAAACACACCACATAGATTCTCCTTTATAACTCAAATGGAAAGCGCAGTCTAGTGGCGGAAGTTCAGACATAAGGCCAGGAAACTCTGTCACTGATCTACTACGCTTGAAGTGCTTGAAGAATGTTCCAAGTTCATCTTGCCTCATGTTTGCAAATTTATAAACTACAACACCAAACAGGGTTAAATAGAGATCAATGAGCAATTGGCTCTGTACAGAGTCCTGATCCTCTTAAAACCAAAACGAAATAATAATAAAAAAAGAAGTCATGTAAGTCACTCTCAAATAAAAGAACAAAAACAACAAAACTCAAGGTCTTTTAATAGACTATATAATGCAGTAAGACCTCACTTAACATCATCAATATGTTCTTTGAAATTGTGACTTTAAGCAAAACAACACAACAAAACCAACTATTCCCACAAACTAATTTGTATAAACAAGTTAAGTTCCTACAGCATATTTCTGGCCACAAAAACATCACCAAACTTCTAAATAAATACTCAAAACACTTCTAATATTTTTTAAAGATTTTATTTATTTATCTTTAGAGGGGAAGGGAAGGAGAGAGGGAGAGAAATATCAATGTATGGTTGCCTCTTGTGCATCCCCTGCTGGGAACTGGCCTGCAACCCAGGCATCTGCCCTGACTGGGAATCGAACCACGATCATGTGGTTCACAGGCCCAAGCTCAATCCACTGAGCTACACCAACCAGGGCAAAATACTTCTAATATTAAACATTTAAATAAATGTGAGCTATGAATCTATTTAAGAAAGATTAATTAAAAGAGGTAAACTAATTATTTTCCAATCTGTTAATTCCTGCTCAGGGTCACAGGTGGCTGAAGCCTATCCCAGCAATTCAGGGCATAAAACAGGAACCAACCTTGGATAGGACGCCCTTCTATCACTTCCATTTTCTAATTTCTCTGTAAGAATAAAATCACGATTTGATAAGCAGGACTGTAGGACCCTGAGGTGGGGTATTTCTGCCTGGTCAGTGTTTCCTTTTCCTAAGAAGCAAATGTTCCACCTGAGCCTGGATGACAACACTCCACACCTTCTTTTACATCGGGGGAGATTTTACTTGCACCTCAGAAGAAAAACAAAATGCTAACCTCCCAAAAAGTGACAAAAGCACTTTGTGACTGCCATCAGGAGATAGACAGAAAACATACAAATGCTCTTACTCTATTGCTACACAGATACATTTTGTGCATGGAGAGTCTCTTCACTTAACATGATACAACTAACAGAATTGTAGTTTTGGATGACAAGAAAAGCAGTGTAGAAAGGCAAACAGTTACATACAAAAGCATAAACACAATTACCTTAAATTTCAGCTTGCAATAAGGGTAGTTTGACATATCCAGATAAATTTTGTGATTTTTGGCACAGTAATATTGCCAAACACTCCACAACTCTTCGCAAGCTTTGTTTGTGAAGTCCAAAAGTGGCATGACATTCTCTGCGCAGTGAACATTTTCTCCCCCACTACCATCCCATTCACTAGGTGGGCAACAACAGCAGGAAAGAGACAAAGCAAGGAGACCAACACAGAGATGGGATTCTCCTGGTTACAAGGTACTCCGTCAACGAAGATAGCTCACATAGCCTTCACGTGCATTGCTTGCTATAACTCTATCTACTTACCAGTCAGCAATCTCTCTAAAGGCTGGGACTTTATATTTTCATCTCCAGACTCATGTCCAGTGTCTGAAACATATGTGTACTTAATATAGAAGTATAAAATGAATTAAGTCATAATTTATCATTATAAAAGGCTGTCTGTTCCACAGACAATGCTTATTGACAATATAAAATAATCATTTAGTACATTATAATAGTTATAATAATAGCACTATCACCACTACTGCTACTAATAGAAAACATCTGTATTATATCAAGTGCTATTATAAATAATTCACATCTATTAGTTCTATTAGTAATTAATATTCTTCCCACTATCTCAGAAGGGAAGAAATGGAAGCACAGGGGGGTAAAGTGATTTACTCGAGTGAGTAAGTAGTGGAGTTGAGATGCCAGCCTAGCAGCTTGGTCTTAGAGACCACATCCTTAACGGCTATAATAGTGCCTCTTCGTGCCTACTGACAGAATGAGCAGTGAAGTCGAATGAGAGAATTTGAGCTCTAGCTACAGCACTGCAGCAGGCAGTGACAAAGTCAGTGCTCTAGGCCTTGGTTACCAGGCAGTAGATAAATCTACTGTCTCCCTTCCTGACATCCTTGCCCGCTTCTCCCCATGATAACTTAATATTCATTTCAGATTCCATCTCTCTCATGCATATCCACTTCATATACCCTGACTTGGAGTGGAAATGTGACTTAGGCTTGTCAGCCACTTTCTCTGGCCACAGTAATTGTTCTTAAACTGGTGTAACTGAAAGTCTCAGGACTTGAATAGCAATCCATAAAAACGGCTTGCTCCTTCCTGGAAAACTGAGAGGATATGGAGTGAGAGTTAAATTCCTCATAGGAGCCTAAGTCTCCTCACACATCAAATGGAAGTAATAGTAGTAAACTATATCACAGGGCTCTTATAAGAAAGAAGATAAGCATTATAGAGTACTTAAGAAAATGTGTAGCACAAAGTTATTACACAAAATTTTGACAATTATGTTCTTAGCACCATCATATTTGTTCAGTCCTTCCCATTTGAATTCCTGTATAGTTTAGAATAAAGAAATCATTTCTAATTTAAATTTTGCATTTACACAAATAATAGGTGGCTGAGAAGGCCAACATGGAATAATAAGTAACACGCCCCATGTGTATTTCTTTTACGACATGCAGTTTTCTTTTCCCAATTCAGCTACTGCACAAGAGAACCCCTTCTGCCGTAACGATGGCAACAGATTTTCATCAAAATGAAATCAGTTGTGCTGGTTTCCTTGTCTGCTGAACTGAAAGGACTGGGTTCTCTGGTTTCTAGTCTGATCAAGATAACAGGGAACAAAGAAATGCCCACAAAGGCAGCAAGATAGTCTGGTAATTAATGACAGGACTCGCTGTACTTGGAAATTTAAATAGTTCATTTTTCCAAAAAACTTTGTGGTTTTTGAACCTCTCCCAAAAGCAGGTTTTGGAGTACTATTGCTCAAAGAAAGGCCACAGAATAAGAAGCCTCTTAAAGGCACAGGTTACTGTTTATGCTGCCCTGTGTTCTTGGCTCCTGACATTAGAAGACACCGGATATTCTGTAAAGCTGAGATCGCTCACTGACTAGGATCAATGACCTTAAAGTTACCGATGCAAAGCATGTAGCAAAGCAACTAGAACATAGTATATGTTTAATAAATAGGGGGGTGGGCTGGGATGGGGGGAAAAGGCAGAAAACTGTACTCCAACAACAATTTAAAAAAGTAAATATTGTGCCTTTTCCTTTTTTTCTATCCCTTCTGTTTATAAATTATACAGTTAAATGTTTTAAATTTCAAAGTACCCCACTTAAAGTATGTTCCAAACTTGTTCTTAAAATTGTTTCTAATTTCTTTACCTTAACTCCTTATATACCATTCCCTCAGTGTGTGCCAACGAACAAGAACAGCAAACACAGGCAGCAGTAAGGTGGTTACGACAGGGAAGGGGCTGCAGTGGTAGCAAAGAGAAAGGGCGGTCAATATATGGTGATGGAAGAAGATTTGGCTTTGGGTGGTGGGCACACAGTGCACTATACAGACGACACATTATAGAACTATACACTTGAAACCTGTATGCTTTTATTAACCAATGCCATCCCAGTAAATTTAAATTTTTAAAGATGGGAGGGAGAGTCCTGTGAGTTGCATGCAGCCCAGGATGGCTATGAACGCAGCCCAACACAAAATCGTGACCTTATATAAAGTACTACGAAATGTTTTTGTGATTGTGTGTCACAATCATGCATTTAATGTGTGGCCCAGTACACCTCTTCCTCTTCCAGTGTGGCCCAGAGACGCCAAAAGGCTGGATGCCCCTGGAGCTCCTAAAATTTTGTCAATTATAGACATAGATTTTCAAAGCTAACATTTAACAAGAGAAAAGGAAAAGTTTTTGTGGTAAAACTACCACACCTATGACCATGGTCTTGATCAATTTCTGTTAAATTCAGTCAGTTTCTGTTAATAAATCTTTTTAAAGAAATTTTGCCTGCTATGACACCACAGACCATAATGACTGATGTGCTAAACCATACAATGCAAATATTATCTCAAGGCTTTTTAATATTCTTCAACAAGCCTTTAATGAAATATTATCATATGATTAAGAATTACCAAAAATGACCCTCCATGTCAGGACAAATAATTATTTGAGAGGAAGAGACAAAAATCCAAAGACAGTCCTCCTTTCTCAGCTTGAATGCTTCCAGGTGAACTAGATACACCCCTCCCAACACTGCAGAGATGACGCGACCTTCTGTCCAGAAACAGCTTTAAGAAATATTGGCCAGTTATTGTTTGAGAGAACATCTAACCTCTAATTATGCCAAAATTAAAATCATTTTGGAGAGCACAGTGACATCCAGGCGAACAATTGTAAAGAAGACCTTTCGACAAGTTAATTCATTCAGATATCTGGGGATAGTCTTGCTACTTTGGTGAGTTCACTGAGCAGATGTGCTCAAATTTTAAAATTTTATGGGGGACACATTTGGCTTATTCTATGTCAGAGAAGAACATTTGACAATTTCCATTCTCAATTCTGTTTTCAGAGATAATTTCTCCCATGTTTTATTTTGGTGTCTACGAGGACTCTAATCAAGTACCCGTTCAAACAATTGATCAGATACAATCTTGCTCTCTCCTAAAAGTTCTGCTCATGCTAGCAGTTATGATGCAGCCCTCGTCCATGCAGAGACAGCATCACCCTCCGTCCAGTCAAAAATATCTGTCTCTGATTAAAACACTAAAGAATATTTATCATCCTTGACAGCAATTGGCTGTACTGGTTTTCCAACTATCTCGTCTCAAATGAGCACTGGACAGAAACTGTCAAGTTACCTTTTCTGAGGCTCATGCCCCCAGATTGGTGATTTCTGCCACCTTGTCTACCTAAACAATGTAACATCTAAGTCTCGGCGACAACAAGCTGGTGAAACCGCTCGAGATCTTAGTATTATTCAAAGACTATATTATATGACCATTTTCTATCTCATTGGAACCCCCCCCCCCCAATCTTCCAAGAGGGAGACTTAATCTAATACACTTAAGAAAGAAAATGCTAAGCAGTTTGGGTGATTTCCTACTAAATAAGCAACATATTTTAATCTTTTATTGCTGACTTTTTTATAATCCTATTTTTTAAAGATTTTATTTATTTATCTTTAGAGGGGAAGGGAAGGAGAGAGGGAAAGAAATATCAATGTATGGTTGCCTCTGTCAGGGACACACAATGTATCATGTGTCCCCTGCCAGGAACTGGCCTGCAACCCAGGCATGTGCCCTGACTGGGAATTGAACTGCGATCCTCTGGTTCGCAGGCCTATGCTCAATCCACTGAGCTACACCAGCCAGGGCTATTGCTGACATTTTTTATATTGGCCTTATTTCCTGTGACTTTGCTAACTCATTTTTCAACTCAAGGAGTTCTTTTACAGATTATCATTGACTAGAAACAGGCATACAACTCTTCCTCCTCCTATGGTTATTCCCCTCCTCCCTCCCTTCCTTCTTTTCTATCTTGCAATCTTTATACTTTATATATTTTTCTTCATCTGCTTCATGCTTGTATTATATACTATATGCTTGTGCTGCTTATACTTTTATATCCTAGCAGCAAACAATTCAAAATGAAACATAATTTTATTTATAATTCTATCAAAACATAAGGTATTTAGGCATAAAGTTAACAGAAGAACAAGAACTCCACATCATAAACTGTAAGATATTGCTGAGAGAAATTAAAGAAGACTTAAAAATATGAAGAGGAACAACACAGTCAGTAAATGAATGACTCAATATTGTTAAGATGTCAGTTGTCCCAAATTAGCTCAATGCAATCCCAATCAAGACATCAACAGACATTTTTAGAAACTGAGAAATTTATTATAAAATTTATATGTAGATGCAAACAACCAAGAATAGATGAAGCAATCTTAAAACAAAAGAACAACATTGGAAAATTTATATTTCCTGACTTCAAGAGTTACTATAAAGCTAGCGTAATTAGGACAGTATGGCGGTGGCATAAGGATAGGAAAATAAATAAATAAAACAGGATAGAAGGCCAGAAACTGACCATATAAATGGTCATTTGATTTTCAATTAAAGCACCAAAGCAATTGAATGGGAAAAGGAAAGTCCTTCAAACAAATAAAACTAGAATAACTGAATATCCATATGGCAAAAATCAAACATGACAATATACAAATATTAAATTGAGGAAGAACAAAGAACCAACATTAAATATAAAACTATCATGCTTCTAGAAGAAAACATGCAAATATCTTCATGACTTGGGAGGAGGCAAAGGTTTCTCAGAAAAGATACAAAAAGCAATAATCATAGAAGAAAAATATTGGTACATTAAAATTCATCACAAATCATTTTTTCTCATGAAGATAAATGTTAAAAATGAATAGACAAGTCAGACTGGCAAAAAATATTCACAAAATATACCTAGTAAAATATATGCATGGCGACTACAGAAAATATAAAAAGAATGCCTATAAATCAGTAACAAAAAGACAATAACCCACTTAAAAATAGGAGCAAAAATTGAACAGATATGTATGTCATGATATGAATACTCAGTAAGTACATGAACATAACATCTTTAGTCATCATGGAAATGAAACTAAAATCTATAATGAGATATCACCATACAGTGGCTAAAAGGAAAGGAACGAAAAGGCCAACTGCTAGAGAGAATATGGAGGAACCAGACCTCGCACACACCGTTAGCAGTGAGGTGAAAGGCACAACACTTCAGACAAAGGCCTGGTAGTTTCTAATATTAATCATACACCTGCCCTAAAAGGTATCTGTTGAACTGCTACACATGTACCCAGGAATATGAAAACATTTGTTCACAAAAAGGACTTCACAAGAACATTCCCCAAAGCTTTAATAGCCCAAACCTGGAAATACCCCAGGCTCATAAACAGAAAACTGCTGAACAAACGGGCGCATTCATACAATGGAATAAAAATGAATGAACTATATACAATAAATGAAACCGCATGGATGACATCTAGAAATATTAGCGTGAGTGAAAGAAGCCCTCCAGAAAAGAATATATACCATATAATTCTAACTCTATATATTACTAGAATAAACAAACCTAAGGTGAAAAACTAAGAAACATGGTTACTCTGGGAGACAGAAATAGAGTGAAAGGCAAAGATTTTCTGAGAAGGGGCATGAGGGAAATTTCTAGGATGATGACAGTGATCTCATTTTGATTTGTATTTGAGTTATATGGGTGTAGACGTCTGTCAAAATTCATCAATTAATAAAGTGTTGTACTTCACTAAATGTAAATTGTACCTAAAAAGAATACGTAAACATATGCTAATTCTAGTTAATGATATGTAGATTGGAAGATTTAGGGATGATATATCTGTGACTTAATTTGAAAAGCCTCAAAATAATAGCATGAGTTAATCACTAAATAGTAAGATGAATAAATTATGTGATAAAGCTAAAGTTGGCAAAATGTTAATTGTAGAATATTGGTATATTGTACAATTTTTTCAACTTTGCTTCCTTTGACAAATTTTTTTAATAAAATACTAACCAAGAAAAAAATTAAGTTAAGATGACACAAAGACATTTTCAGATGGCCAAAATCTGTGAGAATTTGTCAGCATGGATCTGAACTAAAATAAATTTTAAAGGAACTTTTTCAGGCTGAAGGAAAATGATACCAGATGGAAGCCTGGATCAAAACAAAGTAATAAAGAATTCAGGAAACAATAAATACATGGTTAAACCTAAAACTCTTTTTCCCTCATTCCTCAAGATAGTTAAAGAAATTGGTTAAAGCAAAAACAATAACAATGTATGATCAGTTTTATAATACATATAAAAGTTAATTTTTTTAGTAAATACAAATTCTAAAATGTATGAACAATACTCAAAAGATGTGAAAGGGAAAACAGAACCATATTGTTATAAGATTTCTCTAGTATATGTTAATTGGCATAATATCAATTCATAAAATACTGTAGTAAATTAAAGATCTATATTGTAAAATATAGATCTACAATCACTAAAAAAAAGAACAAAAAGTATATACCTAAAAATGAAGACAAATACAAAACAAACAAAACAACAACACCGAGTTTCTTGCCTGACTCCAAGTGCTTCCTTAATTGTAGTGCTTTTACATGTTGACACTATGATTTATCAACTTAGTAGTTTCTGCTTTTCAAACATTTTTTTAAAAAAATATTTTATTTATTTATCTTTAGAGGGGAAGGGAAGGAAACATCAATGTATGGTTGCTTCTCGTGCATCCCCTGCAGGGAACTGGCTCCTGCCGGGAACTGGCCTGCAACCCAAGCATGTGCCCTGACTGGGAATCGAACCGTGATCGTCTGGTTCGCAGGCCCACGCTCAATCCACTGAGCTACACCAGCCAGGGCTGCTTTTCAAACATTTCTTGACAGGAAATTGTACTGCTTAATTTCATTACTATTTCATCCCTCTTTTGTCTTTATAGGTATAAACAGCACCACAGAATACAATTCAAACAGTTGCCAAATTTTTACTAACTGAACTGTGGTAGGAAGAATTCTTAGATGGCTCCCAAGATGTTTGTCCTCTAATGTGCACTTTATAACCCTCAAGATTATAAATATGATGAATTTTATTCCCACAATCACATTATATGATATGGCACAGTTGACTTTAGTAAAAGGGGACTGCCGTGACTGCTGTGGCTCAGTGGGTTGGGCAACATCCTGCAAACCATAAAGTCCCCAATTCAATCCCAGGTCAGGGCACAAGCCTGGGTTGTGGGCCAGGTCCCAGGTTGGAGGTGTGCAAGAGGCAATCACACATTGGTGTTTCCCTCTCTTCCTCTCTTTCTTCCCCTTACTAAAAATAAATACATAAAGAAAAAGAAAAAGAAGGTGAAAGGTGGTTTGTCCAGATGAGCCTGATCTTACCACCTGAGCCCTGAAAACCTATATCTACAGGTTAGAGGCAGAGGAGACAAGAGAATGCAGATGGCCTCTGGGAGCTGAGAGCAGTCCGTGATGGAAGGTAATTAAGAAAACAGGGACCCCAGCCTTATACCTGCAAGGAACTGAGTTCTGCCAGTAACCTGAAGGAGCTAAGAAATGCATTCTTCTCCAGAGCCATGAGAATGGAAATCAACAATTTGTTTCCTCTAATCATGCTATTAAAAAGACTCCAAGAAAACAAACTAACAAATTAACAAAATGACATTTGCATTATACTTTCAGGAAAATTCACTTGTCTGGGAAATAAAATTATGGCATATGATTTAAAAGGAAGATAACAAAGACACAATTCAAACTGCATGACTAAACTAAAAACATATTTAGTTTAGTCAATAGTTAATTTATAACACATTAACTCTACTCACAAACTCTTACACTAACTTCTTCAGTATAAAGAGCAATAAAAAACTAGAGATAAAAAAAAAGTACAGTTAATTAGGGAAGGTAAATTCCCTGAAATTCTCCCTTAATTCTAAAATTGCAGGCAAACAATTATAGGCTAGAAGGGGAAAGTTACCTCACAACTAAAGAGATACAATACAATAAGGGAATTTGGGGAAGGAAAACGTATTTTTGCTTTGGTTCAGTGGTATGGTATACAATAGGGGATACAGAGAGAGCTAAGTGAATTACTTGAAGAAGGGCTATACAATGTGTGAAGAAATGAAAACACACTGTCAGGAAAAAATGCAGTCTTTGTGGTGTGCTTCAATTCTCTGGCACTCAGTCTTCTCAATGGTATATTGGTAACAATAAAACTACTTGTACAATTTAGACATTATTTGGAAATAGAGTTAGATTGAAGTCATATGACTATAGTGACTTTCTTCACTCACCCCCACACACGCTCACACAATAAAAGCAACCAGCTGCTTTTAAGCAGGGAATGGACTGATTTTGAAAATGTTAATATACTAGCAGAAAGTAGGAGTGACTGGAATACAGGAAGATCAAGGCAGGAAGACCAGGAAGACCTGTAATAATCAGGCTGTTTGTTAAGGAAGGCCTGAACTAAAGATTGTAGAAGGCAGCAGAAATGCAAGGAATATCACCAGGGCTGAATTAAAGATACTTGACGATGAATGGGATACAGAATATGGGAGAGGGAGAAAACAGGAGAGAACTGCAAGCCCTGACCAGTGTGGCTCAGTTGGCTGGGCAAAGAGAACACTGTCACCTCAGTTCCCAGTCAGGGCATGTGCCCGATTTGCAGACTTGGTCCCCCATCAGGTGCATACGGGAGGGGGCTGATATGTGTTTCTCTCTCACACTGATGTTTCTCATCCTTTCTCCCTCCCATTACTTCCCTCTAAAGGCAAATAAAATCTTAAAAAATAAAAAAGATAACTGCAAAATTCCAAGCTTGAGTGAAGAGCATCTTTTGCTATTATTTTCTGTTTTTAAATAAAACAAGTAAAAATATGCACCAGTTATATAAATTGCTAAGTTACTTGACTACAATGCAATAATTTCAAAAGCATTTTGAAACTAGAGCCTTTGAAGGGAGAAAATTAATAAGCATCACAACCTCCACCATCAGGTTATATCCTAAAATAAGAATATTATTGTCTAAATATTTATGGATGACTATGACATGTGGCTTATCCAACTCTGGACTACATTGTACAATGAGTCCAAAATGCCTTGAAATATCTAATTCAGCGAGGAGGCAATCCTTTAATAGGGGCATTTACAACTTACTCATCCGAGTTAAGTCAGATCCTGTTTTCCGTCAACCCAGTGAACAGCTGCAGACACAGCCTGCTTTCCATCAAAGTCTCCATATATAACTCCCACAATGCTGAGCTTTCTCTGGTAAACTTTCAAAACCATAACCCTACAAACATATGACAAACTACATTTTATTAAAGAAACACACCTTCACTACTTCACTACTCACTACACACCCATCTTCACTTGCAGATTTAAGGACAATGCAGAGACTTTCCTGGATGTGCCAAAATCTGCTCAATATCTGTCTATGGATTACACTTGCTGGCACTTTTATTGATTAAGCAAAAGTACACGCTCTGAATAACACTAACACAAAAGGCAAATACTTTCCAAATAGCATCTAGACTTAAAAGGCAAACCATTTCCTCATGCTTCCTTTAATAGGAGTGATGAAGATACATTTCTTTTTTTGACATTCTCTGGAAAATCTTTTGGAAAGAAGTTAAGATTTAATTTCTCCACTTTTCAGTATCCTAAATTGGGCTTTAGGGTAGCAATTAAACAGATTCACAAACATCAAACATGGGATGACTTTGAACAACTCTTCTAAACACTTTACTTTCCTTCTCGAAACCTACTGGTTATAGGAGTTTAATTTAACTCCAAGCTTCTATGTTTCCAACTAATAATTTTTATCAATTAACTAAAACTGGAAAGAAATATTGGCAAAATTGAACACTGGCACAAGCGACATTTAAGAAAAACATTAAAAGGAGAACATTCTCTCAAAATTAATTCTTCACATTAAAGCTTGAATAAACTTTTAAAAAAATGATGAGGAGTTTTCTGTTTCACACCAGGTTATCAAACTATCTACACAAATAACATTGGCTTTATAAAAGACTGACTCAATAATACCTCCAGGTCATACAAAATAATTATTTTGTTTGAATAACATGAATTCTCAAAAGGGTTTTACAGCCATTAAAATTATAAAACAACAGAATGCTTAATGTTCTAGTAGCATCTAAAACCTCAAAATAGTCTTAAGTTCTAATATATTTGTAATGCAAATTACTACTATAATGTTTTAGAACATTATTGCTCAGTTCAATGACATTAAATTCATTATGAAAACAGTTAATGAGTAAATTGACACAGACTTTTCTCTAAGTTTCTAGGTTTGGTTCCTATTATCCCCACCCAACCAATTTACAAAAGATTTAAAATCTTCCTCAAAATATAAATCCAGTAAGGTGGATTAAGTTAGACAAACAATTGTAAACTACCAGACAACTAGCAGCGTAAGGTTCTGCAAAAGTTTGAGACAGATGGACCAGCAAAAATTGGGGGTCTCAAATAGCAAGCCCATGTAAATGTATTTCCTGTTTACTTTACATCAGGGTTTTGGGGATTTTTTTTTTTTTAAATAGGTCCAGGGTGTTTTGGCGATAGGGGAAAGAACAGACTAATAAGCCATAAGAACATCTTTTCACTTTCTAAACACAGGTTATAGAATTAATCAAAACTGCAGCACATCAACTCTGCACATGAAACCTACTCTATCATTGGAGACTAATGCAATCCAAATATGTGGAAAGTCAAACAGTTTTCCTCAAAGCTAATTTAGATGGACGGATCAGGTAACAACTTGGAAATGACCCCGACAGACACATTTCTACTCAAAGACACTAAGCTGAATGTTGCATGACCAAGAATGACCAGAATGGTGAAAAACAGTACTTTATTTACAAAAATTTATATGTATGTATTACTTGAAGATATTACATACATGTATATATATGGCCAAAACATTCATAAAAGTTGCTGTATGTTCTATTTTGAAAAACTATTAGAAAATATAAATGGCATAAAAGGCAATATGAAATTCGCATTTAATCCTGTTCATATGCATCTACTTGTTTGAAGAGTATGTTTCTACCTGTAACATTTTATCCTCAGGAAGACATATCCAAACACACTGAAGACAGGCTGCTTCTTTATACTTTTATGTTATTGGAACCACTGCTGTTCACTGCTCTGAGATTTATCATCTCTAAAACAAGGGTGAAGGATGATGAGCACAGGAAAATAAAACATTTCATAAACAAATGGATTTACCCTTATAGGCAACGCAAAATCAATTGTATCTTTACATAGTACAATTAAAAGTAAAAATACAAAATAAAATGATAGAGTTGAGGTAAAATGATGAATATGGAAATTTGTCTTCTGAGTAACCAGGTTCTCTTTTCTGCCTCACTTCTTTAGTAAATAAAGGAAAAACATACATGCACAGAGAAGAAAATGTGGAGATCAGAAGGACCATTCTTCAGTTTACCATCCTGATGAGCAGAAAACTACTCTAGTTGTGGCTTACAGAGTCCTTTGGAACGGGTGGGAAAGCAAGACAACGGGGAACATCCATTCCAATACAGAACAATTTTGACAGGAGCATAGCTATGTTGATGAAGACCAACTCCACCTCTAGTACTTCTGGATATTCCCTTAATGCTCTAACCTCTCTTCAGGGACTAAACTACTTCCTTTCTTCTGCCCCAAATACTCTAAATGAATACAGAATAATTTTAAGGAAGAATTTCTCAGCTACCTTGCTATGAGGCTAGCCAAGAGACTCTGGAAAGGCCATGAAGGCAGCGAGGAACTAAAGTCTGCTGTCAGCAGCTGGCACCCAGGGAGCCAGCTCTGTTAGAAACAGACCATCCCAAGGAGGAACACACCAGGGAACACTGTAATTACATTAGCCAAGATGAAAGATAAGCAGAGTATCTCAAAAGCAGCAAGAGAAAAGAAGACAGTTATCTACAAACGGCTTCCCATTAGACTATCAGCTGATTTCTTAAAAAAAGAAAAAAAAGAAAAAAAACTTGCAGGCAAGAAGGGGCTGGAAGGAAGTATTCCAAGTCATGAAAGACAAGGAACTACATCCAAGATTACTTTATCCAGCAAAGCTATTGTTTATAATAGAAGGGCAGATAAAGCGCTTTCCAGATAAGGTCAAGTTAAAGGAGTTCATTATCAGCTAGCCCTTACTATAGGAAATGTTAAAAGGACTTATCTAAGAAAAAGAAGTTAAAATATATGAACAGTAAAATAACATACTCACAGTTATTAACAACTAAACCTAAAACAAAACAAAAACTAAGCAAACAACTAGAACAGGAACAGAACCATAGAAATGGAGATCACATGGAGGGTTAGCAACAGGGGATTGGGAGGGAGAGAGAGGGGGAAAAGGTACAGAGAATAAGTAGCACAGATGATATGTAGAAAATAGACGGGGGGGGGGGTTAAGAATAGCATAGGAAATGTAGAAGCCAAAGAACTTATATGTACAACCCATGGACATGAACTAAAGGGGGGAATGTGGCTGGGAGGGGGTGTGCAGGGTGGAGGGGAAAAAGGAAGAAAATGGGACAACTGTAATAACATAATCAATAAAACATATTTTTAGAAAAAGGAAACAGATCATCTGCTCTAGTCAAGCTTTGATGGCTACAGTTCCAGCTGGTACCCTGACTGCAGCTTCATGAAGTCCTAAGCTAGAATAACTCTGTTAAACCACTTCTGAGTTCCTGACCCAGAGAAATTATATGAAATGATAAATGTTTACTGTTGTTGCAAGCCACTAAATATTGTAGTAATTTGTTAAGAATCAATAACTAATTCATTCTATTTGTTCTAAACAAAGAAATATAAAGAAGTACGCCATGGGATCAAGCATCTTCATTAATAACATAATATTGTTGTCATATGAAGGATTCACAACTCAAGTCAAAAAATAACTGGCTTTCTTTTTTAAAAAAAAGAACGTATAATTTACATAGGTGAAAAGCACCTATCTTAAGTGGAAATTTCAGTGAGTTTGACAAGTTTTGAAAGAACATGTACCGTATAATGCCTTGATCAGAAAGTAAAAAATTTCCATTAATGGGTACGGGTCCCTCAAGGTTATTTAGAATCTGTTCTTCCATTATCCCTTCCCACAGCCAGAGTCAAGCATTATCTTATATCCATCACCTGAGATGAGTTTTAATCTTTCTACAATGTCACATAAATAGAAGAAAATAATGTCTTGTGTCTGGTTCCTTTGCTCAGCATGGTAGCTTTAAGGTTCATCCTGTTTTGTATGTATCAGTACCGGTCCTGCACACACCTTGATATGTTTACTCATTCTCCCACGGATGGACATTTCAGCTCTTCCCAGTTTCGGGCGACTATGAATAATGTTTCAGGGACTATTCTTGTGCAAATATTTTGGTGAACAGTATTTTTCCTTTCTCTTGGTTAAACACCATGGCAGGGCAGGGACAAAAGTGAGGCAAATGAGATACCTATGGCACAAAATTTGAGGAGGTCCTCTAATGAGGACTGGGATCGCTGTATCATAAAATAGATGTTTCTATAACAATTTAGCCTTTTAAATTATAGCACAGTAATTTTACACTTAGATTTGTCTCAGATCTTTCTCTCAGAAAATCTACCATTTAGTGAATGAAAACATCAAAATACATACTTGTAAAGGCACTTGGTCAATATTATATTATCAAATATAATGTATATTAAGTAAGATGTAAAGTTGAGAATAACTTCCTTTAGAATGATCCCTACATCAAGTAAAACTCCTTGTTTTACAGAAGAAACATAATGAAGAGAACTGCCCAAGGCTACCTAGGTAGTTAGAGGGCTCTTCACCATATATACTGAACTGTAAATCTTTACTTGGATATAACCCAGGCTGAATTTTAAATGTTTTTTCTCACAAAGATGTGGCTACAATTAGTTTTTAATTTTAATGTCAAACAGCTTTCACAGCATCAGTGACTTATAAAGTGTAAATTTAAACTAGTGAGCAAAGAAGATTACGTTCTTAAAAAATAGAAAAATCTAAGATCTGGGACATGCAAAAATTATAAATATAAAAACATATTTACTAAGTAAGCTTAATGTATTTCTATTCTTATTGCTGTTAAAGGTATTTTTAAATTTACATAATATGTTTATTACTAAGATGTGTGTAGTATAGTTATTATAAAAGAATCTTGAACAAATTCCTTTCTCTGATTCACACTGTATGTTTTTTAAAACAATATATGATACTTCATCTATCTTTATAAGAGTCAAAATAATTGGGTAAAAAATATAAATGCTTATAATTTTGTTACTAATCCATAAACATTTCATTTTTATTTTTATTTTATTTTATTATTTATTTATTTATTTATTTATTGTATGTAAAAGATTTATTTTGAATTTTATAGAGCTAGGTTATTTTCAAATAACAGGATAATGTCTTTTACTACAGAGAATTAATTAAATCTCTCCCAAATGGCTTATTGCCCTAGCATGAATGCTTAAGATGGTCAAATGACCATCTTAACATCATTCAACAAATGATTGATGAACACCAACTATATACCAGAAACTATGAACAACGTAATGGGAATGTAAGGATTATTAACAAATAAGTATATTTTATATATCCTCAAATCATATCTGGGGTTTCAGACTTTTTTCCCTGCAGAAGACTTAACTTTTATTTTATTTTTTTTATTTTATTTTTTAAATATAATTTTTATTTAATTCTTGTTCACATACAGGTTTCTGTCTTATATTCCCAACCCTGCCCCCCCCCCGCCCCATGCTCCCAGCCTCCCTCCCCTTTCCACCCCCCACCCTTAGTTATTGTCCATGTGTCCTTTATACTTGTTCATGTGAGTCCATTCCCTTTTCCCCTATGATTCTCTCCCCTCTCCCCTCTGGACCCTGTCAGCCTGTTCCATATTTGAGTGTCATTGGTCGTATTTTGCTTGCTTGTTTGGTTTGTTTAGATTCCTGTTAACGGTGAGATCATATGATATTTGTCTTTCACCGCCTGGCTTATTTCGCTCAGCATAATGCTTTCCAGTTCCCTCCATGATGTTGCAAAGGTTAGGAGCTCCTTTTTCCTTTCTGCAGCATAGAAATCCATTGTGTAAATGTACCATAGTTTTTTGATCCAGTCATTAACCGGTGGGCATCTAGGTTGCTTCCAACTCTTGGCTATCGTGAATTGTGCATAAACATTTCATTTTTAAAATCAAAGTAATAAACTGATATAATATCAACTACATAATTTACAGAAAGACTTCTTTTTTATCGTTGTTAGTCTTTTCTATTTATTTTTTTGCCTCTTATTATTTTTTTTATTGTTGTTCAAGTACAGTTGTTTCCATTTCTCCCCTCTCCTCACCCCAGCCATCCCCACCTCCCACCATGCATACTACCCCCCTTCGGTTTTGTCCACGTGTCCTTTCTAGATGTTCCAGGAAACCTTATCTAATCTCTTAATCTCAGCTAGAGAACTGCTTAGTAATAAAATATTTCAAATTGTCACATATACACTCCATAGGAATTTTTTGTCAAGTACTTTAGAGAATGCCTATCTCACAAAAGCTGAACATTGGACAATGTAAACAATAAATTTCTATGAGGTCTGTAAATTAAATTACCCAAAATGAAAATCTGCACCTGGATTTTATCATTAAACAGGTAACAGAGGAAACTAAAACCCTGTATTTTCTAGGTAAAATGCCTTTCTATTTGCCAACTTCTGTGTTTCATTTAAATTTCCTGACATTACACAGTACCTCACAGGTTTCCTTTCCCGAAGTAAATCTTCTAGACTCTGTTCACAGTGTTCAGCCACCACCACCAGTCTCTCTGAATAAAACAAAACAATCCATTTTATATTTTATTAATAGAATGTTTTAATAATAAAATAATATACCTATGAAAGGTATACCTACGAAAGGTATATTAACATATAGTACAAATGCTACTGTAAAAGAGATTTTCAAACTCTATATTAACTACATTATTACCAGATGTATAGAGATGTATGATCAATGTTCAATAAAACAATCCATTAAATAACAACTTATTTTCATCTCGTGTTTTTCTCTAGAGTTTCTCCATCAGGAAAAAATAGGTAGAAAGGCTCACCTTTGGAAAAAAGCCCTCTGACATGGGCTAAGAGAAGGAAAAGCTTGGCTGAAGATACAAAGAAATTTTGAAGGAAAGGGAAAAATTGGGAGCTAAGGACAGATTATCTCCATAGCTTGGGTCCAACATGAGATCTGTGAAATTGAGTTCAGAAACTCAAGAGTAATAGAAAATTCTGAATCATGACTTTAAGAATAGAAAAAGAATAGAAAATTGACTTGGGATTGTTTGTAACATCATTAAAATGTTGGTGGGCACAATCAATATTACAATAGAATTTTTATTTTACAACAGAACTAGGAATAGCACAGTTCTGATGTCCGGTGCATATTTTTTTTCCTTCATTAGTAAGCCTAGTGACTAACACAAAAGTATCAAATATGCAAGCGGAGAAGAGAAAAGTGCAACTGGGTTTCCAACTGGTTGGGGATTTGGTAAGGTTATTTTAGAAGAGATAAAAGGTTTAAAAGAAACTGGATTACTGTGAATATCCACACAAAGTGGGTTCTAGATTAGACAAGAAAGAAGGTTAATGCAAAATATAGATAGCAGACAAGATAAAGAAGTGAAGGTGCAATGATACTGGAAATAGTGAAAATTGCATACAGGTGTGGTGAATGAAGAGCAGTAAAGGCAGACAAATGAGATAGCAGAAGATGGGAAAGGAGAATTTCCAGGTGGGAGCTTCAGTAAAAGGGGTAACTCAGTAACAACTACTTCAAGGTATGGTCTTACACGGAGGAGGAGAGATGGAAGATAATGGTATACATGTAGGCAGTCATGTGAGGTGTGAGGACGGGATGTGGTACAGGTCACATTTCAGAACCTGAAGCTGTCAGGGCGGTGGCATTATGCAGAATGATCTGAAACACTAAAATTAAAAATGATCTAAATAAAAGCTATCATTTTCAGAAGAAAGACTCCAAACAGGAGTCTAAACAGGAACTTAAAAATAATTAAATTTGAAAGAACACTAAATGAGGAAAAGAAGAATAAAGGAAAGTAAATTATGAAATAAGGTCTAAGGTTTATTAAAAATAAGGTTTATTGAATTCTTCAGTTCAATAAAAAAGAGCATGGAAAGTTGAACTCCAAGCAATTTAGTACAGCTATGAAGCTCTAGAAGAAAAAAAGAAGATAATACTTCAGAAAACCAAAATGGGAACCTGCATTCCTTTGCTTTCCACCTAACCACATTTTGTACGTTTTCTGTGCAGCTATCTGGCTCTCTCTCCAGAGTTTACTCTGTACACTGGCATCTCTTCTACCCAAATTGAAATGTTTCTAGGTTCCCCATCTTAGATTCTGGTTCTTCACATTGTGTTTTTTCCTCATTTATTCCAAAGGCTGAAAAAACTCTCAAATTTTATCTCAAATCCAGAACTCTCTTTTGAACTCCAGACTTGTATAGACAATTTCATACTTTAATATAATTTACCTCAAACTCTCTAGAACCCAAAATGAACATATAGTTTGCTCTTTAAGCTGGTTCCCTTTAGTACTATTTTAGTAAATGGTACCACTATTCTGGCAGCTGTTCCAGCTAGAAATGTAGGAGAAATCTCATGTTCTCAAATCCAAACAAAATGTTCTGGTATTTCTATTCCTCAACTGTTTCCAGAATCTGTACAGTTTGCTCTACCTACCACAATCTGGATCCAAGCCAGCATCATCTCTTATTAGGTTATTACAACAGTTTCTTAACTGATTTTCTCACATTAATCCTTATTCCCTCCTAATATTTTAATGTTAAAGTCCAAGTGATAAAATAGTAAGTCTGAATATGTAACCTCCTCTCCAGCTTTATTTTTGTTACTTTATCCCTTGCTCACCAACTTCCACGCACACAGATTCTTCCCCCACTCCCTGCCTTAAGGTTAACTAGTGCATGGATCCCCACTGCTTAAAATGATCTTCCCCATTCCCTTCTCCCAGCTAACTCCTATTATGAAACACACTGGTTAGAAGCACAGACTATTCTGTCTGGGTGCAAGTCTTAGTTTTAATACTCATTAGCTCTGTGACCTTGGGGGAGTTTGCTAACTTCTTTATGCTGCAGTTTCCTCCTCCATAAAATGAGGAAAGCAATAGCACTAACCTCACAGAGTTATTCTGAGATTAAAATGAGTTACCATATTTTTTGGACCATAAGACACACTTAGGTTTTAGAGGAGGAAAACGGGGGAAAAAATTTAAAGCACAAAATGTGGTAAAATATTTAATAACATAAATAACATAATATTTCACCAATGTAAATGTAAACAGAACTCAACAACAGCATTGACAACCATTATTCCTCCCAAATGGCTGGGATGAGGGAATGCATCTTATAGTCCAAAAAATACAGTAATTTATAATAAGACCCTAGAATAGTGGCTGGCACAAAGCAATCACAATCTAAGTGTTAGCTATTATCATTATTCATTCCCCAGTTAAATGTGACTTCCTAAAGGAACACTTCTCTGATCCCCCAAATCAATCTGATCCTCCTACAGGATAATCTACTCTACAGTGCATTTTCTTTTGTAGCACTTATTTCAACTCAAAAGATCTGTATTTATTTTTATTAAATGTCTTTGTTTTCCACTAGATAATGATTCCAGAAACAATGTTGGTTTTGTTCAAAATGAACCACCAGTGTCTAGAATGACACCTCAAAAATATAAGCATCTAATATAAAAATCCTTGTTAAATGACTTAATTTGAGCAAAGGTATGATGTGGCCATCAGAAATGACTAAGAGTCTCATATGATGACAGCCATTATCTAAACTGAAATTTGTCCTCTGTAGAAAAGGTATATGCTTATGTTGTAAACTAGGCATAGCAATACTTCAATAGCACTGACTTTAATATAAAACATTAGAATTTATTAAAACATACATATTCCATTAATAATTTTATATTTATAAGTTTTCTAAACTATGAGAGGTTTCCAAAGCGTTTGGCATTAGCCTATAATTTGGCAGGCTTCTTCTGGAAACTCCTTCAAAATATAATAAATCAGAGCATGCCAAAGCTTTAAGATTCTATGAAATTTTGAATCTTTATTTGATGCAGCAAGCCATGATGCTTCATAGAGCATCAAAGTTTCCCCCAGAGGTAATGAAGTGTATACCCAAACAATGTTTCCAATATAAGTCAATTTTTTAAAGAAATCATTAGAGACTTTTCATCCTGAAACTCTGGATCACTGTTTGAAAATAACTTCTGTTTGTTATAAAAACAATATAATTTCACAGCATAAAATGTGCCAAAAATATTTAGGAATTATAATGTGCCAAATATAAGTCAGCAATGTAGTGGCTCCATTTATAAAAAACAAATGTGGGACTAAGATGAACTTTAAAGAGTAGAACATATACGAACTGTGAAATAATGTCTTCTAACAAATACCTGAAGAACACGCCAAGAATCACTATATTGTACATACAGCCTGAATTTTATGTTTTAAATCAATGAGAAGAAATTGAAGAGAGTACAATATTAAGAAGAAAGATAATACAGGCATTGAATCAGGAGAGGACTAAAAAAGAGTAAATATTTTTTTCAAACAAAAGGACAGGTAATCTGTGAATGAGTTAAGGTAATCTGAAAGGTCACTAGAACACAGTCACTGCATCATTCTTTTGTTATTCACAGTAAAAACTGAAGCTAGCTCATCACCTTTTAAATGTAATATTTAAATAAATAATTATACAGTAAAACTGACAATATATTCTATACTTAAGAAACAGCATTGTTACTAGGTCACTGTGATGATCAGTTTTCTAAGTCAAGGTGGCTAAGCCATAGCCTCCAGTTATTCAAATTCAGGTGATACTGTGAAGGTATCTTAGAAGTGATTAAAATATATAAGAAGTTTACTTTAACTAAGGAAGAGTTTCCAAGATAATCTGGGCGATCCCGATTCAACCACCTGCAAAGGCACTGAGAGCGGAATAGAAGCTTCTCTGAAGAGGAGAGTTCATCCAGGGACCACAGCTCAGCTCTTGCCCAAATGTTCACTGTCTTTTGGGTGCCACATCTAGGGATTTCAGACTTGCCTACTCAGACTCTGGAATCACATAAGCCAATTCCTAGCAATTAATGTCCACATACACATATCCTACTGGTTCTGGTTCTCTGGAGGAACTCTGAACAGACAGAGACATTTAGATTGAAATTATATGCAGTTAGAGATCCAGAATAAATTATTTTAGAGGTCCTTAACAAGTCTGTTATTCTCTACCTGAATTTCAAATCTAGTAGTTAAAATAATTTTGCTCTTGATTTCACTAGCAATGACTGAAAAAATTTGTAGGTAATGAATACCAAATAGAATGGGATGGATTACAAGTTACAACCTTCACTCCATTTGTAAACACAGCTGAGATTTCAGCCTCAATAGAAAAAAGATTAATTTTTAACTTAAGTATTTTCATGCTTTATTTGCATTTTTATTTTAAAGTTATTTTCCTCAAATTTACTTTTATAAACTAAGATCTCAAATTCTAATAAAATGTCCATATTCTTGAGATTAAATACTTCATCCTACTGAGTTAACAAGAAACTAACATCACCTTGAATCAGTTTTGAACGATCTGTAGGAAACAGTGAAAGGCTGATCTCTGAGCTAGCCCAGCATGTGAAAACATAATGTTACTAAAACGGACCATGTGTCACATGTAATTCTAAACATGAAGGGGAAGGTGGGGCGGGGGAATAACAATGACAAGATGTAAGATATCTGCATAGCAAGAACAGAATAAACAGAAAAAAGAAACCAAAATCAGAATTGTTTGAAAAGACAACTGAGTGGAATTTAAACCCAAATCATATGTTGTTATATCACTGAAAAATATGGTGAGAAGACTGTTGACTAGAAACTTTTCAAATTTTCCAAATTAAATGCACCTAAAATGACTGGGATGCTTTACAACAAATAGACCCTTACATAAACACATATCCTAATTCAGCTGTTTACTCCTTATGCACACAACTTTTCAAAACAATGAACACTGCCAATATAAACAAGATAATCAAATTTCCTGATCTTTGACAATCACTGGTATTTTCATTCCAGCCAGTGAAACTTAAACTATGAATTTTGTACATACCCATAACTTATGTTACCCTAGAAGAGAGGGCTGCTGAGTTCTAACAGCAGAGCGAGCAGTGGAAGCAGAGTAACTAGCAACAGGATGGATGCCTTAAAGGACCTACCCAGACTACTGAGCTGGCTTCAGCACAAACAGTCTAATACTGTGTAGGGAATCAATTTCTACCTGACACTTATAACTAAAAAGAAGTGTTCCCCAAAGGGATTAGGTAGTAAGGTTTTTCCTGGTTCAGTATTTACAGGAGCTCATGTAGGTACAGGGAGAAAAAAAAGAGGTCAAGAAATATCTAGAACTCTTGAGTCAATTAACCCAAGGAAAGGAAGTATAAGGGAAACTGGACAGAGGGTAAGACCCCAGTTATATGAAGTGAAGATCTAAACAAATTTCTACACAAAGTAAAAAGAAATAAAGGGTACTGGAGGAGATTAAAATGAAGAAGTCCTAAGAACTAAGCAAAGTGGCAAGGGTTTGGGAAGACAGGTGAAGGCAGGCACACATCAAATTTGCACATGTAATATAGCAAGCAAGATTAATTAGGGTCACCAGAGACGGATGATGATGAGTACACCCTATACTGCCAACCTTTGTCTAGAGTGGTTCTGAAACTGGGTCAACCTGACAGTTGAAAATTCTTTAGAATCTGTAATTGTATGGGGCAGGGAGAGGTGTTAGAGGCATTCAGGGATTGACAATATCAATTCTCCATGATGTAAAAAGCCCCAAATGATTTCCATCATTTAAAAATATTTAGTTAATGTCATCACAGCCATGTACTAAATGAAAACTTTAGCTAAAATTTCCTTTGTTTGCCAAAGTTCCTGAATTAGTCACTAAATTGTTCTGTGCCTCAATTTTCTTATCTGTAAAATGAGAATAATAACAGTTACTGTATCATGGTTATGTTATGAGGATTAAAGTAAAATAATGTAACGCATTATTAGAATACTGCCTAATACATAATAAGCACTTAATAAATAACAGCCATTAGTAATATTTATTACAAAAAACATTTTCTACGCAAAGTCTATAAACTTTCAGAATATTTTAAGACACAGCCCAGACTACTTGAAACTCTCCTTTAACCTAATTTTCAGCAAAACAATAAAGAAAATGTAGTTTGCTTTTAATATTAGGTTGAAACACATGGAAATGCCATTTTATAGGAAAAAAGTTCGATATCAACAAGTATACAAGATTAACTTCACAAATTATTTTATGTTAAAAAAATTAAATACATTTGACTGAGATGCATTTAAAATAATTTTGAAAACAGCACCTCAGCATGCAATGAAGCTTCCAAAAATAATTTTAAAATAATTAAAATATTGCCACCATAAGCATCTTTAGGTGTTCTATAG
This sequence comes from Sturnira hondurensis, assembly GCF_014824575.4. Lineage (NCBI taxonomy): Eukaryota > Metazoa > Chordata > Mammalia > Chiroptera > Phyllostomidae > Sturnira > Sturnira hondurensis. The sequence goes on along the minus strand of NW_028093845.1, from coordinate 9,164,774 downwards.
ACTGAACATCTGTGTCCCCAGCCAAAGCCAAGGGTGGATAGTGTCTGGGGATGGAGCCTTTGGGAGGAGGTTAGGTGGTGAGTGCAGAGTCTTTATGAATCGGATTAGTGCTTTCATTAAAGAGGCCTGAGAGAGTTTTTGCTCCTCCCACCCCATCAGGTTACAATGAGAGAATGGCTCTCAATGAAGAAGTGGGCCTCATTAGACACAGGATCTGCTGGTGCCTCGATCTCGGACTTCCTAGCCTCCAGAACTGTGAGAAATAGATGTTTGTTGTTGATAAGCTACTCAGTTTATGGCGTTTTGTTACAGTAGTCTCAATGGACTAAGATATGGGATATGGAAGAACCTAATTACAAGTATACTACTAAAATGGCAGTAAACATCTTCTTGGTAAAACACTGATTTTTTAACCAATAGGGTTGAACTTTTCTACTTCAATTCTCTAAATGGAATCCTATATGAATGAAAAGACTAATGCAACTCCAAAAAAAATTAGTGACTCGTTTTTCATCTGAAGAGTCTTGGTCCAAATTACTACTTTCAATAATAAAATACAGTCCCCAATAGACAACTCTAAAGTTTCTTACATTATAACTTTCATTTCTTTCTAATAGAGGTAAAGAAATACGCTTAATTTTCTCTTTCGAGGCAGTTTCCTTGAAAGGGAAAATTAAAAATCCTTATCCTCAGACCGGAGAAACATAAATCATTCAGATGCAGTCAGAAAAACACAAATGACTGGAGTTTTTATTGGAGTTGTGGAAGGGTGAGGGCATGAATGAACACACACACTGATTTCTTCACATATTCACTGAATATTTACAATCTAACCAAGGTAACAGCAGAAAACATAAGATAAAGAAAGCAGTGACAACTCACCATGCTTTCCTCTAGAAATATCCACATACTGGCATAGTCTGGGATGGGTGATGGTCTTCAGGATTTGAAAGCGCCCTAAAATTTTGATGGAATTTGGAGTGAGAGGAAGCCCGTTGCTTCCGCAAACATCATGTGGTAGAGCAGAGGCAAAGAAAGTAAAGGCCCCCATTTCAGCGTCCTTCAGAGGAAACATCTCGGAGTCTCGGGTCTCCCAAGAGAATCTGAAAAAGGACAGAATGTCTTTGGCAGATCAACCAGACATTAAGCCAGTGTTTGTTGCACCTTAAACGTGATTAACAATAAATATGTAACTCGGAGGAAATGCCATTATATAACTCGGGTGTACAAATATGTAAAGAAATGCCAGTCTGAACCCTTCAAAGCAAAATATATAAAGTTTAAAAATTTTAAGATAATATCAACAAGGAAAAAAACTACCCAATCATAAATTTATATTGCAGTTCTAAATCAAAAGGAAAGAATTTCAACGGCATAGAAAGGAAAAGATACAGCATTTCCTCTTTAATGATGCTTGATAGTTTTAAGTGTTTGGAGGAAGTTCATTATTGCATCTTCATTTCAATAGGCTTTTCTCTTTACCTAAAGGTTGAATAAACCACAGATTATTAAATACTTTTCCTTTTTTACAGATGGGAGAAGTCAAGGAAACAGAGATACCAACCAGATACTTTAAATAACCAGGGACTCTATTAATAGTAGTAAAAATTCAACTAGATAACAGAGGCACTATAATGTTATCTAAATGACCAGTCAACTTTTGTTTTTGTGCTGGGTGTTTTACATATGATTTGTTTAAATCACCTCAAGAACCTTGACAAGTGTTACTGTCTCACAGTTAGAGATTGACGTTCCATGTGTAGATCCCTGGGGGGGTGGGGCGGGGGGGGGGTCCGGCGGCAGGGGGGGGGTCCTATTAGCGTGGACTCCAAAGCAAATGGTGTCCCTGAGTTGTGTAATAGAGCAGCCTGGAGATTAAGAAACTTGCTCCAAAATCAGTCTGACTCACATTAACAACCACAATAAAATAGGTCCTGAACAAAAAAACCTCTCTTGCCCAAGTATATCACTAAAAAGACATTCCATTGGCCAAGCCTTATAATCTTCCCTTCTCAGCATTCACAATAATAATCTAGAATTCTTTTCTTTTTTTAATTAATTAATTTATTTTTGGAGAGAAGGGAAAGGAGAGAAAATGAGAGGGAGAGAAACATCAATGTAGGATTGCCTCTCACATGCCCCCCAAAGGGCACCTGGTCCACAACCCAGGCATCTACCCTGACTGGGAATCAAACCAGAGGGCCTTTGGTTTGCAGGCCAGTGCTCAACCCACTGAGCTACACCAGCCAGGGCATAATCTAGAATTTTAAATTAAAGTAATAGGCTACTTTTCATGTCTGTCCAGACACCTCATAAAAAATAAAATGTATAAACTCACAACAAGAAAGAGAGCAGAAAAGAGCCATGAACTGATGAAAGATTTCAATAAACCATTGTAAAGCATTTTGCATATGGGAGAGTACTGTCACAAGAAACAGAAAGATGAAAGCTACAACCTATAGTATGCGCAGGAAGTTTGCCCAGCCTCTTGAGGGTCAGAGGCTCCAGATTCAGAGAATGCAGAAACAATGGTGAACAATAGTCAGAAGAGGGTTTGAAATGGGAAAGATGATTTGAACGGCTGAAGAATAGAAGTCAGCTCTGCCACCATCTCCCAACTAGGTAGTTATTTATCCCCAAGCAAAAAAAAAAAGTTCTTTCTTGAAGAAATTAAACAAATGTGATGTGAAAATTACAATAAATAGCTCTGTGAAAATTACCATAAATAGTGGCTATGGGTCTTGGTGATAAAAGCAAATTCTTCTCAATTCTGGAATCTCTAGGATCCTAGTTAAGATCTGGCTGCCTACTCAGCCGTCCTAAAACAGAATATGCTAGTCAACAAGTCTGTCCATAAGTGCAAAGCTCCTAGATGGCCTTCCTCAACTGTTAAATAATGAGCTGTCCAGGAATCATCAGATAGTTGAGGCAAAGAATAAAATAAACCAAGAAAACAAAAATTCCCTGGAGGCAACCAAAATAACTTATGAGAAAAATCCAAAACCAACTCTAATATATTCAGAAAGATTTGAGAAGATATTATATCCATTATATAAAACAGGGAATATAGAAAAACATATTTCACAAAAAATTAAAAAGGAATTGCCAATATATATGATCAGATAAATAACCTCATTAGTATTTAAAGAATGCTCATTAAAACCACATGAGCATTTATATCCACCAGATAGTAACCATTAAAAAACCTGAAAATACATATTAGGAGGATAGGGAGAAATAGAATGTAAATTGGTACAAGCACTATAGACAACAGTTTAAGACTAGTTTCTTATTCCATTCCTCCAGAAACTTCTACACACATACACAAGTGGACACATATAAGAAAGATCAAGATAGTAGTGTTTCTATTATCCCCAAGGTGGAAACAACTTAAATATATAATGGAAAGTATACAGGAGGGAAAACAGGCAAACTGTAGCAATACTTTGGACTGGCATATATGAATCTTAGAAATATAATGTAGAGTAGGGGGAAAAGTCACACAAACCCTATGGCAATATAATCGTAAAATTCAAAACAAGAAAATTTATATAATAAATAACTCTGGAACACCTACCTGTAAGGTAAGAATATATTTAAAAAGTAAAAGAATTTTTTAAAGCACACTTGCAGATGGGGGTACCACTGCACAAAAAGCAGGAGTGAGACTAGGAAAGGACCCATACAAAACTCCAAAACTCTGGAGTAATAGGCTAGTTCTTAACTTATGCGTTAGTGGATATTCACATTGTTATTATGCTCCATAGTTTCTATATTATATATGTCCATTTATAGCTGTATGTGAGCTATATACCACGTATTTATATATTTTTAAAAATTGTGTTTAAGTTTTAAAATGAAAAAAATTAAATACAACAAATTTCTGTTTAACAAAGGCCAACTATTCAATAGGAAGAGGACAATCTTTTTAAGAAAAGTGCCAGAATGACAAGAGATATATATGGAAAAAAAAATAAACCTCAACTCCTACACTTCAGACAGATTATAGACCTAAATATAAAAGTCAAAACTATAAGTCTTATACAAGAAAACATAACAGAATATCTTTGCAACCTTAGGCCAAAGAATTTTTAGACACGTTAAAAAAAGCACTAATCATAAAAGATGAACTTGATAAAATGGACTTCATCAAAATTAAAAATCAAAAGGCACTACACATCAAAAGGCACTCTTGATGAAATAAAAACCAGACCCAAATATAAGGAAAATATTATATATGACAGTTGGACCAAATATATTCATATGCATATGTATAATAAACTTGTATCAAAAATATAGAAACAATGCATACCAGTGAATAATAAAGACAAGTCAATAAGAGACTGGGTAAAAGTCTGAAACATATACTTTCACAAAGGAGAGCATACACATAGTCAATAAGCACAGGAAAACGTTCTTAACAGCATGAATCAGGGAAATGCAAATTAAAACCACAGCGCACCATTGCACACCTTCCAGAGAGCTAAATTTTAAGTGACTGGAAATACAACTGTCAAGGAAAACATGGAACTGGAGCTTATATATTCCTGCTGGTGAGAGTATAAAATAACACAGTAACTTTGGAAAATTGTTTGGAAAACTTTCTAAAGTTAAAAAATACTCCAAGTTTATGACTCAGAAATTTCACTTCTACTAAGAAGAAAAATAAAATTTTTGCCCATAAAAATACTTGTATTAGAACATTCATTGTGATTTTACTCCTAACGGCCAAAAACTGGAAGCAATGCACGTGTCACACAATTGGGCGGGGAAACAAATCGTGCCCTATTCATCCAATGGAATTATATTCAACAAAAAAGGAACAAACATGCTAAAATGTGGATGTATCTCAAACACATTATGTTAATGAAAGAAGTAGACACAGAAGAGTTCATATCCTATGGCTCCATTTAAAGGTAGTTTCAAAACTTCAGTTCTAAACTGTAGTGATAAATATGAAAACACAGTGCCCTGAGCCAGGAGGATGGAAATGGACAGGGAAACATAGGAACTTTTTAAAGTAGAGCAAATGTTCTACATTTTGATTGGGGTGGCACTTGTCATATGGATATTTATATGTATAATATGCAGCAAACTGGTTAATTAAAATCAGTACATTTTAATATATATTAAATCAAAATAAAAATTAAAAAATGAAACTAATAAGAGAATATGAGAAAGGAATAATTAAAAATGAGTGCTTGATGCGATGATCAAATTAGACAGAAATTTTGGAAAATAAATTTGGGATGATTGCTTAGAACATGGGGCAAAAAGGCAAATAGATAAAAACATGAGAACACAATACACACAGAGAATCAAGCCAACAATCACCTTAATGAGTTTCAAAGAGAGAGAGAGGAGGGGGGGAGAATAAATTATAAAAAAGCAGAACAGGTGAAAATTCCCCACAGATGAAGGGAAACATACCTACAAATTAAAAAGTCTTATTATTTCAAGGAGGATAAATGAAAAAAGACTCACATGGAGACATTTAGTCTAGCCCTTTTGAATGAGCTCACTTCAAGGAAAGTAACCTCACATCAACACTGGATACATTTTCAAAGCATCAAGCATCACTGAAAGCTTTAATCATTTCTGAAAGCAAACAAACAGTTTTGGCATCAAGAAATTAAGATCAGACTGGCATTCTAATCTTCTCAGAAGGAACAGTGAAAGTTGGAAGATGGTGAAATCAGGGAAGATTTAGTGTCTATACTTAGCAAAACCATCAACTATAACAACACCATAATTTACAGCTACACAAAAATTAACAAATAAAATTACCATGCACATACATTTTATAAATAAGTTTCTTCAGGATGAGTTATACCAAAACAGAAGGGAAAATGAAATAGTAGATGTTCAGTTAGGAGACACTACAATTTACCCAAGAATTCAACAAATATAATCCAGGATAGAAGCTGTACTAAAGCACTAGAACACAATCTATTAAAACCAAACAGAAAGTGATTGGCATGCAAGGGGAAATCTAGCAAAGAAAGGAAATGGAACCTTCTCATACAAAGGAGATGTGGTGAAGAAAGGACAAAATGGGAGGACTTGAAGAAGAAAGTATATGTATCTCTTCCTGCGAAGAAATCAGAAAGTCCTTTGTGAAAATGATGAGATTTTATATCATGTAAACAAAGCAAAAACATGTAGTTAAGAAATATAATATAAATATCATTAAACTAGAAAAACTGTAAGGAAAAGTCCAGCTAAGGGAATGGATTTATTTTCTAAAGTGGTAAAGAAAAAGGTAGAGTCACTGCTCTCCTCATTTTACCAAATAAGGAGCCAAAAGATTTTCAAAAATTGATGTGAAAAAATTGAGCTTACATTTATTTAGAATTACAAACTAACTCATACGAAAACTAAAAATTGGTAACTACTCAAAAAATTGGAAAAGAGAGGTTTGGATGATGTGGACTATATTAAGGCTATTTAAAAAGAATTATAGTTTAAATAATTATTCAATATACAGACCTAAAATTAGGTAAGGTTAAAAGTGGTCATTTCCGAAAAACAGAACTGAGAGAGGGAAAGAAGGCACTAAACAGTGGCATTTTATTATGCAATCCTTCTACAATAGTTGATTAAAATTAGATGATTCTGTAACTTAGATACCTAAAAATTAAATAACCAAATAAAAAATGTACACGATCTAAAAAGGTACATTAGTTAGCATAAAACATTTCCTCATTGCTCTTGTTTAACTACCTCCTAGATGGGTTCCCAAAAAGGCCCACCATGAAATAACACACAGATTTTCTCCCTTGGTGAGTGGAAGAAAGGTGGTGAATAAAAACAAATGAAATGGAAGATTAGTTGAAGGGTAACAACAGTGTAAAGAATTGAGTTGGAAATTTCATTCATTCAACAAACATTTTGAAGATTCTAAGTCACGTGTTTTTCCAGGTGTTAGGCTAATTATAGTGAAAAAGACACACACAATCTGTGACCTCAAGGAACTTGGAGTTGAAATGACTCGAACTGGGACATAAAGGCCAAAAATGGGCAAAAAGATGACTTTATCATGAATAAAAGTTTACAAAACGAATTCACTTATTTTACATACTTCCCCTCAATAAATTGTCTTTCTGTCTCAAACAAACCCAGGGACATTGGGACCTTGAAAAAGCAGCAAGTGACAATTCTAAAGAAATCCCCACTTGTTCGCTTTTTTTCCCACTCCACAAGGAAAGTACATCTCAGTATTTGACTAAACGTTTGCAAACCAGAAACAAGCCAAAGCAAGTGTTCACATCGGTGATGAGTAAGGGAGAGCCACTTCTACATTCTCTATCCTCCTCGTTAAACCTTGCTTTGCAGCAAGGACATAGGGGTTACTTTCAGAGGACTCAGGTAAATGTGTGTAGATGGAAGGCGAGCTGCAGCTAGGGATGGGAACAGCGCGGAGCAGGCGGCAGCTCCGCTTGTCTGCTCGACCACTCACTGAGGATAGGGGAGGCGATTTGCTGCACCTGCCTTTCCTCTACTTCCCACCAGCCCCACCCACTACGAAAAATACGAGTGGGAAACCCAAATACCTGCCTCTGAGTCTAGGGACGCGGGTGGACACAAAGACAAGGGGCTGGAGCTTCTACACAGGGCCCCAGGGCTGTCGCTGTAGCTGGGGTCGCCGCTAAGCACTACTGCTTAGTGCACCAGGCCCTGCATTTCAGGATCTGCTACAAGAAGCGGCTCCTGGAGCATCCGGAGCTCACAGCGCCCTTTGCCCGCGAGCAACATCAGCGGAGATCCCCGGCTAAGAACCAGGCGAGGCTCCCAACCAGTCCCTCTCCATTGACAGCTGCCAGCTCCCGCCCCACCCTCCACTAGTCCGGATCATTTCCTCTGACCTCACAACCTTTGCGCCACAACATCGATGAAGGACCCCGACCTCCAGCGTATTGCCCCTTGCTCAACCCGGCGACAAAATGTCGCGACCAAGGAAAAGGTACAGGGGATTGGCATGACAGCAAGGAAATACCGGAAGCCTGGTGTGGATGCGCACAGAAAGGGGACAGCACAGAGTCTGTGAAACGTTCAGGCGTTTAGTTGGGGCACCTCCTTGGGTCCTTTCTCGCTGCCGTGTTATGCGTCAGGCTGTTCCTACCTGCTCCCGGCTGAGCCTACCCTGGTGGTGTCCCGCGACGCTGATTTCATGTGAGTGTTGCTTGTGGAGGGTCCTACAGAAGGCGGGTTCTGATCGTAGGAGTCCCCTTCTCTTACTTGCCCTCAGGAGATGAGATCTGTCCTGTAGGTACTAGTTCGGAAGTCCGCTCTTACGAGCACTGATCTAGGCATGAGGAAGTAGGGAAGAGCTTGGACCTTTGGAAGGGGCCTGGCTTGAGAAATGGGGTGCGGGGCGGAGGGAAACGATGCTACTATATATTCACAAACATGTTTACTTTGGTGTGTTAAAAGACGTGTCAGCGGGCATGGTGTTGGGGTGGGGGCAGACAGCAATCCATTTATTAAGCACCCGCAGCGTTCTCAGGGTAAAGAACAATGAACAAACCTTACTAAAAGCCCTGCCTCCCTGTAGTTAACATTTTATTGAGGCGAGCGTATACTAAATAAAGTTAGGAAAAGCACTGTATTTTAGGTTATAATGAGTGCTAAGGAGGAAAATGAAGCAGCGATGGAAGAGGTAAATTGAAATTTTAGTGCGACCAGGGAAGCACTGGAAAGGTGATTTTGCAGTAGAGAGCTGACAGAAGTGAGAGAATTAACCATGCAGAAATCTTAGTGAAGTGCGTCAGGCACAGCAACCAGCCGCCAGAGCTGTGAAGCAGAAACCCCACAAATAGTAAGAATCTTGTGGGTCAGAGTTATGTGAAGTGGTTAAACTCAGGATAAAAATCAAAAACCAGGAGCAGGTCATGAAGGATCCCGAGGGCATCTAAGCCACTGGAGAATTTGCAGCAGTGGAGTGCTAGAACCTGACTTCCTTATCCAATTACCAGTGGGCAAAAGACCTGAGTAGACCAGGAGGACATACAGGTGGCCAGTACACATGGAAAGATGCTCTGCATCATGAGTCATCAGAGAGCTGCAAATCAAAACCACAATGAGATACCACCCTACACCTGCAAATGGCTATCTGTAAATCAACAAACAACCAGAGCTGGCCAGGTTGTGAAGAAAAGGGAACCCTAGTGCACTGTTGGTGGGAATGCAGACTGGTGGAGTCACTGTGGAAAACAGTATGGAATTTTCTCAGAAACTTAAAAATGGAACAGCTTTTTGACTCAGTGCTTGATCTTCTGTTAATGTATCCAAAGAATCCCAAAAGACTATATGCGCCCCTGTGTTCATAGCAGCATTATTTACAATAGCCAAGAGTTGGAAACAGTGTAAGTGCTCATCAGTAGTTGTGAGTGGGTGAAAAACTCAAAAAACTCACAACCAATCTGAGTGGTACACTTACACAATGGACTACTATGCTGCAGTAATAGAAAGGAATTGTTACCTTTTGTGACAGCATGGATGGAACTGCTAAGTGAAATAAGCCAGGCAATTAAAGACAAATACCCTATGGTTTCATTCATAAGTGGAATCTAATGAACAAAATAAACTAATAAGCAGAATAGAATCAGAGGCACAGAAACATGGAACAGACTAACAGCTGTGAGGGGAGGGTAGCAATGGGGACTGGTTGAAAGAAGGTGAAGGGATTGTACAACACATACGGATCATGATCCATGGACTTGAACAACGGTGTGTGGATTGACTGGGAGCAGGGAGTGGGCTAAGGGGAGGGGAGCAACGGGAAAATTGGGGACAATCAGAATACTATAAACAAACAAAAACATTTAAAGGAAAGAAAGGATCTGGCTGGCTGCAATCAAGATAGACCGAAGGGGACAGGGCGGAGGAAAGGTGGTTAGGAGGCTTTTACAGTAATCCACAGGAGAGATGATGGTGGCTTGAGGAGGACTGCTGAGAAACGACAGCCAGTCGTATTCTTAGTATTTTTAATGTTGGTATGCAAGAGTATTAATGGTGACTTACTTTTCTTTAATTAGGTTTTGGAAAGACTTAAAAATGAATTGTAGTGTAAGTTTTGGAGTGACAAATACAAGTTAAAATCATGGCTTTGCCATTTATTATTTGAATGGGTTTAGACAAATCATATAATTTCTCTGAGTTTATCTGTAAAAGGGAAAAAATAATCACGTTACAAAGGTTAAATGACTGTGTACTGTGCCTGGCTCATTAAAGTAGCGGCTATTGTTAGTTGTGTTTTTATGTAAGTGTAGGGGAAAAGGCAGCTGCATGCTAACCCTAACAACCTCAGGAAAGGCTGCGTGGCAGGCCCCACAAACTCAGACTGGAAGTAACCACTGGGATGATCTGAACATGAAAAGTCCTAACTAAATGGTGGTCATGGTGGGTAGTCACGTTCTAGGTCTGTAGCTTTCTTGACGAAGGTCAATTTTTACCGTAAGTGAGCCTGTCTATTGTCTTTTTGCAGCTAAGATAACGTACCTTTGTCAGTCAAAGAAATCTTTTTCCCAGAGCCCTGCAGACCACAACCTCCAGTGTAGTACAGTACCATAGAAAGTCTGTTTTATTTTTTTATCCAATCCCAGAGACTGCTTTGCTTTCTCCCACCCCCTTAATCTACCACTAATGGATTTTATGTACACCACCCCCTACGCATCTTACTTTGATTCTAATGTATAAAATATGCTATAAAACTGCCATTCTCCAGAGCATTTTTTCAATCTGTTGAGATATTGCTTCCTGGCAACATAGTCAGTTTAGCGCAAATTAACTTATAGACGTTCTTTCAGGTTTGGACGTTTATGTTAACATAATAAATGAGAGAAAGATAGTTGTGAGTGCAACTGTAGGGGGAAAGGTATGGTTAAATCCTTTTGAAGAAAATCTGAACCAGGTAAAAGATGACCCTGTTGTGTGGTGAGAGGGCTGTGGGGAATAACCCCCCTAGACATATACCTTTTAAAATATGCCAATTTCACTGGACAGAAAGGTTTTCAATGTTAATAGCTAGTTTTTGAAATACATGGATTGCCCTCTCATAGCTGTCCCTCATACCTCTCCTCTCCTAGCCATCCTTTAAATCCTTTAGGACCCCAGGTGTCCTCATAAAGGGGAAGTAAGCTCTCTGCTGAGTACAAGAAAACAATCAAGAATAAATACAAATTTCCAGTTACAAAGATTGTCATGTGGATGTACAGCATAGTAACTATAGTTAATAATTCTGTATTACATATTTGAAAATAGGTAGGAGAGTGGAATTTGAAGATTGTCATTAAAAGAAAAAAATGCAGCTATGTTTGTTGAAGGATGTTAACTGGACTGTTGTGATCATTTTGCAATATACTGCATACAGATATCAGATCTTGTCATGTGTCTGAAACTACTGTGGTGTTACATGTCAATTACACCTTAAAATTTTTTTAAGTTTTAAAGTCACACAGCTGATTGCTGGCAGAGCCAGAATTTCAACTCATTCTTTGACTACAAGATAAGTCAATAAATAAATATGAACTTTTATAAGAAAAACATAGTTTTTATCTTTCTATATTTTGGTAAAGTTTGCTAAGAGGTCCCTGGATTACTGGTGGTGACTGCTGCTATATATTTTGAGTGTCTCTGGGTTGCGTTGTTTTCACAGTACTTAATTTTATTATTTACCTTTTAAAATTCTGATTTTGACTCATAAATCCTAACAGGAGTTTCAACCTAGTTCTGAAAAGTACTGTATTTTGTAGTATTGTAATAAAGATGTTCTCAGAGTGGGGTAACTTGGCAGTTAGATTCAAAAGTAAATGGAGGAAAGAAGTTTGAAATGTAAGAATACAGATGATAAGAGAAAAAAGTGATTCAAATTACTGTCTTAATCAATTCTAATATGCCCATCTTTTTCATATTTACATTTCCAAAATAGTGGTATATTTTATAATTATCAATGTCTTCAAATCACTATAGCCTAAGTGGCAGTTGTGACTTAGTTGTCAATGCCCACACTTGTATAAACTTGATCATAACTTTTAATATTGTCATCAGTTGATTTAGTGTACATTTGATACATACTTATGGAGTTTAATCTCCATTTTAATTATCATTTAAAAGATTGTTTATCATTAAAATGAAAAGTTCTTGTCCATGCAGAAATACAGGGAAACAATAGTGATGGAAGCTAAAAATAGAGCTAAATTTAAAAGAGGTTGTTCAATAAATGATACAGGATATACCTAAGTCATAAGAAAACACTGGTTGAGGCAGCAGTGTTTTCTTTGTATGAGTACTACATAAAATAGTAGAGCATCTTAGATTTGATGAAATAATGGCACTTTGTCTTAGAAGAATATAATTTTTACCTAGTGCAATTGTGAAAGTGAAATCAGGTGTGTGGGGAAGCAGAGAGACAATTTCAAATTTTTGTAGAGTTCCTATACTATGGAGTACAATTTTACATCTGTGCTTCAAACTGCCATTTCAAAGCAATGGATTATGGACTGTTTGTTTATATTTAGTTCCTGACATTGAGAGCCTGGAGCAGGGGATTTGTTATTTAAAAGAAATTACTGGCAATTTAGAATCGGAGTGGGGAAGATCATTGAGGAGATCGATGAGGTGAAGGGAAGCCATGTAGAGATGGTAAGAATTTTAGGAATAATCTTTTATGTATGTGTTTTAATGATTAAGCTGTGTAGATTCACATAAGTGGTAAAATCAGCTTCAACTCTTAGGAAATTTTTGTGATTAGAGGCATCTAACAATGGCTTTTTAGATGTGATGAAATACGATGAACATTAGAAAGACAAAATGTGAAAGGGCAGAATAATTTAGATAATGCTCTTCAAAAGCTTTTTGTCATAAAAGTATGTTCATTTTACTTTTTTAATTTAAGAAAAGGGAAAAAAGTTCTCACTGTCCTCACGAGTTAACATGCTCATGCTATTTTGTCTCTCTGAATGTTTTGTATTTATAATTACTATGCATGTAATTAACTATATCTACTTTAATCTCATTGTCTTTTTCTTTTGGCACAGACTAAGCCAGCATTCCCAAACAGATTTAGTGAATACTAGTTTCTGTAAATATTATTGGGTGTCCTTTGGTCAGGATTCAGTCGTTAAATACATTGAGAAATGCTTCATAATTATAGCCTTTAGAGAAATTATAGCTTGGACATTAAAAGAGATAACTCCAGAGTCAGGCAGCCTAAGTTTCAATTCTCATTGACTAACATGACCTGGGGCAAATTAATTTTACTTCAGGGTTTCTTCTCTGTATAATTTATAGGTGATATATGAAAAGCATTTAGCCAGCTTATAATAAATAGTCTACAGACATTACCTGTGAGTAACCCTATACATATCAGCATATTAAAAGCAGTGAGGAGCCCTGACTGTCTTGGCTCAGTTGGTTGAGTGTCTTCCAACAAAGTGAAAGGTCAAGCTAAAGGTCACTGGTTTGATTCCCAGATTTTCAGTCAGGACGTAAGCCTGGGTTGCAGCTGCTCTGTGAGTGAGTGGCGGCTGAAGATGTTTCTCTCCCTCTGTCCCTCCCTCCCCTGCTCTCTCAAAAAAAACAAAAAAACAAATAAAATCTTTTAAAAAATAAAATAAGAAAAGCTGGTGAGGAGACTAAAGAAACTTAAAGTTTTGAAATTCAATGAGTACCCAGTATAAAACTGAAAATTTCCATGTAGCACTTGACACAAAATAGTGGAGTAAGCACTGGATTGAAGGTAAAAGATTTGTCTGAGCTTAATCAGTGTTGTTTTTAAACTAGCAAGATTGTCCTAAACATAACTTCATTAAAAGAAGTTCTCCAGTTTGCTGTGTTTCCCCCATGTGTCTGAAAACTTAGTACAAAGAACATGTTTAAATTTTCTATCTCCCATAAACTCAGCACATGGTTCAAAATCAGGGACTGTAAGTAAAACTGAGGTTATGAACTTGATTTATAGGGACCTGGCAGGTAACAGAAATGGAAGGTGTCGGGGAGTGGTGAAGTCTGTGCTGTGGTATTTAAAGGCATTTGCATTCAGTTACAGACACTTTCAATCCTGGACACAGTCATCCCAGGACTGTGTCGTGATAGTTGTAATCCCAGCAAACTAGAGATCTGGAACAAACCCTAAGGAACATCCACATAAAGTACTTATCAAGGAAAGGATCCCAAATAGGAGATGCCAAGGATTTAGAAGGTGAAATTTATTGATGAGTGTCCTCATTTTATGAATTAAGAAAATGAAGCATAGAGAAATTAAGTAATTTTGCCAAGGTCACATATCCTGTTAAGTATGTGGTTCAACCAAGATTTGTTCTCTATAACCACTTAAAAAAAAAAACTATACTCTTCTGCTAGGGGTAGTGATCGTTAACTGCATATTATTACTAGAAAATATTGGCATAATCTTACGCATCCAACTTATATTTTTGAGAAATCTAAAAAGACAGTCAAGTACTAGAAAAATGTTTCAAGAGCTTCTAATTCTAAAAACAATAGATCTTATCATTTGACAAAAGTTTTGTCAACACATAGACCTGACTAGAAACTAATCCAAAATATCTCACACAAATAATTTTAGTATTGGGATCATAAATAATATTGCCAGGATAACTAGTTATCTAGGAATAGGGAAAAAGTAGACAGTGGCTAGTGGCTAGTGTGTTTAATAGTTATTCGTAAGTTTTATTTTGCCACAAAAATTTGTTTACTGCCAGCAAAATGACTGCTCTAAGATATTTACTTTTGTATTAAGATTTCTTTTGTAATACTATTGATATTGTGGCAATAAGACAGTTAAAAGTAGTCTAGTATACTACTATATGATATGTAGCATAATGACTTACGGAAACTTGGAAAATTATTAATATTGCATAACCAAGTGAGGACTTTATTCACTAGTAATTAGAATTCAGAGCATTCTCAAAATTCAAAATCAAATGGTCTTAAGTTTATGGTTTGGTGACTTTTTTAAGGACTTTATGTTTTAGAGCAGTTTTAGGTTCATGGCAAAATGAGGAGAATTATTCAGTGATTTTTTTTTCTATTTTGAGGTTTACTTTATTCATTCCTAACTTTTCTTTCTTTTTTCTTTTTTTTTAAGTTTTTTATTATTTTTTAAATAATTTTTTAATTTAATTATTGTTCAAGTACAGCTTTCTGTCTTATATTCCCAACCCTGCCCGCCCCCCGCCCTGTGCTCCCCACCTCCCTTCCCTTTCCACCCCCACCCTTAGTTATTGTCCATGTGTCCTTTATACTTGTTCATGTGAATTTTCATTGTTTTCCTTCCCTTAAACCAGAACAATATACATCTTCCTCACAAACCAATTTTTATCTTGGTATTCTCGGCAAGTTGTATGCCTTTGGCAAATCTGTATGTGTGGTTTATCCTGGATTATTTTGCCTCCTGGACTAGAGCTGAGAACTCTTACATACCAGTTTTTAAAAGATCTTCACAAGGCATCCAAACTGGAATCTGCTATATGCCTTCAAGTGTTCTTTCTTTGTATACCATTTATTTGAATAGTCTCAAGTCTGTTGTCTGTAGAGTTTTCACAGTTTTGATGACAGCATTTATTTGTAGGAAAAAGTATGTAAAGATTTCCAGTTGACTTGTCTTATTATAGTCCCCTGGACAGAAATCCTTAGATATATTTTACACACTGTTATGAACACAAAATTTAGAATTAATGTAAATATGTTAATGTTTATCACCTCTTGGATAAACCCCCCAAAATGTACTTGTGGTTTAGCCAAATTAAGTACATTTTAATGTCAGTCTCTATAATTTATATTTTTATTATTGTGTTCTTAACCCTTAAAAAATTATGCCCATTGATCTAGAAAGTATAACAAAGGTAACCCACTCTACTGTGAATTTGAAGGTGGGCATTGTGTATATATATCCTATCTTTTGTGTTCCCAAAACTTTGTTCATTGCATTACATATATTATGGCCAAAAAATGTTATTAAGTATGAAATTACTCTTGGTATAACTGAGCAAATGGACCCTGTCCATGTGACACCTTGGTGAATGACCCAACAATCAGTGTTGGGAGGAACAGGTTTTTATTACAGTACCCCAGCCCTGGGGGTGGTGGGAGCACTTCTGCTTGAGCCCTCCTTTCCCACAAGACCCAGCACTTTCCTTGGGCCTCAAAAAGGCTGTGAGCCAAAAGCACGCCTAGTGCCTAGTAGTTTCCCCATTTCCTTAAGCCAGCTGCACTGTCTCACAGCAGTTCTCTCCTTCAGGATCTGGGGGAACAGGGTCATCAGCCTCCCTGTAATAGTCTGGGAATGCATGTGCTGTGGTGTACTGGATCACGGTGAAGTCTAGGAAAGACATAAGTCCCAAGTGTCTAGGTACAGGATGGATTTTCGAGGCAGTCAGTCAGGTCAGCATCTTGCGAGGCAGGATCCTTGATGGCTTCGGAACCGGCCATCAGGCTCGATCAGAGCAGCAACGTGCCATCCCTCCCCTTATTCTACCAGACCACATGGCCAAATAATTCCTACAAACTGCACAGCTGCTACTTCGCTGCTGGCAGCGTGGCTCTTCTGCACCCTTTCAAACCAGATGCTGAACTCCCTCATGGCTGCCTGCCCTTAGCTTAATCCTGACCCTGTGTGACTCCATCACTGACTCCTCCCACAGTGAGCTGCATTTGCCAGTTCTCCTGTGTTTACATTTATTTGGTTGCCATCCCCAGTCAGGGCAAGAGTGACACAATGATCTAGATGGACCATCTCTGGCTATACCACAAGTCAGGATATATCCTAAAAGTCATGTCTACCTTGCCCAGAGACAGCACACAGCTGTCATCTTGCCTTTGTTATGAAAAGTACCTTAAGTCTATCCTTGCTACTCCCATTTCCTAACCAAGGACTATGAGGGCTTTGGGGACCCCTCAGTCTACACCACTTTTCAGTGGTATCTCATTTTGCCCCATTTTGAGATACATGACATCTGACTAAAGTAACGCCTGCTTGAGTTTGGTAGGGTATATGAATGTTTTGCACAAAATACACAGCAATTTCAGCACTTTACCTAAAGTGTCATGGTGTGCTTGAGTGTGATATTGTGTTGCAGAATTACATGCTTATGATTTTGTAATAAAAAGGGGGCATTATTTGCTGGATCCTGTAAAAAAAAACTATCTCCATTTACAAATGAGAAAACATACTAAGGTTAAGGAAGTTGAAGTTTACACAGCATTAAGTCACAGAGGGGCAAACGGTTTGAACCAAAGTTCATGTGATTTCTAAGTCCATGCTCTTTAAATTTTGTTTTCTTACTCTTATAGTAAGTTTTTAATAGAGTAAAGAGGAGTGATAATATTATATATCCCATGGTGTTGTGATGATTGAATAAGTTAATATTATAAAGTACTTAGAAAAGAGGCTGGCAGATACTAGAGTAAGAGTAAACACTAGCTGTTACTGTTACCTAAAAATACCTAACAGGAAATTTGAAATGACTTCTGATACTGTCCATAATTATTATATATAGAATAGTTGAATAGGATCACTCATCTCTTTCTATTCTCAATATCTTAGAACTTCATGGCCTAAATATGTGTTTTCCACTAATATTTCTCCGTTACTAATATATTTTCCTTTATTNCAAATAATTCCTACAAACTGCACAGCTGCTACTTCGCTGCTGGCAGCGTGGCTCTTCTGCACCCTTTCAAACCAGATGCTGAACTCCCTCATGGCTGCCTGCCCTTAGCTTAATCCTGACCCTGTGTGACTCCATCACTGACTCCTCCCACAGTGAGCTGCATTTGCCAGTTCTCCTGTGTTTACATTTATTTGGTTGCCATCCCCAGTCAGGGCAAGAGTGACACAATGATCTAGATGGACCATCTCTGGCTATACCACGAGTCAGGATATATCCTAAAAGTCATGTCTACCTTGCCCAGAGACAGCACACAGCTGTCATCTTGCCTTTGTTATGAAAAGTATCTTAAGTCTATCGTTGCTAATCCCATTTCCTAACCAAGGACTATGAGGGCTTTGGGGACCCCTCAGTCTACACCACTTTTCAGTGGTATCTCATTTTGCCCCATTTTGAGATACATGACATCTGACTAAAGTAATGCCTGCTTGAGTTTGGTAGGGTATATGAATGTTTTGCACAAAATACACAGCAATTTGAACACTTTACCTAAAGTGTCATGGCGTGCTTGAGTGTGATATCATGTTGCAGAATTACATGCTTATGATTTTGTAATAAAAAGAGGGCATTATCTGCTGGATCCTGTGAGAAACTATCTCCATTTACAAATGAGAAAACATACTAAGGTTAAGGAAGTTGAAATTTACACAGCTATTAATTAAGTCACAGAGGGGCAAACGGTTTGAACCAAGGTTCATGTGATTTCTAAGTCCGTGCTCTTTAAATTTTGTTTTCTTACTCTTATAGTAAGTTTTTAATAGAGTAAAGAGGAGTGATAATATTATATACCCCATGGTGTTGTGATGATTGAATAAGTTAATATTATAAAGTACTTAGAAAAGAGGCTGGCAGATACTAGAGAAAGAGTAAACACTAGCTGTTACTGTTACCTAAAAATACCTAACAGGAAATTTGAAATGACTTCTGATACTGTCCATAATTATTATATATACAATAGTTGAGTGGGATCACTCATCTCTTTCTATTCTCAATATCTTAGAACTTCATGGCCTAAATATGTGTTTTCCACTAATATTTCTCCATTACTAATATATTATATTTTCCTTTATTTTTCATATTTTATTGAATTACATGGTTGGAAGTAAATTTATTTTTACTGACTATTTCAGGTGATACACATTTCTGAGTCCTGGTTTTATTCACTAGTTTGTGATTAAACTAGAGCCAATCTAAGCAACTATTTGTAAATGTATAGTGTAGTATATAAAGATACATATTCTGTTGTATATTAACATATTTTAGTTAAATTAATGTGTAAACTATACATATATATATAAAACATATTACTGTCCTGCAGTATTTAAAGTTAAAGCATAAAATTATGTAAAAGTTGAGTGTTTTACATGCTTTTTGTATTTGTGTGACAGGTAGATAAATACATTTGACCTACTCTTCAGTAACCTATTATTTCCTTTTATATGTTGGTGAGATATGTTGCATACTCAACATTTTCTTAAAAAATTCACGTAGTGTACTTACAAAGATGTTGTCCAAACTAAATTTATTAGCTGACTGTTAGACCGTGTCCTGCCAAACTGGGTTACCTCATCTTAACCAGCTGTAATGCTTTTTGTGTATTCAGTTAATGATGACATTCTGGTTTTACAAAAACTAGGTGGCAAGTCTTCATTTTATATTTCCTAATCTTTTCACACCTTAGATAACTGTGATTTTGTGTATTTTTCTGACTTTATCTCATTTGTATTTTTATCAATATCATTAAAATTTTACCACTTTTTCTTTATTACATTGTTTTCTCTTAGTGAATGTGTATGTTGTTTAATATATTCAACTTGTTTGTGTTTCTTTGTTTCAAACATGGCATTCTTCCTTCCTAAGTAATGCCAGTGCTTCCGTATGTATTATAAAAGTCTTATTAAATTATTTAACTTGCTGTTACAACTCTATTTTGCAGGTAGTTAGTGGTTATATCAGCTCAGTAAAATTATGTATCATTTTATCTTTTAGTCTAGGATTTATGATCTCTGTTTTGCAAATTATTGTTAGTCTTAATTTTGAAACTTTTTTGTGTGAGTCAGGGCATTAGTTGCATGTTTTGCTTTATCAGCAGTTTGCTTTATCAAACACTTTAATGAAAACTATTTTGCATTAAAATTTATTTGCTTATTTTCAGTTAGATACTAGTTTACTAGAGTTTTTTTCTAAGCATATCATTAATTTCACATTTGCCTTAGTATTAGTCATCAAATTTTTCATTGCGGGGGAAGTAAATGTTATAAATTATCCCAAATCAAATAGTCATTAGTTTACTTTCTGATCATTACTTATCTTAGACTAAAATAGAAAAACTTTAAAAGAGTGCTATAACTCGGAAACTAAAAGTTCGCAAAAACCTAGCTTTTCTATTTTAACTTTCCTCATTTATACATTACTATTTTTCTCTAAAATTCTAACTTTGCAAACATTTGAGGAACAATAGAGTATTCTGTGTTAATTTGTCGGTTATTTGGCAGAATTTAAAGGTTGTGTCTATATTTTCAACTTTTGTACCTTTTTTTTTTACTCTGTATTTTTCTAAACTGTTAAGTAATAGTTCATGTAGAAATGACGAGTTTACTATGTTTTTTTCCAGATTAATTCCCACTTATATTTTATTCCTTTACTAGAACTTTATTTTTATAGTTATTTCTTCTATATCATTAATTGTCAACTTAAAGTTTTTTGAGGATTAGTTTTCCTTTTGTAAAAAAAGATAAACATTTTAGAATGTTTTTAATATAGAATCAACATTGTATATTTTGAACTTTTAAAATAATCTTATATCATTTGTTCATTTTTAGCAGCTTTATTTTTAAATAAAAATGTATGTACTAAGTATGCATCATTTATTTAAAATCAGAATTATTTCAGGAATATTTTGTAATTGTTATACTTCATATTATAAATGATAAATTGTAATGCTCTGAACTATATAATCAGGTAAAACAATCTAGTATTTTTCATGATTAACTCAGTTTTTAATGTGAAATATTCAGTTTAAACTAGCATAATGAATTAATGTTAGAATTTTTGCTTATGCATTTTTATGTATGTGACAGGGTGCTTTCTCATTTCTCCGAATTATAAAATTTTAACTCTAATTTCTTTTACAAACGTATGTATTACTTTTGAGTAGGCATATAATTAATACTGATATTTTCCTAAATGTTGATCTTTTTCTTTTAATATTTGTCTTTCCTAATCACATGTTTCTTCTTAAAATTGTATATAATTAAACAAGCAGTAGAAATATACAAGATGCAAAAGAAACAGAAGGAATTTAGCACTTCTTTGGAACACTGGTGTGGTGCTTGGTTTTAGCTTAGTTAAGGTTATGGCTATTCTTTTCCCTTAGTGTTTCTGTTTTGTCATAATGTTCTGCAATATTTTAAACTTTCTTAGAAACTTTACAACCTCAAATGTTGTTAGCCCTGGCCTTTGTGGCTCCGTTGGTGGGAGCGTCCTCCCTGAACCATAATGTTGCAAGTTTGATTCCTGTCAGGGCTCGTGCCTAGGTTGTGAGATCCTCCCCTGTCCAGCACTAATGAGGGGTAACTAATCGAGGCTTCTCTCTTGCATAAATGTTTCTATCTCTCTCCCTTCCTGTCTTGCTAAAAGCATTGGGGGGGGGGGATAGCTCTGGGTGGTGTGGTTCAGTTAGTTAGGACAGTGACCCAGTATGCCAGAGCTGCAGGTTCAGTCCCTGTAAGGGCACATACAAGAAGGAATCAATAACTGCATAAATATAAGTGAGACATCAAATTGATGCCTTTCTCTCTCTCTCTCTCAAAGCAATGGAAAAAATTGTCCTTGGGTGAGGATTTTTAAAAGTGTGTTTAAATAGCATCGTTCTTGCATTTAGAAAGAAAATTGATCTCTTTCATACTGATTTGGAAATTAGTTTATTTAATAAGTCTGCCTTTGGTTTGGTTTATAGGGAATTTTTTTTCTAACATATTGATCTGGTACATAGAAAATATTTTTCTTAGACTGCTTGTTCAAAATGTCCTCTAAAATAAATTTATTCTTTGAACAGCATAATTTATCACTTTTATTTTTTCACTTAGGATTTTCTGCCGTTTCTTGGCAAAAATGGCAACCAATGATGCTGTTCTGAAGAGACTGGAACAGAAAGGTGCAGAAGCAGATCAAATTATTGAGTATCTTAAGCAGCAAGTTGCTCTTCTTAAGGAAAAAGCAAGTAAGAAAAATTTAAATTTCCAAAGGGGAGACTTAAAATGAGTTATATATTGCCAATAAAAGTGTTTACTACATAAATGATTATTTTAAGTTGATGATAACTTTTAGATTCTTTTAATATTTTAAATTTTGAGTGAAATATTAGAATAGGGTTAAGATGAATTAGAATTGATATATAGTGAATGTATGCTATGTAGAAAAAAGCAATGTATTATTTCCAGACTGCTAAGGCAAAAATAGCATTTAAAATAATTTGGTATAGAATTAGAGATTAAAAATGAAGAAAATTGTGTGAAATCAAATACAAACTGCAGTATCTTCTCTAACCTGTGTAGAAGAAAAATTTATACTTTCATATTTCTCTCTAGTAAGGCATTTTTGGAAATGATTTTTAATTTTTTCCCAATACTTTAAGTTCTGCTTAGAAATTGCTGTGGTGTGTATAAAAATATAATATCTGAATTTCTGCTTTTAGGACTTAGGTTGATTTTTGTTTTGTTCAAGTGTATTTTATTTTTCAATGGCCAGTATTAATGTAATGAAAACCCCAAAACCTTTATCTAGTATATGTCAGGACACCTGGCATTCCTGGCCCCAGCCCTGTCAGTGCCAGTAATGACTCCCATTATATGTTACAGCCAAAAAATACTCCCTTGTGTTTTCAAAATCCCACTTAGGGAGCACTGTCAACCCCAGTGAGAATCATTGTTTTTCTTTTATGTTTTTGTGTATTCTGTTGCTCACCTTTTACACACATATTATTATGAGCAAATCTTTGAATTTCATTCATTCAATGTTTGGTCAGCTCAGCTTCTGAGACAGTGTAATAAAAGATTGTTCTGCTACTTTTACAGGTTATGGCCTAAAAAATGAGAATAGTTATTTTATTATTTGGTATCATTATTAGATCTCAGACTCTTAAAAAATAAATACCCTTATTTTTCAGACCATAAGACTTACCTAAGTTTCAGAGGAGGAAAATAGGGGGAAAATTTTTAAAGCAACAATGTACATTTTTTGAGGTAAAATATTTAATAACATAAATAACATAATATTTCACCAATGTAAATGTAAACAGAACTCAACAGCAGCATTAACAACCATTATTTCTCCCAGATGGTGGGGGGGGGGGTGCCTTATAGTCTGAAAAATATGGTGATTTAATACATCTAATACCTATCTCTTTTTTTATAGCTTTATCTGTTATTGACACTTTAAACCAGATTCTTAAGTTGGCATAAGCATCTTTACAGAAGCTAAAATGATTCATAAACAAAGCCGCCTATTATTCAGATTTTCTCCCTTTTCTCTCTTTCAAATGTCATCGTGTTTTAATAATACTAAACTCTGATGTAAAGGAACTGGCCAGACACTTGGTTGTTAGTGTTGTCCTAGCTATGTTTGTCCTGACTGTGCTCTCTTTTCAAGTAGTGTTCATAACACACCTTTTAGGAAACACAGCTATACTTGATTTTCTTCATCTTAGTTTTGCAGGCAACTTTGAGAGAAGAGAAGAAACTTCGAGTTGAAAATGCTAAATTGAAGAAAGAAATTGAAGAACTGAAGCAAGAGCTCATTCAGGCAGAAATTAAAAATGGAGGTGATTAAATGTAGAAATGATACATTTTTATTTATAGTAGTAATTATTATTTCTTTTATCATTTATTAATTCAGGTATTATCCTTGGTTTCTCATTTTACTCTCATAGCATCCAGTCTTGTGTATAAGGAAAATGGAAATATAGAAAAGGCGCATGATCTTGCATGAGACAAAAAGTAGCAAAGCCAGGATTCAAAACCTGTGCTTTTAATTCCTGTGCTATGCTTCAACTTCATTATCACGGTTACCTACTGAATAGGTTTTGAAAATAAGCCATAAGAATATTTAGTTAGCATTTATGAACTTTTACTATATTTTGAGCACTGTGTTGCCAAGTGTTTCACATAAATTATAAAATTATGTGTACACAGATACCCTTGTTTTGTATATGAGGAAATGGAAGCTTAAAAATATAATTTTTATGAAATTGTACATTTCTTAAATTGTCCAAGTCAGTAGATAATTATCATTTTAACTCTCACATTGTAAATAAAATTAAACTTCTCTTGAATTATTTTTAAAGGGGTCTAGATAAATTTACATTATTATAAATCACTAATAGTAATAGTTCTATTACAATTTCAAAGTATCATGCAAAAAGCCATTTGATGGTATTACAGAAAATCCTTTCCTGGTGAGTTTGGAAAGTCCAGGCGTACTTTCCTTCGACCATCATTCCATCAGTGAATTATTTTGAATACTATAGTATGACTCTACCCTTAGTGACATATATAAAAGTCAGGAAAAATTAATAGTGTATGCTTAAAACTGTCAACTAGAGAGAATATCATTTGTCAATTGAAAATTTGAGGCTAATTGACGTTTTTCAAGATTAGGAGATTTGGAATGCAGGTAAACAGTTAAAATATTAGCAGTATAAAACTGCTTTTTTTTTCTTTCAGTTCTGGAAGATTGCCCTGAAATGTTAAACTTTTCAACTCTGACCTTATTGATAATACTAAAACAAATCAACAGTTTGATTTAAAGTATTAAATTCTATCTTAATGCTAAAACATAAAATAGGCATAGCTGGAATTTCACAAAACTAAAAGAAGCAACAACCTCCAGGGAAATTAAAAAACAGTTCCTCAGAAAAGTGGTCTGAATATTGGCCAGAAACAGTCATGTCAGAATCCCTCAGAGGATTGCGTCTCTGTTTTCACTGGGCTGTGAGAATGTTTTTAATATCGCTGAAGGAATTGTCTTTGCTTCTTTAAAAAAGTTGTTTTTTGAAATAGAATTATGAACAAATAATGTTGTCTGTCCATTAAATCTGTGATACAGAGATTATTATTATTACTATTATCTTCCTAGTTGATTGTTCAATATAAAGGAAAATCTGCATGAAAAATATGTTATCTTGCCCCAAACCATGAGAGCACAGAGTCTCCGGAGACAGACTACTTAAGTATAAATCCTGTTTTCCTACTCACTGTGTGCGTGATTTTTGACTTCTCTATGACTCAGGATGATTATCTGTTAATGGAGATATGAATAGAATTTGCTGCTTAAATATGTTTGAAAATTATGAGTTAATTCATATAAAGCATTTTGAAAAGTGTCTGGGACATACTAAATCCATAATAAATATTAGCTATTATTGTTATCTGTAATTTTCTGTTTAGTCATCAGTGATTAAAGGAGAAACATGTATTCTTTTCTCATCTTTAAAATTTATTTAATTTCTAGGCAGGCTGTTTACAGTCTCAGACAGTAGAGGCTTGGTCATCATATACAGTGAATTTCTCATTTAATCATATTTGTGATTCACAGTTTCACGGTTTTATCTTGTTTCTTGGTTTAATGTAAATGACATTACTTATTTCATTTCTGTATTAGTGAAACAAATACCATTTCCATCCGGTACTCCGCTGCAAGCTAATTCTGAAAATATGACACAGTCTGTACCAATCACAACTATATCTTCTGGTGCCAAAGAACAGGTAAAAGGAGAAGGAGGGGAAGAAAAGAAGGCGAAAGAGAAACTTGAAAAGAAAGGTATTTTCCTTTAAGCTTATTTGGTTCTTACCTGCTCTATCAGGTCTACTCAACATTTTTGATAGATTACTTAGAAGTAGAACGTTTGTTAGTTAGAAGTAGAAAGCTTTAACTTTTATGAACTAGAATAAAATTAGGAACAGTATGATATTAGAACATAGAAGCTGAACCCTAAAGGATGTGTGAAGGTAGACCAAGTTGGACATGGTCAGAGTATGTCATTTGAGGTAGAGGAACCAGTAGAATTTAAAACATAGAACGTAGAGCTTAAGTGTAGAGACCGATACGTAGTTTGGTGTGACTGAATTGTGTTGTATATTTGGGGATCGTTTCAGAAAAGTCACAGATAGTTAGCTTAGGAGCAGCTGCGGAGCTGGGAAAAGGATATTCCAGTCAAAGCAGAATGTCTGAAGTAAGGCATAGGGATGTTAAAGTTTTAGGAACCCATAAGAACTGAAGTTGAAAGTGTATCACCATCTATTTAGCCAACCAGACAAGAAATCGGCTTAACCTGTCCCACTCCCTCAATTTTTATATCCGATTGTCCACCAAAGCCTGTACTTCCTGCCACCAAAGCATACCTTGCTCTGTGCCTTGGTTTTGTTAGGTGCTACCCTAGTTTAAGTTCTTGTGGTCAGGATCTCTCGTCTGAATTAATGCTAAAGCCTCATCTTTTCTAGTTTATTTTAAATTTAAAATAAACTTTTCTAGTTTATCTTACCTTGTTGCCAAAGCTATTTTTCTAAGCATAAATAAGACTTTTTTTTACCTATCTGCTTTACTCCTTTCTAGATTTCATTTTCCCAAATTTTCTTAAAAAGTGCTTTTGTAATTTTTATACTTATTGCTCATATTACTTAGACTCATTTAAAAATCTTTTAAAAATATAAAATGGCTGAGAGATTTGTGACCTCACCTAAGCTAATTGAGCATCTAATGCTTGTGAATTCCTTGTGGCAAACCTAAGTAGTCTCTATTAGTTAGAAATAGATGGGGGCTGTACATCCTCCTCTGTAAAACTTCATCACTAGGTGGTGTAGTTACAGTGAAAGCAAATCAGACTGAGCAAGTCAGACTGATTCTTCCACATCATAAAATTTATGAAGAAGCGAGCATAAAACAGTTACGCAGCCTGTCCTAAGTCTGATGAGATCCATACTCAAAGATGTATGGTTGTTCTTGACGGCAGGATCCACCAGTCTTCTAGTCCAATGAGACAACAAAGTCCTCTTGTGTGGGAGGAGGCAGCACGCAAGACCAGATGGAGCTCTAGGTCTAGAAGACCTCTGTCCAGTGGAACTTTATTTGGTGATGGAAATGCTGTATAGTTGTATTGCTCAGCACAGTAGTCACGTGTAGCTGTTGAACATTTGAAATGTATCCACTGTGACTACACAATTGAATTTTCAGTTACTTTAAATTTAAATGTAAATAGCTATATATATGGTTGGCAGGTGCTGTGTTGGACAGTGATGGAATAGAAGGTTGTTCCATAGGTGTTTGGCTGCTGTGATTGCCCGAGTCAAAATTCTGCACAGGGAAGTTCTGTGGTGCCCACACAATCTTTCTAGACTGCCGCATATAAGCATCACTCATGTCATTGAATATTCCTAAAATCCCTTATGATGACTAACAAAGTTCTTGGGATAGATTTTAATATTTGTAATTACCTCTGGAATGGGGAATCCTGATAAAGGTAGTATTTCAAATTCTGGGATATGAAGTTAAAAAATACATGTGGATATAACTATACTGTTATACTGCAGTATTACAAAGTGCTTAGTTTATCACTCAAAGATAACTACTATTTAGGGTTTTGGTATATTTTCTTCTAGTAATACATATCTCTAATATTTGGGTTTTTACCATTAAAAAAACCTTTGTGAATTTGCTACATGGAAAGTGGTATTTTTAATAATTTGCTAATAAGATTAGAAACTTAACTATTTTGAACTAGCTCTGTCTCTTCTTTTGTAAACTGTTTTTGTAGAAATTGTGAATGCCATTTACACAAAATCTTCATTTCCTGCTCCAGAGAAAATTATTCTTCTCTGCTTCTGTATTTCCTTGTGTATGTAATATTTATCATATATTCATTGATACATCTGTCTTCCTTGAAAGAGATTTTCAGTGCTTTGATAGCTTGGTCTGCTCATCTTAATAGTTCTTTCTAGTGCCTTAGACCTCAGTAAATATTTGTTCAAAGATTAATCATAGGTACAGTTGAAAGGAAATATATTGTGATTCAAGTCTCAGTAGTGTGATTCAAAGATAAATATGTTTTTGTTTTTGTTTTCTTTTTTTTTCTGCCAGAGAAATTAAATGTAAACTTAAAGAATTTGAATCCAGATAGGCTGCATTTTCACTCAGTAGCTTAAGTAATCATATACCAATAAGAGTTAGATTACCAGCATATAAATAAAAGTAGGATTTTGAAAATATAATCAAAATAAATATTCTCTTCTGCTCAAATAGTTCCTGTGGACAAGCCTAAAGCCCTGATAAGTCTTCAGGGAAATAAAAGGATTGGAGAAATTCATTATATGCTTATCAGTGTGTTTAATTGAGAGAAACATTTTAGCAGTGAAATTATATTTGATAGTTTATTCCATTAGCTGGCTACAAAGTGTGGCATTCTTTCTAAATGTAGGATTTTTCACTTTGTAGAAAGTCACAGTAAAAATTGCACAGGATTTTCTGCAGCTCTGTTTCAGGGAAATGTAAACTTTTTCAGTAAGCGCCGTTTTGTAGGTATGTGGCTTTATAGGCCATGAAGCTCTGTGACTACGCTTTGGCTCTGCCGCGGTATAAAAACAGCCGTAGGTAATATGTAAGTGAACAAATGATTGTGTTCTAAGAACACTTTGACAGAAACAGTCCTTGTGCTAGATTTGGCCAGTGAGCTATATAGTTCACCAACCTCTTATCTATGTCTTTAACTAGAGATAAAGGCTGTTACTCAACAGAGAAACAGCTAAAACAGGGTCCAGGGTACTGACTTTAGTAAATAATTCTTTCTTTCCTTTGTTATTGAAGTGAAAGTAGGAGATAAGACTTTTTTTTTCCTTTAATTTCATCAGTATCAGTGCTGTGGAGTTTTTCGTATTTTATTTTTGGTTTGTTTCAGATGTTTACCCATTTAGAATTTTTTGTTTTTAAAGGAGAGAAAAGGGAGAAAAAACAACAATCTATAGCGGGAAGTGCTGATTCTAAGCCAATAGATGTTTCGCGCCTGGATCTTCGAATTGGTTGCATCATCACTGCTAAAAAACATCCGGACGCAGACTCTTTGTATGTAGAAGAAGTCGATGTTGGAGAAGCAGCCCCCAGGACCGTTGTCAGTGGCCTGGTGAATCATGTCCCTCTTGATCAGGTAATTTGTACAAATAAAATTACTTCTGCATACACAGGACACTTTTGTTTCCTCTTTCTTTAATGTTTTATCATATAATTTTGTGTTAGATGACTAAACAACACGAGCCACTATTGATTAGTTTGTTTGATTAGTTTGAATGTGGTAATTCTACCAAAAAAAGTATATAAAATGACTCAAATCTTGCAAAAGATCTGTACCTTAGGATTGGATTCATGAGGATAGAAAGATGATGTATTTTTTTTCTCAGTTGAAAAAATGTTTTTAGTTTGGTATTTTATATAATCATCATTCCTTATGGAGTTTTATTATTCCTTTATTTTTAAAAAATCACTATTAATAAAAACCCCAAAAACACCAGCCTAAAAGTAAGAGAACAAATATTATGTTTTTGTAACTAAAATATCTTCATACTTTTCTAAGAAAAAAGAGGAGAGGGAATCGTGGAAATTAAACTGCAGATTTTATTGATATCCTATTAGTTGTTAAAAATTGGATGTTTTTTATTTTTGTGTTGCTTAGGTATTTAAAAATATAAAGTATTTTTTAAGATTTTATTTATTTATTTTTAGAGAAAGGGGAGGAGAGGGAAAAAGAGAGGAACAGAAACATCAATGCGCAAGAGATACATCAATTGCTTGCCTCTCGTACCCCCAACTGGGGATCTGGCCTGCAACCCAGACATGTGCCCTGACTGGGAATTGAACCAGTGACCTTTTGGTTTAAAGGCCAGCCGACTCAAGCCACTGCACCACACCAGCCAGGGCTAAAAAAAGTATTTTTATATGCGTATATGTTATGGTGTATGTATATGTATGGAAATACATATATATATTCCCAATGATGGTGGAATAAATTAAAGACAGTAATAGTTTTAGTTTGTTCTTTCCAAGTATCTTTTATAGTAATTTGAGTTACCTATTTCCTGTGCTCCATAATACTTCAGAGATACTGCAAAGACTATAGACTTCAACATTAAGATACTTGTGCCTCTCTCCATTCATTGCCAGGTATATTACTTACTGCTTTGTGAACTTGGACAAATCTCTACATTTATTTATTCATATTTCTAGATGCAAATATTTACTGAGCACCTACGGTGTACCAGAACTATTCTGAACAAGCACTATAACAGTTGAATTCAGGTGACAGATTTTTTTTAAGTCCTGCCTTTGTGATGCTCACATTTCTGTGGGGGAGTCAGAAAATTGTAACAAGTTAATAGTGATAAATATCAAGAAAAAATAAAGTAGGGAAGAAATTAGGAGATATTAAGGCTATGATGATGTCATTTGATAATAAAGTAGTTCAGAAAGACCTTATTAAAAAATGACATTTAAGTAGAGGTGTGAGGAAACGAAGAAAACAAGTCATATGTCTCTCTGTTGGAAGAGCGTTTTAAGTAGCCGAATCAAACAGATGCCTGAGATATTCAAGGAGCATCAGAAAGCAGTGTCACGATAGCAGAGCAAATAATGGGAGTACCATGTGAGATGAAATCAGATATATAAGCCAAATAATACAGGGTTTTATCGATCATTGAAAAGACTTTGGCTTTTATAGTAAGTGAGATGAGAAGCATTGGAGGGTTTTGAGCTAAGGAGTAACTTGGTCTGCCTCGTATTAATAGGATCATCTAGCTGCTCTATTCAGTGGGTGAGTGAAGAAGTTTCTCTTATCTATGAAAAGTGCAGAGATAGGTCATATGTGTGTGCTATTTTTTTAAACATTCCTCTTGCATAGGACCAGGACTCCTTCGTAACTATTTATGAAGGTAAGTTCATGAGCCTTGGAAAAAAGAACCAGGTGATCTTATGCCGGTTAAATTGGACTTTAAATTGGACTTCATTTGGGCTTTATCTTTTTTGTTCTCAACAGGTTGCAGACTATTTTCTATTCCACAAGCTGTCAGACACAGCCATAAGCAATTTTCTTTATGCATATCTGTATCTAACCCATCAAGGCAGTACTAGTAAACATTCTATAAAGCCAGGACACTTAACACCCTCCCATAATTACATACAGAATGTTATAGATTTGTATATTTTTCAGAGGTAAAGATCTACAAATAATTATCTAATCCTTAGAAGATTGCATTTAGCTACTCTTATACCTAATTGCAGTGACATTTTAAAAAATTCTCATATGTGTGGTATTTTCAGGTTACTTGTTGAAGAAGAGTTCTTACTCAAGAAGACCTTCAAAAAGCGGCCTTTTAAATTAGAAACTTAGGCCTATTTTTTTAAATTTAAAGTATAGTTGACATAATATATGTCAACTATATAATATTCAGGTACATAATATTGTGATTCTACATTTACATACCTTGCCACGTGATCACCGTGATAAGTCTAGTAACTGTCATTGTACAAAGTTACTGCGATAGTATTGACTCTGCCCTGTGCTGTGTGTTGTGTCCTCATGATTTACTGATTTATAACTACAAGTTTGTGCCTCGTATTCCCCTTCGCCTTATTCCCCCATCTCTCTGTGCCCCTCCCCTTGGCAGCCATCAGTGTGTTCTTCGTATGTATGAGTCTGTTGCTGGTTTGTTTTAATTTTTTATATTTTACATATAAGTGGAATCATATGTTACTTGTCTTTCTTTGTCTGACTTACTTCACTTGGCATAATACCCTCTAGGTTTAGCCGTATTGTCACAAATGTCAGTACTGCATTTTTTTTGTTGCTGAATAATATTCTGTTGTACATAATACCACATCCTCTTGATCCATTCATTGATCAGTATACACCCAGGTGTCTCCCACATCTTGGCTATCATAAATAACACTGTAGTGAACATGGGGGGTGCATTTATATGTCTTAGTTTATGTTTTTGTTTTCTTCAGATAAATACCCAGAAGTAGAATTGCTGGACTATCTGATAGCTCTATTTTTAATTTTTTGAGGAACCTCTGTACTGTTTTTCATAGTGGTTATATCATTTTATACTCCCGCCAGTGGTGCCTGAGGGTTCCCTTCTGCCTGCGTTCTTGCCGACACTTGTTAATTTGCTGACTTTTTGATCATAGCCATTCTGATGATACATGTGGTGATACATGATTTTGATTTGCATCTCTCTGATGGTTAGCGATGTTGAGCATCTTTTCATATTTTACCATCTTTATATCTGTTTTGGAGAAATTTCTATTCAGATAATATACCCATTTTTTTAATTGAATTGTTTGGCTTTTTTGTGTTAAGTTGTATGAGTTCCATATATATTTTGGATATTAGCCCCCTATCAGAATATTATTGCAAATATCTCTTGACATTTGTTAAGTTTGTTTCCATTTCGTTGATGGTTTCCTTTGCTGTGCAAAAAATACTTAGTTTGGTGTAGTTCTGTTTCTTTATTTTTGTCTTTATTGCCCTTGTGCAGGGAGACATATCCAATAAAATATTGCTGCAAGTGATGTCAAAGTGTGTATTGTATATGCTTTCTTCCAAGAGTTTGTGGTTTCAGGTGTGAAACCACACCATTTTAACTATTTTAACTATTTTAATGTATGGTTTAAGAAAGTGGCCCAGATTCACTTTTTTTTCCACATATCTAGCTAGTTTTTTCCAACACCATGTATTTGTATCTTTCAGCTGAAATGAATTTATTAGTTTTAAATTCTGTCTGTGCAGTCTTTAAGGTTTTATGTATACAGTATCATGTCATCTGCAAATCATGATGTTTTTACTTCTCTCTCTCTTATTAGGATGCCTTTTATTTGTATTTCTTGTCTGATTGCTGTGGCTATGACTTCCAATAACTATGTTGAATAAAAGTGCTGAGAATGGGCATCTTGTCCTTTTAATGATCTTAGGGGAAAAGGTTTCAACTTATCAATGTAGAATTATGATGTTAGCTATGGATTTGTCATATATAGGCTTTATTATGTTAAGGTATGTATCCTGTACATCCACTTCATTGGGAGTTTTCATCATGAATGGATATTGGAATTTTGTCAAATGCTTTATTGGTCTCTGTGGAGGAGATCATATGATTTTTATTTTTGGTTTCATTTAAATGATGAATAACATTGAATGTTCTGCAGATATTGAATCGCCTTTGCATCCCTAAAATAATCTATTTGAGCATGGTGCATGATCTTTTCAGTGTACAGTTGAATTTATCTAGTATTTGGTTTTGTTGAGAATATTTCCACCTGTGTTTATGAAGGAAATTGGCTGTAATTTTCCTTTATTGTAGAGTCATTTTCTGGGTTTAGTATCAGGATAATGCTGGTCTAGTAGTATGAGTTTGGAAGCGTTCCTTCCTCTTGAAATTCCTTGGAATAGGTTGAGTAGGACAGGTATTAATTCCTCTTTAAATGTCTGGTAGAGTTCAACTGCGAAGCCATTCAGGACCTGGATGTTTTGGAGGGAGTTATTTTTTATTACTGATTTAGTTTTAGAAGTGTCTACATTTGTAGGAGTTTACACATTTATTCTAGATTGTCCAATTTGTTGATCTGTAATTGTGCATAGTATTCTTTCATGATTCTTTGTATTTCTATTTTGTCTGTTGTGACTTCACTTTCATTTGTGGTTTTATTTATTTGGACCCTATCTTTTTTTCATTATGAGTTTAGCTAAAGGTATATCGTTTTTATTTATATTTTTAAAGGACCAGCCCTTAGTTTCATTGATCTTTTTATTCCCTAATTTTGTCAATTTCTCTTCTTATCTTTATTGTTTTATTCCTTCTACTAACTTTGGGTTTTATTTGTACCTTTTCTAGTTCTGTGTAAGTTTAGATTGTTTATTGTGATTTTTCTTGTTCCTTGAGATAGGCTTCAATTTTTATGAGCTTCCTTCTTAAAACTGATTTTGCTGCATCCCATAGATTTGGGAGAGTTTAATTTCTATTTTTATTTGTCTCAAGATTTTTAAATTTCCTCTTTAGTTTTGTCTTTGACTTTTTGGTTGTTTAGGGGCATGTCGTTTTCTCTCCACATGTTTGTGGTGTTTTTTCCATTTTTCTTCTTGTAGTTGATTTCTAGTTTTACAGCATTGTGGTTAGAAAAGATACTTGATATGATATCAATCTTAACTTTATTGAGACTTGATTTCTGGCCTAACATGTGATCTATTCTGGAAGATGTCCCAGAGGCACTTGAAAAGAATGTGTATTCTTCAGTTTTTTGGACGAAATGTTCTGTAAACTTTAAGTTCATCTCATTTAATATGTCATTTAAGGCCAACGTTTTCCTGTTTTCAGTCTGGTTGATCTGTCCACCTATGTAAGTAAGGTACTGAAGTTTACTATTATTATTCAATACTGTCAATTTCTTCTGTTATGCTGTTAATTTTTAAAAATGTATTTTATGTATTATGCTGTGACAGCTGTCCCAACATTTCCCCCATTGCCCCCCTCCACCCAGTGTGCCCCATTCCTTCCAGTAATACCCCATTTAGTCCAGGTCCATGGATCATGCATGTAAGTTCTTTGGCTACTCCATTTTCTATCCTGTACTTAAACTTAACATCCTCTGCCTATTCTGTACCTGCCAATTTGTGCTTCTTAATCCCTGCACCTTTTTCCCCATTCTGCCCCTTCCCCCGCTTCCCCATCCCAAATGATAACCATCCAGATGATCTCCATACCTACGATTCTGTTTCTGTTCTGCTTGTTTGCTCAGTTTGTTTTTTTTTAGATTGAGTTGTAGATAGTTGTGAATTTATTGCCATTAGTGTTCATAGTTTTCATTTTTTTTTCCCCAAAATAAGTCCCTTTAGTATTTCACTTAATAATGGTTTGGTTATGAAGAACTAACTCCTTTAGCTTACCCTGTCTGGGAGGTACTTTATCTTCCCTTCAACTCTTTTTTTTTTATTTAATTATTTTTCAAGTACAGTTTTCTGTCTATTACTCCCATCCCATCCCACCCCCCATCCTCTCCCCTCCCTCCCATTTCCCTTCAACTCTTAATAAGAGTTTTGCTGGGTAGAGTAATCTAGGTTGTAGGTCCTTGCTTTTCATCATTCTGAATACTTCTTGCCATTCCCTTCTCCCCTGCAATGTTTCTTTTGAGAAATCAGCTCACAGTCTTCTGGGAACTCCTCTGTAGGTAACTCTGCTTTTCTCTTGCTGCTTTTAAGATTCTCTATCTTTAAAGGACTCAAGATGGGCCTCTTTGGGTCCAACTTGTTTGGGACTTCTTGTGCTTCCTGGACTTGTATATCTATTTCCTTCACCAAATTAGGGTTGTTTTCTTTCATTATTTTTTCAAGTAAGTTTTCAAATCTTGCGCTTTTTCTTCTCCTTCTGGCACCCATATGATGGGAATATTCGACTTCTTGAAGTTGTTCCAGAGACTCCTTAGCCTGGCCTCACTTTTTTGGATTCTTTTTTCTTCTTATTCTGATTGGTTGGTTTTTGCTTCCTTTTTTGCTTCCTTATGTTCCAAATCATTGATTTTATTCTTGGCTTCCTCCATTCCACTGTTAGTTTCTTGTAGATTTTTTTTTTATTTCACATAGTGTAAACTTCATTTCTGCCTGTGTCTTTCTTATGCTTTTGAAGTACCTGATGAGTTCAAAACTGTTGTTTTGAACCTTTCATTTGATAGTTTGTTTATCTCCATTTTGTTTTTTCTTTTTCTGCAGTTTTGATCTGTTCTTTCCTTTCAGCCACATTTCTGTTGTCTCCTCATTTTGGCAGCCTCCCTGTATTTGTTTCTATATATTAGGTAGAGCTGCTTTGACTGGGTGTCTTGATGGCATGGCCTAATGTAGAAAAGCACATGCATAAGTTGGATGGAGTGGAGCCTTAGATAATCACCTGGGCAGAGCCACCTGTGTGAACCATGTTGCTGAAGTCTCAGATATGGTGTCACTGCTCTGTGGCTGTGTGTGGCAGAGTGCTCAGAAAAGGGACAATGACTGCTGTCAGTCCTCTGAACTTTTGTCTGGGAGGAAGCTGTCCCCCACTGGAAGTTGTGGGGATTTGTCGTCTTGGCACTGGAACCCTAGGCATGGGAGTCTGGTGTGGGGCTGGGATCCCTTTCTCCTGAGATATCTCTCCTGATTTGTATCTACCACATGTGGCTGTGGGGCCACCTGTTCCATGTCTCTGCCCCTCCTGCTTGTCTGAATGAATGTGATTTCTTTAATCCTTGGCTGTCTGACTTCCACACACCTCAATTTTTCTGAGGATTCTGGGTGATAGTTGTTTTATAGTTTAGTTGTAATGTTTGCTGTGGTTGTGTGAGGAGGCAAGCCATGTTTACTAACATCTTCATCTTGACCAGCAGTCTCTATGCCTGTTAATATTTGCTTAATATATTTATGTGCTCCTATGTTGGGTGTGTAAATATTTACAAATGTTATATCCATTTTTCATATTAACTCCTTTATCATAATGTTATGCCATTCTTTGTCTTTTTTTTAGCCTTTGTTTAAAGTCTGTTTTCCCTAATAAGAGTATTACTATCCTAGGTTTTTTTATTTTCATCTCTTCTTTTTTCATGGTCTGTGTTTCTTTTGAGCTGAGGTAAATCTCTTATAGGTAGTATACTAATGGATCCTGCTCTTTATTTTGTTCAGTCACCCTGTGTCTTTTTATTGGAGCATTTACTTCATTTATATTTTAAGTAATTATTGATAGGCATGTACTTATTCCCATCTTGTTACTTGTTTTTTTATTGTTTTTGTATTTCTCCTCTGTTCTTCTCTTGGTTTCTTTTCTTGTGATTTGCTGGTTTTCTTTGGTGTTACATTTAGATTTCTTTCTCCCTATTTTTAGTGTATCTTTTGTACATTTGGTTAGTTGTTACCCATAGATATCAATCCAAAGCAGTCTATTTTAAGCTGATATGCAGTTAAGTTCAAGGCATTCTAGAAAAAAAACTTTATTTTAAGTTTAAGGCATTCTAAAAATACTGTTTTTACTACCCTCTCCGCACTGTTTTTGACTTAGATCTTTTTGTTTCGTTAGGGTGAGATCCTTTTTTTTTTCTTGCCTGGGAAACTTTATCCTTCAATTTTGAATGATAACATTTTATGGTAGAGTATTCTGGGTTGTAGATTTCTTCCTTTCAGCTCTCTATTCCCTTCTGGCCTGCAAAGTTTCTATTGAGAAATCTGCTTATAGCCTTATGCTGTTTTCTTTGTATGTGACTACTTTTCCTCTTATTGCTTTCAAGACTCTATTTTTAACTTTAGCCAGTTTAATTATAATATGTTTTTGTGTGGATCTTTCAAGTTGTTTGGAACTCTGTGGACCTGGATATCTATTTCCTACGCTGCACTAGCCATTATTTTTTCAAATCAGCTCTCTGACCTTTTTTTCCTCCTTTCTTTCTAGAATCCCCATAATGAGAATGTTAGTGTGTTTGATGTTTTCTCAGAGGTCCTTTAAACTATGCTTGTTTTTTTTTTTTTTTTTAACTTTTTTTTAGTCAGTCATTATAGAATTTTTTCACCTTCCTATAAGGCTTATAACAGCAGTAAAAAACTTAGGATACAAAGTGATAACAGTACATCCTCAGAAATAGAACATTTAATACTTAGCATATTAGACATACCTTGATATATTCGAGGTATGATCACTTCAAATTCTGTACATTTTAATCACCTGTTTTTCACACAGATGCAAAATCGGATGGTGATTTTACTTTGTAATCTAAAACCTGCAAAGATGAGGGGAGTACTATCTCAAGCAATGGTGATGTGTGCTAGTTCGCCAGAGAAAGTTGAAATCCTGGCACCTCCTGATGGGTCTGTTCCTGGAGACAGAATTACTTTTGATGCTTTCCCTGGTAAGTATTTGTTAGTTTTATTTAAAATTGTGTGGGAGTTATTGTTCACACAGCGATGCTTGTAATGTTTAAGTATAAAATACAATCCTGTGTATGATTCACAGTTTTTTACATGACCATGATTTTTGAGATTATTGCCATCAGCTCAAGATGGCATATTAAGCACAAACATCTAAATGTCCCCCTCTCCGTGAATGTACAAACTACACAGACACCAGAGATAGCTTTTGCTTTAGATAAAATACTAGCTGGAATCCCTACATGGCAAAAGAGTATGATATGGGTATAAAAGAAACAAATGTGCTGCAAAATCATTTAAATTATAGATTATCTCAGAATGCAACACAGAAATATAAAGAAAAGTTCAGACATGGGAGAATAGCATATAATCCTCAGAGTTCACCTAATAATATGTTTACATATGCTCTTACTTGACTTTAGGACATAGAGAAAATCTCTTAAAATTTATATTTATTTTAATAATTTAAAAGGTAGTTTTGCCCTGGTGAAGATCAATAAATCGAGTGCCAGCCTGTGAACCAAAGGGTTGCCGGTTTGATTCCCAGGCTGGGCACGTGCCTGGGTTTGAGGGCCAGGCCCCCAGTAGGGGGCACGCGAGAGGCAGCCACACACTGATGTTTCCCTCCCTCTCTTCCTTTCCCTCTCTCCAAAAATAAATAAATAAAATCTTTTGAAAAGGGGGAAGTTTCATTTTATAAAGTTTCATTTTATATTGCTTGTTTTGTCCAGTAAAATGCTCCTGAGACAGACCAAGCTTTATAATGCATGAAAAAGTTTCTTGAAATAGGTCTTGGAAGCAGAAGAGAAAAGATGGTTGGCAGATGTAGAATAAATTTTTCTTTCGTTGAAGAGAGAGAACCTTATAGGAGAACAGTTAGAAATTAACAGACTACATTTTATTTAAAGTATATTTACTTGACTAGAATAATGGGAAAATCAGAAATAAGGGTAACAAGCAAAATGAGGTTTACAAGTCAGAATTGACTTGGAAACGTGTTTGTAGAAAGAGCTGAGTTTTAATGTAATAGCCAGACTGATGTGATTATGTAGGCCTGTTTTATTAATCCTATGTTAATTATGTTTCATGAAATATTAGGACATGAAGAATTTTAACATTGGAAATAACATAGGAAATGTGGATGAAAGCATAGGTTAATTTCCTTGAAACTAAGCTCCCCCTGCAAAACAAAACAAAACAAAATAAAAAACAAAAAAACTAGACTAATCTAAAAAATACAATGGTTGTTCAACAAGTAATTGTGACTTTGAATGCCTGTGTGTGTCTTGAACCTTGGTAGATTTGAAACCATAATGGTCTGTACTTCTTTCGTAA
Organism: Sturnira hondurensis; assembly: GCF_014824575.4. Taxonomy (NCBI): domain Eukaryota; kingdom Metazoa; phylum Chordata; class Mammalia; order Chiroptera; family Phyllostomidae; genus Sturnira; species Sturnira hondurensis. The sequence goes on along the minus strand of NW_028093845.1, from coordinate 9,125,789 downwards.
ATTGGGTTTTGGGAAAATCCCAGTCTAAATAATTTCTCAAAGGAGCATGACGACTTTAGAAGCATCGGATCACCACTCTTACCAGTATAGCAAACACTTCCCCAAACCTCAGATTTGGGAGTAAGGGCAGTCATGTGTATACCTGACACCTGACATTCTACTTAAGAAGTCTCATTCACTAAATTGGAATAGAAAATAATAAAGATGAACTTTTCTTTAATATTCAGCATGCATTGGGGGAAAAAGAAAAAATCAAGTATTGGTTTACCTTTCCAGATTAACACTTGCCTTCTTTTTTATCTAAATACTTAAGATTTAGTACATTTTTTCCTTTTTTTAAAGATTTTATTTATTTATCTTTAGAGGGAAAGGGAAGGAGAAAGGGAGAGAAATATCAATGTATGGTTGCCTCTTGTGTGTCCCGCACTGGGAACTGGCCTGCAACCCAGGCATGTGCCCTGACTGGGAATCAAACCATGATCTTTTGGGTTGCAGGCCTGCGCTCAATCCACTGAGCTACACTAGCCAGGACAAGATTTGGTATATTTTTTAAGTTTTTGGTGTAAATTGTAGTGTCTCATGTTTAGAAATGGAATAAATCATCTACAGTAACCCACCATTTTATAGATTTGCAAACTGAGGCCTGACACAACTAGTTACTTGTTTGAGGATATGTAGAGTAAGTAGAACGATCAGACAGCAGATGTGCCTGAGTCTCTAAGACAATAGTATTTTTGTTTGTTGATGTTGCTTGCTATGAATGCACTAATCTGTATTAATTAATGAAGGTGTGTAGTTCTTTTATTCTATGACAGCTTTCATTCCCTTACCTCATAGAATTAGCAGATAACTATTTCAGCAGTTAAGTCACTTGTTATTATCTGGATGTTTTTGTTAAGTAAATTGAAAGAAAGTTTTACTTAGTGACTTATCATTAGAGATGATATAGCCCTATATGGATTTCTTGCCTTTACCATATCCTTTAGTCCCTAAACTTGGCTTTCTGTGTGTTTATATTTACATTTTTCCAAAGACTAATATTTCCTCTAGATGTATACTTTCACCTTGTGCCTTAGTACGTGAATAGTAGAGATAGTACCAACTTTTTTTTTCAAGTGAAAGAAAGCAGGGAAAACCTGACTTTAAAATGCCCCATGAGGTTGCTTGAATTATTTTCTGTTACTACTATTATTATTATTACTATTATTATTATTATTATTATCTTATTTAAGCTATTACAGTTCCCACTTTTCTCCCACTTCCCTTCCTCCCCCAGCCTCACCCTTGAACTATTGTTTTATCACTTAAAATAGGCTTACGCAAGCCAAACAGCATTAAACAACTGATAAATTTGGAGACATGAGGTCTGTTAATATTTATCTTCCTCATGGCTCCACATCAGTTACTGCTTCTGTAGCAGCTAATCTGAAAGGAAATAACAGTTAATTCTGCACAACACACCATTAGTTAGTTGTTGTTTTTTTTTTCCAGAGAGAGCCATGATTCATCAGTGCATCTGTTTTGCATTTTAAAGCTTAAGGTGTCTGCTGGTACATTTGATGTTCACTTGATATGCTCAGTGTCCAGAGATTTACATTCATGATATATATATTAAGTGTGTTACAGAAATTGCAATTGGGTCTCAAACCTTTGCAGTGTTATTTGGCCTTAAAAAGGTTTTTACACTTAACAGTTTTTTCTCTAACTACAAAACTGAAAATTTCCATAGAGTTTTAGAAGATGGCAAGTAATATTTTTATAACAATGGCTAAAAACCGTCCCCATTCCATACTTTTTTTAATCCTAAATGTGTGAAGCTGTAAATTTTAGTATTTAAGTGTTTAACTGGTCCCTAAAGCAAAACTAACTTGATATTTTAGCTAGGAGACAAAGGCAACAACAGCCTTTTGTGGAAAATGCATTGATTTTGCTTTCAAAATAAATGAAAATTTGCATTCAGAATTTTAACTTCCAAGGCCATAATTATTTCTATTAGTACTGAGTCTCTGACTTATTAATAAACATAAGTTAATGTTCATTGGAAAGCCTATATGATATGCAAGAGTGTTTTCACCTTTGGATCCATGTATTCTTTAAAAGACAAAAAAGCTTGTCTGTATTTGATTCTTCTCTCTAAAGCCCATCTCAATTAGGTTTCTGTCTACTCTATTCTACCAGAACTGCTGTGGTCAAGATCCCTAATTTACTCTCTAGCTAAATATCCATGGCTTCTTCTCAGTCCTTTTCTTAATTAACTGGACATCTGGCGTCACTCCTTCCTGGTAGTCTGTCTTCCTGCTTTACCTGCTGCCCTTATCTCCTTTGCTGGTTCTTCCTTACCTCCATGACTTCTTAACATTGGCATGTCCCAGACCCTGGTCCTTCACCTCTTCTTTTTCTTCCCACACGTGACCACTTCTCTTTTCTTATCTTCCCCTCTTTCCCACATGATTCCCTGGCTGTTTTATCCAGTCACTTATCTAGCTGCCCACTAGACTTCACTAACATGTCCAAAGGGAGATTACACATCCCACCTCCCCCTGGAGTGCTCTTTTCCTTAGTAATCTCCATGTTCCTTCAACTGCTATTTCTTTTCTCATGCAGCTTCTCCTTCTGAAAACGACAGTGGGTGTACCTTCTGAACATGTCCAGAATCGTTCTCATTATCTTGCCCACCACAGCTTTGGTCTGGGCGCCAACATCCCTTATCTAGATAATTGCAGAGCTTTCTGGCTGACCTCCCTGCTTTTGCCCTTGCCCTTTTTCTGTTTTCAGTTACAGTAGGTGGAATGATTGAGGCCAGATTATATTACTCCTTTGTCAGAAGCCTTCCATTTGATCCAGGCTGCAAGCCCGCCTTCGGGCAGTAGCTTCCCCGTATCTCACTGACTGCACAGACTCTGACTCCTCCTCAGTCACTGCAGTCACTTGAGCCGCTGGCTCTTTCCTTAGATAGCTCCGTTACTTAGGCTGTTCAGATCTTTCAAGTAACATCTTTATTTTGTTTCCCTCCAAAACATCATCTCATATACTGTGCATTATTTAATGTGTTCACACAGATATGTAAGTGTCATGAAATCGAGATTATTGTTTTTAATTCTCATTCACTGCTGTATTCCTATCATCTGGAAAAATACCTGGTATAGATTAAGGAGCTCAGTAAATTGGTTAATGAATAAATGAAAAGAAATGTACTAGTAAAATATGTTAAAAAAACCCACAGCTCAGTATTTGAGAACAGGCCTGAGTATTTACTTTCATTATTGCAAGATCATTCGTATCAACCACCAAACCACTTTCCCCTGTTGATTGATTAGCTTTGTAAAATTCATTAACCCTTACTTGCCAAGTTATGCTTTAGCTTTTGTGCCGCAAGTGGCAGTAGTTACAATTATTATAGTTCAAAACTCAAGGTAATCAAACATAAATTCATTGAGTTAGTGCCAGGCTTTTTATTGTTGTGGTAGACACCATAAAGAACTTGATGATCAGTGAGCATGCTGTGTAAAATAACGAATGGCCCATTGAAAATGAAGTCTCTGGTTCCTATTGCAGACATGTGAATGCCTGGGACTCTGGAATTTGTAGTTATTGCTTTTTGTAGGTTTTCAATGCTGAGAAGGTGGAGACGGTGGTCACAGCTTTTCACATCTGTACAAACTCATCTTGAACTAGTTCTTATTCCCTGTGTGTTTTGTTTAGAATGACTTGGCTTAAAATAATCTCTGAGCGATTGGTTCTCTTACAATATGCATAACCACTTCCAAATGGTGATTATTGGCCAGGTTTAACAATTTCAGAGGCTCTGCAGTTTTTAGCTTGAAGAATTTTTGTTGATATCATCACTTACCTTCTTTGCGTAGCCATGCCAAAAAGAGGCAGGGAAGGGAATTAAGAAAGGAAAGGAAATTAGAAAAATAAGATTTAGAAGATGGATATAACACAGAAATGATGAAAGACTTCTGTGAACAATATAGTTCATTAAAAATTGTTTTAAGTATTAGCTGTGTTTTCCATGGGAGGTGATTTAGACTTTTCAACTAGTTTTATACCTACCAAATAGTATATTGTTCAGAAGCATGCTCAGTAAGCCAGAAGTTAACAGTGCATCCAAGATTTTCAATTCTGATTTGTGTTCAGTGATTATAATGTGATAGGTTTTAATAACAATCTCAAACTTTAGTTATCATTGCTTCATTTATTGCTTTGTTAAAGTCTAGGAACTACATTCAGAGTGTTATATGTATTGATTCTTGTGTGCTAAAAGAGGATAGGTAAGCTTTGGAGGTTCCTCTTATTTCTAGCTTATTTTTAGGGCAAATCTTGATTCTTTGAAAATTATTACAGTTTTATATAAGAAGTGTAAAACTTTCCGATCTTGGCCCCACGTGTGCACAGCGCTCAGTGACCTGGGCACCTTTCTGAGCGCCAGCTTTTCCATCTGTAAGAAGGGGGTTGGTGGTGGTGGTGTTAATGAGAAGCGGTTTTGAGTGGTGTCTGTTTGCTACGTGTTTTGTGAGGTTTAACTTTCGAAACAACTGGCTGCCTCCTTGTTTTTTAAGGTCTTAGTTGTAAGTTTTGTGCCTTCATTTCCTCATCTATACATTGGGGATAATTAATCATTTTATATAGCATACTGAGAGAGTTAAATAGGTAAATATATGTAAAACAGTGCAGTGACTGTCGCATAATGAGCACTACATGTGTTGTGTATTATGAACATTATTTTCTGTGCATTTCAGTTTCTCCCTAGTTCTGAGAAGCTTAATATCCTGCCACAGCACAGCTCTTTGTACTTCAGGCTTCGTGTCTGCATTCAGCAACAACATAATCTATGCTCTTTAGGAGAAGCTTTTGCACAAATCTGGGCCACTCTGCTTCTTAAATTAATTCATTACCAATTAAGGAACATCTCTTTTTGAGTGGGAGGAATCCGGAGCTGGTACTCAGGTCTCCCTGAACAGCAAGCAGCTCACTTCTCCACGTGATTTGTGCACGAGCAAAGTAGGATTGTGCTCTTGGACTAGGAATGGTTTAGAAACAAAAAAAATATTTTATATACTTTATATATTGCTAGGTTTTTATTCTTTGTTAATTAATAAAAATTAATTACTATGTCCAATCTGATGCTCTTAAAGGAGTAAGAGAAATCCTCCTTTTTATAGTCAGTGTTTCAATTTTAGTCTCATTGCATGTTCCTTTACTATGTCATTCGGTGAAGCCTTCTGTCATTTGGGAAGGAAACCCTGCAGGTCAGAGGACGCTTTCGTATATTCCTGCCAGGTCTATGGCAGTTTCTGAAGAGCTCATAAAGAATAAAGCTGGCCAATCAAATTCACTCAGTTTTGTGATTCCTATGTATGTATAAGCAGAGAATAAACACTAGATAATAAGATGTAATCAGAATATAGGCTTTAATTACTTCCAGTAATGTGTTCTTTTTAAAGTCATCCAAGAGACTACAACCTGGGCGTCAGTTACAAAGCAATCTAGAAAGTTAATCTATCAGTGTTGAGTTATACTTCAGTAATATTTTTATTACTTCCAGTATGATTATTTCTCACCTGAAGCTAGTGCTTAAGTGATAACAGTACTTTTTTTATTGTTCCTTGAACTTACTTTTCATTCCAAAAATTATTGAAGATCCCCAGATATTAAAATGTTCTTATATTAAACTTTGCTCATTACTTCCTTATCGTTCATTAAATAAAGAGCTTGCTTGGTATATTGGTTGTCTTTAAGCCTAGACGATATATTCTGCAGTTCATTTGTCTTTTATTGATTGTAAACTCTATAGTGAGTTACTATAGAGAGAGGGAATGGGGCATTATCCACATGTCAGAATGTTATTTTCTAAAGCAGCATTTATTAGAAGGCAAGGTGTGGTACTAGTGGAACAACAGTTTTGGTGTCGAATCCTGACTTCACTTGTTGATTGTGTGACTTTGAACAACTTATCTGAGCCCCAGTTTCTTTGTATTTAAGATTAGAATCAATGTTGTGTGAATTGCACACAACAGCCTGCACATAAGTTCCTCTTCTTAGAAATGCTAGTCCTTGTCTTTATTATTCTGTTCTGACTCTTTCCATCTTACCAAATGGCATGGGCAGCAGGTGCAACCCAGGTAGTTGTATTTAGCTAGATAACCCCAACATTTAGGCCATTCTCTAGTATTGGTAAGACACCCTTAAGCACTGTAGCAGCAGTTCTGCCCATTTATTTTGTGTGGTGAAACATAGTGAAGCGTACACTGCCTCCATCACGTGCAAAAATATAGCACAGGAAATTGTATTCTAATTGCTCACAGTTTCTTAAAGAGTACTTTATATTTTTATTTTAAATTTGTAGAATAAATTCATTGAGCTGTATTACTTATAGAATATTTATTATAAGAGTGAAAGTAATATCTTTAATATTGGTAAGGAAATGACAAAAAGGTATTTCACAGATCAAAAATAATAAACTTCCCTCATCATAAAAATAAAGTAAATGTTAACAGTAAATGCTAAAATTCTGATCAGGTCAAAGATCAGAAAATACTGCCAAGGCGTTTCACTGGAAATGTTGATGGGCAGTTTATTTAACATGTTAGCTGTATAATGTTATTTTTCCCCAACAGGAGAGCCTGACAAGGAGTTGAATCCTAAGAAGAAGATTTGGGAGCAGATCCAGCCTGACCTGTGCACTAACGGCGAGTGCGTGGCTACTTACAAGGGGGCTCCCTTTGAGGTGAAAGGGAAGGGAGTGTGTAGGGCTCAGACAATGGCCAACAGTGGAATAAAATAAAATTAGATTAAAATGCTTCAGTTACTGCAATATATTAGAAAAAACTTTAATAACAATAAAAAGAAATATGTTTGTCATTTATACCTAAAACATAACTGGCTCATTTTTGTGTTATTTATCTTCTAGACATGAGTCTTTTTACCTTGTGTATATTGTTTCAGTTGGTTTAAAAAACACTAGATTTTTACCTATGATTTTTGGTCCTTTATAATGTAGGAGGAAATGTCCTATGTTTTGTGATGATTTATTTTTTAGCAGGGATGTTAGCAGATTGTTTTTTCTTTATACATATTTAGGTAAGTTGAACTAGATTAACATTTAGTTTCTTACTTGTAGGTATATGATGCATGACATTTCAAGAACTTGGACTTTTAGTATATTGTGTATCTGTGTTATTAAAGGTCCTCTCTTCAAAAATGACGTTAGAATTTGTGTAATGTTCATCAACTAGTCATATTGTAGTACTGAAAATGAACAACTGTTGATTCCAGAGTCAAACATCAAAAAAGCTAAGACACGTGACATTTGAACATTATTGCTATTCTTTGCCAAAGTAACCCAAACTTTTTTAAAAGAAATTTCCAACTGTGTTTTCAACTTTTCATTCCCTTTAGTAATAAACTTTGACTATAAAATATAAACACATTGCAAAGTGTTGCCAATGTAGTTTTCAGTAAATTGACTGGAAAAGCAGCAGTCTATTGTTTCACTGCAGCTGACTTGAAAGATTCCGCGGGTACCAAAAAAACGTTACTTATAGCTTATTATCTTTACAAGAGCATTTAAGATTGCTATATTTTGCTTTTTCATGAACCATCATACTGCCAATGTATTAAAGGGACTGGCAGCCAAAACCTTAATATACATTGAGGCATCAGATGCCTATTTTCACTCACCTAGATATTCTAGGAACAATGAAAATTAACTTGAGTCATTAGCTTCAATTTTATCGGCCTTGAGATGATGACTGCTGATTTGGGCTACCTGAAAAGAAGTGCATCTATGGAGGTAGAAGTATAGATGTTGTTTCAAAGAAAAGTCTCCCAGTCAGAATTTTTGCACCGTAACTCTTTATGCCTCCAGTAAGGAAAGGAAAAACAAACTTTTACAACCCTGCATGCTGTGTTATAAAAGGTACAAGTCAAGTTCATTTATTTAAGGCCATGGAGTTCTGGCTGGCCAGGAAATGATACCATCATAGAATTTGATCATCTTTCTGTAAAACTGAGTATTTGTTAACAGAGCATTATTAACACATGTTAATAACTAAGTTCAAGTGAATTTCCAAAGTTATTGTGTTCTGCAGATCTATTATTACTTTGGGAATAAAGAATGTGACACAGTCTTTTGTGATTCTGTCTTTTCTAATTTTTCCCAATTATATCAAATTTCTTTAAATAATGTTAATGTGGTTTGAAGGATATTGTAACTACTTAGTTGTTTTATATTTATGTATTCCAAAGTAAATGTGGAAGAAACTGGAATATTTATTCCAAATTATTCCAGTTACAAAGAAAACATTACTCAGTCAACTTGTCAATTTAGCCCCATTCAGTTGGAATTTATTTATTTGTTCATTTTAATCCACACTGGAGGATGCATTTATTGATTTTTAGAGAGAGAGAGGTATTGATTGGTTGTTTCCCATATGCACCTGGGGACTGAACCTACAACCGAAGTATTTGCCCATGCAAGGCATCTAACCCGCGACCTTTCAGTGCACAGGATGGCGCTCAAGCCAACCAAGCCACACCGGCCAGGGCCAGTCATTATGTTTTAACAAAGAAAAAAGGGGGGCGGGTGGACTCACATGAACAAGTATAAAGGACACATGGACAATAAGTAAGGTTGGGGGGTGGAAATGGGAGGGAGGTGGGGAGCACTGGGGGTGGGCAAGGCTGGGAATATAAGACAGAAAACTACTTGAACAAGAATTAAATAAAAATAAAAATAATTAAAAAATGTAATTCTGTTTTATTTGTGTTGCTGGGATAGTAGAACTCTTCTAGAATCAGCAACAACAACAAAAATGGTATTGTTGGTGAACTGGACATAACTCTCTGGCTTTTGAGTGGTACTCAGCTCTTTAAGAGTGATAAAAATAGGAGATGGTGTTGGGTCAGAGACTAAACAGTTGGTGCCTGTTGACATCTATTTACATATTGTAAACTAAACCAGAGCAAAAATCTGACCTTATCCCAAGATCATTTCTCATCCAGGTTGGTCTACTATCACACATGAATATTGGGAATACTAACTTTTCTTATACGTGAAAATTCCATGTGTTCTTTTTGAGATGAGCCATTTTCAGGACATAATGACTTTAATACAAAAATTGGAAAATCTGTTCTGCCTTTCTTCTGTTAAGAACATTAAGCACTCTACAGTTGTAAGTGCCCACCAAACAGATACTTTGTCTTTTAAGAAATAACGTAAATTCCCATTTAGACTATTTACAGAATATTCAGAGTAATTCATGGAAGTTTAATAAAAAGCATGTCATCAAGATAGAAGGTGTAGGGAGGGCCTCATAAAGCACTGTTAATGGTTAACCAGGTCTTGGTATCCAGTCGGGTCTTTAACTTTTCAGGTCCAAAGGTCTGCATTTGTCGGTGGTAAGAAATTTATGGAGCCAGATTTTGAGGCCAGACTACCCAAATTTGATTCCTAGCTGTATAACTGAACTGCCTGTGTGACCTTGTGTAATGGTTCAGTCCCTATATACCTTAAGCCCCTCATTTGTCCATGAGTGTGATAACAGTACTTACCTCATAGAGTTGAAAGACTGTGTGAGTTAGTACTCAGTACTTAATGCCTAGAATATAATAGATGTATGTTATATTGACATAAATTTATTATAGGGAAGTTCCTTTCCAGAAAAAAAGTATTTGTGAATATATGTCGTGAGAAGTTGAATCTGTGTTGTATATAAATTGAACAGAATATCTTAAGGAATATTACATACAGGTTGGGACCGTGCTTTCAACAGGCCTGGTGCTTCCTCTCCACCAGGTGTGATGCCTTTTTCTCCTGGAGATGCTCAGCACTGAAATGTGCTCCGCATTCACACTGATGCCCATTTTTTAGATATTTAGATGCTGGCCAGCCCTATTCATTGATGTTCTTTCACTGGCTTAATATTATTAATAAGAGTCTAAGATAGTTTTGCGATTTTTTTAGACTAGCAAGACTATATTTTTAACTGCTGTGTGTTTTTAACACAAATAGAAGCAATCATTTTCAAGCTTGTGGTGGGTGAGGAAGCACCTCACTATTGCTTGTAATAGGGGCATTGAAGGGGTAAAAGTATACCTCCTCAATTTTCCAGGGAGATTATATGTTGTACCTTTAAAAGTGCAAAAATGCCAGAAGTGCACAACATTAACTGTACCTTAGCCATTGCGACACAAGTCCTGGTTCTGAGCGCTGTGCAGTGGCATGGAACCTAAAACTTGATTACCGCCGTACAAAATAAACTGGCAAAATAAACTGACGAGGCAAGTTGTTGCAACTCAACTACCAATAATGTTGCAAAGTGCTGGAGAAAGCCTTACCCTTCAAAATTTGAGTTAAGAAATAACTGCCCTTTTCTCAAAAGTTAGGGGGGTGTATTACTATCTACTTTCATTAATTTTATTGTAGAATCACAAACATTTCATGCTTTATAGCTAACAAAGTATTTTCACAAGGCTTACCAATTTCTTAACTCTCTAAAGGTAGATCAGTCATGTAACCCTAAAGAATCAACAGAAAAGTTGAATAAATGGCTTGTGCTAAAACAGAACCAGCTGAAACGTACATCTTCCAATTCTTAGTGCTCTTCTGTATTACAATACACCTTGTTCCATGTCAGTTAAATAGCACGTGGTTTCTTTTATTTGAATGAGAAGTTAAACTTCTCTTGCATTTGAACTGTCGGGAAAGATAGTGATTAAAAAGAAAACCTAAGCTCTGATAATTCGTGTAAGGAGACTAGGGTAGCTTCTTCAGTGGAATATTTAAGAGACTCTTAAGAGAAGCCATGAGATGACTAAATACTCCTTTGGAGTCTTTACAAAGAGAATTAATCTTTTTTTTTCTTTTTTGCTGCTGAAGTTCTCAGAAGAATTAGTTGGCAAAACCAGGCTGCTGCTGCTGCTGCTGCTGCTGCTTCTGCTGCTGGCAGCAGTTGCCTTTCTAAAGAATTGAACGCCTTGATTCTTCTAATTGTATACTGTTGTTGAGGGCACTGTTCCTGTAATAACAGTTCATCCCAAATGCCAACCTGTGAGGGAAGTCACTAGGTTCCAGATAGGGAGGTGGGTGGGTGGGTGGATGGATGGATGGATGGATGGATGGATATACAGGCAGGCAGGCAGACAGATACTTTAACCAGAAATAACTCTTTAGTTATACCCTATTTGTAGTACTACCTGGATAATAGCCCTGAAATTTGCAATAATAATGAAAAAAGGGTGGTTGCTGATGGCTCATACACCGCTATACAAAACTGGATCTTCATGTACCAACTTGTTGGTACATGACTTACCCAATAGTGACTTACCCATTCTTGCTTATTGAACATTTTGCAGTTATTGTTTTTCTTTAGATAAGTCTTAGTAGAGATCATTCATATGAGTATAAACCTAAATAAAATAATGAAATAATTGTTAATTTGAAAGTGAGCCATGTGGAATTTCAGAGTATGAATTAATAACTGTATGTTGTATTATTTCACCCCTGTGTATTCCCTTGTGTTTTTTTTCTTTTATCTTATTCCCACTCCTGTCCTAACACACACTAGTCCCAATTCTCTGGGTTTTGAGTAAAATATGTGTGTTTTCGGTCTTCTTCATCATCATTTCTTTTTTTTAAAAAATATTTTATTTATTTATCTTTAGAGGGGGAGGGAAGGAGAGAGGAAGGAAACATCAATGTATGGTTGCTTCTGGTGCACCCCCTGCAGGGAACTGACCCCTGCTGGAAACTGGCCTGCAACCCAAGCATGTGCCCTGACTGGGAATCGAACCGCGATTGTCTAGTTCACAGGCCTGTGCTCAATCCACTGAGCTACACCAGCCAGGGCCCTCATTTCTTATCTGGCAGGCAATTATGCTTAACAACAGCAGCAAAAATAAGCCCCAGGGCTCAATAATTGCAAGAAAAAATAATCCTTGCTAATGAAGGGGCTAGCTAGTCTTGCCTTTACCATTGTTACATAATGCCTACAGAATTGTTCAAATAGCTATTATTAATGTCTACTTATTCCTACCATGGCATTTATGTGACGATCCTTCATACCAGGGTTGCTCTGACAAAAGTTTTACATGTTTTTGTAAATTGCTTCATTGGAGTATCATATATCCCAGGAGAGAAATGCTCACTATATATTCATCCATGTAACTTTTCAGTCCTAAGATCATATGTTTGGCTGATACTTGTTCATTTAAAACCCACTCAACTTTTCACACCTGGGGAATTTGGAAAGCATGGTGCATGACTTATCCAGATCAACACCACAATTTGATTTCTCTTTGAAAAAGATTAATGAAAATTGCAAACTAAAAGTCACTTTCAATAAGTTTAGCAAAAGAGAATGATTTTTTAGAAATAACTTTTTATAACCTTCCATTTTCATATGAAAGGATAACATTTTTCTCTTAATGCATGTGCATTGAAAACAAGAACTTCAAATGCTTGTGAAGAGACTTATTTTTTAAATGAAGCTTGAGAATCTGGGAAACAGCAATGCTACAATGATTAAGTAACATTAACCTTTTTAAGAGAATTTTGATATGGCTGAAAATCAATAGAATAAGCAAATTATTTATTAAAATAAGGCAGTGTATAGATAAATATAACCAAAAAAAGTCTGAGGTTTCTAATTGGGGTAGTATATCTAGAAGAATAGACCTGGTATTAGGAATGAATAATACCCCAAGAAGATGCATACTTTATGAGACTAACCCCAGCTTGCAGAAAAATTGTGTTCTGTCTTCCAATTCTCTAACTGAAATATTCAAAACACTTTTAAAAAAGGTTTTATGTTTTTATTTTTAGGGAGAGGGAAGGAGGGAGAAAGAAAGGTCAAAGTGTGGGTGCCTCTTGAGTGCCCCCTACTGGATACCTGGCCCTCAACCCAGGCATGTGCCCTGACTGGGAATCAAATCTTGACCCTTTGGTTTGCAGTCTGGCGCTCAATCCACTGAGCCACACCGGCCAGAGAAAACATTTCTAAATATACATTTGTTTTCATTTTTTAAAATGTATTAGGATGACATTGGCTAATAAGAATATATAAGTTTCAAGTGTACATTTCTGAGATACAGAATCTGGATATTGCATTGTGTGCCTATTGCCCAAAGTCAGATATAAAATTTAGTAGAGATTTTTGTGTTCCAGGTAAGAATAACATACAGATAGGATATCTGGAGGGACATGAGGAAAGTTTGCAAGTTATAGACTCTAGTGGCATGATACTGCAGGTGAACTTTGAGGACATTTATTTTACCTAAATCTAATTCTGGTCTCATGGGTCTTTTGTTGCAAGTTGTAATTATCTCCAGTAATGGTGAGAGTATCCAGTGGATACTGAAAAAGCTGTTCAGCCCAGCTTGATGTGGAGCACAGCACAGATACTTCAGTGCATCACCATTCTTAGGATTCAACTATTCCGTTACCACCCAACAGATCACTTCCTTACATCCATTATGCTTATTATTATGAGGAGCTAGGATCGCTATTGCAGAGTAGTCTATCAAAGAGCATATCTCGAATTTAATTGCCTTTTGGATACTACACTAGAACGCTACCATGCTAGAATTGAGAGTGTCCTGGGAAAATAAAGTAACTAAAATGATGGTGGGGAGATGAAGAGAAAGCGATGATGGGGACTGGACTTTCTAATATTTGTATTTTAAGTTAGAAGGGATCATGACAAACTACTAGGTATGCTCACTGTAAATGGTAAAAGAAGACTTTTATAACAGAAGGGGCAATCTGTAAGGGCAAGTCTTGAACTATTTAGTTGATTATCTTAGCAAAACCTGGTAATACAGGGAAAGGAAAAGTGTTCCACGGGCCTCTTTCCTTGGGAGGACGGGAAGGACAGAGGATAGGCAGCAGATGAAAGTGTTGTAGGGGCCTTATTTCAGTAGTTGAGGGGATGATGCAGTGGGGAATGAGGTCTCGGCCAAGGAAATAGTTACTGTTATCAAGGAGTAGAGAAATACGCACTTCAGAATTCTGATTCAGGAACAAAAGAATGATTCTTGATGGCCATAAATTAGAACTTTAAAGTTATCATGAAGAAAAAAGTTAATAGAAACTTTATCAAATCAAAACTAAGGAAAAGATAAAAATACAAGAAATGCAGTAATGTAAAATGAAGTAAGATGGAGAAATGTCCTGTATGTTTGCATGGAAGGATTTAATGTCACAAAAGTGTCACTTATCATAAAAACACACTACAAAAGAATTTTTTTGAAATTAGGAAAAAAGATCTGGAAATATAGATATACAAATGAATGTCTGAGAGTAGCCAAAAAATACTTTGAAAAAAGAAAAACAAGGGAAACTTGTTCTTTTAGATATTAAGCAATGATATAAAAAGCATTTAAATTATTCTGGTATTGTCTGCACCACAACTAAAACTGATAATGGAAAGGAATTAAGATCCAGCATAGATCTAGAAATAAAGGAGATTCTCTCTCTCTCCATATATATATACACACACACACATATATACACACACATATATACACACACACACACACACACTTAATCTGTCTAGCTTTCTTTAGTAGGAACAGGTTGAATTATTAGATAACTAGAACAAATACAATTGGTTACAATTCCGAAATGAAATTAGTCTAAAATATTGCCTTATATCACATACATAGAAATATATGACTAGGAAAATGAACAAATTTAATTTGGCAAAAGTTATTAAAACAAAATGAAAGGATAAGTAACAGAATTGAAAACATGCACCATGAAGGACAGAGGGTTGTTATCTACAGTACAGAGCTCTTCCGGTTTGCCAAGCGTGAGGTGCTTAAGAAAAAATACTCAACAACGCGTGCTAAAGTTGGTAAGGCAGACCTAGTGGTAATTTCGGTCCCTCGAGAGACATAGGAACCACAACAGGGTTTTACAATGGGGAGAGAGATTGGGCCCAACTTCAAATACAGTATGGGCAAGAGGGAATTTATAGGCAAGGAGCAGAGTGTGGATCTGTGGATGTACAATTATTAAAAGGAAGCAATGGGGTCAAGGGTAGTCTGGACAGAATGAACAGACTGAACCGACCGAACAGAATCTTTGCTGAAGCCAAGCTAGGATAATGAGACATCACCTGGAACAGAGGATGAAGAACTCCATCAGAAAAACAAAGATACAGGATTCTGGTTAAACTGACCTAACCGGGGTCTTGTTAAAACTATATTTTCCAAGGCACAGATGACTCAAGAAGAGTTTAGGAGACTGTCTAAAGTTTTGATCAAGCAAAGAATCTTTGTGAGAAGTAAGCCAATAGGAAAATGACAAAAAGGACAAAAATGTGAAGGGCAATTCATAGAAGAGCAAATCTATATGACCAACACGCCTATAGAAAAAGATGCTCCAACTCAGTAGCAATCTGGGAAATGCACATGAAGTAAGACATTTATCAAACTGTTGTTAGGAATAGATGTTTTAAGATGAAAACACCAATTGGTGACAGGAATACAGGGAAAAGACACTCAAATGTTGAAAATGACATCTTGCATTTACAGGGCATGCTCGGCTTCTTGCTTTCAACATCATGTTTGGGCAGTTCATTGAAACTGTCACATGCAGTTGTAGTTTGTTCATTCCCATTACCATATAACATTCCATTGTGTGAACCCCACACTTTGCTTCTCCACGCTACTGTTAACGGGCATCTGGGTCATTTCCACAATGGCTGTGCGACTGGACGCCCTCACTGGCAGGTGTGGGGATTCTCATGGTCCACATCCATCCCCACAAAGACACTTTTGAAAGCAGGTTTCTGACATTAAAACCTAATGCTTTTTTCCTTTTATCTAAATTTTATTTGAAAGTAAGAACTTGATAACAATTTTCTTTTATAATTTCCATGATTCTTTCTAAGATGTTTATTCTTAGTTCATTGAGTGAGTTTCCTTTTTTGTACTGGAAAATGTATCTGTGCTGAACAGAATTTAGCAGGGTTACCATCGCATCAGAGGCCTCGTGTAAGTATTCGTCTTCCCTGAACCCAGCTGCTTCTATTTTTTCTGCATGGGTGAAAAGGATGGCAGTATAATTCTTCCAAGCATGTCCCAGAAGTTCCTGAAAGAGAAGATGTTAAAGTGGCTATTTTCCTTGGACTGTCTTCCTCAAAAAAGGACAGAGGAGTATTATGGCCCTACATACACAGTCAACAGCTCTGTGTGGTGTTATGTTTCTAAAAGCTGGTGTGTGTAATGGGAAGTAAAGATGCAGTCAAATAATGCCATCAAATGGAGACAGATGTGTGGGCTTTCTGAAAAAAGGCTTTAGTTCTCCATTTTATCTGACTGTTATAACCTATGCATACATATCCTCAAAACTGTGTGTTATCAGTACTGTGGATGATACATAGCTGTCCCCTCTTGTCTCTGGTTTCACTTTCTGCAGTCTCAGTAATCCACACTCAACCCTGGTCCTAAAAGATCCACCACCATTCACCTCGCTTCCTCTTATCACGTAGGCCCTGCATCACGTCACCGCATCACAAGAAAAAGGGCAAGTACAGTACAGTAAGATGTTTTGAGAGAGACCACATTCACATTAACTTTTAGACAGTAGATTGCTTTCATTGTTCTCTTATGTTTCTAGTTATTGTTAATTTCTTACTATGCCCGATTTACAAACTAAACTTTGTCATAGGTATGTATGTACAGGAAAAAACTGTGTATAGGGTTTGGTACTATGTGTTCTCAAGCATCCACTGGGTGCCTTGCAATGAATGCCTCATCGCTAAGGGGAAATGACTGTATTTACACTTACAGCATTCAGCAATTACTCATATTAGCCTGCCTACCAAAATCTATTGGAACCATTGAATTCCTTTCAGTCAAAATACCGTGGCTAAGGGAATTGTCTTACTTGTTTTTGGTAGGAATGCTGTTATCACTGTAGCTAAAAGCATTGTCTAAGGATTTATAATTACATAATCTGGTTACATGTAATGGAAAAGCTAAGATCAAAATACATTTGGTGATTTGGAACAACTACAAAATATCTCTGTGATTCTCATCCTCTCACTTCATGTGCCTACAATCCAACGAAGTTTATCAGATGACTTCCTCTAATGTGGCTGAAAAATACTGAAGATGGGCGTTCCGTTGTTTAGTGATCTGTGGAAGTTGGTTGTGTAATAAATTCTTGTTTGATTGGTGAAATAAGCACAAGTAACAGCATGTGGCAAATTGCTCATGCAATATGAAAGGCATCTAGAAATAACCATTTAATGTGCTTGAATATTTCCAGTTACATGAAGTCATGACAATATGACAGTAAAATAACATTCCCTTCATTCCAAACACTCCCATTACCAAAATATTTCCAAAGCTGCCATCGTTTATAATAGCAAGAGAAACATAAAATGCTAAGGAATACAAACCAAGACCTCTGATAACCAGAAGAGGGCTGTTCAACTAATATTTAGTCCCACTTATTATGCTAAGTACTTGACATCTTTATCTCTTTTAATAAAGATTTTTTTATTTATTTATCTTTAGAGGGGAAGGGAAGGAGAGAAGGAGAGAAACATCAATGTATGGTTGCCTCTCGTGGGTCCCCTGCTGGGAACTGGCCTGCAACCCAGGCATGTGCCCTGACTGGGAATTGAACCACGATCGTGTGGTTCACAGGCCCATGCTCAATCCACTGAGCTACACCAGCCAGGGCTCTTTATCTCTTTTCAAGCTCAACATGATACTAGTGGGAGATATTAGTATTATCTCTTTCACTGTATGGAGAAACTGGTTCATAGAGAATACAAACACTTAGGTATTATTACAAACTCTGGTTTTAAAAAAATCTTGAAAAAATGAGAGACAATTTAGGAAACTTTAATGTATACAACAAATATATTACTAGTATTTATAATATTAAGAAATGAAAATTAAAAAAGCAAGGGAGGCAGGGAGAGTGGAAGGAAGGAAGGAATAAAGGAGAGAAAGGAAGAATCAGGACTTGTAAGTTTAATAAGAAAAATACAGGAATTATGGAACAGTATATTTAAGATTAAAGGCATTTGAGACCATTGTTACCAATGATAACTTCTAATATGGCCTGGTGTTTATCAATGATATTTAATTACACATTCTCCAGAACTTGACTCTAAGCTCTTTGAATGCAAAGTTTATGCCTTTATATATAAATCAAAGCCTTTAGCACATTGTAAACTCTCAATATATTTGGATTAATGTGGAATTTGAACCCTCACCACCATCCCAAAATGGATTTATTTATTTACTTACTTATTTATTTGTATCTACAGTTTCAAAACTTAACCCTCGGTACCTGAATTATACTTCCTATAAAGCTTCTTTTTTTTCTGTAGTTCATTTTCATGGATTTGCCTGTAGTCTGGACTCTATTTTGTATTCAGAAGGACTCTCTCAAGGAATAGGTTCAAAATTGTTTTTCATATCTGTTGAAAATTTGTCTGTTAGCAACATAGTATAATTGTACATGTCCAGTATAAAATGCCCTGCTCAAGAAAATCTATATTGAAGTTTCAAGGTCAGTACGAGAGAACAGTTATTCTAACAAAGATTCTAAACTTTACAAAAAAAGAGATTCTTTAAACAGTTAAAATTACATGTTTTTTAAAACATAAATTAGCAAAACTTTAACCCAAGTTTTGTTTTTTTTTTAAGATTTTATTTATTTATTTATCTTTAGAGGGGAAGGAGAGAGGGAGAGAAAAATCAGTGTATGGTTGCCTTTTGTGAGTCCCCTACTGGTAGTTAGCCTGCAAGGAACCAGCCTGCAACCCAGGCATGTGCCCTGACTGGGAATTGAACCGCAATCATCTGATTCACAGGCCCGCGCTCAATCCACTCAGCTACGCCAGCCAGGGCGAAACTTTAACCCAAGTTTTAAAGAACATAGCTCTTGTGTAAGTCTAAGTATACATGTAATGTCTTCATCTCATTTTGCCTGATCATGACATGACAGAATGAGCAGAACTCTTCACAGTTTGCCACATAGTCAGTATATTGCACCACATCTCTCATGGGGGAGGAGTCAGAGTGGTCAAAAAAATTACAGTTGCTGTTGTGGGTTGAATTGTGTCCCATTTGTTGAAGTTCGAACCTCCAGTACCTCAGAATGTGACTTTATTTGGAAATGGGGTTGTTGCAGATGTTACTAGTTGAGATAAAGTCATATAGTGTGGGCCTCTGACCCATTATGATTGGTGTCCTTATAAACCAGAGAAATTTGGGCAAAGACATGAATACAGGGAGAACGCTGTGTGAACACAAAGATGGCCATCCGTAAGGCAAGAAGAGAATCACTGGACAGATCTCTAACTCACAGCCCTTAGAGGGAACTGACCCTGCTAACATCTATTTCAAAATTCAAGCTTCCAAGACTGAGAGACAATAAATTTCTGTCGTGTAAGCTACTCAGCTGGTGGTACTTACTTTTGGCAGCCCTAGCAAATTAATACAAGCGATTGAAAAATTTAATGAAATGCTAAATATAGCAGATCTAGGTTCTAGGAATAAAAAGATTTCTGGGGCATTTTGCTGCTTGCTAAAAATGCATCAGAATCTTTAGGGGTGGAACCTGGAAGTTTGAACTTCTAAAAGCATTCTAAGTGACTTATTCCTTCTGCAAATATTCACGGAGGGTCTACTTCATTCCAGTAGAACACAAGACAGATATATATTCCCTGCTTCGAAGTAGTGGAGATTCTTAGAACTGAGGGTGTGGGATAGACGGGGTGGGAGGGGGGAACACTTACAATTTATTGTAATCGCAAGTGCTATGATAGAAGATATATTGGTGCTATAGGGGCAGACATTTAGCCCAGTTTGGGGTAGGGATGGGGAGTGGGGGTTAAGGAAGTGATCAGAAAAGTTTCTGGCATGTGATGATGCCTTGAGCACAGGAGTTAATGAGGGGGCTCCTGGGCCGCAGAGACATGCCAAGTCAAGAGTGGGATTGGGAGTTATAGATTAGTATTGGGATTTTATTTCTACACAACTATTGATCCCGCACCACTCTTGTCTCTGGAAGTTTCTCGGACTTAGAGTTAGGTCTGATATTCTCCCTGTCGGTTGTAAATGTGTTTACATTGATTGCCATACTATTGAAATGAGAAACACAAGTTAACGCATAGCTGCTGCCCTTAACCCGTTGATGCTACTACCCCCAGACCCTTTCTCAGCATCGGATGATGCATGGCCCATTTTGGACATGAAGTATTTTTAAAACATCACTATATTAAAACTTTGTGCAAAATAAACTGTTTAGTAGATATGGCCCTTCCTTGAGTTCTATATTATTACAGAACTCTTATTAGTTAGTACTTACTGCATTAAATGGTACAACTTTCATGGGATGTCTTTAGTTCTTGGTTTTCTGTATTGTAACAGTAACACGTTCCCCGTTTGTCTCCAACATATACTTCAAAGCATAATATGAGTCAGGAAAAATGCATTAAAGTACCTGAGGAAAATAGATTGGTAAGCTCAATATCACTTCCGACTCCACGTGGTGTTTAGCCGTTGGGAACTTTTTAGATGTAGATAATTATTTTTGAAAAGATACTCATATCCTGAACTGTGAGAGCAATTGTACTTTTGAATTACAGCCAAGAATAGAAAAGAATGGTTGATTTAGCTTATAATCTTTAGATTGATTTTTGGCTGGAAAGGAGTAGAATATTTGAAAGCAGTGTGTCGCTTGGTGTGTAGTCATTGTGTTAGTGGCCAAGCGTCCTCTCTATGGACCCAGAAACAGTTGATTGATACCTCACATAAAAATCCAAGAGCAAGATAAGTTAATGTAAGTGATCTGGTGCTAATAACTTAAATACAGTACTAAGCTAGGTGGAAAATTCACAATCCATCATGAATTCGTTGGGTTTCAGAGTGCTAATGGGTATGATTCCATCTAGTCCTTTTGGGACGGCTAGTTGGGATATAAACTTTGTTTTCCAGGAATTATATTCATTTTCCCAGGACCTCACCAGCCCTGCCCCATTTGTTTGTGGTTGATGAAATCATAGCATCTGGACTTTTTAGGGGGAAACTTTTTAAAAAGCCAACTATTACATCAACTGAGAAAAAAATTATCATAAAAAAGAGGACAGTAAGGACCATTTTTTATATGTGATGCTATTCCCTTACTCTCATCCCAGTTAAAGCCCTGCAGTTTCCTTCTCAGAGAGCCAAAGCTGAATGATAAGACCTTGTTAGATGAGATTCAGAGAATTTTCAGCTTTAGAGATCATCTGTCCAAGTTGCCTTATTTTACAGAAGATGAGATTGAAGCTGTGACGTTAGTGGCTTGGCCAAGGCAACACAGCTGATTGTTGGCAGGGCTGGGCCCACAGCAGAGGTCCCAGGACTGCCAGGCCCACTCCCCACTGAACTGGGGTTTCTTACTTTATCCTTACTAAGCTAATGAATGTTCTTCTCATAATTTTCTAAATTAGTAAGGAAGTTCTTATAGTTACAAATCAGGGCCATATAGGTTTAATTTCACTTGTACTTTGTTTTGAAGCCTAGCATGATAATCCCAAAGAAGTTTACAAATACTATGTCCTAATTTTAGGATCAAATTCCAACAATAAAATTATAGCCAGTATATGCCAGTGCCTGAGTTAATTTACTATTGTGTGAATATGATATTAATCCTGAAGTAAGGCAGTAAACACTATTCTCTGTCCCAATTTATCAATGAAGAGACTGAAGTTTAGAGAAGTTACTTGCCCAAGGTCATAAAGCAAGTAAATATCTAAGTAGGAACTTGAACACAGGCATAACTTAACTCCAGAACTCAGGCTCCTAACCTCTGAAACTGTTGCCCATACCTAGAGTTCAGCTGAGTGGTACCATCCCAATCTGAGTAATGAGGACAACAATAAAAACAATAATAATAGCAATGTCTGTGAATCTAAGTCAGGCCCAGTGCCAAGCACATTATAATCATCAAATATAACCCTCAGAACTCTTTAACACAGGTAAAATTATCTCCATTTTATAAGTGAGGAACTGAAGCCAAGACAGTCTTATTAACATTTATATTCATATACCCAGAATTATAGCAAGGCTTATTTTTTAACTAAATTCACTAAGCTCATGAATTTTGTATTTTCTCTCCTTTCATTGGCCTTTTTGAGTCTTTTGTATACATATCCACCTATAACATCAACAGTCAAGTAGTTGATTCTAAATAAAAAATAAATGTGGAAAGCCTGACTGTTTACAGTGGGGTTGTCAAACTCACTTTCACTGGGGGCCACATCAGCCTCATGGTTGCCCTCAAAGGGCTGAAATAATTTTAGGACTATATGAATGTAACCACTCCTTAACTGTTAGGGAGTTGAAATTACATTTGGCCCTTTGAAGGCAATCGTGAGGTCTGACGTGGCCCCTGGTGAGAATGACTTTGACACCCCTGGTTTATAGTAATAATGCATGATACCATGATAGTGGAAAGAATATGGTTGTAGTCAATTCATGGATTCAATTCTTAGTGTTTGGCTGCATGCTAGCACGCTCCCTAAGGTGACTTTATTATATCTGTTCTGATCCATTATTTGTGGATTTGTATAAATATTCAAATGATATTCGTATATTAAAACGAACCATTCCCTTTTTTCCCCAATTTTGGAGGGGATGACTCACTGACATCTCTACTATTTTACTGTAAATTAGTAAAGGCCTAATATAAATAAAGAAAAAGGAGTCATTTAGGGAAATATTTCAGTTGTCACAGCTGGGAACCTATGAAGCATCTGTAAAATATTGGAGCACAAATTGAGATATTTAAAGAGACAACAGGGAGGTACAGGAAAGAAGAGGTCATTCTCTGGCATGGGCCTCACAGACCCCTTCCATGGCAGGCATCCATGCCCCACAAAGGGGAGTGAGAAAGGGTGAGGGCAGATGTTCTATTCCCCGCCCGCTCTGCATGAGCCTGGAAAAAGAAATCCAGGGTGTGTCTGCAACAAGAGGACCTTAGCCACTCCTTGCTCCTTCCTAGCAGCTGCTGGTCCTGTTGCATAGTCAGACACTCTGCAGCTGCTCCCAGTCCGCAAGCACATCCAGATGGCTGCCACCGGGGTGCGAGGCACCTTCCGGAGGGAGGTCATAAACAGCCAGCCTGGGCTTAGGCGACCTTCAACGGAAGATTATGGTGGAAGCCCAAAATAGGACTGTGATGCCTCCCACGGCTCGTGGGCCCCTCAGGATTATGAAGTCTTGGCTGCTGAGTTCTCCCAGGAGAGAACTCATTTATTCTCAAAAAAATTACTATGGATCTGGGTTTGGCCCTAGCCCATCTCCTTTCTGCCTTCAACTCCTGAATTGGACGCTAACTTATGGAAGGCAGCCGTAAGACAAGGCTGTAGGCCAGATACCATTTTAAAAGATCAGAGACATGTATGAAACAAATTTATTTCCATTAAAAAAATGAGGGGATTACAATATTGTCCTATATTTTAAAACTGGAAAAACCTATTTTCAAAATGTACAGTATGTCTTTTAAATACCCTTTTTTGGCTCAGTTATAGGACCAGCATGGAGAAAAATTTGGAGACATATGGAGAGAGTCAGGTTAGTTGTGGGAAATATTTGTTTATGCATTTACTGAATTTACAGAATTACAGCCATCTATAGCTTAAGATAAATGCTTATTTAATAGTGGCTTTAAGTGAACTTTAAACACTTTGAAAATTACTCTGATGGAAAGTTTCAGTTTCTCCTCTGCCACTTGATTTCCCACCAGAACTTGTTTTACACGCAGGATTGGAGAGTCTGGGAGAGGCTTATGGGCTTTCTTGGATTCCACACTGTTTCCTAATTGCAATCATCTTCTCTTTTTCTTTGCTTTTGTATGGTATGTCCTTGATTTTTCAGGAGTTGAATGATGAAGATTATTTTTTATACTCTTGTCACCCTAATTTTTTCCGCTAGTTTCTTGTGATTACACATGTGGATCTTTTTATTTTTAGAAACATGTACAGTTACTGAAAAATATGATATGTGTCTGCCATTGAAAACAATCTTATGCCTTTACTAGTTAAAGGGAAAAAGTCTTTCTTTAAAGCAAAGTGTACTATCTGTCTAAGTATAACAGATCCAACATCAGCACGGTCAGAAATGGACCCAGAGAAGAGTGGCATTTATACAAATTTTTCCTGAAGGAGATATATCTGCTCTCTATTCTTCATGTACTTTACCTATGGAGCTTCTAGTAGAGATGAGATCTCTGAGCTTGGCGACTTAACAAGGCTACAGAGTAAAACTAGTCAAGTCCAGCCGTTAAATGTGGGTGGGCCCAGGCTAGAGAATCAAGAAATTGAAGAGAATGGAGCAGTTCCATGAGCTTCAGGAATCATTGGTTATACATGGGCCTTGCTCATATATGTGTATGTACCATATGCAGGTATCATTGCCTCCTGCTCCTAGCTGTGGTCAGACCCAGGACCTCTCCCTGCTTTCCAGCCCCTCTCCTAAACTGGCTAAATAAACCTCCAACTTAGCGACTTATAATAAATGAACAAACAACAGGAATGAGCCACAAGGCAAAGGTGGCCTATGTCATTTATGTCCACCCTGAGGTTGCTGTGGTCTTCTCAAAACGGGAACATAGCAGTTTCTGACTGACCCTGCAGATTATGAGGCAAACAAAGCATCTGAAATTCCTAATCTTTCCCCCATAAATAAAGCATCAATCTCTCCTGTATGTCCATCATGGTGTGTCTCAGTGGAGTCCCCTTTCCCCCTAGTCAAGCATGACACTGCTGAGGCATTGTCTCATGTTTGTTATCGACTTGTCTCTTCCAGACTCCAAGTTTCCTGATGGCAAATGTATGTATTATTCACCAGTCCTTAAGCTGTGTGCAGGTACTCAGTTCTGTGTTCGATTACTGAGTGAGTGAAAGAATACCCACTCATCGGTGTACTATGAGATTGTCCCCCTGATGTTACATGGATGCAATTCAGTATTTTAATTCAGTGGTTCTGAAGCTTGACTGCTTTTAAGAAATATATGGCAAGTTTACACATGTGCATGTATGTAGGCTCTACTTTTGAGATTCTGTTTCAGAGAACTTGGATGAATCTGCCCTTTTAACAAGGAACCCAATTGATTCTGAAGCAGAGAGATAGTCTGGGGGCCACAATGTCAATCTTACTCAGGTTTATAGTTGTTAGGGACTCAAGACAGTACGCCTCTAAAGTTTAATATCTTATTTTTTTCAATGACCCAGTTGTAAAACGACAGACTGAATTCCTCTAAAAAATTGCCAAGATGACTGAGTGGAAAAATCAAGTAATTTTTACTGAATATCTTGATATGACCAGCAGTTGTTTTAAATGACTTATTTGAAACTTGCTCTAAATTACTTTAACCAGTTTTTCCCCAAAATTACAAGAGAAAGTTTATTTACAAAGTCACAGAGGTAGAAAAGGTGAACCAGCTGGTCTGCATGGGCTCAGGAAACAACTCACAGTGGCAAAAGTGGGCCTTCGGAGCTCAGAAAAAAGGCAGGCAAGGAGACGGTTCCTGCAGCGGTAAGAAGGGAGGGAAAGGCATGGGTGTGATCCAGAGAGAGAGAGAGAGAGAGAGAGAGAGAAAGCTCACCCTCTTGCCCTGATGAGAAAAGAGGGGTAGGGAAAGGTGTGGGCATGCTCAAGAGAGAGAAAGACAATGCCTTTTTTAAAAAGTTTTTATGATTATTTTCTATTAGGATAATGTCCTCCAAATGGTACTAAAGGCATTAGTGCAATTGCCTCTTTGCATTATTACCTGAATCATCTGGACTGGCGAAGATGCCTCCTGTTCACAGAGAGGCATGTCTGCTCTCTGGACCAGCAGAGCAAGATGCAGACCCTCTTGCCCAAAGTGATATTTCAGGGCCTCCTTGACCTCTTGTTTCACATGATCCTTGCTCAGCTTGCTGTGAGGATAACCTGGAGTGTCCAACACCTTGACCTGCAGAGTTATCTCTTGCCCTCCTCGACGCATAAAGCCACCAAGGTGACAACTGCGGCCCAGACGACATTTTTTGGTCACAGAACATGGAGCAAAGGTGCTTTGGAAGTCAGTGCTTCCCAGAAGAATGTTTCCAGAAGAACTTTTCCCACTCTGAGTCAGGCCAAAGAGGGCCAAGTTGATGACCATCTTGTTGGAGTCTGTCATGGCTGTGGATAAATGAAAGCTCAGCATAAGCAAGTAGGCTTCTATGCTCCCCCCATGTAAAGCTCCTTACCTGGCCTGGAGCACCCTGGGTGTAACCTTTAATTCGATTTCCCCTCACTCATAGTAACTACAGGGTGGAGGAATGATTCACTAAAGTGTACACACCCCAGTGAGTAGGGAAGATTGAAATAATATTAGTAGTTTGTAATGGGAGAGGAGAGGGAAGTCAAATACAGATAAGAAAGGGAGGAGGAAGCAAGGCAGTACAATGAAAGAAAAAAAATTACATAAAGACAATGCAAACCATATTAAGTCATCAGTGTGGTAGGTGAGTTAGTTTAGGAATGGGTGCTGAAGTCCCTCAGTTCAAAGTTGGTAGCAGTATTTGAAAACTTATTCATTCTTGGAGGAGAGGTAGGAACAGTGGGATAAACAGCCCTTCTTGCCTTTATACACTGCCCCCCACCCCACCTTCCCGTCTTCCCACCACTTGTCTACACCTGTGGCCTCTGTGAACTAATCATCTTTCCTGACTTCCCAGATGCTTCTCTCCTATGAAACGTGAATAATGTTAAAGAAGACTTCTGTTTCTGTTTAATAATTTTCCACAGCCAGGCAACATTCTAATAAAAATGAGAACTACTTGTAATTTTTGTAATAAAATAATAAATCAATCATTTCCATGGCCCACTACGGTAAAAACTATTGGTTTCTTACTAAAGTCCAACACATTGTGCAGCTCAGTTATGAGGGAGGAGAACCTTCAGAGACTCTGTTCCATTTGTACCACCCCTTAACTGGAATTAATCTCTTGTGCACAACATAAGCCTCTTGTAGCATTTTATGGTCATCTTTCATCTTCATTAGATCAATAAGGCGATGCTACTGGCCAAGTGCTAAAAGTACTCACTACTGATTACGGAATAAAGGCATTTCTTATTGCACATTTATTATTTTTGCTTACAACTTATACTTCTCTTATGGAGTTTCTATATTATATATATATAAAGTACCTCAGGCCTTTCTTGTCCTCTAATGTCCAACCCCAGTCTACCCGGACCCTAACACAAAGGCATCTCAAACCCCCATACAAAATATACTCATTTCTTGGATGCCTCATGGTTACCCCAGCTTACTGTAATTTAATCACTCAGATTTTTTTTTACTCCTGAACCAGATATGTGATTTTTAAAAAGAAAAAAAATTAATTATGGAATCCCAACCCCATTGCTGTATGTCACCTACCGTGTCCAATGTTGAAAATGCTTTCCACAAAGACTTCCCTCAAGCTGGTACAGGTGTTCTTTGGTATGAACTTTAGCCTTTTAACGTTATTATTGTACCAGTGTGGGACTGATACTGTGTGTATTCTATTTAGTTAATCTGTTACTAGTATCCTTTCTATAAATGATTAGTTGTCTTTCTCTAATTAGCACGAATTTTTTCCTGTCACCTGACAGACCTGTAATCTCAATAGGTACTTTCTGAAACTTCCTTAGCCAGGATTAAATTCTTTGTTTTAGGACATTGCTAATATTAACAATTTATCTATAGGATGAAGTAATGCAATCTTGGTAAGTGTAAAAGAGAGACTAAGCATTCGAAAGCAATGGTTATATTTTTTCCATTGTAATTGATACATACCATGTTATCATGTTTTTGAAAATTTCAATAGATATGTAATATATGTGAAATAAATCGATATCGACTTTATAACAGTAGTAAGTTTATAAATTTAAAAATATTTTAAGAAAGCTCTTGGCTATTTTCATATAATTGAAATTTATTATTTTATCCAAATTGATGCAATCGCTAGGGTAATCAATCACATGGAGTTTTCTTATCAATTAATAATATTCAATGAGTACAATTAACTATAACTTGAAGCCAAATAAATTTTATTAAAATAGGGGCTTTATTTTGTTAGTGAAAGCTTAATTTTTTTTTACTTCTTAGTATATAACCCATACTTTTTCCAAAATACTTTCCTGTGTGTAAGATGTAAAAACCTTCATATGGTTATACTCTGTTTCATCTTCCCCTGTACTCCTCAAAAGGTCTGTGAAATGTGTATTCTGTGTGAAGGAAGCTTCGAGACACATCTGGAATGCCTTATGACTTCGTGGGCAGGACGTTAGAAAGCCTTCTTCCTGTGCAAATATGACCAGGAAAACACGAACCGAGTGCACTCATCTGACGAGCACATTTGGCGTTCTCGAGTGAAGCAGAGAACCTCCCCCAGGTGGCGGTAGCAGCCTGTTCCCTGAGAAGTGTTTTGGGCCAGAATTTATTTTCATTTTCTTCCTGAAACCGTAAACTGACATTCTTCAACTAGGCAATGTATATCAACACGTAATACTTGTGTGGAACGGTCTTTTGAATGAAGGCAAAACTAAGCCTTCTTTCCCATGTCCTGTATAGAAAGTGACACATGGACAAGGTTCTTAGTTTTCGAGCCTTCCAGTTTGAAATTATAGTTTAAATCATTTGCTGATTGCAGCATTTGACTGTTTAAAAAACAAAGTTCAGGATTCATACGTGTGGTCAAAATTCCAGTGAATCTGCAAAATTTAAAAAGAATTTTCAAGAGGTTTAATGGAGATTTTAAATTTGAGTCCACTTAGGGCCGTATAGTAGGAGTAATGTATTAGCATTAGATGATAGTAAATTGTTTAGGTTAATTATTTTTGAATCGGGGTGAAAACAACAACTTGAAAAACTACCCTGCTCTTTTAAGTAACTTGGCTAAATTAATATACAGGGATCAAACTGTATAACTTTACCAGCTGGCTCCAGGATTTCTCTGAGAAAGAGAACTGCCTCTGTTTGAGGACAGTTTGATTAGCTATTTAAGGTAGAAGAGGTATTCTGGGAGCAGGAGCCAAATTCACATGAAGTGAGAGCCCAACTGTTGGAGATGGAGGAAAGCATAAGAAAAGAGTAGGGGAGATCATCAGGGTAAATAGGGGTGGGAGGGATGGAGGGAGGGGAGGGAGGGAAAAGGAGGGAGGAGCCAGAGAAGGAGGAAAGGTGGGGGTGGGAAGAGGAGGAGCGCTCTCACTTGTGAAAATGGCTAAGGGACTCTTCTAGAGCAGAGATAGCTGATGCTCCGTGTGAAGGTTTTCGCACTGCTGAGATGTAAAGTCAGCCACATTCACCGTTACTTTGTATGAAGATAAATTTTTATTTTTGTTTTGTTTTTGAATATCGTTGCATTTTACTTTGATTTTATTTGGTAGAAATTAATGGAAAGACCTGAGGTCCACCATAGGTTAGCACAGGACAGTTATAACAAAAGGTGAATATTGTGAAATGGTTTCAGGATTGAAGTAAGTCAGGAGTGGCAGGAGGTTGAAGCTGGAAGGACACTAGTCCCTAAGAATCTGCAAGACCCTGGGGGTATATTAGACTTCAGAATATATGAAATGACATATTATGTGACATGAGTAAAAGTTATATTTCAGATTATAAACACACACACATATTATACTAGTTTGCTAGGAGCCACATAATAAGTATCATAGACTGAAAGGCTTAAACAACAGAAATTAATTTTCTCAGAGTTCTGGAGGCTAGAAGTCTGAAATTAGGTGTAGTCGTTTCTCCTGAGGACTTTCTCCTTGGCTTGTCAATGGCTAACTTCTTCCCATGTCTTCACATGGTCTTTCCTCTGTGTATCTGTGTCCACATTTCCTTTTTCTGTAAGGCCACCAGTCATACTGGGTTAGGACCCATCCTAATGGCCTCACGTTGACTTAATTACCTCTTTAAAGGATCTGTCACCCAATATAGTCCCATTCTGAGGCGCTAGAGGTTAGAACTGCAATGCATAAATTGTAGAGAGATACCCTTCAGCCCACAACACACACATTATGTGTGTGTCTATATGTGATTATATAAATTATATGTCATTGTACTCTGTAAAATTCTTATTCTGTACTTTATTAAATTGGGTTTTAGTATAGGTAGTGCTTGACACAGTCATTTGGTTTAAAGACACTCATGATTTTAGACAAATTCCAATTTGCATTGGCTTGAACTGTGAATCACTTCCTAGTATGTTATCTTTTCATAATAAAGAAGAACCTTAGAGTAATAAATGAACTCTTTATTTATGATGTCTGAATTGCCTTAACCTTGGCCAGCACTGCTCCAAGTCAAGAAGAACACAGATAAACTGGTTGAAGTTGCTGGTGATTGGACTGGCTCCATCTGAAGTGGTCTTAAAGTAAGATATCAGGTCTCACCTTTCAAAAAATTTTAGAGAGCACTGCCCAGCAGATTGAACTTGGGAGACAGATGGTCCTAATTTGAACACAGTGTAAAAGTTCTCAGAGCAATGAAGAATGCCCACGTCTGAGCAGCAATATCGATGGGAGTAGGAAACCAGTTCAAACTTGGTTGTTTCATATTTTAAAGACTCTACCAGTCCCAACCCCACACAGGAACACTTATGATGTTTTTTGTTGAGACCGTGGCTGTTTTTTTGTTTGTTTGCTTTTTTGTTTTCCTTCTGAGTTTTTCTAGTGAATTTTTAGAGTTATAAGTGAAATATATATTTCAAAGCATTTAGAAAATTCAGAAAAGACTAGAAAGGAAAATAGAATCACTTTTTAATGTTTAATACCTGGGGCCCATGGGGCAATGGCTCCTCTTGGGCACTGACAATATAGTTCTTTTTCTGAGCTACACATTTCCTTCCCCTATTTACTTTAAGAATCACTGCAATAATGACAGGCATTACTAATGGGATTATGTTTACTGCACGAACCATGTCAAGTCAAGAGTAATTGTTGGCAATCAGGATATAGTATTTTTTAAAACATTTTTTAAAAGATTTATTTATTTATTTTTAGAGAGGGAAAGGGAGGGAGAAAGACAGGGAGAGAAACATCAATGTGTGATTGCCTCTCAAGCACTCTCTCTCCTGGGGACTTTGCCTGCAACCCAGGCACGTGCCCTGACTGAGAATCAAACCAGCAACCCTTTGGTTAGCAGTCTGGTGCTCTATCTACTGAGCCACACCACCCAGAGCAGAGTACAATATTTTTCTATGCTACTGCATTTTTATTTGCTAAGATTTATTTATAATTTTAGCAACTTTACTAACTGGGAGATTGGTTTATAACTTTCAATTTTTACCCTATATCAGGTTTTCAGATCAGGAATATGCTAACCTCTTAAAATAAATAGAAAAATGTTTTTCTTTTATGGTGTTCTGTAATAATTAGATACGTTGGCAGTTACATATCCCTAGAAAGTTTGAAGAAACTTGCACAAAAAAGCTAGGCCCAGAAACTTTCTGGAAGTCATTCTAGAACAACTTTACAAATTTTGTCATGGTAATTTACTCTTTTTGTGTCAATTTTAGTGATTTATAATATAATCAATACACACTCTACTCATATTTAAAATTTAAGTATAATCACCTCTATTTCTGGCATTAGCTTTCTCTACTTATTCTGGCATACTTACATAAGGTTTGCCTTTATACAAAAAGTATGTCCAGAAGGTATCATAGTTACATAGGGTTTGGCATTTTATGAAGTCTATCCAGAAGATACCCAGCCATGTAAGGAAAAATAGAGGCATTTATTGAAGATGATACAAGAAACACTGTACATAGGACAATAACAACTCAGGCCCTTTAAAAGTAAGTACCTCGGGACCTCAACAGTTCTGCCAATCACCATCAGCTGCCCTGTCCTATTTTCCTGAATCTTGTCAATCTCTGAAATCTCTTTCCTTTCAAAGGTGACTTTAGTTTTCAGAAAAGCCAGAAGTTGCAGGGTGCCAAATCTGGGCTGTAGGGGGGCTGAGTCACCTGGGTGATTTGATGTTTCACAAAAAACTCTGCATGAGATGTGATACATCGGTGGGTGCGTTGTCATGATGAAGATGCCAATCACCAGTTGCCAGTAGCTGCGGACTTCTGAATCATCCAAGTAGGTTCTGTGGAGGAATGTTCAAGCTTAACGAAAAATGTGATGCAGGTTCATTGCTCTACTATCTCAGTCATAATGGCCACACAGTACACATGCTTACTCAATGGTGTCTACCATTCCCACTGAATAGTACAGTGAAGTTGACATTGTTCACACATGTGCATTCCAGTCCACTCTCCTTGGTTGCCAGATTACACTGATGTTCTGCAAACCATTCTCATTATATTAACAATGGCTTGAATTTTTTCAGAAAGGCCTTGCATACTTAATAAATGTTTGCATGCCCACACATATGTATGTGATTAACTTTTGCATTATAGTTTGAAATGGATTTCCATAAACATAAACAGAATTTACACCTGGTGCCTCTAGGTCATAATGATCTGATATCTGAAACTGAACTTCTCACCACCAAATCGGAGCTAGTTATTGACCACCAACTTTGAGCCATTACTGAAAAAAATGAATTCAGTCTTGAAAGCAAGAGAAAAATCAGTAGAGTTTGAATTTTATATGTACTAAAGAAAAATTAAATGTTGAGAAAAAATTTCAGCACAATAAACTTGTTTACTTCAGACTCTCAAAGTTTGTCAAATAATCCCAACTCTCCCAAGCCTTATTCTTGAAAAGCTTATGCTAAACTTTATTACCCTAATGTAGATTTACTTTAATAAAAACGTTTTTTATTCATTTTTAGGAATAAGATAGTGCAAAAAACTATCTTAGTGTGAAGTATAGTGCAAAATGCCATTGAACATATATTAATATAAAAATAATTTTAAACACCAAAGATTATATTTATTTTACTCCTCTTAACTAAAAAAATAACATGCACTCAACCTACATGGATAAATGTATTTTATCACCCAAAAGCATGGAAGCTGAAGGCCTCACAATGATTAATAAAGCTATTAACCCCTTGGCCTATGAGACAAGATGTTAGACAGGCTTCAGCTTCTTAGAAATTCTAGTTATGTTACATACATTATTCAGTTTCAACATTCATGAGTTATAAGTTCTAATAATGTCCTGGGAATTGCTAGAAACTTGTCTCATCATGATATAAAGCAGCAATTTTCAACCCTTTTCATCTCATGGCACATGTAAAGTAATTACTAAACTTCTGTGGCATGCCAAAAATTATATATTTTGATGATCTGACAAAAAAACAGGTGTAATTTTTATTCAGTCACACCTGATGGCTATTGTTGCATTGGCTGTTGTCATTTTTTTATTTGACAGCCTAAGGGAAAACAGGTCAGTTCCAGCGACTAAAATGTCAGGTATCGCATGTTTTAAAAAGTCTTACAACACACCAGTGCGCTGCAGCTTCCTGGCTGAAAATCGCTGATATAAAGCATCACGAAGGCATGAATAGTAGTTAAAAAGGTGCCAAACCTAATTCCTCCTAGACTTGGTGCCACAAAAATTTTCCATTTTATGGGAAGTACTTTAAAAAAATAACTTACAACCTCAAATTAATAAAATAAACCCTACATAGTAATAACTATAACTTCTGCAATATATTTATAACCTTTCTGAAAACCTAGGTTTTCTTTTCCAAAAAGAAATGTAAATTTTTTTCTTTTAGCACTAGTTCTGTTATGGAACTCACTTTCCAGATACTGTCACTAGAATTTGCTTACACCAAAATGTTGGAAATGCTAGACCAACAAAAGATACTGCTAATTGCTGAAAGGTCAAAAATCCTCTAAGTCCCTTAGTATCTTCCCATTGGATACTGAGGTTAGGTAGGGTGTGTGTGTGTGTGTGTGTGTGTGTGTGTGTTGCTTCTTTAATGATGAACTGCAATTGTCAACTAAGCTATGCAAAAGATGTCATTCATTAACAATAGGACAATGGTTGATAGGCTCCTGTCAAAGAATGTCAGCTACTGGGTGATATAGTCACTAGTATTAAGTCCAGATCTGGACTGTTTCCAGGGGGTGGCAAAGCTCTACTATTTAACAGCCCTTTGTTTAACCTTAAAAGATAAAACAGCACCAGAGCACTAACTGCACTTTTGTGGCCTGGAAAGGAAATTTGAGATTTCTAAATTTCTACGATACTGAAATACTAAGAAGAATCAAATGAGTGTCATCCGCTGTGGAATTCTATGCAATGCATATTTCTAAGAACACATTGAGGTGGGTTGTTGGAGTAATGCAGAAAAGGAAATGTCAGTGCTGTGTCTGTGCGTGTACACACCTGCAATGTTATAAACAAGTTCAGCATAATGTGGTAGAGAGCTAAGACTTCTGTAGCACATGTACCAGGCATTGTTCTAGACACTTAGTATATTACTCACACAACCTGCTGAAGGATTTTTCTATTAGTATATCTTTGATGACAGTTTCAACGACTTTCAGGTACAGAGAAGTTGAATAATTCACTCATGGTCATATGGTGGGTAAATGGCAGAGCTGGGGTCACCCCTCTTTTTCCAGAGTGGAGTTGTTGGTACTCATTTGTTCAGCTAGTTGCAATTCTTATTTTGGTTGCAGCGCTTGGCCAGAACAATAGGGTTGTACGCCAGAGTGTAGGGAGTGGGAGAAGAGACACTGAAAGAAGGCAAAGGAACATGGGGAGTTCAATTCACTAACATACGTAAACTGGTACTTTGTTTCTATGCTTCTTTCCCTAAAAATATTTTGGGGAAATATTTAAAACATAAAATCAAGAAATGAAGAATTTTCTAAAGGAAAAGTTAAAGTTGTCTGAAATTAGTTGAAATGTGACAAGAACGTGCTTTGCTTCTGTTTCAGTCTAATCTGGTTAATCTAGGTCTTTTTAATCGTAAAGACTCCCTCTCCCCAGTCCCAATCCTGACAGAAACAATGGTGACAACTGATGTACTTTGTAGGCAGTTATTGTGAAACATGCACATGCTAAGTACTTTATGTATATTTTTTCATGTATTCCTCATAAAAAGTCTGCTTTAGACAAAATTATTATCACTTTCCCAGTGAGGAACTGAGGTCCAGGAGAAGAATTGTACCAAGGCTACACAACTTAGAAGCAGCCGCAGGGAACTGCAACCCAGGTGTACCCAAGTCCAGAGGCCTCATGCTTATTTATTACAGCGTGAAATGAATATAACTACAGAAGGAAAATATTAAGTGCTTTGCACAAGTCTTTTGCTTATGTTCTACTTAGTTCTGGTTATACCCAATGGCTATCATAAATAACCATGTTGTTAAAATCATATACTGACCTGGTGTTGTACTCTTGTGATCACGGTCTTGCACAGTTCATCACATCCTGCTTGTCATCCAGCTCTCCTCAGAAATTAACAAGCATGATTTGAAAGTCAGAGGCACAGCATGCCAGAGAGTGGGTGGTACCGTTTTTGAGAATGGTTTTCAGGTGCTCACCACGTGAGCTAAGTGTAAAAAAGACAAATGCTAAAGTCGATACGTTGTGTGGTCTATGAGAGATGAGGTCAGTAGTGTAACACTGTAGTGGTAAATTTTTAAAAAGAGACATATGATATTTACAGAATTCCTAAAAGGCGAAATTAAATAGGTCTGGATAAGAGTAACTATCTGTGCCAGGCATGATTATATGAAATTGTAGTCATTGCTTTACAGTATTGCTATACAGTTACTGGATTAAAAAACAAACTGGAGCCCACAGTGTTTGGAGACACTCGTCTGAAACATATTGTTGCAAGCTTAGATGTGGTAGAAGAGTTGAATTAGTTCTTCTGGCCAATTTGAGAAGTTACACAGGATACTACAAAATACAAATAAAGATCAGGTTTACGTAGTCCAATACTGAGCTTAATGTGGCAAAAAGAAGAAATGGGAAGAAGTAGATTGTATATAAAAGTGATCATAACAGCTTTAGGACCTAAGGTGGTCCATTGTATGATGCTAAATTTTGTATCAGTCCTGATTTATAATACTTTGTTTTCAAAAGCTAAACCAGGTGTTCTTTAAAGCAATTCCACAGTATGCACACATTTATATTATAATTGAAAGACAAAAGATACCATTTAGAGAAGACATTATGCTAAGTAAGTGCACAGGTGGCATCACAATCAGGTGTAACAATAAAGTATCATAAATGGTATTGCCTCTTCTGTAAAATGGAATCAATATAACCATAAGGGGCTGGTGATATAATGCATGAAACTTGAATGAAAGAATATATGTAAAACAACTAGTATAGTGCTTGACACACAGAAAGTGTTCGTGAATATTCTACCTGTCCCAAATGGAAATGATTATATTTGCTCTAACTCTCTTGTGTTCTCTAGCCTAGTGGGTAGCACTCTCCAGTACAAACCTGAAACTCAGGAATAATTCTTCCCTTTATTTCAGCTTAAACTCATACAACTGGTGAAGAAATATTACTGATTTTTTCCTTTAAACATCTGCTCAATGCATCCATCCCCCTTCTCTGGCTCCAGTGTATGGTCTTGCTTGAGGCTCTTTCAATTGGCTGCTTGAATATAATGAGATAATTTCTGAAATGATGTCTCTGCCTTCCTTGCAGTCTCCCAGTTTAGTCTTCATATTTTGCTACAAAGGCCTTTCCAGAGTCAAATACGATCATGTGTAAACGTCTTCACAAGCTCCACATTTCTGTATGGTAAAGGTGAAACTCCTTAGTCCTAGACCTTACCTTTCTCTCCACCCCTGCTGTGCTCCATAGCTGTTAAGGCTGTAGCCAAACCTCACACCTGTTCTTTCCCCAGTGTGCTCACCATGCTACTCCTACCCATGTCTACTGGTGGCATTACCTCTGTCTGGAATGCTCTCTGCCTTCACTCACACTTCACTTGAACCCTTTGTTTGACAAATACCCATTAATCTTTTAAGACTCAAAAATATTTATAGTATAAGGATAAACATATAAAAACATAGAATACAATTCAGAGTGCCAAAATACATTCTTACATTTATAGTAATATTCTACAAAGAGCAAAGACAATTCAAAGGGGAAAGAACAGTCTTTTTAACAAATGGTGGTGGGACAACTGGATATCCCCATGAAGAAAATGAAGTTGGACCCCTACCTCACATCCCATATAAAAATTAACTCAGACTTCTAGCCAAGATGGAGGCGTAGGTAGATACACTGTGCCTCCTTGCACAACCAAAAGAAGGACAACAAATTAAAAAACAAAAAACAACCAGAACTGATAGAAAATTGAACTGTATGGATGTCCAACAACCAAGGAGTTAAAAGAAGACACATTCATCCAGACCAGTAGGAGGGGTGAAGTCTGAGAACCAGGCAGAGAGTACTCACAGCAAAGCAGTGGCTGGCAGACTGGGTGAGGTGGTGGCTGGTGGAGCAGGTGGTCCCACATTTGTGTGCCGATAAACTGGGAGGAACAGTTGAGGGGCAAGACAGACCATGCAACCCAGGGCCCCAGCTTCAGGGAAATAAAGCCTCAAACCTCTGACTAAAAACACCTGTGGGGGTTGAGGCGGCAGCTGGAGAAACTCCAGGTTTGAGGTTTGAGTTCGTTGGAGAGACCCACGGGGTCCTAGAATGTACACAAAGCCACCCACACAGGAATCAGCACCAGAAGAGCCCAATTTGATTGTGGGTAGTGGGGGAAGTGACTGAAATATGGCAGAGAGGGGAGCAAGCAGCACTGTTTCCTCTTGGACCCCTGCCCCACAGACAGCGCCATAACACAGCAATGTGGGTTGCACAGCCCTGGTGAACACCTAAGGCTCTGCCCCTTACTACTTAACAGACATGCCTGGACCAAAAAAATAAAAAAGGCCCAAATGAAAGAACAAATCAAAGCTCCAGAAAAAATACAACTAAGTGATGAAGAGATAGCCAACCTATCAGATGCATAGTTCAAAACACTGGTAATTAGGATGCTCACAGAATTAGTTGGATATGGTCACAAATTAAAGGAAAAAATGAAGGCTTCAAATATGAAATAAAGGAAAATATACAGGGAACCAACAGTGATGAAAAGGAAACCGGAACTCAGATCAATGGTTTGGAGCAGAAGGAAGAAACAAACATTCAGCCAGAACAGAATGAAGAAACAAGAATTCAGAAAAATGAGGAGAGGCTTAGGAACCTCTAGGACAACTTTAAACATCCCAACATCTGAATCATAGGGTGCCAGAAGGAGAAGAGGAAGAACAAAAATGTGAAAACTTATTTGAAAACATAATGAAGGAGAACTTCCCTGATCTGGTGAAGGAAAATAGATCTTCAGGAAGTCCAGGAAGCCAAGATAGTCCCAAAGAAATTGGATCCAAGGAAGCACACACCAAGGCACATCATAATTACATTAGCCAAGATTAAAGATAAGGAGAGAATCTCAGAAGCAGCAAGAGAAAAGAAGACAGTTACCTATGAAGGAGTTTCCATTAGACTATCAGCTCATTTCTCAGAAGAAACCTTGAAGATAAGAAGGGGCCAGAAAAAGGTATTTGAAGTTATGAAAGGTAAGAACCTACATCCAAGATTGCTCTATCCAGAAAGGCTTTCATTTAGAATGGAAGGGCAGATAAAGTGCTGCCCAGATAAGTTCAAGTTAAAGGCTTTCATCATCACCAAGTCCTTATTATATGAAATGTTAAAGGGACTTATCTAAGAAAAAGAAGATAAAAAACATGAACAGTAAAATGGCAACAAACTCACAGCAATTAACAACCAAACCTAAAAAACACAAAACAAAACAGAAGCAAACTAAGCAAATAACTAGAACAGGAACAGATTCATAGAAATGGAGATCACATGGAGGGTTAGCAACAGGGGAGTGGGAAGGGGAGAGAGGGGACAAAAGATACAGAGAATAAGTAGCATAGATGGTATGTAGAAAATAGACAGGGGGAGGGTAAGAATAGTATAGGAAATGTAGAAGCCAAAGAACTTACATGTATGACCCATGGACATAAAATAAAGGGGGGAGAGGAATGTGGATGGGAGGAGGTGTGCTGGTAGGAGGGGAATAAAAGGGGGAAAATGGGACAACTATAGCAGCATAGTCAATAAACATTTTAAAAAAGAAAAAAGGTGAAGAGATTAAAAAGTATGAATTGGTAGTTACAGAACACTCATGGGATGTAATAGATAGTGTAGAGAATATAGTCAATAATATTGTGATAGCTATGCACAGTACTAGGTGGGCACTAGATTTATCAGGGTGACCACTTCATAAGTTATATGAACAAATATCTAATCACCGGGTACTCCTCAGTCAAATACAATATTGGATGTCAGGTGTTATTAAAAATTAAAAAAAATAAAATAAAAAAATTAACTCAAAGTGGATCATATGTTAAACAAAATAGCTAAAACTATATACATCTTAAAAGACAAGATAGGAAGAAATATTTATGATTTTGGCTTAGGCATGGTTTTTACCTTAGGCTTTAGGTATGGCACCAAAAGCATGACAAGGAAAAGATAAATAAATTGGAGTTCATAAAAGAAACCTTTGTGCTTCAAAGAACATCCTCAAGAAAATAATATGGCAATTCACAGAATGGGAGAAAATATTTGTAACCCACATACCTGATAAGGGTCTTAAACATATATGTATGTATATATATTTTCAATAGTAATAAAAGGACAGTGGAAAAATCGATAAAATATTTGAATAAACATTTCTCCAAAGAAAATATTCAAAGGGCTACTAAACACATGAAAAGATGCTGAACATAATTAATCTCTAATGAAATGCAATTAAATCCAAAGTGAGATACGACTTCAAACCCACCCTGGTGGCTAAAATAAAAAGGTACACAATAACAAGTGTCATTGAGGATGTGGGAGAATGAAACCTTCACACATTGCCAGTGATGCAGCCACTTTGGCAGTTCCTTAAAAAGTTATACAGAGTTACCGTATGTTCTTGAAATTCCACTCGTTGAGAGTTTAGCGAAACTACTTTATGGTACTTCTGCCTTGGGATCTATTTTGTTTGGCCAAGTGGTCCGCAGGAGCCTTCTCATGCAAGTGTAAGTCCTAGACAGCAACCCACAGAGTCAAAGTTAGCTTCCTGGTGTGACTTTACAACATTGTCTCCCA
This sequence comes from Sturnira hondurensis, assembly GCF_014824575.4. Taxonomy (NCBI): domain Eukaryota; kingdom Metazoa; phylum Chordata; class Mammalia; order Chiroptera; family Phyllostomidae; genus Sturnira; species Sturnira hondurensis. Next base: position 9,085,640 of record NW_028093845.1, on the reverse strand, counting down.
GGCCAGGCGGGTGCCTTCCCGTTGGGTTCTCTTAAAAAAGACCTTCGCGGGACTTAACAAGAATTTGATCTTCTGGTTTGAATTGGCCAATCTGGCCTTGACCCAAGGGCCCCAAATCACTCAATCCATGGACTCTAATAAAGGCAGGTGCCCCACATCTTACCTCTCTGTCTTTCTCTCTGCACTCTGTCTTGATCTCACTCCGCAACCCCTTGAGGTACACTGGGTACTTCCTCAAGAACTGGGAGTAACAAACCTCTCTTTCAATTTTTTGTGTAGAATGTTACTGAACCAAGACTCACTGTCTGGCACTCCACTTAACAAGTGTAAATTCAATAGATTCATAACACCACACTTAGGTATAAATTCTCAAGAGATGAAAATGTATGTCCACAGAAAAACTTCTACATGGCTATCAATAGTTTCATCATTCATTATAGCCCCAAAGTGTAAACAACCTAAATGTTGTCAACTAATTCATAGATAAATAAAATGCGGCATATGGATACGTGGAACACTATTCAGAAAGAAAAACACAAGTACTGATACCTGCTACAACATGAATGACCCTTGAAAATATTATGCCAAATGAAACAAGCCAGTAACGTGGGATCACATATTGTTTGATTCTCTCTACATGAATTGTCCAGAGTCAGTAAATCTACAGAGATAGAAAGTAGGTCAGTAATTTCCAGGAGGTGAGGTGAGTGGGGAAATGGGGAGTGACTGCTAATGAATAGGAGGTATCCTTTGTCAGGGTGAAACTATTTTAAAATTAGTGGTGATGGCTGCACAACTCTGAACATACAAAAATGTGCGACTGTGCACTTTAAAAGTGGGGTTAGTGGTACATGAATTATATCTCAATCTGTTATTACTGAAAATATAAGCTTTTTAAAAACCTAATTTTTCCTATTTACTTCAGTAGCCAACTGTAGTCACACCCCATCCTCAATGGGGCCTTTCCCACCTCCCTCCCAACCTTCTTTAGGATGTTTTAATGTCACCTGTCTTTTCCATGTGCACTTACTATGCTGGTGAAATCTCATTTTCCTTGAGAATAACATATTATGGTTATTTATACAACTGCATTTGTGTATTTGACTTTAAGCTCTTTCAAGGTAGGGGTATCGTGTTATGGATTTTTATACTTCTATTGTTGGTCAGAGGGCCTGCATTTAGTGGGGAACTTGATAAATGTTTGCCAAGTAAATGGAAATATGAAACATTAACTCCCATACTTCCTTTTCCTTTCTGCTTCACTATTAATAAATTATTTTTCATTGTGTCCTTGGTTACCTTTGATCATCTATTGTGGACCTTTATTACATTAAATAACTAGACTTCTTAACTTGATTTATTCCCTCTGCAATGGGTATTTATTGGTTTGCCTTTTGCAATTAATTTTCATACTTCCTTTTCCTTTCCACTTCACTATGAATACATTTTTTTCATTGTCCCCTTGGTTACATTTGGTCATTTATTGTGGACCTTTATTACATTAAATTACTGTGCTTTTAAACTTGCTTTCTTCTCTATGCAATGGGTGTTTATTGGTTTGCCTTTTGTAATTATTCACAATGGTACATACACGAGAGTGTCTAAAGAATATTGAAGAGCATTGACTGTATTTTTTTATTGTTGTTCAATTATAGTTGTCCCCATTTCTCCTTATTATTCTCTTCCACCCTACCCATCCCCACCTCCCACATTCACCCCTTCTACCCCCACCCCTTTGGCTTTGTCCATGGGTCCTTTATACATGTTCATTGATGACCCTTCCTCTTCTTTCCCTTGTTGTCCCCCCCTCCCCTCTGGTCACTGTTAGTTTGTTCTTCATTTCCATGTCACTGGTTCTATTTTGTTCACTTGTTTTGTTGATCAGGTTCCACTTATAGGTGACATCATATGGTATTTGTCTTTCACTACCTGGCTTAGCATAATGCTCTCCAATTCCACCCATGCTGCCCTGAATGGTAGGAACTCCTTCTTTTTTTATGCTACATAGTATTCCATCGTATAAATGCACCACAGTTCAAAAAACATTGACTTTAAAATAGAAGCCTTGAATTTGAGTTCTAATTTTTTCACTTACAAACTCTGTACTTTGGACAATTTACATAACATTTTTTGAACATTGATTTGTTTTACATTTATAAAATGGGAATAATAACAAAACACGTATATTTTATTTGCTATGTTATGACAGTTGAATTAGTGTATTATGGAAAGCACTTAGCTCAGTGCCTCTTTGCATGTGTTCACAAGTGTTACAAAGTATTCTTCTGGATACACTACATCCACATATACACCATATCTGATAATATCCTTGAAGGTAAGTGTGCATATATAACAGCAGACACACAGACACACATTCTTGTTGAACACACTAGCCATTAATATTACTTTTTTAGTTATAAGCTAGAAAATATACCTTTGCAGCTCTATGTGACACCTCAAAGTTTTAACATTTTCATCATTTAATTAATTTACAAGCTGCATAAAATATTATCTATGACAATGTGTCTTTGGTTTTATTTCCTTTTTAAAGTGCACTTGGGGTAACTGAGGATTTTGGCTTTCTGGTTATATTACTAGTATATAATAAACAATTTAGTGAGTAGAATGAATGCAATGCAACAATATTTCATGCTGTAGTCAGCTTTTTAAAAAAATCAGAGATAAGTTGCATTTCTATTTAAATGCAAATGTTGCTGTTAGAAAGGTTCCTAAAATACCATTACTACCAACGAGCTGATCAACCCTTAAACATGACTATCAAACACTGGCCCAGGTACACAGGGAGTCCATTCTGCAATGAGGTGGGATATAACCAGACCTCCCACCAGGTGGGCCTCCCACGAGGCCTTGTGATCTGGAAACATAAATGGATCATGTAACCTGCTCTGTGTGAGAAAGAACTTCTTGTTTTTGTCCCTTATTTGTTAATTTATTTCAAGTCACACCCAAGATGGTAGAATAATACCAGGAACAGAATGTATAATTCATTGTTCATCCACTGAAAAAAAATAATGTTCCAAATCTTAGTTTCTGTAGGATATTAGAGATATTCCTAAAAATGGAATGAGGAAATAGGTGATGTGTACAAACAGGGCAATGGAAGAGAATTAATAAAGGGTTTATTTATAAAGGTGTGGGCACTGATGAGAGAAACCAACAAAGAAGAGATGGTGCCCTGGGGTAGCATGATGCCAGGCTGCATCCCTGCAGGGCTGGAGGAAGGAAGTGGTCCTTAGAGAGTAGGAATTGCCTGACAGGAACTGAGACTTCAGGCAGAAGGAGGAACAAAACCCCAACCCATGGTGTCTCGAAGCGAAAGGAAAGGAGGGAGTAAGTATCCATCTTCACTCTTTTTTCTCCCTCTTCTCCCTTGCGAGTGACTCCCATTGGCTGAAACAAACTGGAAGCCTGAGGACAAGGGAGTCTATTGAGGAAATGTAGGATGAAGTGTAAAGGTAAGGGTCTCTAGAAGGACAACCAACTAGTACATAGAAAAGTATCCCATTAGGCCCTGGCTGGTGTAGCTCAGTGGATTGAGTGCGGGCCTGCGAACCACATGATCTCGGTTCAATTCCCAGTCAGGGCACATGCCTGGGTTGCAGGCCAGTTCCCAGCGGGGGATGCAGGAGAAGCAACTATACATTGATGTTTCTCTTCCTCTCTCCTTCCCTTCCCATCTAAAGATAAATAAATTTTAAAAATCTTTAAAAAAGAGAAAAGTATCCCATTAGTCACAAGATAAACAGGGTTAGGTGGTGGTACAACGTAATTTCTTTGAACTTTCAAATTGGCAGAATAACTAGTCCACAAAGCTTAATGTGATTTATTGAAAAAAGAAAGGGGGAAACTCAACCATTGAAGACATTTGTTAATGTTACATTTGTAAAAGTCTGGGTATCAGGAGGCAAGAGCTGATTCAGCTGCTCAGTGATGTTATCAAAAACCTCATTTTTCTTTCCATCTGCTCTCTCTGCAGTTCTACGTTGGTTCTTCCTATTTGTGTCTTATCATTGCCAGGTTATAACATGCCCCACAATAGACCCAGGTCACAGAAATGTACTTAATAGGAAGTCTGAAGCAAAAAGGTGAAGTGTTTCTCTTTATGAAGCTTTGTCTTTTGTGCGTGAAGCAAAATCCTGACGAGAACCCTCAGAAAGACATATCCTTCCATCTTATGGGTCAGAATTAGGTCATATTCGCACCCATGCTGCACTGGGATTTGAGAAAGCAAGTATACGACGAAGGGGATTGGAGCCTTTATTATCTGCCTTGGGCCTCAGCAACTGATGGGTAATAGAAAACACTCTACTCACCGTTCTTTAAATTTATAAATTTAAAAATAAGGCTCCTAGATGTGAAACAACTTATTCAGAATCACATGACTAGTAAGTGAAATACTTGGTTTCAGTCCTATACTGTGACTTAAAAGCCTATGCCTGAACCTCAGTATTATATTGGTATTTCAAGGAGTTCACTTCTGTTGGTGAGAATGTACGGAGAAAAAAGCAGACTAAAGCTGTGCTATATTCCACACACGCTCAGTATCCCTTCTCTCCTATTTTGCCCCATTCCATTAGCTTAACTATTTATTTAGATAACCTTGACCTCAAGACACTGAGAACTATGCATGGTGAAGAGTAGAGAGTGAAGTATCTCAAACTCTTCATAGAAATTTCTTTAAGAAAGCGTTCAGTCATTCACTCTCCGGTAAACCTGACAAGTACATGGAAAGTTTCCATTTCCCATAGAAAAAGCTGAGACACAGCAATGCTGCAGTTGGCAATGCAGCGCAGACGTCCCAGTGCCTTGGAAAAACCACAGGTTTTAAAAAATATCTTATGCCAGCGCCACAAGAACCACCTATTACATTTTTAATGCATTGCCTCTGGATATTCTATATATGTTCATCAATTTTATGAAGCCCACTTTTTCTCTAAAGCCAGTGAGAATTCTAATATTAAAGTTATTTAGTTATTTTTCTAACTTTCAAAAGTAAAATTTTTCTCTCTTGGAAAAAAAACCACTTTCTGCTTCTAGGCACACTCATGTGTGACTTTCTGGAAATCATGTTTTGTATGTTCTAATCTGAAGAGTTCACTGAGAAGAAAAGAAGCTCTAAGATTAATTTATTAGAGTCAATTTGTAATTTGTAAGTCTTAATTTTTAAGCACACTGTGGAAGAAAACAGTGCTTTCTGTTTCCAATTTGATGATTGAATAGTGATGTAATATGCAAATTGACAGTGATTGCAAAAAATACTCCGTCATGCAGATGATTAAAGTAACAAGGGCTGACTTTTAATTTAACGCTTCCTTTGCAGACTTGCCAATCACACTCCCTTTTCTGATTTTCCCAGGAATAGGTGGAAAAGCTTTCGCTATCCATCACCCCATAGTTTGTTTTAAGAAAAGTATGTCTTTAGGATGGCAACAGCTCTCAGAGGACGTTTGTAAAGCTTTGCACGGTGCCCTAAAATGACTTGAACCATGATTAGTGTTTGTGTATGCCTATCATTTCTGCTACTTCAGTTATCCCACCACTCACTAAATCTTATTAGAGCAACGTGATAACTATTGATAAGTACTATTGGAATACCCACTAGTTAGTACTCTAAGCCTTGTTCTTGGATTAATTATTCAAAGCCAAAGTGTCCATTTTCTCCAACTTTATAATGTAGCAGATGCCAGAAGTCCTGGGTTCTGGTCCTGGCGTTGCTGCTACTGCCGAGCTCTGTAAAGCAGATCAGTGGACGGTTCTGAATCTGACTTTCCCTAATAAGGAACTTGAGAAATGTGGGCTAGATATTTCTAAAGTTTTTCTAGTTTCAGAATTATAATTCCAGTACTATAGAAAGGGAGTGATTATCCAAGGTCAGCTTCAGAAATTACCAGATTTGGCTGGTTTTAGCTGTAATAAATTGCAGTGTCTAAGATTAATGACTATGGATCTAGAGTAGGTATATGAAGGAAATCCTGGTTCCCACAAGGATGTAACTTAGACCCTATATTGATACCAATGCCTATTAAATAGAGGGAAAAGAGAGATGTCTTTCTCAATATTGGAAAATGATGGAGAGGAAAGAACCTATAAGCTATTTCTAGGGGTTTCTCCCTCTTTCCCTGCTGGCCTCCTCTTCCCCACTCTCCTCCCATCAGCACCGTGCTGATGTATGAGAACTGTCAGCTGCTGGGAGTCAGTGCTGGGGCTGGGGTTTTGCAAATGACCTTACCTTGTTTTGAATTTCTGTTTTCCATCTACTTTTGGCAAACATTGCCGCATTTTTAATAAGTCAATCTACTTTTAATATAATTGATGAGCATTCCATTCTCTTTCCAGTGCAAGACTGAGATTGTTTTATATTGAGGAACAAGGAAGCCTGACTTCTTCTCCCATAAGGTCACCCTGGTCTCCGCTGTCATTCATAAAGAAACTCTGTAATTTACTTTCTCCTCTACCCCCTCCCTCCACTTAGGCAACATGACCCTTTTCCTGTGTCCCCCTTCTCTCTTCCTCTCTCTTTCTCTCCCCTCCCCCCTTCTCTGTTTGGTCTTTGTTATCAAATCAAAGCTGTACATGAGCCCTCGCCAATTCTTTTGTGGAGGTCAGAATGTACAGGGGGGCTGGCATGGGCTAAGTGCAGTCAATGCTCTCATTTGAGGAGCTACCTGGCCACCATGCTTCTCCCTATAGTTAGGAGACAAAACCAGTTTGCACCATTATCTCAGGGATTCTCTCTGAAGGTGTGTGTGTGTGTGTGTGTGTGTGTGTGTGTGTGTGAAAGTTCCAGCCTTCAAATAACATGGCTGGTATCACTGGCAACCAGTCTCAATCTGTAGTTGAGAGCCAAAAGTCACCTCCTAACATAACTCAAATCACCTTTACCTCCCTCATCACTTAAGAAATAGCAAGGGTTTTAGGAGCCCTGTGCCAGAAATGGATGAAGATCAAATATATATTTCTTATTATAAATCACAACATTACTGGGAAAGATCTTGCCTTTTCTCCAGAGAACATACAATGAGTAACTTTATGCCATGCTGATAAACTTACACAGTTTATAGGAAGAAATCTCTAGTTAGAAATTCAAGAAGCCAAAAACAAGAATTTCATAACCCACCGGGATAACATTTCTCAGAGAGAATAGGGTAGATTTTTGTGTATAGATTAATTTTTCCACTCCATAAAAAATAGTTTGCTCTGAGTGGTGAACATTTTCTGTAAAATCATTTGCATGGGAATAAAATGGAAAAGGTAAGGAAAGAAAAGAAGATATGAGAAGCACTTCATCTTGTCTATACTTTAATCACTGTTCCCATGAAAGTTTTGTCTTACAAATGATCTTATTTTGAGTCTATGTTAAAAATAACTCAGTTGAATAATATGAATATTTAAAGGCAAAGTATATGCTGAAGACATGTAAGATAATTTTCTGTATATATTATCACTTTTAGTTTCTCTCTCTTGTAAAGTGAGCAGATGAAACCAGTCCAGAAAATTAAGAATATATGTATACATATATAGTCATATATACACACACATACATATATATGCATATATATATATTAATGTGTGTGTTTGCTAATATGGTTCATAAGGTGTTCTTACTTTTTTCCTTAGTCAGGCTTAGATTTGAAACAAACTATGCTTTCAAAGCCCAAACAACACACAACAAAAAACCCACTAATGTGCTTACAATATTTTTATTGTTCCACATTTTCTCTAAGGGAAATAAAAATAACTAGATTGCTAATTTATATTTTATATACCAAAATATTTTACTTTTAACTTCAAATATAATTTCATGTGAGGTTATTTAAAATGAATTATAAGAGTCCCTTTTGCCACACCCTCACATGAAAACTAAGATAATACATTCTTTATTGTAGTTTGAATTTTAGTTCTCCTTAAACTTAGAAGTTAATTAACTATAAAAAAATTATTGATGTTCAACCCTGGCTGGTGCAGCTCAGTGGATGGAGCACGGGCCTGTGAATGAAAGAGTCACTGGTTTGACTCCCAGTCAGGGCACATGGCTGGGTTGTGGGCCAGGTCCTCAGTTGGGGGCATGTGAGAGACAACCACACATTGATGTTTCTCTCCCTCTTTTTCTCCTTCCCTTCCCCTTTGTCTAAAAATAAATAAATACAATCTTTTAAAAAGAGAGAAAATATATTGATATTCAAAATCCTGCAGAAAAAATCTTTTGTTTTTTTAAAGTTGTGATAAAATACACTTAAAGTGGTTAAGATGATGAATTTTAAGTATGCAGTTCAGTGATATTAAGTATTTTAGAATTGTTGTGCAACCATCCTCACCATCCATCTCCAGAGTTCTTTTCATCACCCAGAACTGAAACTCTCCAACCATTAATCAATAACCCCTCAGGCCCCCTTTTCCCAGCCCTGACAAATGCTATTCTACTTTCTGACTCTATGATTTCAAGTATGCTAGGTACCTCAAATAAGTGAAATTATACAATATTGTTTTGTGACTGACTTCTAATACGTAGGATAATATCCTCAAGGTTTATCCATTTATAGTATGTGTCAGAATTTCCTTCCTTTTTGATGATATTTAATATTCCATTGTAAATATATACCACGCTTTGCTTATCCACTTATCTATCAGTACACACTTGGGTTGCTTCCACACTTCAGCCATTGTTGGTAATGCTTCTGTGAATATGGGTGTACAATATATCTTTGAGACGCATTTTACTTTCATTTTTGTATTTACTTTATTTTTTGAGTGAAATGTTTTAATTGCCTTCTCATTTTCTTTTGTGTATTTTCTACTATTTTCTTCTTGATTGCCTTGGGGATTAAATCCTCAAGTTATAACACTTTAATTTGAACTTACACCAATTCAAATTCAGTCGTATTCGAAAACTGCATCCATTGTCAGCTCTGTCCCCACCTCTTACAGTTCCTGATGTTACAAAATTATATGTTTGTATACTGTGTGTCCAAAATCATAAACTGATAATTGCTTTTTAATGCATTTATCTCTTAAATCATGCAGAAATAAATTATTAGTAATAATCATAATACTGTAATATTTTATAATATCCCATATATCTGTTTTTATTCTGATCTTTATTTCCTCATATGATTTCTTCTGTCCCATCACTTCTACTTGCAGAATTCTCCTTAGACCTTCTTGCAGGGCAGGTCTAGTTGTATCTAATTCCCCAGTTTTTGTTTATCTAAAAATATCTTAATTTCTACCCTCACTTTTGAAGAATGATTTTAGTGGATATAGAATTCTAGTGGACCATGTTTTTTGTTTCAGCATTTTGAGTATGTCTATCTAATGGCCCCTAGCCTTCAAAGTTCTGGTGAAAAAATATGCTGTCTCATTGAGGATAACTTGTGGACATGTGTTATTTTTTTCTTACTCTTTTGAGGATTTTCTCTAAAATTTTCTCTTCAGGCATCTTGAATTTAATGTGTGTCTGTGTGGGCATATTGCAGTTCATCCCAGTTTAAATTTATTGGGTTTTGAATTTTTATATTGAATTGGCCAAAAAGTTCTTCTGTTTATTTTCTGAGAATGGCTCTAGTAGCACTTAGTTGTTTTTAACTTCATTAGAAACAATTTTGTTAGACTGTACTGTGACAGCGGTCATATCAGCGTGCACTTTAAAAACTTATCAAAATTGGTGAATTTTTGTGCAGCCATTTTAAAGATGGAAGAAAATAGGCAACATTTTTGGTATGTTATGCTTTATGATTTCAAGAAAGGTAAAAGTGCAACTGAAACACACACACACAAAAAAGATCTGTGCACTGTATGGAGAAGGTGCTGTGACTGATCGAACATGTCAAAAGTGCTTTGCAAATTTTCGTCCTGGAGATTTCTCACTGGATGATGCTCCACAGTTGAGTAAACCAGTAAAAGTTGATAGCAACCAAATTGAGACATTAATTAAGAACAATCAATGTTATACCATGCAGGAGATAGCCGACATACTCAAAATACCCAAATCAAGTGTTGAAAAGCATTTGTATCAGCTTGGTTACGTTAATTGCTTTGATGTTTGGGTTCCACATATACTAAGCCAAAACAAAAACAAACAAAAACCTTCTTGACCACATTTCTGCATTGATTCTCTAGTTAAACACAATAAAAATGTTTTGTTTTTAATACAAATTGTGACTATCGATGAAAAGTGGATACTTTACAATAATGTGGAATAGAAGACACCATGGGGCAAGCACAATGAACCACCACCAGCCACACCAAAGATGGGTCATCATCCAAAGAAGGTAATGTTGTGTATATGGTGGCATTGGAAGGGAGTCCTCTATTATGAGCCCTCCTGGAAAACCAAACAATTAATTGCAAGTACTGCTCCCAATTAGATCAACAGAAAACAGCACTTGGTGAAAAGCATTCAGAATTAGTCAACAGAAAATACAAAATTTTCCATGAGGATAATGCAAGACAGTATTTTCTTTGATGACCAGCAAAAACTGTTACAGCTTGGCTGGGAAGTTCTGATTCATCTGCCGTATTCACCAGACATTGCACCTTTGGGTTTTCATTTATTTCGATCTTTACAAAATTCTCTTAAAGGGAAAAAATTCAATTCTCTGGAAGACTGCAAAAGTCACCTGGAACAGTCCTTTTCTCAAAAAGATATAAGTCTTGGGAAGATGGAATTATGAAGTTGCCCGAAAAATGGCAGAAGGCAGTGGAACAAAACAGTGAATATGTTGTTCAATAAAGTTATTGGTGAAGATGAAAATTATGTCTTTTATTTTTACTTAAAAACCAAATGAACTTTTTTGGCAAACTCAATATTTATATCTTTCACAAATTCAATATGTTTTCAGCCATTATTCCCTCAAATAATTTATATTCTCCTCTTTCTTTCTTCTTCTGAGGCTCCCACAGTATATATGTTGATTTGACTGATAGTGTCTCACAGATCCCTTAGACCTGTTCTCTTTTCTCCAGTTTTTTCTTTAATTTCTTCTGTTGACCTTAAAGGACAAAAGAGCCAGTTATTTAATCAGCAAAATGGCTTTATTTGGAACTAGCAGAGGAAATGCAACTTGGGACAAGCAATCTAGGGCAAACCATAGGCAAGTCCAAAGAGCAGAAGAAAAGGGCTTGGTTCTTTGTGGAAAAAAGAGAAAGTTGGGAGGGTCTGTTTCACAGAATTCAGGATGGTAATGGCTTCTCATTGGCTGAGCATGGCAGTCTTTCATTGGCTGAGCTGTAACCAGGAGCCCAAGCCGGGAGGCAACCAGCTGGAAAGGTTCTGGTGATGATTGCCAAAGGTAGAGAGGTGTGCTGGCAAGGGGGAAGTTTACTGCTGTGGTATGTCCTCTTCCTTGGGGTCTAGGTGGCAGTGCATCAGAGCTTCTCCTTCAGGGCTTCCCAACTCCATTTTCAATGGAATTGTCTTTCTTTATTTTTTAACACTTTCTTTTCTTCTTTTTGATTAAGATCTTTCCTCTAAAGAATTACTGATCAAGGGTCAAGTGTTTTAAATATTTCCCTTGGTGCCAAGAAAGACCTTTCTTGGTTGTCATGTGCAATGTTGAAGGGAAAGTGCAAAGATTAAAAACTGTTGAGGTCACTCACATTCGAGTAACAAGGAAGAGAAGGAAGGAGTCCCCTTGGGCATTTCCCATCTGAGATCAGTGTTGGACACCATACTGGAATGCTGAGCTAACGTAACCCTGTAGGGTGCATCACTTCTTCAGGGAGTTGACAGACAAAGTTTAGCAGGACAATGACCCTAATTTGGATCTCATTGCAGTGAAATATTTGTGGAATAATTTTGTAAATAAGATGTATACATTTCTTCTTTCTTAAGTTTCATATTTATTCAGAAGGTGATTTAACTGTAGAATGAAGCATTTTTAGCATTATGATATACAATGTTTTGACATCTTTTTTCCTTGCAATTTTGTTTATCACAATTTTTGTAATCCTGATGAGAGTCTCTTATCTGAAGTTTTCAAGCATTCGGGTATTCTGCATGATGTCTGATGTGATAAGTAATAAAGGTTGCAGAGAAGTAGTGCCTGTGATCATAACTCTTTTGTGATCTAAAAATAACAGGGGTTTTCTTTTCTGTACAGGCAGCTATAAACGTATTGGGTAGTAACTGTTCAGCTGAAAGAAAACTGGTCTTTTCTTTGATCGATTAGTAGGTCCAACTGAAGGACTTCACAAGATGGGTAGCATCCATCATAAGCCTTCCATTTACTTTGATCTGTTCCCAAATATCCACTAACAGCTTTTTTTTTTTTTGCCCCAAGGACAAAGCACTGGATTGCAAATTGGAGCAAGTGCTGACACAGATTTGTATTTTCCAGGATTCTTTAAAGTGCAAATCAGAGCTCCATGGCCTCCCACGGAGTGGCCAAAAATAGACATCCTTTGGGGGTCTACTGGAAAATTGGCATTGGTGAGTTGGGGAAGCTCCTCTGTTACATGAGTACATCCTGTAGTTCACTTTCCAAGGATCTTCAGTGACATCCATGTAAGACCCAGCACCAGTGCCAAAGTCCTAGCTCTCATGTCCTTTAATGTTGCAGCCTGAGGGGTGGTGTCTGGAGCGACGACCACAAGGCCAGGTTCTAGGGTGGCCTGATGATAGCTGGATTTTGGTACAAAATTCTGTTCTATGCAGGTTAAACCAGACAGCCAATGTAGTACAAGGCAGTTTGCAGTTTCTGCCTTTGGTGGTAAGTAGATAGCAAATTCCACTGTGTAGCTCAGTTCAACATTGTCACATTCAAAAACTTTCTAGAATCCCCCAAAGCAGTTGTCACTGGAAATCTGCTTCAGTGCCACTCTTTTCCTGTCCTACTTCAACTTGCTCTTTTGTCTGCATCAAAGTGTGGATGATCCTCCAGCCACAGGCAGTAAGAGTAAATCTCTTATTTTTAACAGAAAATGAATAAATTCATGAACTGAATATACCAGTACATAAAAATTCACTTCAAACGAATATGTGCAAAATAAGATGAAGCATTATGGCTAGAAAAACTTGTTTTTCATTTTGCTGTTGTTCTGTTACAGTTGTCCCAACTCCCCCCCCCCACCCCCCGTTGCTCGCCTGTGCCTCCTGCTGCTCCCCTACCCCTGCTCTCACAATCAATTCCCGCCCTGTTGCCCATGTCCATGGGTCATCCATACATGTTTCTTGACTAGGCCCTGCCCCTTCTTTCCATCATTCTTCCCCTCTGCTCTCCCCTCTGGTCACTGTTAGTCTGTTCCTTGTTTCCATGCCTCTGGTTCTATTTTGCTCATTTGTTTGTTTTGTTTGTAAGGTTCCTGTTATAAATGAGACCACATGGTATTTGTCTTTCACTACCTGACTTACTTCACTTAGCATAATGCTCTCCAGTTCCATCCACAATGCCATGAAGGGTAGGAGCTCCTTCTTTCCTATGGTGCATAGAATTTCACTGTGTAAATATACTACAGTTTTTTGATCCACTCATTTACTGATGGGCACTTAAGCTGTTTCCAGCACTTGGTTATTATAAATGATGCTGCTATGAACACAGGAGAGCATATGTTTTTTGAATAGGTATTTCAGGATTCTTATGGTACAATCCCAGCAGTGGAATCCCTGGATCAAAAGGTAGTTCCATTTTTAGTTTTTTGAGGTATCTCCATACTGCTTTCCACAGTGGCTGCACCAGTGTGCATTCCCACCAACAGTGCACTAGGGTTCCCTTCTCTCCACATCCTCACCAGCACTTGTTGTTTCTAATTAAAGCTTCAATACAAAGTTATGTTTCTGAGAATACATGAAATTCTGAAAATAAGAGTCAATTTAGGTTAAGCACTTAAGTTTAATCATATTTATAATCCCTGACATTTAGAATGATATATATATGTATACACATACATATATATGTATGTATATATGTATGTATATACATATATATATATCTGTGAATATATATATTTCCACAAAATTTTGTTATATTAGATTTGAAACCCAAAACTTTGAAAATAGACTGCTGCTTTGATACTTTTGGGAATGTTAAAAGACAGACTGATGTTAAATCAACACATTTCCCTTGGGCTCGGAATTCAATATATTTTACCAATGTCTCTAAAATAAAAAAAAAATTTAAATTAGCAGTTGGACAAATGATATACCTGGACTGTATTAAATCACTTAAAGCCATGCTTTGGTGGAGGGAATGGTAATGGTGAACACTGAACAATTTGTGCAAATTATAGCATATTTTGGAAAACCATGGAGAGATTAATAAAAGGGATGAGTAGATTCTTTGAGATTCGGAGCCAGGGCTGCTCACTGAGTGTAGGAGAGTTAATAAATATGTTACAAATCTATTGAGAGGCCCCTAAGGCACTGTACAGTAAACCCAGTTGGACTCACCATTCATCAATAATCACTTAGACAGTCTCCTTAAAGGAGGATTGTCCACAATGGCCCTCTTTCTCTTACATTGATAGAAAAATTGCTAATATGTAGTTTTAATTGACATAGAATTTCATGAATTTAGAAGAGTTTGAGATGGACATTATTTACTTTCTTTCTGGGACAAACCATGTAAAAATGGTATCTGAAATCTATCATCAATTTACCCTCTTCCAAAATGAGAAACTATGACTCACAGTAAGCTGTCGTATCATGGAGCTGTAGTGCCCGCCCACGTGAAACCCATGACACAGGAGGAATGTTTCCCTGAGACTTTGGGTTCTTCTGGGGCAATTATCCAAATACAAGTAACTGACTGTCCTGAGATGGGAAGAAGAGATGCGTGAGAAGGTTTTACGGTGCTTTGTAGCCCCGCCTGCTCTCAACCCTTGCTTGTTGCCCTGTGCTCCACTATTCATATGCATGCTGTAGGCTAATGAATCTAATCCAATTTCATTTTTACTCTCTCCATTCAAAACATCATTTGTATTGCTATCTTATATTCTCCCTACTGTAATTTAAGAAGATTTTCTTTCGTTTGGTTCTCATCAGAGAAGAATGGCTAATTAAAAGTTTCTGTGAAACAATTGATTAAATTTAATTTTCCATGGTAAATAATAGGGTCTGACTTTGTTTTCATTCATGTTGTGACCAACAGGAATTTCCTGCCTATTTCATAAGGATGTTGAAAGGACTCACCAACTAGTGTATGTAAGAGTCTCTAAGCTCCATAGAAGAAAGGGACTACAGGTAAACATAAAATGTATAAGAAATAGAAATTAAGATGAGAATGTTTCTTTTTACCAGGCTTGAATTGTCAATCAGTTTCAGATATCAAAGTTATGGGCTCTACTTTTATGTTTCTGAATAGGGCTCTCTAGAAAGTAGAAATGGTGGATTAAGCACGAGTGAGATAAAGCCTGTAGTTTTCTGTCCCTTCAATAGGTAACATTCATATCGATGTCAACGTTATATTAAGTGATACACAAAGTTTTTCTTTCTCAGGCATAATTCAGCCTCATTTCTTGGCTATTATAAGATATGCTATCTCAGATATATAAAATTGGAAACATGTGCTTTAAGACCAATAGTATTGCTGTTTCATAAGGTCAGCTCCAAAGGTTCTGCACAAAGCTAGGTTAATTTAAAATGAAATAGAGGCAGCTGTTGTAAGAAATGCAGTATATAAGATCTCATTTAAGGTTGTATTTTATTTCCCTTATAAATTTTAATTGTTTTTTGAGAAAAAGAATTTGTTAATGAAATAAAATAAAACCTGGTTTGGCAAATGTTCTGTAACCATATGAAAATGGATAGTGCATGAAGTAATACAACTCAATTGTAGTTTTTCCCTCCCTTATCCAAAAAGAGTATGGAATGTTTTTTCTGCAATGAGGGTTATGATAAAATGCTTTCTTTTCTTTACAACAGATTACAAAAAGAATTTAAGACTTATATTTCAAATTGTAAGACTTCAAGGTTGCTTTGACAAACAGAAGGAAGCTACATTATTTCTTAGATGTTTAGGTAACTCTTTTCCACCCCTTGCAGCTCAGAGCTCAATTACAAACACAATAAAGGCATGGGCTACTGACACTTTATTCAGACAACTCTTCAGCCAGATCTTGAAAATGGACTGGTACCAACATTTCCTTGACTTCAAGGTAAGATTTGTCTCAAGTCCTTCATTTTTCATTTTTTTCTGTCTTTATTTCTTTAAAAAAATTATCTCCCATGGTGTGTGGCTGTTTTTTCCAGGCTTTAACTTTCGCCAGTTGAAAGAGTACTTCCCAACTATTTCAAAGGTACCATGGTCAATCTAAAAAGATCATGATAGAAATGAATTTAATACCTCCTAATTGGGGACTATCTTATGGGAAATTTTCAAAGTAATTATCTGTCAAGTAAAAAAAAGTCTCCAACAGAGTCACTTAAACATAAAAATGAATCACGCAGTGTGCAGGTCTACTAATTGAGTTAATAGGCAAAAAGAAAAAAAGAAAAGAAAAGAAAGCAAAAGATAATGCAACCCAGTAATCTTAATTATTCAGAATGTAACTGAGGGACTTGAGCCTGAAAAGGCAGCCCCTCCAAGCAGCCAAGACATATGTACCTTGTGTAGGTTCCATAACCTCTCTATGCTTCAGTTTCCTCAGCTGTGAATGAAGGTATAAATATACAGCACATAGTAAAAATGCTCAATAGACATTTTTGTTGTTGAAAAAATTGTCTTGATTCACTGCTGTTTCGTAATTCTGGTATACTATATTAAGTTCAGATAGCCATCTCAAAATATTTTTTAGAATTTCTTACAGTGAGAAGGTTTTTTAAAATTTTTATTTTTTAAGTGTCAATGATTTTTTATTGCTCCATTACAGTTGTCCCACCTTTTTCCCCGTTGCTCTCCCCGCCACTCCCACAGTCAACCCTCCCCCATTGCCCATGCCCACGAGTCCTCTATTCATGTTCCTTGGCCTGCCCCTTTCTCTCTCTCCCCTGTTATCCCCCACCCACCTCCCCTCTGGTCAGTGTCAGTTTGTTCTTTATTTCCATGTCTCTGGTTGTATTCTGCTCACTTGTTTGTTTTGGTGATTAAGTTCCACTTATAGGTGACAACATATGGCTTTTGGTATTTCTTTTATAACTAGAAAAAGTAGGTATTAATACAACTCCTATACAGATATAGAAAATTATTTTAAAAAATTTTGTGTCAGTAATTTGATTATCAATGGGGGGGGCTGAGCAATTTGACTAGCTATATATACACAATTAATTTTGATGTTTTGAAAAATATTTTACTGAGATATGAGTAATGATAAAACTCACAACACTATTATTATATTCTACAGATTTTACATTATTGTCTATGATATACTTAACTGGTGTTAATCACTGATTCTTTCTAGAATAATATTTTGAAGATTGAAAACTCTCAACTAAAATGGCAAATCAATAACAAGTAAGGAATGAACACTTTGTCATTCTATTTAACATACTTTGTGTAGAAATATAATCCAACAGGGAAGGTGGTCTTTGGTTCACGCAAGATTGCTCAAAAGCTCATGAGATGGCAGTATGTTAAAATCTAGGAAAAAATCAAAGACAAGAGTTACTACAGCGATTATACAGGATAAGTAATTATGCCCTGAGTCAAATCAAGGCCTTAAGATGATATGTTTCCTCAAATAATATTCTAATATGTCCAGAATGTATTGTTGTATGTAACTATTGAAGTACATTAGTTTCCACAATCTTACTCCATTTTTGTATTTGTGGTGCCCACACTCCTAAGATGAAAGGCTGTTGTGTAGTCAAGAAAGCAATAGTAAGTGTTGCCTCACCTCATTCACTCTTCCTGGTCTTGGGAGCAGAGTCACTACTCACTCTGTTCCTGACTACTTTGGGTGGTTGTAACTGGTCCATCTTGGGTGCCCCTGTTCTCTCCATAGTTTCAGTAAACTCTTTCCTAAAAACAATAGCATCAAACTGAGTGACTGAGTAAGGGTTAAGCTATTTTGGCAGGAGTTTGGACTTCAAGAGTTTTTTAAAATATATTTTATTTATTTATTTTTAGAGAGAGGGCAAGGGAGGCAGAGAAACACCAATGTGTGGTTGCCTCTCTCGTGCTCCCAGCTGGAGACCTGACCCACAACCTAGGCATGTGCCCTGACTGGGAATCAAACCAGTGACACTTTGATTCAAAGGCTCGCACTCAATCCACTGAGCCACACCAGCCAGGGCAAGGGCATTTGCACCGATTTTCTGAAACAGGTGGTAACTTTAGTTTCACATCTTGATAAGAACAAATTATTTCAAATATCTTAAATCATTAAAATATAAACATACAGTATTTATTATATGTCATGTACTCTCCTGGATACTAGGAAATTTAACAGCGAACAAAATTGCCAAAAATCTTTGCTATAGCAGAGATTGCATACTAATAGAAGATAATGGAGTCTGAAGTTTAGGTCAGTAAAGCAAGACACTTAATGTGGAAATATGTAAATTGTATTAAAAAGGGGGGATTATCACTGAACTAAAATGCTGCTGATAGATTCAGGAGAAAGAGAATGAGCAATGGCCATTGAATTTAGTGTCATGGAGATTGCATTAGTCAGGATTCTCCAGAAAAACAAAACAAATGGCCTGTCTGTCTATCTATCTATCTATCTATCTATCTATCATCTCATCTATCTACCATCATCATCTGTTTACCTACCTATCATCTATCTATCTACCTATATATTGAGACATTTAAGTAATTGGCTCCAACTATTTTGGGGGCTGACAAGTTCAAATCTGTAGGGTAGGCCAGCAGGCTGGAGGCCTCGGAAAGAAATGATGTTGTAGCCTTGAATCCAAAGGCAGTTTGAAGGCAGGATTCCTTTTTCTCAGAGGAGCTCAGTCTTTTCTGTTAAGATCCTCAATTGATTAGAGAAGGACCTTGCACATTATGGAGGGTGAGCTAACTTACTCAAAATCTACTGGTATAAATTTAATTGCAGCTAAAAATTACTTTTACAACAACACCTTCTAGTACCTGGTACTAACCAAATAACTGGGTACCAAACCTAATCAAGTTGACACATAAAATTAACCATGACAGAAGTCATTGACAAAATTGAGACATTTCTATGGAGTATTATTCACTACTATATCCCAATATCTTAGCATGGTATTTAGTTGTATTTCTACTTATCTTCCCCTTAAATATTATATAATCACCTGAATCACTTGAATCACATGCCAAAGGAAGAAAAACACCTCAAGAAACATTTTTTAAATTGTGGTTTGTAAAAACATATAGCAGTTGTGAAGTAATTGAGATTATTTAAAAATTGGTCAATCAAAACTACAAAAATAATTCTATAGTCAAGTGTGATGAAAAATTCACAATACAAATGATCAAATAATTCTAATATATTTTAAAATGCCAAATTTTATATATTTTGGTAGTGCTCTTATACTATCCCCAATTAAAATTATAGAATTTTCTTTTAGAAGTCCTCCTTCTGATGACCTTCAAAATAAAGATAGTAACTACTGATATATTCCCAAATCCTAGAGAAATGACTCAACGTAAGACACATAGATAATTAAATATTTTCATTGGTGACATCTAGCAGGCTTAATTTTGTTTTTTTTTAAATTATTTAACTATTTTTCAAGTACAGTTTTCTATCTATTACTCCCATCCCATCCCACCCCCCGGTGCTCCCTCCTCCCATTTACACCCTTCTCAGTTGTCGTCCATGTATCCTTTATATATGTTCCTCTAAATCCCTCCCCTATTTCCCATGAAATTCCCTCCCCTCTCCCCTCTGGTCACTGTCAGCCTGTTCTCTATTTCAGTGTCTTTGGATATATTTTGCTTGCTTGTTTGTTATGTTGTTTAGCTTTCTGTTAAAGGTGAGATCATATGGTATTTGTCCTGCAACACTTGGCTTATTTCACTCAGCATAATGCTTTCCAGTTCCATCCATGCTGTTGCAAAGGGTAGGAGCTCCTTCTTTCTTTCTGCAGCATAGAATTTCTGCTGCATTGTGTATATGTACCATAGTTTTTTGATCCATTCATTTACTGACGGGCACCTAGGTTGCTTCCAACTCTTGGCTATTGTAAATTGTACTGCTATGAACATTGGAGTGCATGTGTTCTTTGGGACTGGTGTTTAAGTTTCTTAGGATACAATCCTAGCAGTGGAATTGCTGGGTCAAAAGGCAGGTCCAATTTTAGTTTTCTGAGAAAATTCCATACTGCTTTCCATAATGGTTGTACCAGTCTGCAATCCCACCAACAGTGGACCAGAGTCCCCCTTTCCCCACACCCTCTCCAACATTTGTTGTTTATTGCTTTGTTTATGATAGCTATTCTCACCAGTGTAAAGTGGTATCTCATTGTGGTTTTAATTTGCATCTCTCTGATAGCCAGCGATATTGAGCATCTCTTCATGTGTCTCTGGATCCTCTGTATGTCCTCCTTGGAGAAGTGTCTGTTCAAGTCCTTTCCCTATTTTTTAATTGGGTTAGTTGTCTTCTTAGAATGAAGTCATGTGAGTTCTTTGTATATTTTGAAGATTGTTTTCCACTAATTTTTGCTAGAGTTCTTGAGTGACTAGATAGTGAAACTTCACTTTTCCCCTCCAAGTAATCATTCTCTGGTAACATTTGAATCCCTGAAGTCTGAACCTTTTGCGTTGAGTAACTAGTTGGCTAGTTACTAGATACCATTTGTACTAGTAACTAGTTACCAGTTACTAGATACCATTTGGCTCTTTCATTCCAGGAACTGGGCTTTCTACAACAATGTTCAGATTTTTAAATGTCTTAAAAGCAATATGACACTGTTTATTTCCTTTCTTAATCTAATTATGCTTGGTTACATTGCCTGGTTTATTGGTACAACATTGATTATTTTACTATATCATAGGGTATAAGAATGTATATGGATTACCATGACAATTTCTAAATTAGCCAGATGGAAGAAGGTGGGTGGCGGGGTAAAAATAGAACACTTCCAACTCTACTGCTCTTATTACAGCTTAGTTTTATAATATAATTTGTCTGAGTGTGTAAGCATAGGTATTTCCCTATGCAATGTTGCTGAACAAATTATAATTTTTGTTTCTACTCAATGATTTTATACACTTGGAAATGCATCCTGAATGTATGGTTCAGAGTGAAGTTCTACTTACAAACCATCCATTCAAGAGGAACTCAGTTCAGCAGTTGGTCATTTCTGAGGAAAAACAATGTGATTCTAAAATCTATGAGTTATTGACATTAGGTTAACCAGTTTGTATTGAAATAATATGTAGCATTTTTTCAAAATTTTAATTTTTCACTTAGTCTCCTTTGGTAATACTATTTTAAGATTTTAAGAAAAATGCAACAAAGCAAACAAAAACATCCTTCTGTAAATTACACCTATCTTTTGAAAAATAATCAAGATTTATTTTTCTCATTTGTCATTGCTAAGATTTTCAATACCCAGGACTATTTCTTGTTGCACAATATTTAGCATATATAGCCATGAACTAGATGATTATTGATTGAACGTATGAATAAATGAATGAATAAGCACAGTAATGAATGATTTCATTAAGCTTTAAAATTGGCTCTGAACTTCTTGATAGTCAAGACAAAATGAACACATGGTAGGCTACTAAATTTTCAGTTCCTTGATAGAAGAAAGAATAACAAGTGAAATTTCCTTCATGTTTTTCCCTGCCACATTTTGTTTCCATTTGGTTAAATTTTCATCTGCTCTCCCAAACCAGTAGTATATGAAAATCTCTTTCTCTGTAAAGGTTATTCTGCTAAAGACTTAAACTCTGTTTTCACGCTTGTCCCCCTATGGGGTGATTTCAGCACAACAGAGATTCTGTTAAAATGTAACCTGGATAATAATGTTCCTCTGATCAAAATCCTTAAAAGGCTTTTTTTCATCTAGAAACCAAGACCAAAACCAAAACCAAAACCAAGACCAAAACCTCACCATGAGTTATAATCTCTGCCCTCCTCCTTCCCCTCTGTCCCCTCTGGTCCCTCTCTTTCCCTTATTTCTTCCATTCTGCACCTGGCTCTTTTTGCTCCAATCGCAGTGGCCCACCTTGAACACACTAAGCCAATCATTCTATCAGTTAGGACTTTTCTATAGGTACCCATAGATTTATCCACTTTCTTCAGGTTTTTAATTGAACATCACTTTAGTTGAGAGTTTCTTTATTGACACCTCATAGAAAATAGCAGCTCCTATCTTGTCAATCTCTATTCTATTTACCTCCTTTATTTTTTTCCATAACACCAACCACCATCTGTGTCTTTAATTTACTCCCCTTTTCTTAAGTATATACCAACACTAAGATGTTTCCCACTTCTTCCTGAGGACTCTATGAACTCATTTGAGTAGTAGCCCACATGTAGTTCCTTTACCAGACATGGTACAACGTGTTGCTAGAGAATATTAACAAGGCTTCAAGCAGGTAGTATATGGTTATTGATTTGACATATATACTGCTTCAGTGTTTGATTGGGGGAGAGAGTCAGAAGAATTTTCATTTATATGAAATTGGCAGAATATTTATTTAAATTTTTTTCCTAAAATATGCTGTTATCAATTGTTCCAAAGAGATGTGGATTACCAGGGTATTTCATAGTACACTGAAATATTCCATTGATAATAACATGAATATTTGATAGGATGAGCAAGAGATGATAGTAGTATATTAGAGGCATATATATATATATATATATATATATATATATATATGCACACACATATATATATACACACACAAACACACACATGTATATATGTCACTCTTTATATATATATATGTGTGTGTGTGTGTGTGTGTGTGTATGTGCATCCCAAAGGGTGGATTTAAGTTTCAGAGACCTGTCACTTCAGGGATGATTACAGGGGTTCCATGGTCAGAAACACGCTCATATGCTCTCCCAATTAAGACACATTTCTGTATCATGCATCTCCTATGACAAGCATGGAGCAAAGTATCTAGTGACCTCTTTGCATTCTGGATGCAGCACCCTTCACACATGGAGATACTGTTTGGACCATATATCAGGTGGCACAAAGTGTTGCCGGCTTCCAGAGGGACCAGGAGCAGTACAGGAACCTGTAGGACTCCAGGCTATGATTTAGACAACCCCGTTACCCAGGCCATATGGTCCAATGGGCTGTATGATGTTGGAGGTATTGATTTTGAAATACAGGCTGTTTGGAGTTCACAGAAAGACTTTGTTGGAGAATTATGATGCAGGTTTCTGGGATTCTGGAGCAAAGTCATGTCATTCATAAAAAGGAATTAAATGCCTTTTGAAAAATAACTTCTGGCATATTACTTGGCCCTGGCAGAGATAAAATAATTGACCATGAGGTGCCTAGCACCCTTGTGTCCAAAACTATTCATTATAAGCTGTGTGTTGTCTACAAATTCAAAAAGTTGGGTGGGTCCATCAGCAGTCTACTGTAAGGTGGAAAGGCACAACTGGGATCATGACAAAGTAGGACCAGAGGTCACAAGCACACTGTGCGAGCTGGTAGCCAGATCCCCATATCACCCATTACCGTTGCTCCCATGCCCCTCCTTCAGATCACCCCCATTTAGAAACTCCTGTGTGACTAAGGAGGAGAAGGAGAAAACCTGAGCTTCCTTAGTGGATGAGACAGCTCAATGCATAGACACCAGCTGAAATGAATAGTGACTGCATTGCAGCCACTTTCATGAGGAGGTCTTGAAAGAGGGTGAGGAGAGAAAATCTCCCTGATCTGTGGAACTGTGCGTGTAAGGTGGGGTCATTCACACTGTGTGAAAGGGGAAGTGTCCCAAAGGCCATGGCCAATGAATGGCCTGGCCAGTGAGTGGGCCAAGGATCTACTAGGAAAATTACCAGAGGGTTAGAGTTAGGAAGAGGCAGGCAGGTGGACATGTGGGAGAGGACAAGGAGTATGAAGATTTTGCTGAGTTAATATTGGGAGAACAGCATTCCACAGAGAAAGCACTAAACAACCCAAAGACAAAATAATTGAGCTTTTTGACATCGGCCTGTGTCGGTCATAGGCCACACAAGAACTTGCAGGAAGGACACATGAACGGAGTGACCTACCGAATTTCCTCCACTGTAAGATGCCCATGTTTCACATGTCAGCATAACTGAAACTGAGATGCCTCTTATGCTCCATGTACTTAAAAACATTATTTCATTTGGCACCAAGTTTTCTTCTTCACATGTACTTCGAATATGGTCTTACAATGAATTGAAAGTTTTTTCCCACTTTCGCAGCTTGTCTTACAATCGACAATGTCTTTGATTTGATGAAATATAATCGTCACTGCATATTTTCTGGATCAACAACCTGTCATTTAAATTTAGATATTAAACAAAGTTTGCTGGCCTCCTTTTTGTTCTAATACATACAAGCCATATTTCTAGCCTTACATGTTGTCTCAGCATCGAGCTGACTCCTGCATATTTGAAGTTCTGGTGTCTGCCTTCCGACAGTGCAACTACTCTGATGGTTATTAAAAGAGTGTCAATAAGTATATAGTGTTGCATTTTGGCTTCCAAATCGGTCGTAGTTACTAAAAAATGTTTCACTCAAGTCCTCGCCCAAATCTTTTAATGCTTTCTCCAAAAAGAAACGGATCTCCTATTGTTGTTGGCTA
This sequence comes from Sturnira hondurensis, assembly GCF_014824575.4. Lineage (NCBI taxonomy): Eukaryota > Metazoa > Chordata > Mammalia > Chiroptera > Phyllostomidae > Sturnira > Sturnira hondurensis. The sequence continues at coordinate 9,061,002 of NW_028093845.1, read as the reverse complement.
GAAAACTCATGTGGGCCTCTGGCGATGTGATGATGTGACAAACAGGGAATGAATGCTGTGCTCCTAATGAGTGGAGGCGTGTGAAGTTAGTCAGCTTTTAAAGTCATTATTTCACACTGTGTGATAGAGAGGGGTAGGAGATCTTCCTTTTCATACATTCTAGCTGTCTTCCATTAGGGCCACTGGGTCCGTTTGTGGTTTGATCCGATGTGGAGAGAGACACTGTAGCCCAAAACAGCTCTTCATGCTCCAGCATTAAAATCTGAGATGAAGAGGAGCCATTCCAACCCGCACAGAAGATACACTTCCAGTTCGGTTACTATGAATGGCGGGCTTTTGACACTTGTATCATCTCTGTTTTGAACATGAGGAGATAAATCATTCAATTGCAAGGATCAGATTTCCCAAAATTAGACAGTAAACCAGTGACACAACAGTACATAGGTAACTCCCCTACCCCCCCTTTTTAGTTTCTCTCAACTCGGCAATCGCATTTGTAAACTGAGTCTTCTTCCTTCTAAAATAGAACTGATATGGTAATCTACAATGCCCACTATTAGCTTTTCTTTTAGGAAGTCCAAACGAAAATGGTTACAAAAAGTAGAAATTCAAATATAACAAGAAATCTCTGACAAAATAACATTCTGGATAACAATGCTTCTTACTTGAAAGACGAAAATGACAGCACAGCAGGACATTTAAAATTCTGATTGGAAAGATAACGTATTAATCCAAATGATTCAAGCTTAGCCAAAGTGGACTCACTTTGAGCTTATGTAGAGGCTCGAGAAAAAAAAACACCTACACGTTTTATGTTAGTTATGTTTTTCTTAAAATGTTTTAGAATTTCGGCAGATTAATCTTATCAAAAGTCCAAAAGTTTGTAAAGCTCAGTAAAACCAGTAATGAGCAGGGGTGCAGAGAGCAGAGACAGGAAAGAGAGGATGCAGAATGCAAGAACTGGAACATGCCTGAGCCGTAAGGAGCAAACCAATTATCTTAAAGACAAGCAGGGTACCAAGAGAGAAAATGTGTTGTGCTAAAAGTTTGCACATTTAGTTCTAGATTAGGGTATTCACATAAAAATGGCATTTTGTGTTAAAGGGACAATGCACTGCTGGCTGAAAGGGGGACATAAACTTATTTTTTCTGAAAAAACTCAGGGTAATTCCTGAAGAACTTTGTCGCTCTGAAATAGAACCCAGCGGAACAAATATTTTTATGGTACTTGGTGAATTATTTCTTACAAATTCTTCTTGCTTCTCAAACACATTTCTCCCTTTCAATAGACAAGATGGAAGCAAGCATCTTTAAGGCAGATGCTAGTGCAGAATTTCTCATCCTTGGCACTGTTGACATATCGGGCCAGATAACCCTTTGTTGTGGGGGGGACTGCCTCGGGTCATGTAGAGGTTTAACAGCGTCCCTGGTTCCTGCCTTCTAGATACCAGTAACAACCTTCTACAATTGTGACAACTGAAATGTCCCCTCCTGGGGGAGGGGTCAAAGTCACCCCTGGATGGGAATCCCTATGTTGGAGGCAACTATAACAAAATGAGTTTATTTACTGCCCTTAAGAAACATGTTTTCTAACATCTTCAATTCTACACATTTTTTGTCTGGAAATGGAAACATACAAAAGGTCCCCGTGATCGTTTCTGTGTAGCTGCCCACAGATGGACTCTAAGTGCACTAAGTTCATGCAGAAGGGAACTGGAGAGTTCTGAAATGGTGGCGGTTGGGTCATGCTCTCTCTGAAGGATCTAAGGGAGAAGCTATTTTATGCAATTTTTCAGCTTCTGGTGTTGCTGGCAATCTTCGCTGCTCCTTGGCTTGCAGATGCATAACTCCATTCTCTGTCTCCATTTTCATGGTATTTTCCTCTCTCTCCTTCTCCTCCTCTTCTTTTTTCTAAGAACACTACCCTTATTAAATTAGGGTCTACTCTAATTGAATATGACCTCACCTTAACTTGATTATATCTGTAGAGACTCCATTTTTCAAATAAGGTCACATTTACAAGTACCAGGGGTTAGAACTTCAACATCTTTGGAGGGGATACCATTCAACCTATACAATGGGATCCAAAGGGGAGAGGTTTGTTCTCAATTGGTTCCAAGAGAAATAGTCAATGAGGAGGCCGCAGAAACATTAGTCAAAGGCCCAGCCCATTGAGAAAATGCATAGGTAATGAGTAAAAGGGGCCATACTGAAGCCTCAACTCATTGAGGGATCTCTAGGCATTAAAAGATACAACTCAGCCCTGGCTGGTGTAGCTCAGTGGATTGAGTGTGGGCCTGCAAACCACATGATTGCGGTTCGATTCCCAGTCAGGGCACATGCCTGGGTTGCAGGCCAGTTCCCAGCAGGGGACTCACAAGAGGCAACCATACATTGATATTTCTCTCCCTCTCTCCTTCCCTTCCTCTCTAAAGATAAATAAATAAAATATTTAAAAAATAAAAGATACAACTCAAATCTGAAATAGAGGGGTATTTTGTACTTTGTGACTTTTGTGTATGTGTGAGCAGCTAATGTGAAAGTTGTTTAATAATGACATCTCTGTTCTGTTTACTATTGGGGATAGGAGACTGAGGACGTGTGGGTAACAGATGGGCATTTCAGCTGGGGTAGTTTAAGGAGATTAAAAAAAACTATAATGAGGAAGGGAGGGAGGGAAGGAGGGAAGGACTTCGGTCAAGCAAGCCATCCAATGGATACCCTGCATGGAGGCAGCCTGAGCTAATAAATATTTGATCTCTTCCTTCTATCCCCCCTGCCAGTGCTACCCAAATGGCCAGAAGCCAGAGGGAAATCTGTTGATACAGTGTATGCAGATGAGACTCTGCTACTAGCTCCCCTCACACCCGCACTCCCAACAAGCAAGAGCATAAGCAAGTTTAAGAGGGTGCAGGGTAGATCTGAGTCCAAATGAAACACATGTAGCACAGAAGAAATTCTGGCAAATAGATTCTCTTCTCTGTATTATGTTCTCTATTAAAAAGTAAAATTCAATTTTTATGGATATGGACATTATTTTGACCTTTTGTTTGAAGGGGATGTTCTGCGTGGTCAACTTATTTATTAGTCTCTGAATAAAAACAAGGCTGCATCCCAAATAAAGACAAGATAATGACTAGGAGTCAGGAGGCTTGGGTTCTAGTCCTAGCTTTACAGATAACTTGAGGGAAGATATTCATGGAAGTCATATATATATACACACACACACATATACATACATGCATATGCATATATATATGCATATGCATGTATGTATATATGTATATGTACACATATACATATATATTAAAATTAGGGAGTTGAGTATCTTTTTTAGCTACATGATTTTATTGGCTCTAATTTTCTTTATTTGGGGTTTATCATTAATGATCATATCACATTCATGAACATATTTGCCTCGATTATATATATTCCACAAAAAAAGAGAGAAAGAGCAATGAACAAAACCTATCAATTTGTGAGACTGTCTGTAAAGAATGAAAACTGTAGGCAGATATGCTTAGTAATTTTCATGAAGAATAGAGATGATTCAAGATGAGGAGACAAGGATATTCCAAAATCTTTGCTTTTGAAATGGCTCAAGGTTTCCTGACCTTAGAACCCTGCCACATGCTATTTACTCTTCTGCAAAAGTTCATTTTTCAGCTAAATTCTACTCTTCCCTCTGGTCACAGCTTAGTCCTCAGTCAGAGAAACATTTCTTGACCCTTCTCACCCCTTCCCAGCTTCTAAATAAGTTCCCTTCAGTCATTTTCAATCTTAGAAAGTTTTTTCATTTATTGCATTGTTTATAATTTGACATTATGCATTTGTTTGAATAATGTTTTGCTTGTTCATCTTCTGTTTTTTTCTATTTCTAAATTCCTAGTGGCAGAGATCATGTCTGCATTTACTTTCTGTCTTCTTAGTGCTTATCATAGTGCCTTACCAAAATTAATCAATTTTCAAATGGTCAAATAAATAAACTGAGCGATGTTGTCACTGGACTTATAATTGCCATATCATGAGGAGGATTTGGGGGTTGTGAATCCTTTTATAACTTAATATAGCATAGTATGGGCCTTGATCAGGTAGCTCAGTTGGTTAGAGCATCACCCTGATATACCAACGTTGTGGGTTTGCTCCCGGGGTCAGGGCACACGTAGGAGTCAACCAATGAATGCATGAATAAGTGGAATGACAAATCAGTGTTTTTCTCTCTCTCCCTTTCTCTCTCTCTAAAATCAATTGAAATATATAGCATACTATATTTATTTGGAGGGGTTTATCAATGTAACAGATATTAGGAACTTCATGGCCCAAGGCTGGAAAGTGGGCAACTTCCCTTGCCTTAGGTCCCGATTGCCAAGGAGACAAAATATGTAATGTACATTGATAGAAAAAGCATGTTAAAAGTAATAAAATAAGGAAAATAAAATGATGATACATTAATTACATAAATAAAACCACTCTAAAAAGTCCATCATCCTAAACAGGGCTTCTCAAACTCTGCACCAGTGGCATTATTTGGGGGCGGATAATTCTTTGATGTGGTGAGTGCCCTGTGCATTGTAGGATGTTTAGTGGCCTATTTGGCTCCCATCCGGTCAGTTCCAGTAATGCCTCTCCAGTGTGACAACCACAGTCATCTCCAGACCCTGCTAAATATCCCTTGGGAGACAAAATTGCCTCAGTTGAGAAGCACTGCACCTCAGAATTAATAAACAAAATATCAAACTAAATCAAACAAAACTCAATAACTCTTACACTATGCATTACCATTTCACTGTCCCAAAAACCTTAAAAAAAATCTCATGAGGCACATTCGTGCTCTCGTTATATATAAAGAAAAGGAAAGAGGACAAATTAAGTTGTAATCTCAGTGTCACAGAGGGAGAGGCAGAGTGAGGATGGTGCATCGGGGCCCTTTAATTCCGAAGTTTATGCTGTTCCCAGAAATCTGTTGTGCTGCCTTAGTACAAATGCCCACTGAAAGGAAGGGCTCCAGAGTAGAGCTGAGTGCCTCTGGCCCAGAGACAGCGAGGGCACAGGCAGCTGAGTGCCTGCAGCTGCGGCACTCCCAGGGCTGTATCGCCTCCTGGGGGCCCAGTCACAGAGGCTTAATTTGGGATGCCTTGTGGCTGTCAACTGAGCCCTCCCAACCATATATTCCCAAGCCTGAAAAGAGAATATCCAGACCCCATCTTTTTATGGGAGACACCAAGAAGAAAGCAATTCTGTTTTCCTTTTTAACATACATAAAAATTTTTAAATTAAATGCATTGGGGTGACATTTGTTAATAAAATTATAGAGGTTTCGAGCATATGATTTTATAATACATCATCTATATACTGCCTTGTGTGTTTACAACCCAAATTCAGATCTCCTACTGTTGCTACCAATATACATTTGTATTGACACTGTAACTTTTAACAGCAGAATTGGAAATATCAGTGGTTCATATGTTTTTAGAAACATTATATTCATTTCAGGAGTCAGGTGGGGAGGAGCAGAATCACAGGAGAAACAAACACAGTCACAGACCAAGAGAGATCCAAACAAAGAGAGAGAGAGAGAAAGACAGACAAAAGGAGACACACTTAGACACACACCTAAGAGAGTCATGGAGAGAGGCACACAGACAGAGAAGCACTCAGAGATTCAGAGAGAGAGAGAGACCCATAGACACACTGTGATCCAGAAGGAAGATGAGAGATGGGGACCTTTTTGGCGGGAGGAAGCTGAGGGAGGAAAAGGGCCCTGGAATGCAGGGCCTGTGAGGGAGTTGTGAGAGGCAGGAGGAGACTGATTAATCTACTCTCCAGGGACTTGACCAAGTTACAGACCTGATTTCAGTAATGCTCCAGGCTTTACTGTTAAACATATTGCGGATCATTTCTCTCATCCGGAGAAGCACTGTGAGTCTATACAACAAGCTGAACGAACTCTCAAACTTACCCAGGTAATAACCCCGTGAGGACACAAGCCACAAAGACCCCTGTTTCCTTCCTTTTCACTTTCCTGTCCCCTCTTCTATTTCCCCCTAACCCCGCAAATCCAAGAGCAGCAGATTTAAATATATATCAAGAAAGGTTCAACACAGGTTAGGCTGACTGCAAGCAGCTGTGTGCAGCCAGGGAGGGGGGTGGGGTAGCTCTGAGCTCGAGGTTTGGGAAGGCCTCAAAAACTTTCTCTCCCAGGACCATTCAGATCATTCTAGACTTCTGGACTGAAGCACACGGCACTAAAGCAGCTACTATCCAGTTTATAGCATCACAATTACAGTGGAAACCTGACTAGGCTGGAAAGGCTTTAGGGCCTGATCCGTATAATATTCGATCCCTCCCTCTGGATGGGAAAGCCCCAAAGTCAATATTTAGCATCCAAATATTTTTTGACTGGCTTTCAGTTGATAGCCAGAGCCAGCCATGGGAGGTTCGGCCAGACACACAGCTGACATTTGGGCCACAGAATAGTTAACCTTTGGGTGAGAAATTGAGTTGACATTGGACATGGAGGAAGTAGTTGTTTCTCATAGTTTATGATAGAAGTAATTTCTGGGTCTGGGGCTGTGGCATTCACCCCAGGTAATCTGTGCCTCCTCCTGGTCAGCGAAAGCTAGAATCAAAATATCATACGGGAATTGTGAGGTGCATAACTGCCATTTGAGAAAAGATTTCAGGTTAAATCATGACCATCCACTGTTGTATGAAGTCCTAGAACCAGAGGTACTTTAGTGACTTTCCCAGTCTGATTGCTGACTTTACTCAGGAGGACACTCAGGACCACGGAGGTGAAAGGACTTGTCTAAGATCACACAACAACAGGCTTCCTACTCTTCATCCTGTGTTATTCCAATTTAGGGTAAGTAAATAAATAGCAATATTTTAAATAGAAATTTGTGGTGTTTTTGAGAACTTCCAATTAATAGTCAAAGGAATGTCAATGCATTGAGTAAATATTTAATAAACAATGAGAATTGGAGGGAGAACCTAGAAGATATACCCAGCATCTAGCCCAACATGTTTGCAATAGATACTTATTGAAAGAAATGAATGGGGTCAAATTATTAACACTTTTGTCGGAAGGTTGTCATTATATGAAACAGCCACAGAATGATTTAACCTAGTGAGCGACAGGACTCATGACTCAAAAGATGCCATTTTGAAAAGGTATTTTTCTTACAGAATTAAAACTAATGGAAAATTAGCTAAACCAATGAAGTGTTAAGGATATACGGTGCTCAACAGATGAACAGGTGTGAATCGTATGTAAGTACTTAAGTACACACTCAGGAAAGGCACCAGCTCTTCTGCTGGCCCCGCGGAGTGAAGCAAGTCCTACTTTCCACGTCTCTGTATTTTGAATTTGCTTACCATGTAAAAAAAAATCCTTTCCTGTAAAATTTCATAGAAATGTTAGGTTATTTGAGGAGAATCACTTTCTCCCCAGCACATCACTTAAATAGAAATTTTCATCAAATAATGCCGTTAGCAAAATTAACAGGCAGGGGTAGTGTTCCTCCTAGAAGCTGAAACACCACTGAGAGGTTGAATGAAATGTGAACCACATTTTTCAGATACCTAGATTCTCTGGGTGTAACAGACCCCTCTATGTCTACTGCTCTGGGTTCTATTGCTCAGTGCCAATAGCAACTGTGGCTCCTAATGCCAGAGATTGGTAAAAAGGAGTGGACTTATTTAATTAAAAGTTAATTAAAAGGTTTAGAGTAATGACAGAATTTTGCCAGTAAATCTCACTCCCTTTGAATGCCCACGAATGCACACAGTCCTGCCCCTCCCCCTCTTTTGCCCAGTCAGGCCTATCTCAGAGCATGCCAGTCCCAAGTACTGCCTTTCAGGAAAAAGAAACCAAAGCAACAACAAAGCAAAAAAAAAAAAAAAAAAAAAAAAAAAAACAACGAACAGAAGTCTGCAGCTCACTTCTCCCAGTTCCTCCCAGGAATCCATGTTTAGTTGGCTAGGCCTCCCGCGGTTCCCAGCACCATCAGCAATTTCCACACGATCTTCAGTTCTCAATCCAGAACCACGTGACACCTCCTTTTGGCTGGAGGGCGAGGGTCTTTCCACCCCCTTTTGAGCTGTGTTGTTTCTCAAGGTCTCGAAAGGTCCCACCTGGTCCCACTTGGTCCCCCCTGGTCCCGCCTGGTCCTGCCTGTTCCTGCCTGTTCCTGCCATGCAGGGCTGCTCACCTTTTAGTTCAAATCCATCTTTTACTGGGTCCTCCTCTGCAACCCCATTTCCAACTCCTCCCACAATTGGCTACACCTGCTAGCACTCGCCCGTTTTCTCGGCTGTCGTTGTCAGTCCAAGCCGGCATGGCCCTGTGGTGTGGAGCAAACCATTTCCAAACTCCTGTGCAGGCATCCTAACTGGGGGAGCCACCTACCAGCTACAGTATGGGTCCAAGTCATGCCCATTTCCCTGGCCCAGGCAACCTATTCAGCATTGCTATGAAGCTGAACCTGCTGTTTTTGGTAAGTGAAGTAACTCTCACTGGACCTGCTCCATGTCTCCCATCCCCCAGTCAAGTTTATGGAGATATCCTATATTTCCGGACACCCCAAGTTCTGGACCTCATTCCGTACCGGTTTGTTACCTGGGGACTAAAGGATGGAAAAGGTTTCATAGGATTTCAGTGAATCTCTCAGGTCTCCTTGTATTTCATTGTACTCTGACCGCCAATTGTGCAGAAATTCATCAAGTCAACTTATTTCTCAGCTATGTTTGCATCTTAAGACCTTCATCCTTGTCTGGCAAATCGGTGTGTGATGATCTGCCTGTGGTTCCAGGTACCTGAGCATCGAGGCAGCTGTTCTGTTCACAGCTTTCAAAATGTCATCACTTCCCCGAGGCAACAGCATTCTGGCCTTTCGACGTACTGGAGGGGCAGAGATACTGTAAATCAGCTCTTTGGGCATCTGTTCTGGGCTATAAATTGCTAAGTGAACATGGAAGTTCAAGGATTTCCCTTTACAATTGATCCCTGTATTAGCACAGCCAAAATAATATTTCCTGGAGCCATTTTTGGCTAGCTGTAATAAATGACAATTTCAATTCCATAAGCTTTGTATAAAAAGAATAGTTTTTAAAGCACTTCAGAAGAAATTAATTTAGCCATATACCAAAAAGAGCAAATTTTAATATATTGATAAAAATTACATGTTCCTCAAGGAATATTGTACAGTTTGGCAATATATACTTTAAATATTCTTATGTTAAATAAACCTTAAAAACATGTTTTAAAGCATATGAAGTTCCATATTTTTTAAGCATTATTTTTTGTTTATATAGCAGACAAATGATACTTCACCAAGAGTTTATCATGCATGTAAACTCATAACATTCTGAGAAAGATCTATGTGCATAAAAATAAAAATGTGCCTCAGAAAAGTTAAAGGGACTTGTTTCAAAACACACAGCTTGGAAGAAACAGGATAAGAATGAAATCTTCTAATTTAAGCTTTTAAGACACTAAAACTATTGATAAAGCTATTTCCTAGCACATTGTTTCTTAAATACTGGATACCCCAGCAACCATCTAATGCTTTGGGGGTTCACATTGAAAGGAAAATATGTATTTGCCAAATTATGCAGGAGTGGTAAATATATACTTTTATGAAAATTGTATTTATGGACTAATAGAATGAGATCACGAGATAAATTTGAAAGTATTGTATTTTTTGCCCATTTAAAAATATTGCCTATAAATCATCTTAGAAGACAAAAATGATTAAAATTTCAAAAAAGGTTATGTACCTTATTTGTGTCGATCATCCCATTGCTTAACAACTCTACCTAACTAAAATTCTTTATCATAATTTAGTGATAAAGAACTATTTTCAATTAGTGGAGAAGTATTATTAGTAAATTCAAAAAGTTCTCAATACAGTAAGATTAGGTTGAATAAATATTTAAGGATTACTGTTTTAAAATATTGTTTTCTTAGTCTGCTGTCTGCAACTACTATCTTTACTATTTCTCCCCTTTGCTACTTTTGCCTTTTTTTCAAATCTTTGCCATCTGGCAGGCATTTATGTTCCCTGTTACCTCTTCTTGGTTGTTCTCATTAATCTGGTAATGAACAGCCATGTGGGATTCTGCTGCTTGCTGCCCATAAATTATGAAGGCAGAGGTTTTGGTGAAAAAGGAAGGGAATTTTTTATTTAAAGGCTATACTATTTTGGAAGAGTAATGGACTTCTGCCTCAAAGCCCATTTTCTTTAAAATACCTAAGGACAAATAACCTCTCCACCCTTTGCCGGATCAATTCAAGCCTGTGCATGGAGTTTGTTCTCCCATTTAAAAATACTGTTCTTTGAGATATTCAGGTAACTGTGGTATGATTATCCAGGTAGTTTAGGTGGTTTCTGGTCACAGTCTGGCTCCAGGTGTCTTTTGGAGTCTGTGAGCACCAGCGTCCTGTTTGCTGCACACTACCCTTTCCTCTGCAGCCCAGTGCCTGTGTCCCATCCCTCTGTCCATCAGCTTGCTGGGGTGTCCGTGTGCCTGGCCAAGCAGGCACAGAGCACAATACCAGTTGCCAGCATTACAGGTGTTTCTCCAGTGGGCAGGGGTCTGGAGCTTTTCTACTGGCCACAGCAGTCTCCAGAGCCTGCTGACCCAGGAACACTTAGGCCACTGACCCCCAAGTGGGCTAGCTAGAGGAGGGAAAAAATGGATGAGCCTCCACACCTGCCTTTTAAATCTTCTACCCCCAAATCCTGGATGCTACATGGATGGAACTTGCCAGCCAGTCAAGGTTAATGTCCATCGTGCATGTAAGCCAGCATAGCATCTCTGCATGATCCCAAAGTGGGTAGGAGGGTTTCTAGTTGTGGGCAAGGGCACGGCATCTCTGCCAGCTTCCTTCTGCTGTGTAACATCATGCTGCTCAGTTGCTGGGGCAGTGAGCACTGGTGCTCCGGCTGGTGTATGTGCTGTGCTAGCTTCTTTAGTGTTGTCTTGGGCAGCCTCCTCCTACCGCCTCTCTCTTCTTCTCTCAGGGAAGGCAGGCTCTTTCACACTGCCTCAGGGTTCTACCCCCATTCTGGGGAGGGCAGCTTATGGTGTCACCTTGGTGTTTTTTCCTGCCACCCCAGTGATCTAGCCAGATCCTCCTGTTACAAGTCCATTGTAGGGGCTCAAATTTTAGCAAGTTTCAGAATCATCTAGAGGGCTTGATAAAACACAGGTTGCTTGGATGCACCTGTGATGTTTTTGGTACAGTAGGTCTGCGAGAGGTCCGAGAATTTGCATTTGGAGTTGGTTCTCTGGATATACAAATGGTGCAAGGCCCACTTTTTTAAAAGATTTTATTTATTTATTTTTAAAGAGGGGAAGGGAGGGAGAAGGAGAGGCAGAGAAACATCAATGTGTGGTTGCCTCTCGCACACCCTCTACTGAGGACCTGACCACTTTTTCTCTGCGTTTCTGGCTATCTCCACTTCTTCAGTTTGCCTTTTGGTTCCTAGGAAGTTAAAAAAATTATAAAACTCTTTTCTCTCCATTTCAATTATCCAAGGCAACAATTTCATTCATTCATTCGTCCTCAAGCAACGTCATGATCTGGTCAAACTGTAAAGATCATTCACAGAAGAAAGATGTTTTCCTCAAGCCATTTATAATTTAAGCTACCTCCTACCGAGGCTTGTGACTGCCTTCTCAGACTGGGAAGGACATGTGAGAATAGCTCGTCCTTCTTTGAAGAAGCATTTCTGAACAAAATTGGGCGAGAGAGCCAGAAATGTGCAGGATCTTTGGTGCTTGCATATCTTTTACCTTTGTGCACTCCGAGATCTATGATTATACCTTGTTTTCACTATGGCTACATAAGGTGCTATGCAGGCAGAAAGCTTTGGAAATTATTGGAGTGATTCACCCTAGTGCCCACACTCAGAGCAAGTTATCCCCTTTGGAAATAAAGTACCAGTTTCAAGTCATTAGGCTAGCCATTAAAGCGATGGAAGAAATGAATACGGGGAAACAGGCTTGATTGACATTGGTGGAGCTGGCATTAGCACTATCTAAACATCGAAGTATTTTTTCCTTTGTTTATAGAAAGTCTTATTGATTTCTGTATTGAAAAGACTCTTGAGTCTTTTATGCTGAGTTTTATATGCTTTCTCTTGAATTGTGTAAGAACAAAATTTCTGCAAAGGCCATTTTATTTGAGTCTACTAACTGAGCATCAGTCCTATGCCAGATAATAGAATTAATGTTTAGAAGACATCGCTCCTGCCCCTGGGAACTTACAAAAAATGTAGACATGGCAGGGTGACATCAGACATTTCTGTACATAATGAGAGCTACCTAGGGATAGTGTTTTCATCACACACTCTGTTGAAGATCCTTTGGCTGAGGCCCTTTCATAAGGGATTAACCTTCAGATGCATTCTCCTTCCTCCCACCAGATGTGTGTTTCTCTTAAAAACGATCCCAAATAATTCAACAGATCATGCAGTGGAATAACTTCATAGGAGCAGAGGATCCTTGCTCTGTGTCAGGGAGCTGATTTTTCTGCAAAAGCCCTAGTCACAGGAGGTCAACAGCCACGTTTGTGCGGATGGTCAGAGCGCTGCAAAAGAGGCAAATGGGGACCAGAAAGCGGGGCAGGGCAGCAGTTCTGGGAAAAGTAAATAAACAAAAATATAGACAAAATAATTCCTTCTTCCAGCCCTTGCATTTGGTGATCTGTCAGCCATATTCACCATATACTTGTCTTGAGCTCATTAATCTTTAAACACATTAATTATCACTGCTTTGACGGACTCCCTGGGATATTTACATGCTGTAAACAGTTCTGGTATTCTTTGCAAGCACATATTCTAAAGGACCCCTTGGGTTCTGGAACATTGCTTTTCCTTACCAAACATTTGCTCTTTTGCAAACCAAGAGCATGAACGTTTTCCTAACACCACTCTCTTGTGTATGACAACGATAAAGATGCATACCCATGGGGTAAATAAATGAAAGTGTCTTCCCTGCATTCAGCATTATTACACTACGATAGGTAAACCCCAGGCCTCTTTTGCACACTATCAAGAGAGTCTTATTACCTCTCTGAAAGAAGACCCTTTGGACTTGTTTACTCCCCTAATTAGTATTGCATCTGTAAGGCATATATCTGCTTTTGACTCTATTGCAACTGCTTTAGTCCTCAATGTATTAAAAACCAACTTTATCACCTGTGACCACATTGAGGAGGTTTCTTCCATCTCAAGCTCACAGTGTACTCTTATGGGCAAGCAGCCTAAAAGGAGAAGTGTGGGGGATGCTAACACGCTGCACATTTGTTAACAGGAACCTCCTTCTGGTGAATGAGGGAAGCTTAATCCCATGGAAGTATGGTTTCAATTTTTCATTGAAATTACAATCAAACAAGTTGCCAGCACACATTTTTCAGTGTCAGATGTTTCCCTTATGGTAGATTTGGAGTACCCTTGGGCCAGCTTATAAACCTCATCCTCTGCCAGTGTTGCTACAGACTCTTCCCTTTGTTTTCAAATTAATTTGGTCTTTTGCTCCAAGAGGTGGATACATTTGATATACAGTAGTACCTGACAGGAAAATGTCTCTTCAACACTGAGTTTTTTCAGGACTCTGATGGAAAGGGTGACACATCACTGGCTCTTCTTCAGCTCTCTGTAGGGAACTTGGTATGATAAAAATCACAAGAGCCAAGAGCCTGCAATTTCCTGATTTTCTAGCACTTATTAAAATCGTATTTATCAAGGATGACTCTTGGCTGCTGGTCGAACTGGCTCTCCTGGAAGGCTGCTGGTTTCAGAGCTCTGCTTTGGGAACAGGGGATCCTGTGAACACTATTGAACAAAGTAGTGTTGGGAACGACTGTGCTGCTTTCAGATTCATGAAACCACAGACTTCTCAGGAGAGCTAAACCCAAGTTGGAAATCATTCACCTCCTTTTCTTTGAGCAGCCAGAGTCAGGGGGAATGAGCAAAGGATAAAAAAGACCAGTTGGTTTGATCTCTGGTCCCAGAACTCTGTCCCTAATGGGTGCGAATCTACATTAAAGAAACTATGATGGCACTGGGAATGGACCATATTTTTTTGTTTTCAGTCTATCTTGAAGCAAAGGTGTGATGGAATTGATTTGGCTTAAGGCTCTGGCCTTGTGGATCTTTTGGCAAATGCCAAACGTTACCTACCATCTGGACAAAATCATTTCTATTCTCTATCTTTGCAGGTGTTACTTTCTAAGGTGACTGCCTCTGCTTTCATGGGGGAGGGGGTGAGTCCTAAAAACAGAAATAGTGTAACTACCATTAATGTTATGTCTTACTGGAGGATTATTATTCTAGTAAGTACTTCATACCTCATATCAAAGAGACCCACAAAAATGAAAAGAAAAGAGCTGTAAGTTAACATGATTTTGCGATGGAAGAAATACGAGTAACAAGGCCTGGGCTGAGCTCCTGAAATGGTGGGGGACTGTGGTGAGGCATCCTTGAATTGCAGCATTCCTTCTCACCTGTAATTAGACCTCACCAGCATCACACCATTGAATCTTAGGAATGGAGGGGACTGCAAGGTATTAATATCTCCTCCTATTTCTGTGTTATTTGGTGGGTTAAATGGACATTCAATCTATCTTTTAAATTTATCTTTCTTCACTATGACAAAAATGCACTATGTAAAAGACATTGGGAAATAAACAGAAACCCTACTAGGGTGGAAAAGATATGATTCATCCCTTCAAAGAAATACGCCATCTTCTTGGAGAGGTACTGTCTTTCTGTCGGGCAGGGATTCAACAAACATTTATTTCACACCCTGTGCTAGATCCTGGGAATATAGAGATGAAAAAGCACAGTATTTTCCTGTCTTCTAGGATTTTCTTTTATTTACTGGAGAGGTAGGTAGGTAAGGAGTTTAAAACTGTGATAACTACTTGCCGAGTGGAAAGTCTTTGGAAACATTGTGGGGTTGGTGGCAGGGGAGTGCTCTCAGAGGAAGTGGCATGTGGATTGAGTTCTCCGCATAAATAATGGGGTGGAAAAATGATCATGATATGTGTGGTTTGAGGGCTGGGAGTGAAGGGCAGATGCCAGATAGTGCTGATGAAGCAGTGATTTTAAAGGACCTGAAGCACATTTCTGGGCACCGTATTACCTATATAGAAATGGAAGACTATTTTTCAATGTTGGCTGATTAATCAGTTTCTCTTGGATATTCCAGAAGAAGAATATTGTCAGGGCCTTGTTCAAAAGTCACCCCTGTTAGTCTTGTGCTGAGTCTCTGAAACATGAGGAGCACTACCACCATCTCTACAACCATCATTACTGTCACCCTAAGAAACAACCGTAAATACCACTGCTACCATCACCACCAGCACCACCACTGCTTACCACAAGTACCACCACCACCACCATTAATACCACCACCCAAAACAATTACTCAAACCATCACCACCATCACTACTACTACCCACCATACTACTACCACTACCACCACCATCACCACAGTCACCACCACTATTGTATTACTGTTGCCACCAGCAACAACAATTAATGGGACAGTTCGTGTTACTATCATCACCACCACTGTAACCAAAACCACCACTATGGCCATGGTCATTGCCACCATCACTATCACCTCTTCTTCTAGTGCTACAACCACCTCCACCACCACTACCACCATCACGGCCACCACTCCCATTCTCATTTTTATGTAATTTTTCTACAGATTGTTAGGCATCTCAATGGCTACATATGCCCTTGGTCTTAGTTCTTACGTGTATTAGATGGGTGGTAGTGATCGCCATTGTTAATGCCAGCTACACGGGCCACTTTAGTAGCTCTTTCACAATGACAAAAGAGAATTCTCCAGGGCCACACAGAAACACTGAATTTTAAGTAGATTATTCCCCCAATGAACAAACAGTAATAACACACACTGGTATTGCACATACCTTTTGAAGGTATATTACCATGTGGGTTCTCAATATGTAAAGAGCTATTGGAAATTTATTCCAGAGAGAAGCAGATGGGATGGCATATTTATTACTCACCTAATGTATTGATATTCTATGTCTGCAATACTTAGTTTTACCCCAGAAGCCTGTTCTTTCTAAAGACTTCGCAGCTGAGGCTGATAATAAGAGTAAGAATAATCTTCTCATAAGAAGGTAAGGTTTCCATTGTTATAGTTCTTACATATTTAAAGGTTATAGATGAAGCTCAGGTCAGAAAAAAGTGTGCGCAGAAAGGAGTTGATGGTGGAGAAAAGAAATGGATGAGAATATTGGTTTTCAAAACCTGTTTAAGTGGTTGAATTCCCAGAAATTTTTAAAAATTAAATTTGGAGCAATTTTCTCCAAGACAAAATGTGGGAAATATAATTATATGATTTATATATAGAAAATACAATCATAGGCATCTATGAAGGGGAAAGCTGTTGAACTAGCATAATAATTCCTTCCAACATTTTCTTTAAGATTTGTCTGTAGTTTTAATTGTTTTATCATTCATTAGTGCTTATTCAGGCCCCTCAATAAAGATCTGTGTCTTTAGACAGCTATGCCACATGACTGAATGAATGCTACCTCTTAGGATACCATGGAGACAGTGCCTCAGGATCTGCCTTGGAATTTGTCTCCTATTGAAAACGAGAGTAAGGTAGTGGTGTTACAACAGCAGGCAGTGACTCTACAAAGGGATTGAGCTATGAACGATGTATGCCTCTGGGCCAATGAAAGCACCTGAAATCTGAATCAAATTTGACCCCATAAAGGGAATGGTCAGAAAAGGAGGCCTGGATTAAAAATCATCTATTCAGTCACTTGAAAGATAGAAATGATTTTGCTAGAACGAGAAAGCTGGGAAGATAAGGAACAAGAAAAGGGTATTTTTGGCAAAGTGAATAGTGTGTGCAAGGACACAGGAGTATAAAAGAAAATATAGGGTTTTTTTTTCTGAGAACTGCTAAAGAGATCAATATGGTGAAAATATCACAGTAGATAAATAAATCAAGAACTTGAAATTTCAAAAGTCCCTGCCTGGGATTTTAATAGTGTTTCATTTTTAAAAGAATGATTTCATATGGTTAAGAAAATACACTAGCCATTAATGCTAACCTGATTCAGAGGGTACAGAATGCAAACTTCAAAGGAATAATTTTTGTGTGTGTATAGAATTTGATTATAAGGAAGTCTCAAGTTGTATTCAACTTTTAAAATAATGAGAATATTTTTCTTCTTTTCTTTTGTTCTTTTTAATTAAAGCCATACTTTTTAGTTTTTAAGAACAGGAAATTTAGAAAATGATTAATTCATATTATGGTCTAATTACTTTAAGGTATGTGGAAGGAAAATGTAGGCAAAAGAGAAAACACAACATCACAATTTTCGTCATTTTTGTCCATTCAGCTGTGTCTAGTCATGTGCTACTTTATGAGCTGAATCTTGGAGAATTCACCCCTAGAGCCTCAAAAACTAATCTTACTTGTGATGGAAGTTTCAACAAATGCTTTAAGAACAATTGTTATATTTAAAAATAGGCACAAGGAAATCTTTTTGAAGGCATTTTCACTCATCTTTGATTCTTTGGCTCCAAAATGCCTCTTGAATTCATATGTTCATTTATTCAGCAATCATTTTTGAGCCAGGAGTAAATATGTAAATTTGAAAGAATCTTCAATCTATAAGAGCTGATTGTCCAGTGGAAGATACTTTATCTGTTATCCATCCATCTATCACCTATCTATCAAATTTATGTATTTATAATCTATCATGTTATATTATCATCTCTTTTTTTAAAATTAAGCTACCATATGCTCAAGTCCAGAGAGCAGAGAGGGAGTGCCCACCTAGATCTGCCTGGATGAGGATGGGGGCCAAGAAGAGATTAAAAAGGTGAAGCCTCAGTTAAACCTTCTTAAAACAAATACTTGTTAGGTAGGTAAGGCAGACAATTTAGTCATTGAAGCTCCATGAGTGGCTGTGAAGTGAGACTCTCAGCATAGGAAGGGGTGGCTGGCTTTCACACAGTTCGCTGCAGGATACACGTTTACATTGGGCAATCCTTCAACTTTATTCTTTATGCTTTATTCTGATTTATTCTTTTTCTCTTTTGAGTTCTCCGACCTAAGTGTGGACACACCAACTAACTCTTAATTTCTTCCATCCCTGCAGACACAAGGCAGCCATAATCAGGCTTCTCTAAGCATGAGATGGTAATGGCTTTTCAGACAAGAGCATAACCAATCATTAAAAATGAAATAGTCTGTCTCATCAGGCACCTGGCTCTTGGGAGACCACTCAGCCTCTCCTGTCCTTGTGGATTCCAGGCAGAAAACATGTGTAGAGTCTCAATCTCTTTATGCTAAGCTTCAGTAAGGTCTTCCTTAATCTTAGTTGTATGTCTAGCTGTCCTGGAGGATGAAGGGAAGTGTGCTGTGTTCAAGTTTGCAAGAGAGCAGTTTCCTCTGAGACTCACGAGCAGGAGGATTCGTCTTTCCCAATAACCAATTACAACATAGTATTTATTTTGCTGAGTGTGATGGTGCTGTGTCACTAACTTATTCCAGTTTCCACGGCAACCACTAATTTGTTCTTCTTTTCTAAAATTTTATTATTTAAAAAGTATTCATGCACACACATATACACACATATACACATACATTGTTTGTGTAATCATACAGTATGTAATTTGGGGGTAATTTTTTTCATTTAGCCTAAATTCTAAAGTTTTACCCAAATTTTATCAATGGTTTTTCCTTTTATATTGCTGCATAGTATTACATGGTATGTGTGTCACATGTGTAAACCAAAATTAATTTTAGATTCTAATAAAGAAGTAAAAAAGCATTTATTTGAGCAGAATGGAGCTGCAGTGCAGGAGACACAGACCCAGGTAGCAACCTAAGTTGTGTTCCTCAGTGACAAGGGGAGGGCCCCTTGTAAAGCAGAAGTCGCTGCCCAGGTACCCGATTCAGTCTCATGCAAATGAGGTATCCCAACGGAGCAGTTCTGATCAGACCAGGGAAGTCTCAGTGCCTTGGTGGAAGACAAACCAGGGTTCCTCCACAGAGGCTGATTCAGACAGTGTAGACAAGCAGTGAATAATGCCGGGAGATGAGCGTTGTCTGTGGTTCTTCCTGGTATATGGAATACAGACGTCCCTGACAGTAAATGGTTGGTAGGTTCTTATTACTTATAAAATTTGGGCCTTCAGCTGACTATGGGGAGTCCATCTCAGCAGATAAATTCCTTCCCGTGGTTCCCATCAGAGTTTTTTTTCTTGGGGCTCACACTTGGTATGTGTGGTAATAGTTATTGCAGGTTGTTTAACTGTTCATACCAACTTTTTTCTAGTTTTTGGCTATTATAAATAAAGCGGCTATAAACATCACATATAGGTTTTTTCTGTGGACATAGCTTTTCTCAGGGATAATGCTCAAGAGTGAAATTGCTAGGTTATATGGTAATTACATGTTTCATTTTATTTAAAAAATGTATAACTTTTTCAGAGTGGTTGGACCATTTTACATTCTCAAAAATAATGTACGAGTGGTCCAGCTTCTCTGCATCCTTGCCAGCGTTTGATGTCACTATTTTTTTTTTTACTTTAACCATTCTGATATATGGATAGTGATATTTCATTGTGGTTTGGATCTGAATTTTCCTCATAGCACATATTATGTTGAATTTTTTTCATGTGCTTATTATTTATGTATCCTCTTTGGTAAAATATCTGTGCATATCTTTTGCTCATTTTCCATTAAAACATTAATTTTTAATAATTTTATAATTGTTTTCATTTTAAGACTATATTCTAGATATTAGTTTTTTGACAGATATGTGGTTTGCAAGTATTTTTTACCCATTCTGTGGCTTCTCTTTTCATTGTCTTTATATAATCTTTTACAAAGCAAACATTTTTAGTTTTACAAGGTCTGATTTATTAATTTTTCCTTTATGTTTTTTCCTTTTTGGTTTGTTTTGGTAGAAGGTGTAAAAATACTTTCGCTGATCTTGAAGATTGTCTTAGGTTTTTCTGAAGTTTTATATTTTTATGTTTTAAAGATTATAATCCACTTTGAATACAATTTGTGTTACAGTAAGGTTTTGGTTGAGGTGTATCTTTCTGCTGTGGATGTTCAAGTGCTCTAGCAGCATTTACTGAAAAGAATATCTTTGTTCCATTGGATTGCACTTGCTCTTTTGCTAAAATGAATTAAAATAAAATAAAATAAAAATTTGTGTGGGCTTATCTCTGAATTCTCTATTTTGGTTCATTGATTGGCGTGTGTTTATGTCTCCACCAATACCACGATGTCATGATTACTATAACTATACAGTCAACCTCAATGCCAGAGTGATTTCTCCCAATTTAGACTTCTTTGTCAAGGTGCCTATAGCTGTTCTTGGGCCTGTGCCTTTTCATATAAATTTTAGAATAAACCCGACTATGTCCATGAAAAACCTTGCTGAGATTTTTACAGGAATTGCATTAAGTCTATTGATTAATTTGTGAAGAAATGGCACTTTTACTGTGCTGATTCTTCCAATCCATAATTATGGTATTTCTCTCCATTTATTTATATCTTTTTAAATTTCTTTTATCAGTGTTTTACAACTTTAGCATATAATTTTTGTAAATATTTGTTAACTATATGAGATCTGTCCAGAAAATGTCCAGCCAAGAATAATAATCACAGTTAATATTATTAATATAATGAGAGTGGTTTGCATCACATTGATATAACTTAGCAGCTAAGGAGAGTGGACTGGAATGTGCATGCATGAGCAATGGTGACTTCATTGTACTTGTCAGTGGGGGTGATAAATGCTATTGAGTGAGCATGTGTACTGTGTGCCTGTCACATTCAAAATGACTGAGCGAGTAGAGCAATGAATCTGCATTAAATTTTGCATTAAGCTTGAACATTCCACCATGGAAACTATTCAGATGATTCAGCAGGCCTTTGGGGATGATGCAATGAATGCAGTGCAAATAAAAGTGTGGCACAAATGCTTCAAAGATGGTCAAGAATCTGTTGATAGTGATCCATGTTCTGTAAGGTCTACAAAGCAGAACACCTGAGAATGTTGAACATATACAGGCAGCAATCAACAAAATTGGCAACTGACAGTTTGAGAATTAGAAGCTGATCTGGGGTTCTAAAAACTACCATATCTGAGATTTTGGTGCAGGATTTTGGCACAAAACATGCCATGACAAAATTTGTTTCCTGGCTTCTGCTACCATAGCAGAAGGAACATTGTGCTGCCGTTGTTAATGACTTGATTCAAACTTCTAGCAATGAACATAAAGTAGGTCCCATGGTGCCTACTTTAAAGAGAACTGAGGTGTCATTGTACTACATGCAATGTTTCTTATATCTTGCATCTTCTTCAATAAATGTCTCTATTTTTCATATAACATGGCTGGATACTTTCTAGATAGACCTTCACGCATGTAGTTCATTTCTTAGGAGTGATTTTAAATAGTGCTGTTTTTAAATTTGATTTCTTCATGTTCATTGTTAGTATATAGAAATGTAAATAATTTTTGTTTGTCATTTTTTGTATCATGCAGCCTTGCTAAAAGAGTTTCTTTCTTTCTTTTTCTTTTTTCTTCTTTCTTTCTCTCTCTCTTTCTTTTTCTTTCTGTGGCATTATTGAAATCTTCTATGTAGACAACTATGTTATATTCAGATAGGAATATTTTATCTCTTCCCTTCAATCTATACTCATTTTATTATTTTCTTGCTAATTTAAGTGACTAGAATTTTCGGTATTATGTTAAATAAAAGTGGTAGAACTAACATATTTTCTCTGTTCCTGATTTTAGGACAACATATTAAATTTTTAACCATTAAGTGTGATGTAGGTTTTTTTAAATGCTGTTTATCAAATTGAAGAAGTTCTCCTTTACTCCTTTCTGGGATTTTTTTTTTTGATAAATGGATTTTGGATTTTGTTAAATGTTTTTTTCAACATCAATTGTTATGATCATATGACTTCACTTATTTAGCATATTGTAATGGTGGAGTTCACTGATTAATTTTTGATTGTTGAACAAACACTTCAGTGCCTGGAATAAATTCCATTTGGTCATGGTGTATACTTTTTTCTCTATATATTACTGGATGTAGTTTGCTAATATTTTGCTGCAAATCCTTATATCTAAGTTCACAAGATATGTCAGTCAGTAATTGTTTTAAGGTGGTATCATTTAAAAAATACTGTACTCAAAGTGAATTGGTAAGTGTTCTCTCTTCTATTCTCTAGACGACATTGTGTAAAATTTTTGTTAATTGCTTTTTAAATGTTTGGTAGAATTCTCTAATGAGACCATCTGAGCTGGAGGTTACTTTCTTGAGAACTTTTAAATTACAAATTCAATATATTTATCTAATGGTTGTAGGACTATAAAAACTATGTGTTTCATCTTGGATGACTTTAGGTAGTTTGCGCTTTGTAAGGAACTGGCTAGTGATTACAAGTTGTCAATTATGTGATCACAGTCTTTCACAGTACTCCCTTGTTATCCTTTCGGTAGGTGCTGGCTCTGGAGTGATAGCGTTTTTCATTTTTGATAGTGGCAAATTGTATCTTTTCTCATTTAATTTTGTCAGACTTGCTACTGATGCATCAATTTTCTTGACTTTTTAAAAGAAAGTAGCTTTTTGTTTCACCAATGATCTCTATTATTTTACTTACTTTTGATGTCATTGATTTTGGTTTTATCTTTAAGATTTCATTCCTTCTGCTTGTTTCAGCTTTTTCTTTCTTTTCCAGTTTTTTTGAGTCATAAACTTAGATTGGTGATTTGCAACTTTTGCTTGTTTCTAATGTTTGCATTTAGTGCTAGAAATATCTTTCTTGGTGATGCTACTTTAGGCATACTCTACATATTTTTATGTATTGTATTTTCATTTTCACTTAGTGCTATGCATTTTAAAAATTTTTTCTTGATACTTTCTCTTTGACTTGTGGGTTATTTAGATGCATTGTATAACTGCCACAGGTTAGAAATTTTCCTTTTAATCTCAGTTATTGGTTTCTAGTGTGATTCTATTCTGGTCAGAAAACACAGTCTGTAATATTTAAATTTTTAAAAAATTTGCTGTGGTTTTGTTTTATAGCACAGGACATGGTCTAGCTAGGTAACAGAATGCTAAATTTGAATCCTGGTATCATATTTTGAGGTTGCATCCAATTGGGTTTTAAGAACATACTCACGTTTTAGTTGAGGGGGCTGGTCCTGAATGTGGGTGAACCAGATGTGGTGTCAAAGTAGATTCTGGAGGGCCGTAAAGGAGATTCACATCAATGAGTTATTTGAAAGAATAAAGGGAGAAAATATCATTACATAGTGGAGTCATGTTGTCATAATTCATAACTATAAGGTTACACTAGAGAAAGGCAGAAAAAGAAGAGACAAGCCTATGTCAAAGGCAAAAAAGGGTGTGCTTTGGGGGAGGGTGTGGAAGCAGGGTAGTGAAAGGCTTAGCTGTCTCAGAAAAAGGAATTAAAGAGTCAAAGATGATTCAGAGACAGTTCAATAAAAGGGGCACACTGAAAACCAAAACTATTAAGTAGTTAAGCGTAAAAGGCAGACTTTCTAATTTTACCTGTGTTTTTCTCAATGCTTCCCCAAATATAAGAATAAAACACATAAGATATGGAGCATCTTGAAAGAGAAGAAAGTTCCAAATACTGTTACAAAATTTAAAAGAAATTTGGTTAAGTGTAGCAAGACTACTGTTGGGTTGCAAACAACCCTAAGTCCCCTTTTGGTAGTTAAAGTAGTGCTAGATGCTATAAATAGAGTGAACCTGAGATCTTGGTGACTTGACATCTTTCTTGCCATGTAAAGTCAATCGGAGGTGGCTGTTTTAGAGGGTGGCCTATGTCCCATGCGTTTATTCAGGGACACAGGCTGAGCGAGACTACTTTTTAATCTATGACTTTCACATCTTTCTGGGAGTCAACTCTTGCTGGTGAACTAGGAAAAAGAGAGAGCCTACGATCATGTAGGATCATGTAGGACATGTCTAAGGGGCAAGCCTGGAAATTAAATGCATTGTTTCATCCACATTGCCGTGATTGAAACTAGGCATACAGTGACATTCAAGTGTAAAGGAGACTGGAAAATGTGCCCTAGTTTTGCAAGTAGGAAAAAGAAGTGAATAATTTGGTGAACAGCTACCCAATGTGTACTGCACAATATTTATTCACCTGGATCTCCTTGTACAGTAAAGCTATGTCGCCTATGGTCATTTAATTGACAATTATTATTATATTCCTTGGTTTTGTAAGTTGTTTTGGAATAAAAGAGTTTGTCAGCACTTCTAAAGGCTATGAATGAGATTAGTAGTCCACTGCTACAACTAAAAGTTTTAAAAGAAGTCCTTGGCTATGCTGGCAACATTAAGTGATGTACAACTCAAAACTAATAAAGCAAGTTCTTCAGGGATACAGGCACTGCCTTACTTATGTGTATGCTTTCCTTTTGCAATAACATATCTGGTAGAGCAAATGAAAGTTTCCTCCTTGAAAATGATTTGGAACTGTTGAATAAGCAATTTATCCCAAAATGTTCTTATAGAATGGTAGTACTTGGATATATTCCAAAAGAAAAAACAAGATTTCTTACCTATAAAAGTGTAGAAACTGAATTGATCTTGCCTTTTGACCCAGCAATTCCACTGCTAGGATTGTATCCTAAGAACCCTAAAACACCAATCCCAAAGAACCTATGCACCCTAATGTTCAGAGCAGCACAATTTACAATAGCCAAGAGTTGGAAGCAACCTAGGTGCCTGTCAGTAAATGAATGGATCAAAAAACTATGGTACATATACACAATAGAATTTTATGCTGCAGAAAGAAAGAAGGAGCTCCTACCTTTTGCAACATCATGGATGGAACTGGAAAGCATTATGCTGAGTGAAATAAGCCAGGTGTTGAAAGACAAATACCATATGATCTCACCTTTAACAGGAAGCTAAACAACAAAACAAACAAGCAAGCAAAATATAACCAAAGACACTGAAATAGAGAACAGGCTGACAGTGAGCAGAGGGGAGAGGGGAGGGAATTTCAGGGGAAATAGGGGAGGGATTTAGAGGAACCTATATAAAGGATACATGGACAACAAGTGAGAAGGGTGGAAATGGGAGGGAGGGGGGAGCACGGGGGTGGGATGGAGTGAGAGTAATAGACAGAAAACTGTACTTGAAAAATAATTAAATTAAAAAATTGGGGGGAAAAGTGTAGAAAATGATAAAACTCTAATCTATCTCTTGAGTATTCACAACACATATGAAGATATTAAAGATTCTAAATAACCCTGCCATAAATACATCTTTGTTTTAACTTAGCTTTCTTAACACTTGTTGTGAGTTGCTGAGTTTTGGTACCACACACTGCTGAGACAGATCTGGGGGCAAATCCTGCTGGAACCCCACTGCAGTCAGATATCCTAGTCTTGAACATCACTTTCTATACAGAAATATTTTAAATATTTCCTAGCAGAAAAGTTCTCTTTATATTAATAATATTATTTGTTGTATTTTTAAAATAAGTAGAACAAAATAGAGTTAGCCATATTATTGCTTTTTATTCTATTCCCTTCTTCATTTATCAAAAACCTTAGTACCAGTAGGGTAAACATTACTATTTTAGATTGTTTTTCCCTCTTTTCCTTTAAAAAGATCTTGCATTATGTAGGCCTTTGTTTGTTTTTTCTTTAGACTTTCAACTTTACTGTGTAAATTTTGAAAGTCCCTTTACAACCTACTAATATTTCTTTATTTTTATAGAAATATTTTTGACTCTGGTGTTCACTTCTCTTCCAGCATATAATCTCAGGTCCTTCCTTCCACTTCCAATTCTTCAATCTTATTTTTATTTTTTACATTCTGAAGCTGAACCAAAGAACAAATACAAGGATGTGCCTGAGGTTGAGGTCCAAGGCTCTTCTACTGGGGATGGAGAAGCCTCCTTCGGGAGATGGGACAACTGACCATGTCGTGTAGGAGTGGTAGATGCCACCACGAGATGGCCCTCATTTGTTTTTAATTTCTAACTTGATGAAAAATGTGTGGATTTTGTATTGGCACAGAAAACAAAAATAGAACTTTGACTATAATTTAAAAATAACCTTGCTTACTTTATATGTGACCACTTTTATTATATTTTGCACATATACAAAAGCAATGTCTACTGGAGTTTAAGGATATAATGTTATGAAGGCATATGTACCAAACACTATCATATTTCAAGTTGAAATTTATTATCTATTTCATTAAATACTTTTATGATGGAAATTATTACTCTTGCTTTTTACCTCTTATCTCTTTTTCAAAATAGTTACCAGGAAAATCCATAGATATGTGAACTGATATTTAAACTGTGAGATTCACTGACTGACTTTGACCCAGTCTCTGCCTGCTCTTCCAAAATGGCGGGCTCTTTCTTTTCCCTGTGGCTACAAACCAGCACTATTTGTGAAGATGAACTACCCTCAATCTTCAGATTACAGGTTATTTTTAAAATGACCTATAAAAAAACAGTCCACTTAGTGTTGGAGTATTCTTTCTTCTAGTTAAACCTTACAATTTTGGATTAAAACCACAAGAAATCAAGATTTGGGGGGTCCCATGTGGTAATATCAGTTTGGCCCTCAGGAAATCCAAAAGGAACATTGGTGTTATAAGGCCTGATCTATAAATCTCACTATTGCTTACTTTAATAAAGTAAATCTTAAATTATCAGAGGCTTTGCTTCCAATATATACCTATTAGCCACATGTGGCTATTTAGAATAAAATTAATTAAAGCTAAACACAATTAAATAACTAATTCCTTTGTCACACTAACCACACTTCAAGTGCTCAATAGTCAAATGTTAATAGGGGCTACTGTGTTGGACAGAACAGACTAGAGATTTCCATCATTCTGAAGTGATCTTGAACACTGCTAATCTAGGGGCCATTATCGTTTCCAGTTTATATATGGAGGACAAAAAGCTCTAACTGCACCTGTGACTGTTAGTCACTTTAATTTGTGTAAACCGGTTTTAGTTGCTTGGTTGCCAGATGCTTTTCTGAATAGCGGTGTAATCAACCAGAAAGAATATTGGATAGAGAGTCTGAATAAGGGCCCAGCCAGAAACTCAGGAGTATGAGAAAAGAATTTGACTTCTCTAAGTTATTTTTATCGGCGGACAATCAAGTTATGCTCACAGTGCAGAAAAGAGCAAGCCTGACTGCTGTCATTAGAGAGGTCTGCTTACAGGACGGGCCCTTGGCTGGCATCTGGGGACGTGGATTTCAGGGGAGCCCCTCCATTTCCTCTCAAGATGGCCCACTGTGCCAGACAATGCCTGGACAGTAGGGTTTACGCTGAACACCTGCTTCCCTTCTGGGACTGTGGAATTTGTGTACGTGCCGGGCATGGAGTGCCTGTATGACTAGCCCCAGATAAAAACCTTGCTACTGAGCCTTACAAGCTTTCCTGGTAGACAACATTTTGCATTTCGTGTCCGAACTCATTTCTCGGGGGGCTTAAATATATTCTTGTGATTCCACCAGGAAGTGCCTCTGGAAGATTAGCTGTTTTTCCCTAGTGTAACCCCATATACCTTTCCTTTTGTTGATACTGCTTTGCTTCCTTTCGTTGTGATAAATCATAACCATAGGTAAGGCTACACGCAGAGTTCCGTGAGCCCTTCTAGCAAATCCCCAAACCTGAGGGTGATACTGGGGACCTCATAATTACGACGAAAGGGGAAAATGAAACAAGAAGCTTAGAAACGAGTTCAAAGTCCAGATAAGTTTTCATGTACTTGCATATTATTGCTAGCAATTGTTGTGAATAGGGCAAAGGAAAAAAATCACACAAAACTATTCAAAAATGTAAATGCTAAAACTGTTTAAAATAAAACTAAAAAAACTATAGATACCTGAATAAACTATGTCTAAAACATTTAAGACACAATTGTTGTGATTGTGCTGATATTAATCAGGAACACTTTGAACTCCAACAACATACTGAGGTTGGGAAAGACATAACCTGGTGAAAAACAGAGGACCCCATGCCAGTCTTGGACTTTAGAATATCCCCGGAAAACCTCCGAAAGCTGTCGGAGAGTGTAAGCTGGAATAGCTATGGTAAGAATTTCAGTGAGACAGAATAGGATCAAGTTTAAAGAAACTGGAGAGTCCCCTTAATGCAAGTCCCTGGATGTGAATCTATCTTTCCACACAGCCTTCAGTGACTCAGATCTGACACATTTGGTTGGATCTTGGCAGAAGCTGAGAAATACGGTCTTGGCTTTATCATCTGTACAGAAACATGAAAATCTATCTTCCTCTTTGTCGTACGATTCAGTCATTGCCAAATTCCAAATGTCAGCTCACTCGTTCTTCTCATTTCCACCACCCATTTTCTATATCTGGGTTCCGGGGAGAATAAATGTTTGGTTTCTCACAAAGGTGCCTTATGACAGCACTTGGGCCTTCTTTCTTCCTTATTCCTTTCCTTTGATCCACCAGACTCCTTACTTGGACAACCAGTTCTGGAAGGTTTGAATCAAAACACCCCTGTGTATCAAAGCATTTGAGGGTCTAAGTTCATGTATAAATTGTTTCTAATGAATATGCTCAAAAATTGTCCTCATGACTGTAGGATCATTTAAAAATATTATGTAACAAAGGTGGGGGAAAAAAACCAAAGCTCAAACCTTATGGAGTATAAAATAGTACAGATGTTAAGACCGTAGAAGTGTGGAACCAGATGGCTCAGGTTCAAATTTCATCCTCTCCCTTTATTTCTGCTTGCCTCTTGGTGGTTTTTCTGTCCCCTTTGTGCTGTGGTTCCTTCATCTATAAAGTGGGATAACAGCACCTACCTTACTGAGATGTTATGAAGATTAAATGAGTTAAAATATATAAATTGTATGAGAACATTTATAAGCGTTATTAGAAATGTAATGATTATCTAGTTGACCACACGCAAACTGGGATGCATTTGAAGATAAAAGGAAGACTTATAAATGATTATTCTAGGACACGGGTGTAATGTAACTTGAATGTTTGCTGTTACTATTTTTAAATTTTACTTGAAAATAAACAGATTTACAAGAAATTGGGTCTTGTACAGAGAGCATACTCATCAATACAAACTTTCTGGCTTATAAAACAACAGGATATGATTTGAAAAATATAAAATATGCTCTATGAGACAGAACTCCAAAAAATGATTCAATTGGGTCCCAGGAGAAGACACTGAACTGTCCGTCTTTGTCTGAGATCAAGGAAGCAAAGCTTTTGAGGACAGGAAGATCTCTTCACACTTTTATGTAGGTACACGTTTCAAAGCACGGAGTATGAGGGCCTACAAAGCCATATTTGAAGGTGAAGCTACATTAGATTTATAATGCATCAGCCAGCCACCAAAGCCACTAATGACAGCAAAGCAGGTGTGAGTTGGCTCACACAATTTGCCAGGCGTTCTGACCTTGCTTCCTTTTGTGTGGGTGGTTATGTTTTCTCCAAAATTATTTTATAGCCATCAAGTCATACATGATAACTCAAACAATCTGCCATGTCACTTCATAAATACTGTTTCCTTCCAGAGTTTCCAGCCCCAGATGCCATTTATACAGACTTCACTCTGGTTTTTAACAGTAACAGCAAATATTTCTGCTTTCTCTCTAGCTGTCCCATCTAAGGAAAAACCCTTTCTTTGGCACTCGACAGAAGAGAAAGAGAACTTTTTTCTTTGGTTGCATAATTCTTCAAAATGTGTTCCCTTTCAGGAACAAGGATGATAGACAATAAGAAGACAGGCAGGGAGTAACAGTCCCAGAACTGAAGGAAGCATTGACAAGTGTATCAGGGCAGCCTAATGAAGCACATGCCACGCTCTGCTACGTAAGCAGAACCAAACAACACACTATTCTTTTAGGTTTCCTTCTTGTTTTACTTTTCGTGTTTTTAAAATAACAAATGACCAACAGAAGGAAACAAATGAACAAAGCTGATGACAAAGGAGGGATTCAAATGTTGTTAATGTTTGAAGATAAGAACATGAAAAATAGGAAGGTTGAGTCCCAGAAAAGGGCGTGGGAAAAAATAACTTTACGAGATTTTAAAAGCCAAGGATTAATACAAATGTTAATTAAAAATAGTAGAAAATTTTAATCGTGAGAAAGTCTGGTCACGATGGAGGTGTAGGAAGACACACTTTACTTCCTCACACAATCACAGAGAGAATTACAACTATTTCTCAAAATAAATAACAACGGGAACCATCAGAACCATCAGAAAATTGAGCTGGATGGAAGTCTGACAACCAAGGGTTTAAGCCACCTTCAATCAGATGGTGGGAGAGACAGCACTGCAGATGGGTAGAGAGGCACAGAGAGGCAGTGTGGTGCATAGAGGCGTCCACAATGTAGGAACAGCTGCATTCATGTGTGGTGGATAAAAATCAGGAGGGATATCTTAGGAGAGAACAATGCCAGCCCTAGGCCAGAACACAGAGCCCAGGGTTCCCACGCTGGGAAGGTAGATCCCCATAATTTCTGGCTGTAAAAACCAGTGGGGAATGGGACAGTGGGAGAACACATCACATTTTCATGAGAGTACATTTAAAGGGCCTGCATGGACTTCAAATGCAAGTAAACCCACCCACTCTTGGATTCACCACCAGGGCAATAGCTAGAAAGGTGCAAGTTGCATACAGGAAGTGAGTGAAGTGACCAGAAACAGGGTGAATGCCTGGAAAATCTCCAGAAGCCAGGCACTGGCATTGTCCCTTCTTCGAGCCCTTACCTTACAGAGAGCCCCAATGCAGTGAAGGGGATTGTCCCACTTAACGCTCTGCCCCACACAATTACAGATGCCTTTTATAAGGAGTCAAAAGAGCTCTACCTAATACAAAGACACAAACACAGTGGGGCTGCCATGTTGAGTAGAGAAAGAAATATAGCCCAAATGAAAGAATTAACCAAAGCACCTGAAAAGAGAACAAAATGAAATGGAGATAACCAACCTATCAGATGCAGAGTTCAAAATACTGGTGATCAGGATGCTCAAAGAACTCATTGTGTACAGCAAAAACATAAGGGAAGAAATGAAGGTTACACTAAGTGATATAAAGAAAAATCTATAGGGAACCAACAGTGAAAAAGATGAAGCCTAGAGTCAAACCAATGATTTGGAACACAAGGGAAGAAAAAGCATTCAATCAGAACAGCAGGAAGAAAACATAATTAAAAGAAAATAAGGATAGGCTAAGGAACTTCTGGGACAACTTTAAACACACCAACATCAAAATCATAGGGGTGTCAGAAGGAGAAGAGGAAGAGCAAGAAAGCTGAAAACTTATTTGAATAAATAATGAAAAAATTCTTCCTTAATTTGGCAAAGGAAATAGACATACAAATCCAGGAAGCAAAAGAGTCCCAAACAAGTTGGAGCCAAAGAGGACCACTCCAAGGCACATCAAAATTAAAATCCTGAAGTTTAAAGATAAAGTGAGAATCTTAAAAGCAGCAAGACAAGAGCAGAGAGTTACTCTTTAAAGGAGTTCTCCTAAGACTATCAGATGATTTCTCAAAAGCAACTTTTCAGGTGAGAAGGGACTGGCAAAAAGCATTCAAAGTGATGAAATGCAAGGACCTAGCTTACTCTATCCAGTAAAGCTATCATTGAGAGTGGAAGGGCAGATAAAGTACTTCCCAGAAGAGGTAAAGCTAAAGGAGTTAATCATCACCAAGCCATTATTACATGAAATTTTAAAGGGAAATTATTTGAGAAAAAGAAGAAGATCAAAACTATGAACATTAAAAAGGCAACAAATTCACAACTATCAAAAATTGAATGTGAAAAATGCACTAAGCAAGCAACCAGGTCAGGAACAGAATTAGAGATATGGAGATCTTTTAGAGGTTTATCAGCTGGGAGGGGGAAGGGAGAGAATGGGAGGAAGGCACAGGGATTAAGAAGCATAATTGGGCAGGTACAGAATAGGGGGATGTCAAGAATAATATAGGAAATGGAGAAGCTGAAGAACTTATACACATGACCTATGGACATGAACTAAGGGGGAGGGTTGTACCAGGCAGAGAGGGGCAAAGGGGGGAAAATGGGACAACAGTAATGGCATAGTCAATGAAGTATATTTAAAAATAGAAATTTTAATAATCATTCATTAATATTTATTTTTTTAGATTTTATTTATTTATTTATTTTTTATTTTATTTTATTTTATTCTCATTCAAGTACAGTTGTCTGTCTTATATTTTCAGCCCTGCCCCACCCAGTACTCCCCACCTCCCTCCCATTTCCACCCTCCACCTTACTTATTGTCCATGTGTCCTTTATATTTGTTCATGTGAGTCTTTCCCCTTTTCCCCTGAAATTCTCTCCTGTCTCCCCTCTGGTCCCTGTCAGCCTGGGCCATATTTCAGTGTCTTTGGACATATTTTGCTTGCTTGTTTGTTTTGTTGTTTAGACTCCTGTTAACAGTGATATCATATGGTATTTATCTCTCACCACCTGGCTTATTTCACTCAGCATAATGCTTTCCAGTTCCATCCATGAGGTTGCAAAAGGTAGGAGCTCCTTCTTCCTTTCTGCAGCATAGATTTCCATTGTATAAATGTACCATAGTTTTTTGATCCAGTAATTTACCAATGAGCATCTAGGTTGCTTCCAGCTCTTGGCTATAGTACATTGTGCTGCTATGAACATCGGGTGCATAGGTTCTTTTGGATTGGTGCTTCAGGGTTCTTAGGATATACTCCTAACAGTGGAATTGCTGGGTCAAAAGGCAAGTTCATTTTTAGTTTTCTTAGGAAATTCCATACTGTTTTCCATAGTGGTTGTACCAGTCTGTTTGAACTAGGGTCCCCTTTTCCCCACAACCTCTCCAACATTTGTTGTTTGTTGCTTTGTTTATGATGGCCATTCTGACTGGTATAAAGTGGTATCTCATTGTGGCTTTAATTTGCATCTCTCTGATAGCTAGCAATATTGAGCATCTTTTCATGTGTCTCTGGATCCTCTGTATGTCCTCCTTGGAGAAGTGTCTGTTCATTAATATTTCTTAAGATAAAAGTTCTGATGCTCTGGGAGAAGGGGCAAATGGGATGGGAAATGGGGACATCTGCAATGATGTCAACAATAAAAATAAAGACAAAAATTCTGATGTTAATTGATAATCTAGGCCACTTGTGTCTATAAACTAAAACCCATTATACCACAGATTCAGTTATATTGCAGGTCAAATCATGCTCCATCCTTAGCAAAGAGAAACTATAGTTATTAGAAGTCTGATATAGCACAGTTTGTAATATTAGTCATGTACTGTAACTTGATATTGATTGAGCTTCTACTATATGCAAGATATATGATAGATACTTATCCACATTGTTTACATGCATTTTTGCCTTTGAGCCTCACAATGGCTCTATGAAATAGGTATCACTATTGTCTCTTAGGTAGAGGGAAGTTAATTTGCTTGCTCATGCTCTCACAGCTAGTTAGTGGAAAAGCAATGGTTCAAGCTCCAGAGCTTATACCCACAACTCTCGTTCCATTCTGACCTCAGCATCATCACCAGAAAGAGGTACAAGTTGAACATATATCTTAGATTAATGTAAATACTTTCAATCCGTGACACTCCAAAAGCATGTAAAGGCAAGATGCCACAAAATCCTGCTGTTGTTGAACTGATTCACAGGTCAGATGTAAATCAAAGTAATTTTTTGTGTGTATGAGTGTTTGTATTTTATTTGTATCAACTAGAAATAGAACCGAGTACTCAGTGTCAGGACCAAAGCCAACTCAATTGAAGATGCCAGAAATAACTCAAAGTTCAGAACGAATTACACCAATTCTTTAGAGTCCTCTGGGGTATTTACAGAGGATGTTTCAGTCCAGTTCTCAAGGCACTAAACACTATGTAAGTCATCAAATGAATTAATGTAGCTCGGCAAGAGCTTGATTTGGTGCTGTCTGAGAACTGATTTTCTTTCTGAGAGGCAAGCCTTTTACATTTAACATCAAATGCTGGTTTGAAACAGTGGACTTAGAACCTTTACTTTAAAGGATTTCTAAATCCGTAGGTGAAAGCAAAGCTGCTCAACAAAGGGAGGAATGGGCAGGGAACTGCAGTTCCCGCAGCTGGGTCTCCTGTTGACCTGCACTCGTAGGTAGCCCCCAGGACACCTGCCAAGGCTCCCCAGAACAGAGTAGAACCCATAATTTGTATGTAAAAAATTATACTTCAACCAAGAAGATTATGAGATTTAAGGAGATAAAATTTTAACTGAGCCCTGGCTGGTGTAGCTCAGTGGATTGAGTGCGGGCCTGCAAACCAGAGAATCGCAGTTCGATTCCCAGTCAGGGCACATGCCTTGGATTGCATGCAGGCCGGTTCCCAACAGGG
The DNA here is from genome assembly GCF_014824575.4 of Sturnira hondurensis. Taxonomy (NCBI): domain Eukaryota; kingdom Metazoa; phylum Chordata; class Mammalia; order Chiroptera; family Phyllostomidae; genus Sturnira; species Sturnira hondurensis. The sequence continues at coordinate 9,026,544 of NW_028093845.1, read as the reverse complement.
GACCACTCTCGAGAGGCAACCATACATTGATATTCTCTCCCTCTCTCCTTTCCTTCTCCTCTAAAGATAAATAAATAAAATCTTTAAAAAAATTTTAACTGACTTTAGGACTCAATTTCACTGGGTTTCTACATATTCCCAAATTGAAGCTCTGCATTGCTATATAAGGTATCGAATCATGTTCAATACCTTTTTCTTCCTTCAATTAGTTGTTGGACTTGTAGATCATTGTGATTGCTTTCTGTTTATTTAATTTATGCTCTTTTATTTAAAAGGTATTTAGGTATTTAGAAAAGCCACCTTTGTTACTTCTTCATTTTGAAGAAATGTTATTACCATACCACTTGATAAACATTATTTAAGCTAATCTTCAATATTACCAAAGAGTCAGATCATCATCTGTAATTAATGGAGGGGCAGAAAAGGAGATCAGCCAGAAACCCTGTGGAAACGCTGTGGCACCTCTGACTCCCCACGGCTTTGAACTCTGGGACTTCTATAGCCTCCTAGGACTTTGGTTCCCTAACATAAACATGGAAGATCATATACAATCTCCATGGAAAAGTTAATAAAAATATCGTTTTGTTTTTCAAAGGAAGCAATTAGTGAAAATGAATTTTAATCAAGTAGAGTATCACATTTTTAAAAGGTTTGTAAGTGAATCCATTTGTGATTATGTTTCTTTAAATATCTATGAAGAGCATGTGGAGATGGTGCAAATTTAGGGGAAAATGATTTCTTTTGGTGGTAGTGACTTACAGTACACAACCACAGATAGGACAAGCTCAGTGTAAACCAGAATAATAGAGCAGGGTGGTGTTAGGAACCCAGCAGGATGCCCTGTTTTCTTGAAATTGTGGCTGAGCATCTGCAACAGAGGACAAAAGGCTAATATTTCACATCTTGAGTTCATAGGAACTCAGAAGTGCTGTCATATTCCTGTAATGTGCTGGAACGAACTGACCTTTGCTCAGTATTGCACATTTTCCTGAGGATTGAATTAGTTACAACAGTAAAGTGTTGAGAGCAATATTTGCCACATAGTAAGAGCTCAATAAAATTTAGTCATTATTTTTATTGTATTAGCATTCCTGAGGTTATTATGGGTTGCTAGAAGACAACTGTGTTATAAATTTGTTGATAACAGGGACTTGTGTGATATTTTTAATATTCTCTCTAGTACTTAACAACATGGTTTTAAAAAGTGTTGACTCAATATATTTTTCTCAAATAAAGACAATGTATTCAAAATAATAGAAATACTGAAATTTTTATTGCTGAACATAACGCAAGAAAACTGAAACCAATAAGAAAACAACAGAAATTTTTTGTATGTTTAGCAGATAAAAACATACTTCTAAATAATTAATTGGATAAAGAAAATATCAAGGAGATTACCGAAAAAATGCCTTGCAAATCGAAACTTGTAATATGGACTTAAATAGTCTGAACCCGATATAAGCAGAAAGAAGAAAAATAATAAAAGAGCATAAATTAAATAAACAGAAAGCAATCACAATGATCAATAAGTCCAACAACTAATTGAAGGAAGAAAAAGCACTAATCAATTAGATTAACATCTGGAAAACTAACCAAGTGAAGGAAATAAAGGGAAAAAGAAATATGAAAAAAATGAAGTCAAAAATAGATACTATCCTCGCACAGGCCTGCGAACCACACGATCGCTGTTCGATTCCCAGTCAGGGCACATGCCTGGGTTGCAGGCCAGTTCCCAGCAGGGGACGCACGAGAGGCAACCATACATTGATGTTTCTCTCCCTCTCTCCTTCCCTTCCCCTCTAAAGATAAATAAATAAAATCTTAAAAAAAAATAGATATCATCCTCTTTACATCCCAAGGCCAAAAAGAATATTATGATCAATTTTTATGGCTCAATTTACATAAGTTGAATGGTTTAAAATAAAATTTACCAAATTGATTCGAGAAAAATAAAACTGAATCTCAGTAAGCCAATAACCATTAAAACATGTAATTAGTAATGGTAATTCAAACCCACCTACCTTCTCCCCACAAGGGAACTAACCCCAGAGAGTTTTACTAGGAAATTTAGCAAGCCTTTAACTTATGCCATATTTTCAGAGAGAGCAGAGGAAAGTTACTTGATCCATTTTTATGAATCTAGCATAATTTGATTACTTTGATATTCAAATTCAAACTCTATGGGGTACAATAAGAATACAAAGACTTACCTATAAATGTAGATTAAAAATTATAATACTTTATCCTTTCATCTGGGTCAATCTTCCTAGAGAATTTGAAAGTAAATTGAATCTAGCAGCCACATTACCAAATTGTATTGCTTATAGTATAGATGAATTTTCCAGCAATAGAAAATACATATATGTGGGCCCTGGCTGGTGTAGCTCAGTGGATTGAGCACGGGCCTGCGAACCAGAGGATCGTGGTTCGATTCCCAGTCAGGGCACATGCCTGGGTTGCAGGCCAGTTCCCGGCAGGGGACACACGATACATTGTGTGTCCTCGGCAGAGGCAACCATACATTGATATTTCTCTCCCTCTCTCCTTCCCTTCCCCTCTAAAGATAAATAAATAAAATATATAAAAAAAGAAAATACATATATGTAACCCGCACATTTATAGATAAAATGTGATAAAAACATACAATCATCTCAATTAATGCAAGAAAAGCATTTAATAGAATGCTTAAAGAATAGTAATTCTTTAAGCATAGAATAGAATGCTTTAAAGAATAGTAATTCTTTAATAATAAAAGCTATTAGTAAACAAGGGATGGAAAGGAAATATAATTGGTTTTCCTCAAAATCACTGCTGTCACCAATAGTATTCATATTGTATTAGTAGTGTTAATAACTACAAGAAGAAAAGGAAAGGACATAAGGAATGTACGAGTTAAATATAAAAAGACAAAACTGTATTTTTTAGGCAATATGATTTTCTATTAAATATATGCAAAAGAATCTCCAGGCAAATTATTAAAAATAATGAGGCACAGACACCAGTATGGTGGTTAAAATTTAACAGATACCTCTGAGTGTGTTGAACTTATTTCTAACAACTGCTCACTGCCAATTTGGTTTATCTTCCCAAGCCCTTCTTCTTGCAATTTCCTCCTCAACCCATAATAATGGGCAAAGGACATGAAGATGCAGTCCAGGAAAGAGAAAACTAAAACAGCAGTCAAGTTTCAAAATTTAACAATAAAATTCAAGTAAAATAATAATGAAATACCATTTTATAGCCATTAGTTAGCAGCCATTTTAGCAGCTGAAAATAGACAGTAAACTGAAATGTCCAGATACAATAAATTAATACAAAAGACCGTTTACCTCCGAGGAGTTATTTAGTGTTTCAAGTCTAAGTGAAATCCAGGATAAAATATTCAAAAGGTCTGGTGTCTTACAGTGAGTGGGTCTTGACAAAAGGACAATTGTCAGTTTGTTTTAAAAGAAATTAAAATGAAAGGAACACATGAAATTGATTTACGGTGCATTAATGATTGCCTGATTAAATTGTTCCATGTTTCATAAACACACAAATGAACCCACAAGCACTTGATATTCTGAGTAATTTGTTGCATAAGAGAAAGTACTTTCCAAATATCACATTTTTTAAATTAAGACTTTTTGTGCTTTTTCCTTTATACACATCAGGGAGAATTTTACGTCCTCTTATTCTCTCTTGGACAGGGCTCTGCTATGTTTAGTGGTTGTTTCAGTAGTACTGAGAGTAACATGCTTTGATGAGCCAAAAATCTCAAAAGCGAGTCTTTGAGAGTTGTCTTCAAAATGAGGATTTTTTCAATTTGAGTAATGGCCAACAATCTCAGCTTTGGAGAGCTGCTCCTGGGATTTCCCTAACACTTGTCACTGTGTCATTGACAAGGCATTGCTCCTCTTGCCATAGCCCAGCTGTGTCTTATGCACTGATTCACATAAGGGGCACTTGCAGTGTTAATTTCCGAGTCTTGAAGGATGATCTTTTTAGATACTAGAGGCTAACTTGAAGCCCAGAAGGTAGGGACCTTCCTCTGCTAAAAATTTAGTGTGTCTTTAACCACTTCCTAATTGTTCGATGTTTGTCTTTCTTTAGTGACCATTGTTAAAAAATAGATCTTCACAGAACTGGTGATTTACCACTCTCTGAGGAACTCTGGCCAAACGTCCACGGTCAAAATTACTCAGAGGTGAAGATAGGTAAAGAATAAGGATGGCGGCCAAGAGAATAATATTAGATTATAAATTTTAGGGCAACCTTTGAGTTGTTACTGTAAAGATTTAGGTAGTGTTAAGGACAAGAGGGAGGTTTGCTCTATTTTCATATGCTGGAACCTGCTGTGCTTTCTGGGATATCCCTTATAGCTCAATTCCTTCTGCCAAAATTGTTTCTTCTTGTACAGAAACTACTAGTTCACTGACTCATCTCAATCCTGAAGAAAACAAGTGTAATTATTTCTGTTTAGTTTTTCCTAGATTCTGATGTTGGGTGAAAGGAGAAAGAACTACTAATAAAAATGTGTATTTCACTAACATATTTGCTAATTCTAAGAGAAAGATAGGGCATGTAGGGAGATAAAGACACAAAGGGAGACGAGAGGAGATCTTAAACATTCTATCATCAGAAAAAAATTGTTAACTATGTATGATGATGAATGCTAATGCCTTATTTTGGTGATCATTTCACAAAATGTACAAATCCTTACATTGTACACCTGCATCTGTTATACGTAAATTATAGTTAAATAAAAAAGAGAGAAAGACTGAGGTCGACGGACATGAGAGATGGGAGGGGCAGGAGAGGGTGAGGTCCAGGGAAGGAGAGGAGGAGGAAGGAGAGAGAACGAGAACCTGAAAGAAACTCTTTGTGCTTACGCATACATGTGGACACATCTAAAAGATTCCGCAACTTTGTTTGTTTTCCGGTTAAATTGAATGTTTCACTCTTCATCATCGTTTGTCAAGCATTTTGAGTTTAAGTAGTCAGACCACTTCAGTTGTTTTAACACCCGGAATCCAAATGGTTGGATAGCTTTACCCAAGTAGGTCAACCCTTTAGCCATCCCAGGGACTGAACAAGTGATTGATGTGGTGTATGAAGCAGACTTGGACTGTAATTTGTTACTTCAGAGAAAGAAAGCTAAAAAATTCTTTTTGGAAACCCAAGAAGGATTGGATAAACTTGTGTTAAATGATAGGATAGTAATATTACATTACTTGGTTGTTAGTCCTAAGAAGAGTCTTCTACACATGGTAGGAAAAAAAAGACAAGAGTCAGCCTGCCTAAAAATGTTCCTAGCTCTGTCTTTCTGAAATAGACGCACAGCCTCCATGTGCTGGACTTGAGGGAATCATCACATCTTTTGCCTGACAAAATGGCAGAGGAATCAGAAAGTTGTAATGTCAGCTTTCCTGAAGGTAGAACTAGACTGACAATTGCAGCTTGAATGTGATTTGTCTGACCTTCTAATACGTCTCCCCAGAACTCCATGTGGATTTACATGAGCTGTAAGGCCTCCAGTGAAGTAACCACCAGCCATGCCTCACCATGACAGGCTGGGAAACCCAGGTCAGGGGCACAGGAGGGAGGCCTCTTGTGTGTGTGCAGTGATTTACCACATCAGTCCCCCCGCTACAGAAATATGGGTCAGTGACTATCAGACTCTTCAACACGTCAAAGAGATAAATTACTGCTCCTCCGGTGAGAGGAGCAAATGAGATCTGGAAGGACATATAGGAGCTTCTAATCAATGCTTCTGAGAGCAGCAGCAGCTCATATTATTTTGAATATATTTTATTGATTATGCCATTACAGTTGTTCTATTCCCCCCTTCATTCCCCTCCACCCTGCACACCCCACCCCCCACCATTCTCCCCTTTAGTTTATGACCACGTGTCTCAAGTACTTTATACTCTATATTTCCCCTACTATTCTCACCCTCCCCCTATCTATTTTCTGCCTACATACTATGCTACTTATTTTAGCTTGTATTTTATGGACCCGTAGGGAAAGAGTGAGGGAGAGAAACAACTTCCTCCAAACTACACATCGAATGTACCCTTATTTTACTCACAATCTTAGTAAAACAATCCCTGTGGATATGGAAAGTTTTGGCTCAGCATCTGGAGGTGCTGATAAAAGGTTCGGAGTTTATTACAGAGAAGAATGTGAGATAATGGAGCTAGGGCAACAGAATGGGAATTTACATTTGTGGAGCATCTACTTGGTTATATACAATTTTAGGCTCTTAGCACCAGTCGGTATGAGGTTGCTCTCTAAGGGTCAGGTAGTTCAAAAAAGAGAGAAGATGTCAGTCTGAGTCATTTTGCTTTCAAATACAATGTGATGACATTTCCACGATATCATTGTTACTAAAAATAGCACTGTCATCTTTGGGCAAAGCTTCTGAGCAGATAGCATTTGGCTACCATTGGAAGGATGGGTGCCCCACTAAAATGATTATCAATAGCTAAATGCTAAAAACAGTCTAATGCTAAAACAGTCATGAATTGATAAGCGGATAAACAAACTGTGGCATATCGGTACAATAGAATGCTATTTGTTTATTTGACAACAAAAGAGAATGAACTATGATACATGCTGCAATACAGATGAACCTCAAAAAATCATGCTAAGTGGAAGAAGCCAGACATAAAATACCACATATTTTATGATTTCAGTTACATAAAATAAAATCTGTGGAAGCAGAAAGCAGATTAGTAGTTGCCTGGGGTGGACTGACTGCAAATGGGCATGAGAGAACTTTTGGGGATGATGGAAATGTTTTCAAGATGGATTGTGCTAATGACTGTAAACTATAAATTTACTAAAAACAGCTGAGCTATACACTTAAAACAAGTAAATTTTAGGGTACATAAATTTTAACTCAGTAAAGTTTTTAAAATTTATTTTTAGTAAAGGGGGTATAAATTGTGAGTGCCCTCTATTTCCTCAGCTCAGTGAATATTTCTATTAAAAGTTGCTTGAGAATTCTTGACACCTACTCTTTTTAACATCAATAAGTGTGTTATCTTAGACTGTATGTGAAAGAAAATACTTTTTAAAATGTACTGCTCTGATATGAATGTTAGACAGTCATTGTTTCAATAAATGTTGAGGAAGCTGAAGGGTCTGGGTTTCTAGTCATAGCCAGAGAGACTAGGGAACCCTTCTAAGTAAGACCAGCTTTCCTTCCAACCAAACAGGCAGGAATTACTCCGAGCTGGATGTGGGGAAAACTGCTTTGGGTGTGGCTCTCCCCTTCCCTATGCATTCCTGAGTTAGTAACAGCAACTGCTTATTGCAGCAAGTTTTGGGATAAATGCTCCCCAACTGTTACCTCATTCGCCCACCCAATAGTACTCCAATGGAGGCTGATAGTGGTGAAGACTCATCACCTGCTCACCAAACCCGGGTTTTCTTTACCCTGGCACACAGTGAGACCAGGTGGCCTGGCACCTAAACCTTCTGTAGTTAGAAGTGACTACAAGACCAAGCCCTGAGTTCACTGGTCACTGAAGCTGGAACAGAAATGATAAGGCTGCTTCCAGACGCAGCTCATTAATTACTTCCACACTTGAGCTTCCTTATTTTCTACCATCTGCTGGTTGGAAACCCATACCCAGGGAGACCTCAGAAGCCAAGCATTGAAAAAAAATGGCAAAACCATGAGGTGGAAGCAACTTGGGCTTTTAAGTCACTTCCTGTGGAGACAACCCCCACTGGTAAGAAATATCTTCATCAGACTTTACACCAATAAGTACCTCTGTTAGAATATCTAACAGACTTGCTAATAACAGAATATCTAATATCTTGCATTGGTTTAACAGGAACATTCCTAATTATCTTCCTTTTAACAGAGGAATTTGTTGAGATTTAGGGAGGACAAATATAAATTCAAGCCCTAAAGAGGTGTCAGAGTCACCAGTTGTTCCCAAACTGTCTGACATTAATGCTCTCAGTCACTACCTTATATTGTTTCTCCTTTTTATGGGAGTTGAGTGATACATCAACAAATATTGATCATCCAGAACTCAAACACTTCCTAACACCATATAACATCTAACACCAGCTTTGTTTGATGAACCTTTGTTCATCAACTATTTCCTGAATTATTGTGCTTTCTACTCCTGACCTTGCTCCCTTTTAGTCTATCAGTAATCAGAGCGACCCTATTAAAAAACAAGGCTGAACAAGTCACTCCTTCACTCAAAATCTGCTGAAGGTCTCCCTTCTCTCTCAGGGTAGGAGTTGTGGTCCCTCCGCCCTAATCCATATACTCCTAGGATCAGGTGCCCTCTTACCCCTCTGACTACCTCCTTGCCCTTACATCCTTGCCCACTTTATTTCAGCCATGTCAGTCTTTTTCTTATTTCTCTATAGTCACCTTTGCTCCTGATAGTTACACAATTTGCTTCCTCATTTCCTTTTAAGTTTTTATTTAAATTCCCACTTCTTAATGAGGGCTTCTGTAACCACTCTGTTAAAATTGTAACTCCTTTTCCTGAGGCATTTCCTATTCTTCTATCTTGTTATATACATTTCTAGTAGCATTTAATACATTGAACATATTTGGTAATTCACTTCAAACAATTTTTGTTTGTTATCAGATTATTTTTACTAGGATTCCATGAGAGCAGAGATTTTAATCTTTTTTTAAATTTTTATTTATTTTTCTTTAGAAGGGAAGGGAAGGAGAGAGGGAGAGAAATATCAATGTATGGTTGCTTCTTGTGCATCCCCAGCTGGGAACTGGCCCCTGCTGGGAACTGGCCTGCAACCCAGGCATGTGCCCTGACGGGGAATCGAACCGCGATCGTGTGGTTCGCAGGCCCGCGCTCAATCCACTGAGCTACACCAGCCAGGGCAAATCTTTAAAGCATTTAAAAAATTAGATTATCACAAGTATCTAGAAAGGTGACTACAGCAGAGTATCTTTGGCTCCATAAGTACATGTGGAGTAAATGAATGAATGAATGAATGAATGAGCATCTTCTAAACTATAGCATCCCTAGTCTCTCTTTCTAAGACTAGAAAAGTTCCCTAGTTCTCTCAGTCTATGACTAGGAAGAGGAAACCAGGAGGAATCTAGTCATCAAGACAGACTTAGGAGCTGCTAAAACGTTCATGGAACTATGTCAGTTTAGAGAATGTGACCTATGAGAAGTACTTTCACAGATAGTGCTGTAAGTAACTGGGATGAAAACATGGATAGGCCGCTTAGGTGGTTAAGGAAGGCGAGACGCCTCCGCAGCGTCCTGCAGGGCCAGTGAGCCAGGTTAGCCACAGCACTGAAGGTGAGAAGCATCACTTCGCTACTCAGGGCAGCCGGTGGAGCCACAGCTGCCACACACTGTCTTCTTTCTTTGATCTTCCCATGGGCAATGCTCACATAAATAAATATGTATAAATACATTTACACATAGTGCATCTGCAGTATAGTGAAGTGCAGCTGCAGATGAGCAAAGTCCTTGTTTTTGTGGAGCCTGCGTTCTGGTAGAGAAAGGCAGATTATAAATACAATAAGTAAATAATATTTAATATACTGATATATGCTATGAAAGAGAGCAACATATTACCAAATAGGATGATGGGGTGAAGAGAGACTAGGGCAGGGGATTTGGAATGAGAAAAAGAAGAAAGAGACCTTACCCATGGAGATTTGGGAAGGGCTTTTCTGAAGACAGCCCATCTGAATGAAAGCTTAACAAATAAGGAGGTAACCACATAAAGACCTGAAGGAGGAGCATTCCAGAGCAAGGGGCTGCAAGCTCCATGACTGACAGAAGGGTGAACTCAGCAGAGACAGAGCACAGACAGCGGGCATGGATGACAAGTACAGTGGAGGAAGGAGAGAAAGGTTTGGGGATGCTCTCAGGGGCTTCAAAGTACAGAGTCTTGAGGCATTGTAGGGAGGATGAATTTAATTCTATTGGCCACAGGGAGACTTTGGAGAGTTGCATGTGGTATAATTGAAGACTGTCATTTTTAAGGTGTGCCAGAACAGACTCCCTCATATCTCCGTCCAGTATTATCAGCAGATTCCCACAGAAGGGAATCTTGACTATCTTGACTCACAGAAGATAAGTAGCAGGAATCTAGCCCAGGCCTTAAATTTATTCATTGGTGGGAAGAAACTACTATCACAACTTTGAGATATTGGCACAGTACTTTTCTAAAGGATGTTTCAATGTGTCATTAGAATGATTTTGAGAATCAATGTCTAGCTTTTAAAAACAATCTGCTAAAACAGCCTACCTAATAAACTTACATGGCTCACTTGACATATAGCACTTGACATTAAATGGCTAGACACTTTTATTTTAAAATAAAGCACTTTACAGAAATCAATCAGACACACTTAACATCCAAAAGAAGATAATCTGGATGTGAGGGCAATCTGGCTGCGACATCTGTCACCCCATTGATTGCCCATTGATTTGGTTGATCTGGCTGGCTTGGTGGGTATCCCCTTCTTCCCTCACCGATCTATGTGCACCCCTCCCAAAGCTGGGCACTCAGTAGAAGAGGACGACATTCTCAACTAGAGGAGAGGACCAGTCTTCCGTCAAAGGTATATGAGTAGCTGTGCTCCCCTACTAGTAGTTCCAAACAAGCTCTCAAAAGAAGGTAGTCTACATTTAGGGAGGCAGGTCCCAATGGAGAAGTATGACAAAGAAATACACTATGAGTTAATCGCCAAAAAGTTTTGTTCTCATGATAAAACACAAGGCGATTCTACCTAGGAAAGAACATTCATAAAAGAGCAAGGGAAACTTCCAATAATAAAATGTCACTTGACTTTGAGGAACTAGGAGGATGATCAGCATTGTGAGGGTAGAACACCAAAAGGAATTTATAAACAGATTAATCCCTTAGTCTCGGAGGAAGCATTAAGCACATTGGTAATAACCATGTTTGATGTGTCTTGTATGAGCAGAGCTTATTATCAAGTCTAGAAAAGTTACTTTATAAACCTCCAGGATTGAGAGTCTGTATTTCTTCCCAAAGGAATAGTACTATGGGAAAGTAGTGTGGGAGAATCTGAAGAATAAGGAAAAATAAGAACCAACTACTATGCATAAAAATTTAATTCAAAAATGGGTAGGGATATGACTGTCTCATATTAGCGTTGGTATAGGAGTTCTATCAGAAATATAATGGAGTTATTATGTGAGCTACTGATACCTCAGTCTTAAATAGGTTTAGTGTATGTATATTTGGGGATGAGTCTTACTCTTTTTTAAAGCTGGATTTATATAACAGTTGTCATCTATTTATTAAGTCAATATTTATTAAACCCTTGAAGACATATGCCTCTTTTTTTCATCTTGTACCTGTTATACCCTAAAATATGTCCTCTGTCTGGCACATGGCAGAAGTTCAATCATTATTTTATTGAGATAAATGACTCAATATTCTGCCCTTAAAATTCAGAAATAATGGGTTATAATGCAGGAAAATTAAGCAAGCTAGGCTAACTTTAGTTCATGTTTATTTGCTGTGTTGGTGCTAGGGAGGAATTATGCTAGCAGTTGGCAAATGCATGGATTGGAGATAGTATGGAATGGACAATTGTTTTAGCTGATCCCCTACTTTCAGAAGGACAAACAAGGAAAGTATAACTAGAGACACTGAAATAAAGAATAAACTGACAGTAACCAGAGGGGAGGTGGGAGAGGATAATGGCGGGGTGAGGGAGAAGGATTGTCAAGGGACATGTATAAAGAACACATGGATAAGGCCACAGCGTGTGGGATCAAGGGTGGGAGATGGGGATGGCTGTGGTTGGGGGGGAGTAGTCGGGGAAAAATGGATACAACTATACTTGGACAACAATAGCATAAAAAATAAAAGTTATTGATTCTAAAAATTTAAAGAAAATAAAGAACGTAAAGATGAAGGCAGGGATGTTTCTGGAGTGGTAAAAATCATGAGCAAAGGTAATACATTGGGAAGCCTTGTGATAGACTTTGGGGAGAGTAGACTCTGGTTTAGCTGAAGAATAGCCTCAGAGCAGAGAGAGGCTGGTAGAGTGGGAAGAAGAAGAATTTGTGAACCACATAAAGCCCCAGCAGTGCTGTCACTTTGTGAAAACAATGTAATGATTATGATCATGAGTTTCCTCATGATAAAAGATCATGGAGATGTTCTCTTTTCTATGTTCTTCTAACCTATTACTAAGTGCTTATGTTCACTGAGGCCTTACTATGTGTCTAACACTGCTCTGTGTGCATTAATTCTATCAGTTTAGATACTTGTGTGCATCACTTAACATTCATTAGCTTATTCACCCCTTGCAAGAAGTCTATATGTAGAAGTTGTGGGGATAAAATAGAATAACATAATGCAGAGCTTGGCTTATAGCTTATCCACAGATAAATGTGCTTCCTCACTCTTCCCATCCCTTTTGTTGTAAGTAAATTGTGGGAGCTAAGCCTGGAAAGGAAACGAGCCAAACTGCACAAGGGCCTTGCTGTTAGTACTTTATTCAGCCAACAAATTTTGGTCTTTGAATGTTTTGGAACTGGGAAGTGACATGTTTATAGCTGTGATTTCCCTCTACAAACAATCTGGTCCTGTGGGTTGGATTTTTTTCTTATTGCTTCATCAACTTTTTGAGAAATTACATTTTCAAGGCAAGTTGCAAATTTATCAGACATTCTTCTTTAGAGGAATAAAACATCCCTTGGAAGACTAGAAGGACTCAGTAGCATCTCTGAGATTTTCTTATTAACATGTCAAGTTCACTTATCCACACTGATGGAGATGGCTGAACCAAATGCACTTTCTTGACTTTCATGCTATTTTGCCCTGAGAAATATTGGAAAACCCTCTTCTCTAACTATTGCCCACCTCATTCAGCTGAACTATTTTACTCTTTTCCTTCTTGGCTATCAAATGTCAACTTAAAGCCCCCTTTAAATAGTTCTGCTATTTTTCTAGATGGTACCAATTAGCACTTTTATTTTATTTTATTTCCGCTGTCAGAGGAATTTTGGTTTCCTTCACCCAACAGAGACCACTGGATGAACATTTCAAAATCTCTCAAAATGTCTCACATGTCTCTTCTTAATCTCTTTTATTTCAGCCATTTATCATTGCTATGTACACAGACCACTGACTAAAATTAATAACAATAGTAATAATAATACTAATAAAACAAAATAAATACCACCATCACAGGCTAAACCTCTTCAAAAACCTAAAGTAGATTCAAAGCTAGAACACTTATAGACTTCCAAACTTTTTTTAGGTATATCCTAAAGAAGGATATCCTATAATAATTAATAATTGTTCATTGTACCATTGTATCCAAGGACTATAAACCCAAGATTAAAATTTAAAAATATATTTAAAACTATAGTACATCATGAGGCTGATAGAAGTTCTTAAATAACTCTTTTTGGCAATATAAAGCAGAAGGAGTGGAAGCATGATTTGGAGTTTGCAGATAGTCTAGTTCTTTCACCACCTTCTAGAATACACTCAATATGGTAAGATTGCTTGAAGGCAGTTTATAAAAAGAGAAAAAAATACCCTGATCTTATTCCTCAAGATTCTTGCTCCTACAAACAAGAATCAGGTCCTTATACAAAAGAAATACATCACTTGTCTTACCAAATGCTGCTTCCACAGGTGAGTCCACACTAGTGGTAGTGAGTGGCCACACAATCTAGTGTTTCGTTGCAGTCCATACAAGCAGGAGACAGTGAGATTTAATGGCAAATATCGGACTTGCCATGCCCAGAGCTTGCTTGTTTATTATCTCACTCTGTCGTAAGTGTCACAAAGACACTGGTTATGTATTCCTGAATCTGTGCCTGACATTGCATCTGGCACATAAAAGCCACTCATGCTATATTATGTGGTAGTTTTGGAATGACTTTAGTTGACAGATCAGAATTTTAGTCCAATGCTTCTCAAACTATCTGTGGAAAAGAACTAATTTGGTTTTTGACTTTTCAACCCATCCTATATTGACTCTTTATAAAATATAAAAAGATGAATTACTGAAAAATCAAAGATAAAGAGGAATAAATACAAGCTTGAATTAATTATTAGATGAAATAGACAAAAACCTTCCCTGTCAAATTATCCCCAAAGTTTCTCAATGTTTTTCTTAAATTCTTACTTCTCTTATAAAAGAAAAGAAACATTGTAACTATAAAAGAAAATTTCTGAAAGTGATGCTGTCAGAGAACCACATAATTTTTAGTGCTTAGTCTGTTGCTAATTAAAATTGGTGGACCTCTTTTAAACACTTGGGGTCTGTTTGCTTGTATGTCAACTGGAGAACAGAGCTGATTTTGTAGAGGCTGGTACCTAGCCAAGCCCTGCTTTGTTCTTGTATCTGACATGAGTCTAATCAGTACTTCTGAAAGTGAGGTTTGATGTGGGTGGACAGATGTCAGGCTCAGGGTTCACCTTCATTGTCCCCTAGTCTGAAACAGATTCACAAAGCATTTCTCCTGGAACCAAGGCTGCTATAGCCCCGAAACAGCCTATTCACTGCCTTGATCTTTGAAAACTCATAAACAATTTTGGCATAGGAGTTATCTTCCTCTACCCTGATATAGTTCATATTCCCTTTCCTGCCTTATATTTTCTTCGTAGCAGTTAGCAATAACATATTATATGTCTTGGTTGTCTTATTTATAATCATTTTAATCCCTTCCCTTGTAAGCTGGTGTTTCAATCTTCTCTGGTCACTACTATGGAAAAAAACACCTAAAATTGTATTTGACACATAATAGACAACAAAATACTTTATTGAATAATGAATAAATGCATCTCAGTTCATATATAGTTTCTTAATAATTTAATGTGAAGACTCTTGCATGTTCACTACCATAAGAATTTAGAATACTCTATTTTCCTTGTGTTTTACAATAGTTTTAGTGGAAAATTCAATATTTCAGTTCATTTGAACACAACTTTGAAACTCTTTCAACTTGGCTATTTATATTTTAGGTGTATTTTTCTCTAATATATCAAAGAGATTTAAAGTTTTTTTTTCTCAAAAGCATAGTTTGACTCATCTGAGTACAAAAAATATACCACCAGATTCATTATTTTAATGTAAAAATCATGGTTTACAATATTAAGATAAATAAAAAATGATTCAGTGAATTTTTCCATACTTTCTCTTTTAAAAATTACCTTTAAGCTGAAAAATGAGCATGAGAAATTTTAGCCCTAAGGATATATGTGCATATCTTTTTCCTCTTATGAGAAAAACTCAAGTACCTATTTTTAGATATTTTCCAAGTTCCTTCCCAACCACATCTATACCATAACACTGTAGTCCTGTCATCAATAAAACCAAACAGTTTTATAATTTCACATGTATAGAATGTTGGAAAAAGACCCCAAATTTTGTTATTTAGGTCGCAATAGTGTTTACTTTTTCTTTCATAAAATTCAGACAATGCAACTAAATAAAACACAAATCTGCCTTATGATGTTACCCACTACAGAGAAAAGGGAATACAAATATATTTAAACATATACAAACATTTATATTTAATTTTTGGCCACATGTACCTTAATAATGAAGAAAAAAAACCTTTCCATATGCTTTTGTTCTTTACTACTTCCATCTTGGCCAGTCAATGTTTTCAACTTTTTTTCTTCTATATTACCTGGTTTTTCATTTTGGTATTCATATTTTTAGTATAGTTTTTATGTTAGCTATAACTTTGACATTTCTATAGAAGGGCAATTTGTTTTTTCATGCCAGTTTTAAGGTTCCAGAGTAAAAAATTGAAAGACAGGACTTAGGTGGGACCACATTTTCTCTCTTCCAGTGTTTCTGCCTGCACATGCTAACAAGTAGAAACTTTGATTTTTCTATAATTAATGAAAAGTGAAGCTTGTAATTTTCTTTTATTTGCTTATCTCCCCACCCAAAGAAAATTGACTTAATTAATTGGTGATATTAAGAAGATCAGTGCATTTACTTGGCTTAAGGACACTTCCCCAGGCACTCTCTGAGATCTATTTACCTCGAGGGAAGGTGCATTTTTTCCCTAGCCCCCTCCAAAGGTAAAAGTCCTTGGTCCAGGGCCTGAGAGCAGGAACCAGAGTCTAATGGGTATGGGATAAATTATAGATAGGTACTCCTGTTCTGAACATCCCACTCTCCTTTGGAGGAATAGTCTTTATCTGCAGATTTTGGAGACCAGAGGAAAAAAAACTAATTCTGGTAATAGATCAAGCTGCTTTTTTAAAATCCCAATGTTATCAATAATAACCAATATTTTAACAGTATCTATATGTCTATTTAACTAAACATGTATCAGACTGATCACTGTATCTATTCAGTGATCAGTCAATTCAGTACATAGAGAGGAACATGAAGTTAGGATAAATGGCCATTCTCCTACCAGAACAGTGGTAGAATTTTGATAGGTGAATATCAGGAAGGGGGTGTTCTAGATGCGGGGGATGATATGAGTAAATGCGGTCAGAATGGCTGTCCACTTCTGCAGTGTGAGTTTGTGAATAATAAGTCTTTTGTGTCAGAACTTAGAATGCTTTGGGGGCTTTAGTGGAAAAGACGTTGGATAAAATTGGATGGGAATAAATGTTAGTTGATAGTCTATACATGAAAGAACCATGAAAGATTTTCAACCTATATGGTTAGATAGAGGATAAAAAAGATATGGGTAATGTGAGGAAAAATCTAGGGGCAGGGATAGGAATAACCAGGGAAAGTTGGAGGCAAGCAAAACAGGAAAAATTAGACCAGCATCTTACCAAATTGAAAAGCAATAAAAAGTATGAACTGATGTAGTCGGAATAGAAAAGGTATCTATCAGGGACATATTTTAGAGGCAGATCCATTGAGTTTATCTGTTGCCTAAATACGAAAGTTGAGGAAGATATAGAAGCAGAGTTTGGCAAAATTTTAATTCATATAAATTATTGAGACAATGATAACTTAATTAATCTAGTTAAAGAATATGTATATTCTTTATATATATGTATATGCACATATACTACTTTGTATAAACATACACACACACTATTTTTACCTTCCTTTTTCCTTTCATATTTCTTTTTTATTCTATTTTCCCTCTCTTCCTTTTCTTAGTTTTGTAGCACTCTAATCTGTTTAACAAATTCTAAGTGTTTCCTTCTAATTTAATCTTTTAATTTTTGTAGTGATTCAATGCAAGGACAAATTTTATTTAATTTATTGCTTAATTGATTAATTAACTCCAGCCTCAGAGAGATGATTAATTTGTTCAAGGTCATCAACTGGCAAGTGTGAGTACTTGTCTGAAATTTAGATCAGTCTGAATCTGAAGATCATGTTCTTTCCAAACAAGATGGACCCAAAGAGGCCCACATCATAATTAATATACCAAAGGATAAGGACAAAGAGAAAATCTGAAGAGAAGCAAGATAAAAGTAGTTAGTTACCTACAAGGGAGCTCCCATAAAACTGTCGGCTGATTTCTCTACAGAAACTTTGCAGGCTAGAAGGGATTAGCAAGCAATATTCAAAGTGATGAAAAGCGAGGACCTACAATCAAGAGTACTCTACCCAGCAAAGCTATCAGTTAGAATCAAAGGGCAGATACAGAGCTTCCCAGACAAGAAAAAACTAAAGGAGTTCAGCATCACCAGACCATTATTGTTACGGCACAGAACAGACTGGGATGGAGTGAATAATATACTATTACCAAATGGACCTACCCTTGTTATCTGGGGGTCCCCCACCCCGAGGTACTTAGTACTTACTACTAAATATTAAGTACTCAGTACCCAAGGTACTAACTTCACCTTGCACACCAGCAGAGAAAGGAATTATTTATTTAAAGAGTTATGTAAACTTAGAAGTAATAAGTTAATGTGTTCATTGACATCCCAAAGTCTTTTACAATACCCACAAACACACAGTCCTTCCTTCCCCTTCTGCTTAGTCCAGGGTACTGTGTCTCAGAAAAAGACATAGAAGTCCATGGTTTTTCTCCACCCAAGCTGAGTGATCCAAAACAAACAAACAAACAAACAAACAAAAAACGCCACTGCATGGCTGCTGCACCTGGGTTTAAATCCCAGTGTCAATCTTCCTCTGCTGCACCATATCTGACTCCTCTCACAATTGGCCATGGCTGCCAGTATTCTTGTAATTTTCCAGCTTTACTGGGCTGCCATAATAAGTCTTGGCAGGCATGGCTCCACAGGATGGAGCCAATCACCTCCAAGCTCTTATGCAGGCTCTGTAACCAGGGGACGATGCCTCCCAGTTACATCTAATATTTCCTGGACACCCTGAGTTCTGGACCCCATTACAAATCCCTATTTGGGCCCCCACCCTTGGCTACACTCTGTTGCATTATTATGTGAAATGTTAAAATGAACTATTTAAGAAAAAGAAGAAAAATACGAATAATAAAGTGTTAATCAATACATATTCATTAGTTGAATTTAAAAAAACAGAAAAAGCAAACAAGTAGAACAGAAACAGAATTATAGATACAGAGAATATTTTGATAGTTGTCAGAAACGAAGGAGTTCAAAGGATAGGTGAAAAAAATTGTAGGGATTATGAAGTACAAATAGGTAGTCACAGAAGAGTCTGGGATTATAAAGTACAACGTAGGAAGTAGAGTAGCCAAAGAACACATATGCATGACCCATGGACATGAACAATGGTGTGGAGATTGCCTGAGAGAGTGAGGGAGCCTGAGTGGAGGGGGTGAAAATGGGAAAAAACTGGGACAGCTATAATAATATAATCAATAAAATGTAATAAAAAGATCATGTTCTTTATCTTTTAAAAACTGTATTTTTTTCTCACAACACTTCTGGTATAAAATGGATGGTTTTCGACACCAAGAATTTGTCCCTTTCTTTCTTTCTTTTTTTTTATTCTCAATGAATTTTTTTAGTTTTTAATTTTTATTTAATTCTTATTCAAGTACAGTTTTCTGTCTTATATTCCCAGCCCTGCCCCCCCAGTGCTCCCCACCCCCTCCCATTTCCACCCTCCACCCTTAGTTATTGTCCATGTGTCCTTTACACTTGTTCATGTGAGTCCATCCCCTTTTCCCCTATGATTCTCTCCCCTCTTCCCTCTGGACCCTGTCAGCCTGTTCCGTATTTGAGTATCATCGGTCATATTTTGCTTGCTTGTTTGTTTTGTTGTTTAGATTCTTGTTAACAGTGGTGATATCATATGGTATTTGTCTTTCACCACCTGGCTTATTTCACTCAGCATAATGCTTTCCAGTTCCATCCATGAGGTTGCAAAGGGTAGGAGTTCCTTCTTCCTCTCTGCAGCATAGAATTCCATTGTGTAAATGTATCATAGCTTTTTGATCCAGTCATTTACTGATGGGCATCTAGGTTGCTTCCAACTCTTGGCTATTGGAAATTGTGCTGCTATGAACATCGGTGCATAGTTTCTTTTGGATTAGTGTTTCAGGGTTCTTAGGATATATTCCTAGCAGTGGAGTTGCAGGATCAAAAGGCATGTTCATTTTTAGTTTTCTTGAAAATTCGTACTGTTTTCCATAGTGGTTGTACCAGTCTGCAATCCCACCAACAGTGGACTAGAGTCCCCTTTTCCCCACAACCTCTCCAACATTTGTTGTTTATTGCTTTGTTTATGATGGCCATTCTGACTGGTGTAAAGTGGTATCTCGTGGTTTTAATTTGCATCTCTCTGATAGCTAGCGATATCGAGCATCTTTTCATGTGCCTCTGGATCCTCTGTATGTCCTCCTTGGAGAAATGTCTGTTCAAGTCCTTTGCCCATTTTTTAATTTGGTTGCTCACCTTCTTTGAGTGGAGTCGAGTGAGTTCTTTGTATATTTTGGAGATTAAACCTTTGTCTGAGGTATCATTGGCAAATATGTTTTCCCAAGCTGTTGCTTCTCTTTTTATTTTGATACTTTTTTCCTTAGCCATGCAGAAGCTGGATGGCTTCTGTACACCAACAGGATGTCCTGCAATTTAATTAATTCTAAAACTAACTACCCAGATTCAACACAGACACGACAGGACTCAGTCCCACAAGATTCCCCCTGCCCCAATTTAAATGCCTGTCTCCTGCCTCCAGATTACTCACACTTCTGTCCAGCTTGGCTACAAATTAGGAGTTCCCATAATTCCCACTTTACTTTTGATAACTTGTTGTAATGTCTTACAGAACTCAGAAAAATACTTTACTTACCATTACTTGTTTATCATAAAGAATATTACAAAAGATACAGTCAGATACATAGGTATATAGGGCAAGGTCTGGACGCTTCCTGCATGAAAGAGTTTCTATCCTCCTGGAGTTTGGGGTGTGCTACTCTCCTGGCACATGTATGCATATATCAACCTGGAAGCTCTCCAAATCTCTTTATGTAAGGTTTTTTATTTTTAGATTCCATTACTTAGGTAAAACTGATTAAATTGTTGCCTGTTGGTGATTAACTCAGTCCCTGGTCCTTCTCCCCTTTCTGGAGGGAGGGAAGGAGCTGAAGAGAAGTTCCAACTCTCTAGTCACGTGATTGGTTCTTTTGACAGCCAGCCCTCATCCTTCATTAGTTACTTTATTAGCATAAGCTCAGGTGTGATTGAAAGAGATGCCTTTACTCTTACCACTCAGGAAATCCCAAAGGTTTAAGAGTTCTGTGCAAAGAGTCAGGGGTGAAGACCAAGTATGTATTTTGTATTATGTCACAATATAACACTTTTTATATACTAGACCTATTTTTAAGAGAGGATGCTTACCAGGGAGGTGCCTGCAACACTGCAGAGAAACCCAGCAGGCAGTTGGAAATGCAGGTTTGGGTGGTCAGGGGATGCAGATTGGGGAGTCGTTGGTGGAAAGGTGAGAGTGAAAGCATGGGAATGGGAGAGATCATCAAGAGAATGTGTGCAAAGTGAGCTGAGTGGGAAGCTGAGAAGAGGATCTCGGGGAGTGGAATGCCTACAAGGGAGGGCCAGGTGGGACACACAGCTCCTCGGGAATGTCTAATGGTTTAGTCCATGAAGCACTAAGTCAATGAATTCATCTCTAATATTGTACAGGATCAAAGAATTTTTTTGTTTTTTAAATCCCAGGCAAAATTTATTGGGGATTGAAAAAACATTAGAGATGTATTTATAGTAAATAAACTTTTACACTTATAGAATCACTAGATGATTTTGGTTATGAAATCACATCGTGAGCACCAGAATGATGGGGTATTACAATTTGAAAATTACCTGCTAGTGACAAATTAATAGGCTCAGATCGTTTAATTGAATAAATAGCACACTTGAGAATATAACTGCTTTTGGAGACGAGGTCTTTAAAAAAGTGATTAAGTTAAAATGAGGCCCAAAGGGATGAGGCCCTAATTCCATATGGCTTGTGGGTGTCTTTATAAGGAGAGAGAGAGAGACACCAGGGATTTGTGTCCAGAGGGACGACCATGTAATGAGTACAAACTAAGGAAGCCTCAGGAGAAATCAGCCCTGCTGGCACCTTGCTTTTGGACTTTGCAGCCACCAGAATAGTGAGAAAATAATGTTCTGTTGTTTAAGCTACCGAGTTCCGGCACTTTGTTATGGCAGCCCTTGCAAACTGTGCTGTACTGCACTATGAAACTAGGAACCTAGCTTCAAAGAGGGCGAAACTCCGGCTGCTATCCGTGGTTATGTCTAGATTGAGAGTGTGAAACAAATATTGCTTAGATTCTGACAAGATAGACCAGGCTCTTGAAGACTGTGAGCTGAAATGCAGGCGTTGTGATGTGCCAAGTGAGGGAGGTGGGCAGCACCAAGTCTCTGACCGATGACCTGAGTTTTGGACATTGAAGCTGGGGGCAGTGCCCATAATAAGGTTATGTCATTATGGGCTCTATTAGCAAAAGATGCTAATTACATAACACCTTTTCTTTTGGTGTAGGGAGAGAAAAAAGGCAATGTAGAAAGACTTTGCTTTTTTCTTCTGCTTTTATAACCATATCTCTGGTGATAAGCAAGGCTATTTGGAAATAATAAACACATAAAATGCAAACCAGCAACATTTATCCTTTCACAAGAACTGATAAAGATGCTTGAAATGCACCCAAAAATGCCCCATTTAATGTTTTTAGAAGGATAGCTAAGGGTTGTTCCAAATCCAAATGCAAAGGACCCTACTTCTCTACCAGTGGTTTAACCCCATGGGTGCTGTGGTTATGATGCCGATGACTCTCTTGAGGGACAGAGAGAAGCACTGCCAATATTCTTGTGTTGAAAGGACCCTAAAGGAGAAACAGATCACACTGTGTGTGTTGATAAATAGCTCAACACACACAGCCAGGGGAATGAACACTATGTACACTGCACAGCTAACTCTTTTTTTAAGGAAAAAACGGGGGAAAAGAGTTGTGGTTCTTGTTATTTCTCTGTTCTGATCGCTCCTCAGTGAGACAGGAAGAATAAAAAGAATATGTTAGAATTCAAGATATAATATTGAAAGAAAAAGTTTAGAATACAATACACATTGAGGTAGGAAGCTTAATTTCTTTTTTTTAAATTTCTGTTTTTAAATGAAAAATTGACAGTGGCTTCAGAAATTACTAGAAGGAAAATGTTGGTGGTTTTGTTTAAATGACATGTGGAAAGACTACTGAAGTAGAAACAAAGGCTTAAAAGAAAGGTCACTTTGCGGGGGGGGGGGGGGGTGATTTTACACTTGAAAGAAGACTTCTGGAAGGATCTATTTGCAGAAGGGCTCACTCTAAGAGAGAGTAGGAAGTGCAGGGTAGCAGAATTTGTAGATAATAAAGGTATACCAGATACGTATGAAAGCCTCAGTTATGAATTCTCTGGGGAGTTCCGGATTATCCACTCACAGATTGTCCCCTTCCTTCTTCCTCTCTTCCGTTTTCTTTTGTTGTGCGAGTCGTTCATTAGTAGTGAGGGGACGCAAACTCGTTTCCCAGAGACACGATCTTTGTAATGTTGGAGAAAGATCAGTGGTGATCATTTCTTCTCTCAGCCTAAAAAAGGGTCTGTTCTAGATTGGACTAAGTGAACTTTTTATTTTCTCACATAAGTGAAAACACTATTTCTTAAACACATCAAAGCCCATTGAATTGGGTCGCATCGTAATTTATTTTATCAAATAGGTTTTAATTTTTTCCAGATTTAAAATATTTCCACATATTCCAAATTTTGTGGGCCAAATTCTGTTCTCCGTTATGCACGTGCAGCTGATTGCACACACATCACTAAGGGTTTCGGCAGAGCTCAAAGTCTCTGAAGCTCTGAATTATTTTCTTGGAAAAGCATAGACTTTAATCTAGGAATTTAAAAAATCTTCAAAATATTGACATCACTTGTCCAAAGTTTCTTTCAAGCACTGATTATTTCATCTACCACACCCTGGTGTAATCACTCATTATTATCTTTTTTGCAATGAGATAATAATCATAAATGACCTTATTGTTTGCTTAAAATCACAAGACAATAATAAAATTATGATTAAAAGTTAGCATTCTAAACCTCTATTCTGTGATGATAGCTGGAATGTTCTCTAACATAATTGTATAACAAATTTGTTTTCTTTATTGTTGATTCTTTTGTTCAAAATAATAATGGCTTAATTATATTCTTCCTTACTTTTAAAGATTTTATTTCTTTCTTCAAAAGGAGAGAGAAAAGGAGGGAAAGAAATATCATTGTGTGGTTGCCTCTCATGCACCCACTGCTGGGGACCTGGCCTGCAACCCAGGCATGTGCTCTGACCGGGAATCGAACTGGCAATCCTTTGGTAGCAGGCTGGCACTTGATCCACTGAGCCACACCAGCCAGGGTGTTTTTCCTAATTATAAAGATGATACTAGAAATAATTTATGCAACACAAAAAAGTGTAGGGAGTAAGATAATCACTTGAATCCTCACCACTATGAGGGGGTTACATATTCTGCTGAATATTCTTTTAAGAGTGTTATTTGACATTTTCTCTAACTTTATATTGATATAGTATTAGGCATGTTACTGCAATCAAGCTTTTGAAGCAAGGAAATATTGAAAATATTTTTATGTCAAGGAACACAGATTCACCACTTTTTAAGGCCCATATAATATTCTATTGCTTTAGCAAGTCTTTAGCCAATCAGTTATTTTCACAAAAAGAAATGTGCTTCATTGCTCTAAACTCTATTATTATGGACACATTTATTTATTGTGATTAATGACTGGAATTCCCTTCTTTTTTAGCCAAAGATTCAGATCTTCACTAAATCAATTTCTTCTTTTTAAAGACTATAATTTTGAATTGCACATTCATAGAATGATACTCAGATATGCAACTTGAAAATGGAAGTGGAAAAAATGAATAACATGGGTATGCAAAGTCTTCAGAGAATACTTCAATGTGTTTTATAAATAACCTCTTGCCATTACTTAGCTGTAATCTGATGATCTGCTAAACATGTCCCAGTGGACTTAAATTTGAGTTTTATCTCCATCTTTTCCTTACTGATCCTTAGGAGATTAGAGTAAGCGGTGGAACGGAAAATTTTGGTTGATCTATACTTTGGGCAATCAATTGCTGAACACTGAATTTAGAGCGGAGTGTTTATACTTATATAAATAGTGTTTGAAAAATTGAGAGCAACTCCCTACAAGCTCTGCATGTTACCATTCTATCCTTTGATCCTCCCAATTCTCACCTTCTAAAACCTTTTCCCTCTACAGCCTCATGAAAACCGACATTCATTATCAACCTTGAATTTTTTACCCTTTAGATCTCATACTCTGTAGCCCACTCAGGGCATTGCTTGAGCATTATTGCCTTCTCCCTCTTTTTACTGAAGAGGGAAAACCATCAAATTTTCCCTCTGTACTGAACTATTCTCACAATATACAAGTATTTCTTTCATCTTAAAAATATATTTCTCTTAACCTATTTTCCACTCCACTTACCAACCTTATTTCTTGGTCCCCTGATTTAAATTCTTCTTTCTTTCTCTTTTAATACATTTTGATCAGTCCTCTTCTTCCTGACTTGATTTTGTAATAGGAGATTATTCCCTCTTGAGAATAATCTCCTATTTTGTAATATGAGAATATTTTCCACCTGTTTATTTATAATTATTGACTTAAATATTTTCTATATGATAACTACTCTCATATTCACGCTTTTAGGATTATCTGTCTCCCAGGAGTAACCCTCACACACCCAGGAGAGTTTTCAGTATCAGATGTCCAATACTGCTCAAGCCCGACATGGCTAACAGCGAGCTCCTGCTCTTTCTCACCATTCACCAACCTGCTTCACTGATTCCACTTCTGTTCCTACTGCTGCTGCTGCTGACAACTAGACAGCATCTGTCAGGACTTTCGGTCTTTCACACCCCACATATAATCTTTCAGGAAACCTATTTAGCTCTAATTAAAATATATACATAGTCAGAATCTGCCCATCTCTCACCGCTTTTACTGAGTCACTAGATTCCCTAATCAAGTATCCCTATCATTCTTATCTCCTTAGAGTTTTCTGTCAACAAGAGCCAGAGTGAGTCTCTTAAAACTTGGCGCTCCGTTGCTTAAAATTCTGAAATGGCTCCCTAATGTTCTTAAGGTAAAAACTGTAATCCGCGCAATGACTGCAAAATGAAGACATTTTGTTTCCTCTCTGACTTCTGTTTCCACTCCTCTCTCCCTTGGTCAGTCTCCTGCCATTACAGGGGCTCCTTGGTATTTTTCACATGCTCCAGGGACTTTCCCACCTGGAGATCGTTCCTTGGAGTATTCCTTTTACCTGGACTGGTCTTTTCCAAGATAACTGCTTGGATAAAATCCCTGTGTCCTCAAGTCTTTGAGCAAATCTTGCTTTTTAAGTAAAGCCTACCATGACCACCTTATTTAACTCTGCTGCTCTCTCCCCCGCGGTGGACGTCTCCTGCCCCCCCACTGTTCTGCTCTGCTGTGTGTGTGTCACAACCTTTATTATCTGTGAACATACAATAGTTACTTGAAAATACACTCATTGTTTATTTTCTCTGCCACCAGTGCAATATAATCCTGAGTATATTCTTCAGGACAGAAATCTCTCTTGTGAGCTGTGGAGTTATAGGTAATTTTCCCATTATTAAAATTATAAATAAAATAACTAACTAAATAAAAGCACACTATGAACACACCGATGAAGAGACTATGACATCAACAATAGATTTTGGTTAATCCAATTTCATGCGCAGGAGATTCAGGAAAGAAAAGGACAAGAAGAAGCAGGGTAAAAGGGGAGACACATGGGGATAAGGGGGAACTTAGTGTAAACTTAGTGTTTTCAGTTTATACATTTTCTTGTTCTTTAAAAGATCTTGGAAAAATAGTAAAAAAGAGGCTACAAATGTCGGTGTTTGAATCTCCGTTTAAGATTGCTTAAGGATTATGCTAATTTGGGCATAAAAAGGGAACATTTTTGGCTTTGAAATAGAAACGTATACATCACTGGCCAATCCCATTACTGCGTCTGCAATTCTCTTCAGCTGTATTTGATTAGCAACTAAACATGTCAAGGTTTATTTTGAGAATATTGAAGACTACTCTAGGGCCTTGAAGTAATTAGTTTCTCAAGGCCTCATTAAGAAATAGAGCATACACAAAGCTATAAGACTTGGCTAGTCAAGAAAGGAAAATGCTTTTGAGCATTTCATTCAGTGAGGTAAATCACTGCGCTTTGTTTCAATTGGTTAACCGAATGTTGAAAGCATGGCAGATTACTTTTGAAAGGATTGAGAATTTTTCCAGCAGGGGAGAAATTTTTCCCACACGAACTTATTTTGCTGTGGAGACTGTAGTTGCTTAGGTCCACTGATTTTGGTGACAATTACTTGTAGTGAAAGAGAGTGGTCTTTGAGAGCTTATTTTTAAATTATTTAACTTCAGCATTTGATGAAGTCGCTAATGATTGAAAGCAAGAAATCTTACGTCGTATCAGTTTAAATATTGGCTACAAAACAACAGAAAAATTTAGGTATAAAAATGAGGGTAGTCATCTTTGTCTTGAACTATATAATGTAAGATAGTAGTATATGCCATTTGTGGGGGTTTGGGAGGCCACACATAAAATACCCCCTTGCCCTGTATAAGGATAGACTAAGTAAGGAACGAGACAGACAGAGACTGAAAGGCCAGCTTTGCTAGTAGTCACAGTCTGGTGTGTAGAATGCACTTAGATATGCAACCGCAGTCACCTTCCTAACAATTCCCCACCATTAGAAACACCTACACATCCTGCTGAAGAGCCAGGCTCTGTAACCGTGGACCTCCCTGAAGGGTCAGGGTGTTCACCATATACTGTGGAGCAGACTGAAGGCAGAGAAGGCTGAGTAAATTTGCACAGTGACTTCTTCAATCAGACCAATTGATTGGGGTGGAAAGAAAGGTGATGGTTTGTACAGCTAAACCTCTTAGCTGGAAACATGGGTGATGGAGGACGTGGTCTCACCACCCCCCCCCCCCCATCTACAAAAGCACACATTTCTCATCATGTACGGGTGACATATTATGGTGATAACAGTCATGGCACATGTTTTAAAATGTGTGTGTTACTAGGGAAAGGGGAATAAGAATTATTATTACATCTCAAATTTTCTACTTCTATTTTTTCAGATAATTACACAGAGTTGCCAATCAGAGACTCTTACATTGCTGGCAAGCACACTGCTGTGAATTGATGTTCATGAGTTGATGGCCCAGCTGTGGATGAAGGGGAAAGAGGGAGTTGAGGCGGTGCTTTTACTAATTAGCAGAGGCCAGAATAGTGACGAAATCCTCCTCTGCTGAAGGTGCTACTGCTGCCATCTGCTGGATGGTGAGTAGAAGAAACCCATATGGGAAGGAGTCAGTGCAATTTATCTTCTTCCTTTTTAGAAGGCACTATGCTCAGTGCCAAGGTGAGGGCATCTAAAGATAGTGATCAGGTTCTCGGCCCTCAGGGAGCTTGGAATATAACAGGTCAGAGAGACCCCACCCAGGAGACTCTAAGTGTGGTAAGAGACTCTAAGAGGGCCATGCTAAGGTGGGGAAGGGATTCACTGTCCTCGGGAAAATCAGGATAAGATTTACAGAAGAGGTACCCTAAGTTTATGCTGGAAGCAAAGGTAAGGTTCGGCAGGGAAGATGGAGAGAGGAGAATTCTAAGTGGGCACGACTATAAACAACTTAATTCTACTGGTTCATGAAAAGTCTAATGAAAG
The DNA here is from genome assembly GCF_014824575.4 of Sturnira hondurensis. NCBI lineage: Eukaryota > Metazoa > Chordata > Mammalia > Chiroptera > Phyllostomidae > Sturnira > Sturnira hondurensis. The sequence continues at coordinate 8,998,354 of NW_028093845.1, read as the reverse complement.
TTCTTACTCTTTTTAGAAATAATCTTCTCTCTTTTGTGATCACTCTGTCCCCAGTTTATAATTGTTCTCATCCACTGATCAGATCTTTTACTGAACCTAATCAGAAGAAATGTTTCCCGAACAATGGAAGAAGCAGGTATGGTATGACCAGAAGGATATATGCTCAGGGGTATCTCCTATGCTCAGTCCTGAAAACCACGAGATTTCATTTCAGTGAAGTTTTTGGGTGGTTTACCAAAGCATAAATTTATGAAGCTGAGTTTTACAAATTCAATTCTAATCAGAGATTATTTTTGTCCTAAGCAAACTCTAAATGCCATAAATAAAGCTTTCACCAGTTTAGAAATCATCTATAACTCATGAGTGTAATTAGGCTTAAAACGACGCTGAAATTTCGCAGGATCTCTGTTTAACACTTGTGATTTTGTATTCTGTGCCTCTGGTCCCTGAATGAGTGGTCAGCTGGATACCTCCCTATTATACGCTGTGGTATGCTAAAAACCTAGCAAGTTAAAAGGTGATAACTTTTGATTTGGCCACAGCAGAATAAAGTGTGGCTAGCTGGAACCATTGCCAACATTAGTCTGACACACGATGAATGATACTTTCAGGTTTCAGATACCAATGTACAAAGGAGCCGTTCTGCCTGGATTTCACTTGAGTTTCCTGTGGTTGTCGGAGTGGATTTCTTTCAGTGTTTGTGTCTGTGGAGTTTGGTTTGTGTGAGACTTGAGTGATAAACCTGTCAAATACAATGAAGTTTGTGATTCCACTGGGCCCTATCATAAAAATCCGTTTTGAACCCTGCCAAACTTAGTGAAATTGGCTGATTCTGGCACTAAGCTTATTGCACAGATTTTGAGTAATATCTGCACATATGCTTTTTAAAAAAAACTCTTGTTTCAAATATGTTTGTGTTTAAGACTGCTACAGTAAAGGATTTGTTATGGTAAATAAATAAAATGAAAAACAAGTTTTAACAAACATTTTATATTCATTTATCCACATTAGTGTTTGAAATACTCTATTTTTCACCCAAAGCTACATTTTCTTCCACAACTGCTTCTTCTTTTAAATTTGAAAGTTCTTCACATTAATTTAGAAGATGTGTAAAGCCAGGTGAAGGAAGACAAATTAGGAAGTGTGAGTACATGAGCCAAACTGAAAGCAATGCCAGCATCCAGGGGAATGTGATTCTCAACAAAGACACTGGTTTGAAGATGTAACAGACTAAAAGTGATGAAAAATTATTGTTAATATTTTTAAATGAAAGGTGCAATATTTCCTGGCCTTAGGTAGCTTAAACTTTATCTAAGGAAATGTAGCCTGTTCCGATAAAACTAAGTGGCAGTGTAAATAACAGGTGCAAAGACAGTGAAGGCAGTAGGCAGCAGGTGGACGGCATCGAGGGCTTATTGGCTGAGAATAGATTATGAAGAGAACCGGTTTAATTCAGGTCTTCCTTCTGTATTTTCATCGTTTAAGTTATAAAAATTATACCCATGTGGGAAGTAAATGGTACATAATGCTTAGACAGTACAGGAAACAAGACAAAAATCATCTCACAATAAATAGCACATATTAAATAGTATGTGCCACACATGGTGGTCAAGTGCATTATAGCATTATTTTACTCAATTTTTGCAATTTTTCTATGACTTAAATACTATTTGCTCCCCATATTACAGGTGACAACTTCAGGGATGTTATACACAGTGCCCAAATTTGCATGGTTACTACATGAAAGGCCCTGGACTCAAAGCAAAACCCATCTGGCTCCAAAGTCCAGACAGTAAAGCATACAGTTAGTGCTGGCTGCATAGGGCTGATGGTCAATTATCTTCATGTTAAAGTGAGACAGTCAAGGTTATGGTACGAAGACTTTCATTTCTAACATGAAGCATGTGCTAGTTCAGAAAGGAATTCCCCAAATAGTAATTGTGAAAACCATTGAACAAACATAGAAGAATGTTTATGATATAGTGTTAAATATAAAAGAGAGTAATATAAGAGAAATGTGCAGTGTGTTTACAATTATGTCCAAACTGTATATGCATATAAGCAAAATCCTGTAAGAGAAATTTAAAAGAAAAATAGCTTTCTTGGAATGGAAAAAACATATTGAATTTTTCTTTAACCATCTCTTCTTGTATTGAATGTTTGTCATTAATATTAAAAAGATTAAATTGGAAAAATTAAAGCTGCACAACTAATCCAATGAGAGAGCTTTAAACCATGGCGCTGTGAAGAAATCATCCTCCAATGCACCTTGTTACAACTTGTTTTAAAACACGAAATTAATTCAGGAAGCTCGAACATAATTGACATTCTCTAGCAGGTCCAGTTTAGTTTATAAAAATAATTGTAATTATTTTACTAGAAAAAATGTTTAGTTTTTTTTCAAAATTTTTAATTGTATTATTTTTCAAGTACAGTTTTCTGTCTATTACTCCCATCCCATCCCACCCCTGTGCTCTCCCCCTCCCTCCCATTTCCACCCTTCTCAGTTGTTGTCCATGTATCCTTTATATTTGTTCCTCTAAATCCCTCCCCTATTTCCCTCCCCTCTCCCCTCTGGTCACTTTTTCTCTTCAGAAATTTGCATTGATGTTGTCATTTCAGAAGATGAGACTATTTATGTATCAAATAAGATCTTATACTCCTTCCTTCCTCTTCCCTCATTTTGCTCTGTGTCCCTCCCCACTCCGCTTTGACTAACGAGACACCTTTATTTGAGAAATTCTATTTGTTTTCTAGAAGTCACAAGGGGTGATAGCTTTCTCAAAGAGGGAAATCGCATGAGTTTTGTTTTTTCAGGCCTTAACAGTTGCTTGAGTATTACAAGAACTGACTGATGGTCCTCCATGCTTGATTCAAAGGTCACTCTGAAACTAGATATTGAACTCCTAGGTAAAGATATGGTTTACTGTTTTGTTTTGTTTCCATTAGTTTTTCTCTAGGGATTGTGAAAAGTTGCAAATCCTCTTATCTATTCTTTAATTGACTCACAAAATTAAGAGCTACTCTGTTTTCTCTGCAAGTATACTAACTTATTCCACTGAGTAGGTGCAAGTACCATTTACACCCCCTCAGTTCTTTCTCATTCATCAAAAACCAAATATAAATGTATAAATACTACTTGTTGTTGGGATTGTATAGTTTAATGATAAAATATTACATACTTAATGAAAAATGAATGTAAGGTAAATATAAACTGGAATACTAAGCTGTGTACTCTGAGCAGCATAACCATACAGATAGAAGCGATGATGAATTAGTTGTAGGGGAGATGCATTTCTAAGGAAACTTTACAAGGATCATGTTCTCAGAGTGAACTGTAAGTTTCTTTGAATTTTTACTGTATTTTAAAGAAACTCAAACTGAAAATTGCAGAGTGCAAGAAAACCGTTGTTTGCCACGCATTCAAAGAAAGGCCCCAACTCTACATAGCAAGATTGGCTAATAAATGTGCATTTATGTTTTAAGCTAAAGTAGAATCTTTAAAGTATATATTTTTCATTATGATTCTCCCCAACGTAAATGGCTTTTTAGAAAATGATCAACTAGCTGATTGCCAGTCTCACACATGAAAGAGGAGAGAGGTTTGCTCACATGTACCATCCTGTATTCACTCTAAAAGTATAGCACATTCAGTGGCAAAACGATGAGTTGCAAGTTTGACATTTTCAAAGGTCCCTAATAATTTTGAACCTCTTTCATTTATTCAAACCCCTTTGTTCATTAAGTCAAACCTCTCCTCTTCTATAGTGGAGACTGGCTGTTGAAAAGATACATATTCTTCCCACTCTTTTTCCAAGAAATTGACCCAGCGTTTTCAGCTATGCATACTGGCACACAGCTAGAAGAAAGACCACATTTCCCGTCCCCTATGGCTGCTGAGTGTGACCAGGTATATTGGTTTTCTATGGTCACTGTAATTAATTAGGACAAACTTAGTAACTTTGAACCACACAAATTTGTTATTTCATGGTTCTGTAGGTAAGAAGTCTGGGCTAGCTTGGTTGGTTTCTCTTCTCTGGTTTTCACAAAGCTAACATCAAGGTATCCATGGCGGGGCTCTTATTAGAAAGATCTGGGAAGAATTCACTTCCACATTCATTCCAGTTGTTGGCAGAAACTAGTTCCTTAGTAGCAGCAGGACCCTGTTGCCTTGCTGGCTGTTAGCTGCAGGCTGACCTGTGTGCCTGCAGGCTTCTTGCTGGTGGTCATTGCATGTGAGTTCCTAGATCTTAGGAGCAACCAGGGTATGTTTAATCATGCTTGGTATTTCTGACTGCCCCTGATGCCATTGCCCCCTTTTACCTCCCTCTGGGCAAAGTTCTCCACTTTTATGGGCTCCTGTGATTACAATGGCCCCACCTGAATAATCCCTCCCTTTGATAAGGTTTGTAACCTGAATTCTGTTTGCAAAGGCCTGTTTGCTATATCATTAAACAATTCACAAATTCCAGGGATTGGGGTGGATAATTTAGGGGATGTGTGTGTCTACCACAGCTGGTGACTGTGGAGTTCTGGCTAATGAATGGAACTGGAGATAAGTGTAGGTCTCATGGGAAGTTCCTCTAGAAGGGAGAAGAAATTTCTTTCTTTATTCTGTCCTTAGCCTGCTGCCTATTGTGCTCAAGCAACTTCCTTGAAGTATGAGGCAATGACCACACTGTAGGGATAGTAGGTGGGAAAATGGGAAGGAGCTGAATTTTTTTGGCAAGTCAGTTTATTAGCCCTGTGTTACCTATCACTCCAGGTTTCTCTCACATGAGAAATAAGCTTGTTAAATCTCATTATTCAAAATTCTTTTGTGTATAGTTGAACCTACTACTGAAAATTGTGCCCTCAAAACCTCATAGGGTTTTCATAGTTTATTCCAAGATCTGTAGCTGGATTCACAAAATTAAATATGTGTGGTTTCCTGATTCATTATATTTGGTATGGAATAATAACTGTCATCCAAGGTATTAAAATAACATATTCACACCTAGTTATGAAAGTATTTACTGTCTGTAAAATAAAATTATTTTTCTTATGGCTGATTTTTCTTTCTGTGTTGGAATGTCATTCTGTGCATTTCAGTTTAGTAATTTTCCCATTAGAATTAAAAATAAAGAAAAGTTTAACTGTAAGTCTAAAGCTTAGAAATAGACAGGAAATGCCTCACTTTGGTTTTAGAGGACACATGCAAAGTTTAAGAAAGTAATACGAAAACTTAATGAAATACACATTACTGTTAAATTCTATTAATTTAATCAGGTGCTTTCCATATTATCTCAAAACATTTACTCCTAAGGTAAACACTAGAAAAATGGGACTTATACCCAGTTAAACAATATACTATTCATTTGCCTTGGTTATTTTGGAAACTGACAGCTCTCAGAAATGGAAACATAATATTTCTATAGTCTCATATGGATATGTATTTGTAAATTATAGATAAGAACAAAGGATCATTTCTTAAATTTGGACCTCATTATAATGACTCTGATGAAAAATAACTTTTTAAATGTTGTGCTATACATAGATAGTCACTTCAATTAAGTGTGATTTTAAAAATTAGTCATAGCAGCATTTTAAGAATATTTTCTGGTACTTAAACTTTGTTGAGAATTTGATGAAAGCTATGGCTTATCTTCCCAGAAAATACCCATATATTCTTTTTTAAAATTTTTTTCCCAATTTTTTAATTTAATTATTTTTCAAGTACAGTTTTCTGTCTATTACTCCCATCCCGCCCCACCCCCCATCCTCNTTCATTTGCCTTGGTTATTTTGGAAACTGACAGCTCTCAGAAATGGAAACATAATATTTCTATAGTCTCATATGGATATGTATTTGTAAATTATAGATAAGAACAAAGGATCATTTCTTAAATTTGGACCTCATTATAATGACTCTGATGAAAAATAACTTTTTAAATGTTGTGCTATACATAGATAGTCACTTCAATTAAGTGTGATTTTAAAAATTAGTCATAAGCAGCATTTTAAGAATATTTTCTGGTACTTAAACTTTGTTGAGAATTTGATGAAAGCTATGGCTTATCTTCCCAGAAAATACCCATATATTCTTTTTCAAAATTTTTTATTTTAATTTTGTTTATTGTTGTTCAATTACAGATGGACCCATTTTCCCCATTACTCTCCCCAGCCATACACCCTCCCCACTTTCCACTTTCAATCCTCCCCTCCATTGTCTTTGTCCATGGGTCCTTTATATGTGTTCCCTGACTTGCCCATTCTGCTTCTTCCCCCTACTATCCACCTCCCCTTTGATCACTGTCAGTTTGTTCTTTATTTCCATGTCTCTAGTTTTATTTTGCTCATTTGTTTGTTTTGTTGATTATGTTCCACTTATAGGTGAGATCATATGGTATTTGTCTTTCATCACCTGGCTTATTTCATTTAGCATAATGCTCTCCAGTTCTATCCATGCTGTAGAGAAGGGTAGGAGCTCCTTCTTTCTTTCTGCTGCATAGTATTCCATTGTGTAAATGTAGCACAGTTCTTTGATCCATTCATTTACTGATGGGCACTTAGGCTGTTTCCAGCACTTGGCTATTGTAAATTGTGCTACCATGAACATAGGGCTGCATAGGTGCGTTTGAATTGGCATTTCAGGATTCTTAGGGTATAATCCCAGCAGTGGAATAGCTGGGTAAAAAGGCATTTTCATTTGTAATTTTTGAGGAAATTCCATACTGTTTTCCACAGTGGCTGTACCAGTCTGCATTCCCACTAACTGTGCACTAGGGTTCCCTTTTCTCCACATCCTCTCCAACACTTGTTGTTTGTTGATTTGTTCATGATGGCCATTCTGACAGGTGTGAAATGGTATTTCATTGTGGTTTTAGTTTGCATCTCTCTGATGGCTGCTTATATTGAGCATCCTTTTTTATTTTTATTTTTTTAAATCTTTTTAAAAAGTTTTATTTATTTATCTTTAGAGGGGAAGAGAAGGAGAGAAGTATGAATGTATGGTTGCCTCTCGTGAGTCCCGTACTGGGAACGGGCCCGCAACCCAGGCTTGTGCCCTGAGTGGGAATCGAACTGCGATCGTGTGGTTTGCAGGCCCACTCTCAATCCACTGAGCTATGCCAGCCAGGGCTTGAGCATCCTTTCATATGTCTATGGGCCATCTGTTCGTCCTCCTTCAAGAAGTGTCTGTTCAGGTCCTTTGCCCATTTTTTAATTGGATTGTCTGGTGTGGAGTCATGTGAGTTCTTTATATATTTTGCAGATAAAATCCTTGTCTGAGGTATCATTGGCAAATATGTTTTCCCATATGGTTGGTTCCCTTTTCATTTTTCTGATGTTTTTTTTAGATGTGAAGAAGCTTTTTATTTTGATGTAGTCCCATTTGTTTATTCTTTCTTTTGTTTCCCTTTTTCTAGTGAATATATCTCTTTCCCTAGGGGACAGTGAAAATATTGCTGTGTAGGATATCTGAGATTTTCCTGCCTAGGTTCTCTAGGACTTTTATGGTGTCAGGACTTATATTTAAGTTTTTTATCCATTTTGAGTTTATTTTGATATATGGTATAAATTGGTGGTATAGTTTTATTTTTTCACAGGTCCCTGTTCAGATCTCCCAACACCATTTCTTGAAGAGGCTATTTTTACTTGATTTTGTATTCCTGCCCCCTTTGTCAAATATTAATTGACCAGAGAGACATAGGTTTATCTCTGGGCTCTCTGTTCTGTTCCATTGGTCCATGTGTCTGTTATTATGCCAGTACCAGACTGTTTTGATTACAATGGGCTTGTAATAGCTAACATCATACTTAATGGGCAAAAATTAAAAGCTTTTCCCCTAAGATCAAGAACAAGACAATGATGTCTGCTTTCACCACTTTTATTCAACATAGTGTTGGAAGTCTTAGCCACTACAATCAGACAAGGAAAAGAATAAAAGGCATTCAAATTGAAAAGAAGGGAACAAAACTGTCATTGTTTGCAGATGATGTGATAGTACACACAGGAAATTCTACAGACTCTACCAAAAAACTGCTTAACCTAATAAGTGAATTTGGAAAAATGGTAGGATACAAGATCAATATTCAGAAATCAAAGGCATTTTTTATACCAACAATGAAATATCAACAACAGAAATTAAGAAAAAAATTTTATTTACTATAGCAATAAGAAAAATAAAGTATATAGAAATAAATCTAACCAAGAAGGTACAAGACCTACAGAACACTGAAGAAAGAAACTAAGGAAGACACAAATAAATGGAAGCATATTACCATGCTCATGGATTGGAAGACTGAACATCATGAAAATGCCTATATTACCCAAAGCAATTTATAGATTCAACACAATCCCTATTAAAATACCAATGGCGTGGGAGTAATAGACAGAAAACTGTACTTGAAAAATAATTAAATAAATTAAAAAAAAATAAAATACCAATGGCGTATTCCATAGATATAGAACAAATATTTCAAAGGTGTATATGGAACAATAAATGACCCCAAATAGTCGCAGCAATTTTAAGAAAGAAGTAGGAGTTTCACAATACCTGACATCAGACTGTATTACAAGGCCACCGTAAGCAAGTATTTGCAAGAATAAAACACATTAAGAGTAAAATTAGAACCAAAATAACTGATAAGCACCTTGAGAACACACTGAGAATTGCAGCAACTTCTATGAAACCAGATATTGATATACTAGTTTCTCAAGTACATTATCAAACATCTCACTAGTTTTATGTTGCCCTCTTTTCCTTTACTTTTATAATAAAATATTAAAAATCAATGGCATTTTATCACTTAGTTATATACATTTTCTATATTAGTGGTCACAAAGTTGGGACCTGCTTGACTATTTTAAAAGATTATAGAAAATGTTGCTGCATAATTAGAGTTATTATGTGAAGACTTTTTTGCTTATCTGTGGTGGCAGATATCATGAAAGTTACACACGGACCTATTTTTGCTCATCAGTTTTCATTAGTGTTTTTGTATGTGATCTGTGGCCCAAGATAACTCTTATTCTTTCAGTGTGTCCCAGAGACATCAAAATGTTGGACACCCCCGCCTTAGGTGTTGGTGATGGTAACCACTGTTTGGACGGATGCTAGTAATGTTATATTATGTTGGCCAGAAAGTTTGTTCATTTTTTCTGTATATTGGCTCTAGTAACACTTAGTTGTCTTTTACTTCATTTGATTTCATTAGATTATATTGTGACAGCTGTCATATCAGCGTGCATTTAAAAAACATAAAATTGGTGAATTTTTGTGTAGCCATTTTAATATTGAAGATGGAAGAAGGTAAGTGACATTTTCAGAATTTTATGCTTTATTATTTCAAAAAAAGGTAAAAAAGAAATGAAAACACACACAAAAAAGATTTTTGTAGTGTATGGAGAATGTGCTGTGACTGACCAAATGTGTCAGAAGTAGTTTGTGAAGTTTTGGGCTTGAAGTTTCTCACTGGATGACACTCCACAGTTGGGTAGACCAGGTGAAGTTGAAAGCAGTCAGATTGAGACATTAATTGGGAACAATCACTGTGCTACCACACAGGAGATAGCTGACATACTCAAAATAGCCAAATCAATAAAGTTATTGGTAAAAATGAAAACTGCGCCTTTTATTTTATTGAAAAACTGTATGAACTTTTTGGCTAACCTAACATTTTGATCTGATGATGGTTATACATGATCACTGTAAAAAATTGTACCGCTATATACTTAAGATTTATGTGCTTTAGAATATGAATATATGTTATGTTTCAACAAGAAAGTAAAATTTGGAAAATATATTTCTGAGTCTTGCCAGAGAAGTACTTTTGGAAGTATATTTTATATTTTCAAGCAAAACTGTAAAAAAAATGTTCTGTATCTAGTTCTTACAGAAAAGGGTCCTTTTGTTACACTGTAAATGTTTTTGATACAAGACCATTTTTCAAAGTCATGGTTATTTATAATTTAGTACAGCATTAATCACATAAGTAAGTCTGTTTTGGTTCCACAGTGGCACAAATGAATCAAATCCTGCATTTACGCAAGTCAGAGAGACATCTGAAGGGAAACAACAACTACTGAATTGTGGTTTTACTAGTTAATACATTTCCAAAATGTGTCCTTTATAACCAAGGGAAAAATTATTCACCTGAAATTTTTCTTTAAGTCTCATTAGTTTAATTAAATTTTAATTAAATGTCCACTTTTTTCAATTATTCTTAAAACACTTTCTGAAAATAAATCTGTATGAAAATAGCAGCCAAGTATCTTTAGTGTTATGATTATAATTATTTTAAGAGTCACAGAGTTCTATCCAGAAAAATTTTACTGAAATATTGTAGATTTAAATTTAAAAATGAAAAAATCAATGTCTTAAATTTAGAATCTAACAGAAAATTATGAGCTATACACAAAGAACAAAAAGTTTTTAAGCTCCTCTTCCTACATGGTTGTCACAGAGTTCCAACTCCAAAACACTGTGTTAAAAGAACTTAAACCCCAAATTACTTGGAATAAATTTTGATATTTGTTTTAACAGGTGAATGTTCAAAATCAAATTCTCTTTAAAAAACAATGACAAAGTAGAAGAGAAGGATTCCATTGCTCTAAAAATTGAGGACAAAATGTGTTAAAAGTTTTGTGAAACTTGCCACATCTAAAATTACTCCATTCTTGGTCAAAATTGCAGATGCAACTTGTAATCAGAGTGAATTTAATTTCATTAAGAATGATTTAATTTAGAAGTGCACAGTCACTTCTTGGAGTTTCCACAATTTTAAATAATAATAATAACAATAATAATAATAATAATAATATCTGAAAACATAGATTTAAGTATAGTAACTTTGATGGAGGGATAGTCTCCTGTTAATTGTTACTTTAAAATAAGTTCTTGATGAAATTATTTCAGCTTCTAAAGCACAGGTTTTCTATAATTCTCATGTTATCTTCTAAAGAATGCTAAAACGCCACCGTATTTTAGTGGTGTTTAATCTGGTAATCAAGGAAAAAGTAATCCATCATGAGAAACTGTAAATGGAAGCAGTAGACGGAAATGTTATTTAGCTCTATATAGTGTTTCCTTAATGGGTAATAAGAGGCAGAAATAATTTTCCTTAGTAATTTAATAAGTGGATGGAAATTACTAAATTCACTGGAGTGGACTCAATATATTTTTAACTATTCAGAGGAATTTCTTTATGATATAACATGAAATTTTAAGATATGATCACAAAAGATACTGCTTTGTGATCTTACTGTTTCATTTCAGATGCCAGTTTTAGAAATAAATTATATAAAAGATGTACTTTTAATATATGCCTCTTTGATTTTCAAAGATAAAGAGGTATACTTCAATATCATTATTAAGTAAGTAAATACGGTCTTTTCTAGTTATGTAAATAGTGCATGTACGAGTATGTATGGGTCCATTTATGAAGTGCAAGGAAATGGGAGGCGGAGAAGAACTGAATCATGTCTCTCCAACAGCTTGTTCCCCAATGGGGAAGAACACTTCACTAAGCTGAGGCAGAGGGCTGCAATTTCTCCCCTGCGTATGGGGCCTGTGAGTTTTTAGGCTAGTGTGTCTTTTGTTTTATTTTGTCTTGTTATTTTTATTTTTTAAGAAACACTTCCTTTTTCTGTTGCTTAAATATGATGAGTGTTGATCACTTAACAGCAGGTATATCTGACCAATGATACCCGATTTTCATAGAAGTGTGTTGTTTGTTATAAACTTAAGTTTTCACTGATACCTGATCTCCAACACAGAATTTCTGTAAATTGACAGGGCAATTTTCTGCTTCTCTTTAAGGGCATTAGCTCATTTATTTTAAATTATAATTATTTATTTACTTGTCTTATTTCATAGCTCATACTAGAAACACTTAGGACAGGGGTCCCCAACCTCCCTCCTCCCTGTCCCCTGAGGAAGCTGCTGGCATTACCACCTGAGCTCCACCTCCTGTCCCTCCCCTGACACCCCAATGCGTGGAAAAATTGTTTTTCAGAAACTGGCCCCTTGTGCAAAAAAGCTTGGAGACCACTGCCCTAGAGGATAGTATCTGTATTGGAAAAAATTGTTAAAAACACTGCAAGGCAATTTCTCTGACTAAATCCTTTTTGTACCCTTCACTATCCAGCCTAGTGCCTAACACATACTAATGAACACATTATCACCCTGGCTGGTGTGACTCAGTGGATTGAGCTTTGGCCTGCAAACCAGAGGATCACTGGTTCAATTCCCAGTCAGGGCACATACCTGGGTTGCAGGCCAGGTCCCCAGTAGGGGGCACATGAGAGGCAACCACACATTGATATTTTTCTCACTCTTTTTCTCGCTCTCTTCCCCTCTCTCTAAAAATAAATAAATAAAATCTTTTAAAAATGCACATTATCTATCTATCTATCTATCTATCATCATCATCATCACTGTCATTTATCTAGACATTCTCAAGTCACAAGGAAGTAGTGTTTTAAATGTCCATTTGTAAATTGGCTTTGAGAAATCTGGTTATTATATATCTAGGTTGTCTTTATCCATTGTCTGAAATACTTCCGATGATAAAAGTAAAAATAATATCAGGACAAAAAATGATGAAAGCATGGAAAATAAAATTAAATAAGAAATTTTACTTAATCTAGAGCAATTGTTCTTGAGAAATTCACATTTAATCTATGAAAAATGAAAAGCTGAAGGAGACTTTAAAATTTTTCCATCATTACATTTTTTAGAAATGAGTGGAACCAGCCTTTTATTGTATCTAATTCAACTTTAAAATCTTGTGGGTTTTCCTTTGTGTTGTGTAGTATATTCTTATTGCTTTGTTCTCCTGCTCTGTAATTTTATGTGACCTTAGCCTATCCTACTTAACCTCTTACTTACTAGGCTCAGTGTGTTCAGTGGAAAAAAAATGAAGATAGCAGTAACCATCCCAGAGGGTTATCGTGAGGATTAAATAAGATAATGGATACAGGGCACATAGCAGTGTTTGACATATGTTAAATGCTCCTTAAATGTTGTATATTACTGTTTTTACTCATTGTCTCTTTCTGAATGCTCTTACACTAGGTATCACTTTAACCTCCTTAGCATATTCCATCTTGTTTTCTAGTGATTTATATAATATTCCTTTTGTCTTACAAGATTTTAATATCCCTTCAGGCAGAGGGCATCTTCTATTACAAAAAATGTAAGACATGATATTGCATCAACAAACATGTATTTCAATAACTATTTTGTTGTCATTTCAAAGTAAAACAAGATAGAGATAGTGTTGGATATCTGTGAGCAAATTTAGGAAAAATATAATTTATTTTTATATCTGAGTGGTTGAAAGAGTACGTATTGCCTTGGGTTAACTGGGGGATGGGACTGCAACTGCAGCCAGTGTTGACCTACAATTTCTGTGTATATATTTGATAAGGAAATCATCACATACACTTTAAGTGGCTAGTTATTCTTTGCATAGCAGAATTACTAGTGGGTAGAATCAGTGGAATTTCAGGATTAATTTAGTGTAGTTGATAAGGAAGCTAGAAAAGTCAAAGATCGCTCCTGTCAATTTCGGATGACTGAATGCATAGTGATACCACTAAATAACATAGATTTGACAGAGGAAATCTGTTGTTTTAGATAGCAGTATAGACTCTACAGATGATTATACAACTTGTTTTTTGTAATTAACAAACTGACACAGTTAGCATCTAATATTTTTCTCTCTTCCTATCATGGCCAAACAGATTGTTTTAATCCATGGTTATTAAAAGGCTACAAGGGACCCAAGAGACGATTGCAACATCTTCTAGATAAATACAAAGTTTATGGGAAAACATGTACCTATATGAATATTTAGACAAGTCACATTTTTTTGCAGACTCTCCTCTATGAATTCCAATTCCTTGAGGACCCTTTATTTTAATATTTTAATCTTTTCTCTTGTTTTTCTCTCATTCCTCTCCAAGTTTCCTTATTCCTCTGTAGTTTTTGGACCTTAAACTGGATGCAGTGCTCAAGTGCCTGACCAATACCCACTGGGACAATCGCTGCAGGGCTCTTGCATGTTTTGTTCCTGTTAATACATTCCTCTAGTTTGCTGGTTTGCAAAATAATAGAAGCATGCTGCTGACTCACATCCAGTTAAAGATTCACAATGGCATCCCTTAGCCTCTGAGGCAAACCCATCCTTCCCCATCCTAAGTTCATGTCCTGCGTTTGTTATTCTCTCTTCACTGCCTTCTTGCCAAGTTTTTGCTCTCATTTCCGTGTGTCAAGTTCATTTGGGTTTCAATTTATTCTTCAAAGAAAATAGGTATCTTTCTCACTTTTCTATGTTCATCCAATTCCAAAATGTAGCCAGTAAGGTTTCTCAGCCACATAGGGATAGATAGATGAGGTAGACATGCCAGTGACCAGAATGAGATTCTAAAGGATGAGTAGGTTATTTTCTGGAGGCACCTTGGGGAGGTGACTTTACCCACTGTTCCCTTGTCACGTACTAGAGAATGAGAAAAACAAATCAGACATAATAAAATGCTATAAAGACATAATAAAATGCTTGTCACATTAGACTGTTTAAAATTGTTAATTTCTTTTTCACTTTCTCTCTTCAGCATCTAATAATTTTCTGAGTACAGGTGATTCACATCCTTGGTTAGGTTTACTCCTAGGCATTTCATTCTTTTTGAAGCAATTGTATATGGGATTGTTTTCTTAATTTCCCTTTGTGTTAGTTCATTATTGGCATATCAAAACACAACTGATTTCTGGATATTAATTTGTATCCTGCTACCTTGCTCACTTCATTGATCAATTATAGTATTTTCTTGATGGAATCTTTGTGGTTCTCTACGTGCAGTATCATGTCATCTGCATATAAAGACAGTTTTACTTCTTTCTTTCTAATTTAAATGCCTTTTATTTCTTCTTCTTATCTGATTGTTGTGGTGAGGACTTCCAGTGCTATGTTGAATTACAGAAGTGAAAGCAGACATCTCTGTCTTGTTCCTGATACAGGGTGCAGCCAAGGGGGGGCCCAGAGAAGATTTGGAATGGTGTCCAGAACGCAAAGTGTACAGGAATATTGGAGGAAATATTAAGATATCCTAACTCACCCCCCCCCCCCAAGGTGTCAGTTGGGGGAAGGGACGAATGGAGCAGGGCCATTGAGAGCTGTTTTGCATAGCAACAGTTTTGTAGCTAACCTCTGGAATGGCATTTAACATATCTATAACCTTTAACTGGTTTCATAGATATGTTAAATAGCTGTGGCCAAGTTTTGGGCCAGGGAGAAGTGAGTGGTGAAAAAAACCAGGCTAGGATTGGGAGCTGCTTCTCGGAGAGAGTGCCTGCGAGAGAGCCATGTGGCTTTAGCAGAGTGAGGACCCCCTCTTGGCCAGATGAGGGGGAGAGCCACGCTATTTAGAAAGATGTAGACCCCTGTAGCCATTAGGAGGGAGAGCCATGCAGTTTCAGCAGAGTGCAGACCCCCTCTTGGCCAGGTGGAAGAGAAAACCACGCAACTTTGCCAGAATGGAGATCCCTGCGGCCAGGTGAAGAAGAAAGACGCGGCTTTGGTAGAAGAGGCCCACACGGCTTTGGCGTGCTCCCTTTGGCTGAGTAGCCTGGAAAGCAGGAGAGACTTTGACTAGAACTTGGTACAAAGAACTCTTGCCAGTGGAAGGTGCCGCATGACTTTGGATTAATTGGAGATCCTGCCTGGACAGGCAGGCGACACAGCTCACGTGCCAGCGGCCTGGGAGAAAAACGGACGTGTGCTCTTTTCCTGATTTACGGTACCCGGAGTTGGGACAGTGGGAGAAGGGAGCGCTGTGTGTGTGTGTGTAGGTGTATACCCTTAAAGACTTTAATATTTTAAGGAAGGCATTAGGCCTGAATAGCATTAAATAAACATTTTGTTTCCTTTTCACAAATCTCTGGCATTGAGAGATGTCTTTCCAATTGGCGGCGGACAGAAGAACCCTATAGATATTAGAGTATCATCCTTGGGAGGGGCCCCTGTTTTCTGTAGCAGTTTTTGGCATCCCTCGGTGGGCCAAGTATTGCCCCCCCCTCGGACCCTTTGTTCGGTAACATTCCTAATCGTAAGGGGAACACTTATAGTTTTGCCCATTGAGTATGATGCTGGCAGTGAGTTTGTCATATATGGCCTTTATTTTGTTTAGGTATGTTCCCTCTAATTCTACTTTGCTGAGAGTTTTTATCATAAATAGGTGCTAGATTTTGTCAAATGGTTTTTTTTGCATCTGTTGATACGATCATGTGGTTTTTATCCTTCATTTTGTTTGTTTTTACTAATCTTCAGTGAAATGCAAATTAAAACCACCAGGAGATATCATCTCACACCTGTCGGAATGGCTATCATCAATAAATCAGCAAACAACAAGTGCTGGTGAAGGAGAAAGGGGAACACTTTTGCTTTGTTGGTGGGAATACAGATTGTTGCAGCCACTGTAGAAAGCAGTATGAAGATACCTCAAAAAGTTAAAAATGGATCTGCCTTTCATTCCACCTATCCTACTTCTGGGAATATATGTGAAAGGACCCAAAACACTAATTTAAAAGAACATAAGCACCCCTATGTTCATTGCAGTGTTATTTATACTTGCCAAGATACGGAAGCGCTCTAACTGTCCATCAGTAGATGAGTGGATAAAACAATTATGGGGCATTTACACAATGGGATATCTTTCAGCCATTAGAAAAAGATAAAAATTTTACCCTTTGCAACAGTATGGATGGACCTGGAGAACATTATACTATGTGAAATAAGCCAGTCATATAAAAACAAATGTCATGTGATTTTACTCATATGTGAAATCTAATGAACAAACAACTAAAAAGCAAAAGAGAGACAGACTCATATATGGAGACCAGGATGAAAGCTAAGGGGTTATGGGAGATTACAGGGTGAAGGGATTGAGTAAGAAGGAAAAAGGACTCAGGAACATGGACAACAGTGTGGTGGTTGTGATTGGGGAGGAGGGTATAAGAGGACTAAATGGTAAAAGAAAAATACAATAAAAATGTTTAAAAGAAATAAATTTGTTAGTTCCCTTCTCTTTTTACTCTCTGAGTAAATAAACAAATGTTGTTTAATCTCCACTAAGGAGAAATAGGTGTTGTTATAAATCAGGAGTTAAGATACTTTAACTAACTGAATTTATAGATTGTAAGAATAAAATCATTTTAGTCTATAAGTAAATTTATAATGCTGGGAAAGAAACTGTACTTTTCATTTCATAGGTAAGCCAACAATCAGAAAAATTATGATATATCAAGTCACAAATACTATACAACAAAACATTAGAGTGTAGTTTCTTTTAAAAAATAGACATATCTTAACTATTCTAAACATTTCTAAATGGTCTTCAAAATCATAGCCCTAAATAACCTATATAATATTTTCATCAGGTAAATGTATAACCATTCCCATAATTGACTGTCATCCAATTTTTTGACAGACGGCTGATTTCCAATTTCCCACAACCATAAAAAATTATGCAATGAACAATTATGGAAAAGCTAGGGTGTTATGATTCCAATGAATAACTTGTTTTATTGAATAAAAACACATTTCTTCAACTAATATTTAATAATAAATTTGCTGGTCTTGCTTTCCTATACAAAAAGTTAAAATATACTGATATGTATATCTGATATATCTCAGGTAAAAATTTTATAATTAAATGCTTTTTCACAAAATCTTTTATAAGCGGATAAAAATCATATATTCCAAGAATATTTATTTACCTACTATGTCCTAGGCACTGTGTAGTGTCGAGAACACAAATTTGCTAAGAAATTGTCATCTCCTTTAAGGTGCATAGTCTTGTAGGATGGTGCACATATGGTAAGAGACATTAAATTAAAATATGGTGAATGTTATAATAGAGAAATATGCAAGGTTTATTAAAATATCTCTGTGAACCTTTTTATGCTTGCCTTATAAAAGCCCATCCCAGGCACAACTTACACATTTCACTGCCCAGAGTACCCAAACACAAATACTCCTGTGTATTTGCTCATATGTAGTAACTGCTACTTTTTAAGTTCAAGTCTTCTGGTTATTTTTTCCTCCCTTTTTTAAACTTTCCCTTCATCCCTCTCCTTTTTTAAATTTATTTATTAAAACTGTGGCCAGGCACTATGTATGATGCTCAAAATATAAAAAGGAATAAAACAGGCATAGTTTCTGCTTTCAGAGCTTATAATAGTCTGGAGGAATAAAATGAAAAAATAATTATGATGTGATATGAGAAGGGGAAGGCCAAACCAGGAAGCACAGGCCTCTGCTTTAGGAATAAAATTTTGACACTTGTTTGAGGTTTCATTTAAAAGCACATATATACACACATCACTCTTCTGCTTAAATAAAAATTTGAGAACTACTATATTGGACTATGTAATTTATTCACAAATACTCTTATAATATAGTTGAGGCTGAATTTAAATTTAAATACAATAAAAGCCTGAATATATTTTTCTTTTTTTAACCTTTATAGTTTTTCATTGCCATTTAGTCCCTTTATACCTGGCTCTCCCCAGCAATCACCACATTGTTGTCCATGGCTATGAGTTCTTTTGCCTTTCTGCTTAGTCCCTCCAAGGTTGACAGATAGCCCAATCTATTCAGTGAAAATATTGAACAAATTTGCTTATCCTATTTTTCAGGTTTATTTCCCTCTCATTTTCACATTCAAATTTCAGCCATTCAGAGAAAGCAAAACTTGTTAAAATTGCTGCTACATGGTTTCCACCTGGTGGTGGAGCGTTGACAGTTGTTCCTGGACAACGGTCTCAACAAGTCACCTATAGATGTTGTCTTGGCATCACACCCTTCGTCTCTCTGGTGCAGTACAGAGGGTGGTGCCAACTTCTTGGAATCCACTTTTCTGATTTCTAAACTTCTCTCTATACAGTGTTAGTTTCAGAGGTCAGAAGCATGAGAAGACAGAATCAATTATTTTCATTATGCAACCACACACAAAAATTATTACTCAATTCATGTGCTAAAATTTTCTTGTTTTCTTTGAGTTCATGTAAAGAAGAACCAGTTAAACCCAGACTTTAATCAACACCATGGATTACTGTTGAATCAAAGATTCCTTGTGGACATATTCTGAAATTAAGATGACTTATACCATTGCACTATTTCTAAAAAAGTTACACACACTCCTTATTCATCACTCTTGGATAAATTGATAATAATATAGTTAATTATCTAATGATCTTAATATATTTGTTAAAGAGTCTTTTTAAAATCTTCATTTAATATCATGATTTCCACCCTTCTAATTCCCCATTTAAGTCAGTGATTTATTTATGTTAATGAAGAAATGATTCAGCTTCATTTTTAGATATGATTGACCTTTGTCAATCTACTTTGAAAGATAATTGAAATAAAAGGAACAATGGACACTCTGCTCTTGGTCGTGCCTCAGTTGCTGGAAGCAGCTTGCAGACCTAGAATCATCCCTGCTAGCTGCAACCAGGAAAAGGTTGGCTGGGAAGGACATCTTTTTGGATATCATTATTCCAAACTCATAAAACTCTCACTAATAGAAAGCTTTATAACTCCAAAATACTTTACAACTGTTAATTGGTTAATCACATCTTCATCCTCAAATTACACAGAGTAATTCAAAGCTTTGTTTTTCCTTTGTAGTTTGTGGCGTTCATTATAGTACTATTTGTTTTAAGCTCCTGATCTTGGTTTCATTTGGATATGTTTCTCTTGGATGTGTTTGTAGTTGTTTTTCTACTTCTTAATTTTGCTAGGATACCCAAGAGACTTGGGACATGGCTGCCTATAAATTAATATAAAAATCAACTACATTTGTGTTCTTCGTCATCTGCCAGAATGCCATTTGGAATCTTCCCTTGGAATATGAATCTCCCAAATACTCACCACAGTGGAATTCAGGTGCAAAGTAAACACAGCAGCTCTAGTATCAGCATCCATTTAGCTGGGGGGAAGTGGGGAATTTTTATTCCTATTATTATTGCAAACAGATTGTTCACTGTGTGCTATTTGACACAGAGGGAACGAGTGATTTAGGAATCTGTACTTTAAGTCATCAGGTAAGTTGCACAGCCACAGTTTGACTTGTTCACATTTGTGAAAGCACAACCAAAACTGGACATGAAGCCTTCGCTATGCCCAAAGCAAGGGGCAATGGGTAGTTTTCTATTTTTTAATTCCCCAAGACCTTTCTCTTGCTAATTCTTACCTACACAGACATCCTGAGGAAATCGCTTCTTGGTAAGGGATGTGGCTACTTAAAAAAAAAAAACATGGAGAAAAAACAAAACAAAACTCCTGCTTTGACACTGTGTATTCAGCACATCCGGTAGGGTAGTGATGTCCATTGGGCCTCTGGCTCTTCTAGGCACAGTCTGGCCTCAGCGAGGTCCCTGAATCCTTTCCTGCCTGCAGCGTGGATCTGGCTGCAGCAGCATTTCCACATCTGCTGTGTCCACACACACAATCCGTGTTCAACAGATAGCTCGTCCTAGGCCTGGATTTTATATGTGTGCTGTTAACTAAAAGGTGGTCTTGTTCCAGCTGGCAATGGTGGGTGGATTGCCAAATGCAGAATTTCATCTGTACTGAGACTAACATTATCTGAAGCACATTTGTGTTGGTGAGGGAAGACTGGAGTCACAACAGATAAATTGAAAGATTGTTTCATGATGGATTATATAAGGCACTGTTTTTTTAAAAAAAATTGTTTTTTATCACATGAAGGCCAGAGATCACATAACTCCTGTTCAGGACCATCTGTCAAGTAAACTTACTCTCATCAAGAGACTAAGTTGCCAGAAAAATGGAGTGGCGGAGAGACGTTAGCATTCGGGGTTGTATGTAATACCTATCACAGTCCAAAGACTCTGAAGATGGCTGCGTGCCCTGTGCCTCCGATTAAGATCTTGTTTTATTGAAATCAAGTATAAGATATCAGAAGGTGCTGGCCAAATTTAACAAACAATTGTTTAATTGCCATATCAAATTGTCAACCTCTTTGAGGTGATTTTGGGATAGATGGTAGAAAGAAGCGATCCAATATCCAGGATGCTTAGATTTAGCTGAATGAAGATAGTGGTGGGGCTATGGATGGATGACAGTTCATTATGTTTACACAGAAACTCAGGGCCTCGTGGTGGCTGGGATTATGGTGGAACCTTGAGGAGAAGACAAACTTTTATCAGAGTTGCTCTCTAAGCTTAATGTGGGTGTCATTTCTTGTGCATTCTTGGGTATGATAATGATACACTAGCACTGAAACAGGCCAAATGCAATGTTGTTGAGTCCGCCACCGCAGCATTAAACAGCTGACACAATTTTGAAAGAAAGAAGAAAATTCTCACCTCGGTTATAAAGCTAACTTCTATTGAGAACCTTAGCGTCAACTCTGTGTAATTTAAAGTTTTCACAAGATGTTTTCCCCACACACATTCCAGTCCATGTTTTTAAAGATCTGTCATTAGAATACAGGTGAAAATTTGATCTTAATATATATGCATGTCCCCAAACATACCATAGACAAAATTAATAAGTATGATTTTTCTTGTTTGCTGCAATTTTACAAGATAAATCTTGAGAGGGTTGTTAACATGTTAAGATGACATTTTATTTTGCCCAATTGACTAAATTAAGAAGTAGAAAAACCAAATGATGATTACAAAAGAATTTTCATAGTCTGGACAAATTAAAATACATCTCCTTTCAGTAAATTGCATACGTTCCTGGGCTAACCCACTTCACCAACATTATCTTAATTATCTCAAATGTTCTATTCCAAATCAGCAAGAATTACTCATGTAGGTAACAATACTTAGGAACTCAAGTAGAAGACACTAAAAATATTTTATTTGATGAAGAACAAACAATTATTAGAGTTACAAAATGTCATTTGGTTTGACAATTAGGCGTTTTTGATTTGTTTGCTTTTGGATACCAATCCAATTTTCTTCTGACATTGTGCTTGATGTTTAATTCAATGAATTGGTAATTTAAACTATAGGTCTATCTAAGTATCCCCATAACTATATAAATAAACTACTCTTTTCTTCTAAAAAATTCACTTCTTTTTATTGAATGATTTTCGTGCCAAGAATTGGGTTATCCCTAGGGCCTAACAAAAGCCCTGAGACCTTCTGTCTCAGCAACAGGCAAGGCCTCATTCCTCACTCCTGTCTTCTTCTTCCTACTGACTGAGAGAGATCCTATTTCAGGTCCTGGGACATTTTGCATGACTCAGTCAGGGAATTTAAGCCCAGATAAAGGGAGCCCAGTATTAATAAATCAAATCATTAGTGGCTTCAGGATCTTAGATAACAAATTTTAATGCCTAGTTTTATAAATCAGTAGGGTCTCACAAATTCCAACCTTCCCCTTAATTCAATCTCTGCAACTTTCACCACATTTTTGTGTGGGGACTGACTTAGCAGACAGCTGTGAAATAATAGAATGTCACTGGACAGAAGGATAGAAAACCGGGATTCTATTAATAGTCCAGTTCTGTCACTTAAACACTGATGGTTCTTGGGCAGGTCTCTGAACCTCTTTGAACTCAATTTTATCTCATAAAGCAAGAACACAGTTACCTGCCTGGTATGGTTATGGTAAGAGTTAATTGTGTAGAGTGTTCAAAATGAAGTGCCTGGCAAATAGTAAAATTACTTGTCTTTGTACAGTGAATGACAAACAATACAATATAACATCAAAATTAAAGCAATAGATAGATATGTTTTCCTTGGCATCTATTATATCTAGTCAATGTATTGAAACCTCATTTCTACTTGAGTCTCAAAATCAATGTTCTTAAACAATTTCTTAAGTTGAGTTTGCTGCCCAAGTTGAGAAATGCTGTCTTCTCTCTTTAGATAATCTAATTTCTAACCCATCTTCCTATAGCTAAGAATAAAATGATAAAACCCATACAAAGTTTAGTGAGGATACTCAACTTGTATTCCTTAATCTACCTGCTATCCCGGGCTTTAAGGCTGGAGTTGTCAAAGTGAATCAGGAAGAGGGAAATTCACAAACTTTTCTTATTTGCCTGAGCCATCAGTGTTCTGTGGGTAGAAGTTGGGATTCTCTGAGGCCAACTGAGACATCAGCATTAAATTCAACTGCAACTCTTTTTTTGATATGAAATCTGGGCTGGAGAAAAGAGAGCCCTAGTGCACAGTTCATGGCAATGCAGAACGGTGTAACCCCCGTGGAAAACAATATGGAATTTCCTCAAAAACCAAAAAATGGAACTGCTTTTTTACCTAGCAACTCCACTGCTGGGATTATACCCTAAGAATCCTGCAATGCCAATTCAAAAGAACTTACGCACCCCAATCTTCATAGCAGCACAATTTACAATGGCCAAGTGCTGGAAGCAACCTAAGTTCCCATCAGAAATGAATGGATCAAAAAGCTGAGATACATTTATGCAATAGGATACCATATAGCAAAAAGAAAGAAAGAAGGAACTCCTACCCTTCATGACAGCATGGATGGAACTGGAGAGCACTATGCTAAGAGAAATAAGCCAGGCAGTCAAAGACGAATACCATATGATCTCACCTACAAGCAGAACCTAATTAACAAAACAAACAAGTGAGTAAACTAGAACCAGAGTGACCAGAGGTGCGGGAGGATAATGGGGGAAAGAACGGGAAGGGTCATCAAGGAACACCCATGACGTGGAAGACCCATGGACAAGGACGACTTTGAGGGGAAGATTGAATGTGGGAAGTGGGGGCAGGTAGGGCAGGGAAGAGTAATGGTGGGTGGGGAATGGTGATTAAACAACAATAAAAAAGATATGGGCTAGAGGTCCTAAGCTTCTAGGCCACTTGGTGGTGTTTGGTGATATGTTATGTTATGTTATAGAAAATGGACCCTTTACTTTAGAGGCAAAATAATGGACTTATTCTTGCTTAGGTGTTATGGTGGGCTGGTTGGACAGAAAAACAGGAAAAGGAGAATCAACAGGTGGAGTGCAGCAGCCCCCTTTTGTAAAGGTCTCTTGCTGCACTGCAGCTATCACCTTGGTGAGGACACATTGCACGTGTCCTCTCTTTAGAGTGCACCCTGACAGTGCAGCACTCAGAGTCTTTGGCTCTCAAGTACCTCTTAAAAAGAATATGTTTCCTATTATGTTCTGTTAGAATGCCATCCTGCAGTTGACTCATGAACCTACAGCTCTGTCATCCCTTCCAGGAGCGTCCAGGTGATATGTCTCCTATTAGATTACGTTTGCATAAGCCAACAAGTTTAGTTGAATACACAAAACAAGTATAGCAGAGTTTTTAGGAAGATAGCATTGTTTTCTGTAATCTTATATTCTACTAGATGAAATCCATGTAGAGAAAATGCAGGCATTTTTCTTCTGACATTTCAATACACAACAAAGCAATTTCATGAAAACCAGCTGCTGGCTGGTTTACAATTTATGAACATGTTAGTCAATAACCTTAGCTTTTTTTTTTGCATGTGTGAATGAATATTGTTTATGGATTCCTCTGGACACACTGTACTGTGCCAAAAATTAAACTGGAAGAAAAAAAATGTACTTGCTCTCCTTTGGAAACTTGTAATAAAATGCTAAATGAGAATACTAAATATAATATTTGCAGGTAATTGTTGTGCTAAAGAAATTATTCAAAACTTTTCTGTTTTTTGGCATCAGGAAACTAAGAAGGTGAGTCTGAACCTCCTCAAAAGACTTTCCAAGCCCATAGTCTTCTGGCTGTTTTTTTACTACTTCAGACCAGGTCTCTTAACAGAAGAGCAGGCCCGAAGAAACTCTTTAATTTATTTTTACTCTATCACACATAGTAAGCTTATTTATATAGTTTTTAAAATATACAAGGGAGCATACAGTGTTTATAATGTTTCTTTCCTTCTTTAACTCCTTTCTGAAAGGTTTTCTTAGGTCCTGCCGAGGAAGCAATGCCAATCAGCCACAAAGTTAGGCAGTATAGAGCTTAACTGGGGTTTTCGCACCCCTGTGAGGTACTCTGGTCCTCAGAGTGGGGTCGGAGAAGTCACGCCCAAGCAGGAAATGTGGCAGGGTTTTATTTTGGTTGGCTTTCTTTGTGGGAACTGGGGATTTGTCCCCTTTGAACAAAGCGGCAATATATCATTGGTGGCTTTCCTCAGGCCCAGGTTGCTACACAGATATCCATTTCGGCAGAGCCCACCCTTTCAGCTCCCTAGTTTGACATCAGCCATCTTTTCCAGGTTGTAGTTCAGCCGCCATTTTGGATTATAGTTCAGCTGCCATTGTCCTACCCCACCCATCCTGACACTTTCTACCAATTTTCCTTCACTATGCCTTTGCTTTTCAGTGAGTTGAAGGAGGGTAAACTGACAGCTGTTACTTCTTTTTAATGCTTGAGAATCTTTCTGGAGAAAAGTTATGGTTCCATACTGCTCTGTTTGGCATTTGCTATATATGTTGAAATAGAAGAATATGAAACAGCTATTGTTCAAATTCAGTAGTCCCATTTCTAATATCCTGTGAAAACTATTATAAATATATAAAACATAAATTACAGTTTATATAATGCAAATTATATTTTGCAAAGTCACTGAAGTTTATTCCACTCTTACAGTTCCCATAGAATAATTTCCAAGATATATTGTTAAGTCTCATAGAAAGCAGATCAATGTTTGTCAAGTCCTAGATATGAGGGGAAAGCTGACTTCATAGTGGCATGAGGGAATTTTATATTTTTATTATGGTGGTGATTATATAACAGTAGACTAGGTTCATAGAACCATACCATAAAACAGGTTCAGTGCATTACATATAGATTATAGCTTAACAAATTAGGAATAAGGAAAAGAAAATTCTAGAACAGAAAATAATTCTACCGAGGTAAGAAATGCAGAAAATAACGCAAATCATCTTGAGCTATTCTATGTCTGTGCCTGTGTCTGTACAACGCCCACAGCTGCATTCCACCCACCTCTGCCTTTACTGGCGAATATACAGAGAGCCAGCACTGCTGTCTCTGCCTCTACTTCCATTCACACTCAACTATAAGGAATGGTTCTGGGTGGTGTGGGGAATGTAGCCCAGCTCCTGATTTGAAAAACCAATGGGGAGTGAGGTTGGCACACAGGACCCATGCCCACAGATAGGTTTTCCTGTCGGGAATCAGGCCTGCATTGTACCTAGGCTGCTATGAGGCTTGCTTTAGCTAAAATTCCCTCACCCTGGATTGAAGCAGAAAATGTTTACTGCATATCTTTGAAGTAATTTCCAAAAATCTGTGCTAAACCTCCCAAGTATGGAGTGTAACCAATTCAACCACTTTTCCCTTGGATTTGCAAATATCCTTCTTCTATGAAGTAATTAGCAACATTCTTTCCTTTGTTATCTATAAAAGGTAATCACCTACAGTGAACCTATGCATAGTAAATGAGGACCATTCTCAATGTAATGTACCCAGAAAAACAATATAAGCCTGTCCAGGCAGGGGTCAGGTCCCTCTCTCTCACTCAGAGAGTGGCCATGCCATCCCTTTTTCTCCACAGGACTTCTGCAGTCTATGTGAATTTGTTTGTTGCATCCACTACACATGAATCCTGTGTGCCAGGGCCTGCATTGCCCAACCTCTGTCATTATCTTTATTTGGGGACAGTATTGCATGGTGTTTAAACGTGGATCTGGAATAAAAGTGCTTGAATTCAAATCTCAGCTGGGTCACTTACTAGCTGTGCAACCTGGGCAAGTCATTTATTTTTTCTGTATCTCCATTTTATCTGTAACAGTAAATTCCATTGACTTATTATAAAAATAATTGATTTAACATTTATTAAGGTGTTTGACACAAATCTTGAACTTAATAAGCACTATATAAAATTTTACTGTTACTGTTATTATCTATATCTATAAATGCATAAAAATGATTTGTGTGGGTTAGCTCCGGTGAGGACTATGGTATTGGGAAATGTGAATATACGTATATATATATATATATATATATATATATATATATATTTAATAATCAACACATACTATTTATGAATTCAAATAAAAGAAAGAAGCAAGCAATACATAAATTTTTATTGTGAAATATAGACTTACTTTTTGGTAATAGAAGCTTTCTGTGGTTTTGTGCTTTGACCAGCTAGCCTCAGTTTTCCTGGAGGGCAGAAAGCCAGCTTAATTTTGTCCTCAAATAATGCCAACAGGACAGGGAGGATGAGAGCTCCAGACAGTATTGTTCTCTTTTGGGACAGTCTCTAGTAAGGCTGCTGCAGCTGTTGCCCCCTCGCTTTGGAGGTGGCTGTTCCTGTCTAGTCAGGCCCTTTTTGCTACATCCCTGAGGGCTTTACAGTTTTCACCAGAAAGAGGGACTCCATCCTTTTACACATTTGGACACACAACCTTCTGAAGTCTGAGAGTCTCTGAGGGTAAAAACCTAAAGTGAGCTAGATTAGCCTAGGTACGTAACCACATGATGGGGAATATCTTATCTGGAAAGAAACTTTCTCCTGGAAAACACCAGAGTGTAGGAAAGCCTCTTTGGGACAAGGTGGGAGAAATTCCCTTTGGTTGAATGCTGATGTGCTGATGAGCTAAGGCAGTGGGAACCCGAGTATTTTTGGCAAATGAAAAGATAAATTATTGGAGGATAATTAGGCAGTCTTAGGTGAGGGGTTAACTGGGTCACATTGTCTTCACGTTGCTCTAGTTAATTTATTTGTGGAACACTGTAATTCCTTTATATTCCTCTTTCTTAGAAGTCTTTTTTTCCTATTGGGACTGTGAAAGTGAGAAGAGTGGCCTGGCCATGTTCTCTTACTGGTCACCCTCCAGATACAAAATTCTTGTGTAAAGAAGTTTGACAGTTTGATTTAACAGATGATGACTAAAAAGTAAGTACAGTTGATCATAGAACTTGTATGGCCATAATTGAAAGAGTGGCCTGGGTTCTGAAGATGCACACATTCAGTCCTATTGCCCTGCCACTGCCCATAAGGTAGCACAGTTAAATTGTATGTGTCTTCAGTGGGGGCTGTGGGTCCACAGGTGAATGTTGCTGTAAACTCCAGTGAGAAAGGAGGGAAGGCTTGCTTTCTGACTGCAGCAGAATTGTATCTGTTATTTAGTAACTAGGACATGGATGAGCCAGCACAAAGAATTGACCCAAGAGTAGAGTGGTTGACTTCTAGGAATTCAAAAGACTTTTCATATCTTCGGCAATCAAAGTCTGGGGGTCTCCAAGGCCTTTGAAATAAACCATTCTTATTTCTAGACGTAATTACCTAAATCTATTAAATGCACCAAACTTTGCCTGAATGTGGGAAATGTAATATGTCTGAACAAGCAGGAAATATTCTTTTGAACTAGGGTTGTATATGTTGTTAACTTTCCTGATTTGACTGAAGTTTATCCTGTTTCGGCCAATGGATGGCTGTACGTGTCAGCTGAGGATCTGAATGGAAGTGGCCAGATGACATAGTCTGTCTTCACAAATGAGAATTATCTTTGAAAACGTGGAACTGTTAAGGAAGTCTAATGTAATTTTGCATTAAAAGGGCACCCATAAGTACCAATAATTAATTCTCATTAAAACCCTATTTTAAGTGCATCTTTATTTTTGTTGAGGCCTTAATGATGNAAAGAATTGACCCAAGAGTAGAGTGGTTGACTTCTAGGAATTCAAAAGACTTTTCATATCTTCGGCAATCAAAGTCTGGGGGTCTCCAAGGCCTTTGAAATAAACCATTCTTATTTCTAGACGTAATTACCTAAATCTATTAAATGCACCAAACTTTGCCTGAATGTGGGAAATGTAATATGTCTGAACAAGCAGGAAATATTCTTTTGAACTAGGGTTAACTTTCCTGATTTGACTGAAGTTTATCCTGTTAACTTTCCTGTTAACTTTCCTGATTTGACTGAAGTTTATCCTGTTTCGGCCAATGGATGGCTGTACGTGTCAGCTGAAGATTTGAATGGAAGTGGCCAGATGACATAGTCTGTCTTCACAAATGAGAATTATCTTTGAAAACGTGGAACTGTTAAGGAAGTCTAATGTAATTTTGCATTAAAAGGGCACCCATAAGTACGAATAATTAATTCTCATTAAAACCCTATTTTAAGTGCATCTTTATTTTTGTTGAGGCCTTAATGACGAGTCCAAAATCTCTATTTTTTATTGCATCTAAGTCATTCAAACATTAGTGAGGGTTTTGTTGAATTACTAATCAACAAAATAAAGTAAATGACTCCTAAGTTTCCATGAAGGTTAATTGAACAGTTAGGGTAAGTCTTTGCTAACACAGGTTGAATTTTTATAACTGTCCCAGAATTTATTTATACATTCAGGAAGTTGTGGGAGACTCTCACCCTAGAGACAACTCCTGGCTTTTAAGGTAATCACCTAGTTTGATAACGCAAAACTATTTTTCCCTTAAGGTGATTTATTTTGTGTGTTTATTTTATTCTTATTTTTGATGGCTCACATAAAATGTAGCAGATCATCAAGAACTCAAAAGGATGTGCTTTCTGTCAATTCACAGCTTGCATGGAATTGGTTGAAATTTGAGCTCCTTCATTTGACCTTCATGTAACCCTGACCTGGGAGGACAGAATATCTCTAGGGGTGGGAGATAATTTAATTTCCATGCATGTCAAGTCCTCCATTTCTTGTGTGTGGAGGCTGCAGAGAAGTGTCAAATTCTGCAGAATCAGGTGTTCTGTGTTGGAGATGTGGAATACATTCTCCAGGGGTTAGAGCTCAGACCACCAAGTAGACTTCATTTTAGGTCCTTAGGGGAGTCCTGAAACCATTTGAGAAGATGGAAAATATTTTTTTACCCTGTGAACTATTCATCTTCCATTTCACTTTTAACATGTGCACTCATGATAGCATCAACAAAGACAGTTCCAAAGGCCACATTTAGAACATCTACGTTTATTATTTTAAAAATTCCCCCTGAAAACAATGGTTGAAAATTCCAATGTGTCAGACACTGGAACTTGTGTTTCTAATGTGTTCCCCGTGTTTTCTTCCCCCCCAAATGGTAACATAATGCTCACAAAGAGTAAATGTGGGAAACTAGGCAATATGTACAAGATAAGGCTCCTTCCACTCAGCTACCTGATTTTTCCACAGATCTCTGATTCATAGAATAGTTTATGGCCCTGTAAAGCAATGAAAATTTTCAGAAAGGTCAAAGTTTGTGACCTAACATGATTTAACACTTTTGTGATTCTGAAATCATGGTTTTGTAGCTCAGTATAAGGTAATCTCATCTCTGTTTCATACAGCACAATTTTCTGTGGGACACCAAGGTCATTATCTTATTGACTTCTCCATTCTTGCAAGTGAATTATAGTAGCAAAAAAGGAAATTGTTTTAGAATGGCTACTGCATGAGTCATGAATGAAGAAGATGTAAAGAATAACTTCAGCTGAGAGACAATTTGTAAAGCTCCTACTGGCTCGGCCATGGTCAATTCTCTCTCTCTCTTATACACACACACACACACACACACATATGTGAAATCCAAAGAGTAAGACTAAATACTTGACTGTGATACTACCTTAGCAGGGGTGTAGTTTAATTCAGGTATGTTAAATACTATAATGTACCTGAGGAAGCGTAAATTAAGAGTATGTTTTCTTTTTTTAAAATTTTAATTGTTGCCCTGGCTGGTGTAGCTCAGTGGATTGAGTGCGGGCCTGCGAACCATACGATCGCGGTTGGATTCCCAGTCAGGGCACATGCCTGGGTTGCAGGCCAGTTCCCAGCAGGGGACTCACGTGAGGCAACCATACATTGATATTTCTCTCCTTCTCTCCTTCCCTTTCCCCCTAAAGATAAATAAATAAATTATTTAAAAAATTTTTAAGTGTTGTTCAAGTGCAGTTTTCTGTCTTTTACTTCCATCCCAGACCACTCCCCGCCGGTGCTCCCCACCTCCCTCCCATTTCCACCCCGCTTAGTTGTTGTCCATGTGTCCTTTATACTAATTCCTGTAAATCCTTGCCCCTTTTCCCCTGAAATTCCCTCTTCTCTCCCCTCTGGTCACTGTCCCCCTGTTCTCTATTTTGGTGTCTTTGGTTATATTTTGCTTGCTTGTTTGTTTTGTTGTTTAGCTTCCTGTTAAAGGTGAGATCATATGGTATTTGTCTCACAATGCCTGGCTTATTTCACTCAGCATAATGTTTTCCATTTCCATCCATGCGGTTAAAAAGAAAGGGTAGGAGCTCATTCTTTCTTTCTGCTACATAAAATTCCATGCAATTTAATCTCCAAAATATACAAAGAACTTACAATGACTCCACTCTAAAAAGACAACCACAAATTTGTTTTTAATTTAAACAAATTAAAAAGTGGGCAAAGGACTTGACCAGACATTTCTCCAAGGAGGACATAGAGAAGATCCAGAGACACATGACAAGATGCTTGATATCACTAGCTATCAGAGAGATGCAAATTAAAACCACAATGAGATACCACTTTACACAGGTCAGAATGGCTATCAAAAACAAAGCAACAAGCAACAAGTGTTGGAGAGGTTGTGGAGAAAAGGGGGCCCTAATCCATTGTTGGTGGGATTGCAGACTGGTACAACCACTATTGAAAACAGTATGGAATTTTCTCAGAAAACTAAAAATGGACCTGCCTTTTGACCCAGCAATTCCAGTGCTAGGAGTATATCCTAAGAACCCTGAAGCACCAATCCAAAAGAACCTATGCACCCCAATGTTCATAGCAGCACAATTTACAATAGCCAAGAGTTGGAAGCAACCTAGGTGCCAGTCAGTAAATGAATGGATCAAAAAATAATGGTACATTTACACAATGGAATTTAAGAGCATATTTTCTGGTCTTGTTGAAGTTCAGTGCAGGACAGAGGGACAGAGACTGTTCTGTGTGGTTACCCCAGAATCTCAGTTCTTCCATACTGGCCCTACAACTCTCATATGTGGCTAGTAGTTCCTCCATCTTTAGTCAAAGAGAAAAGAAAGCATGAGGAAGACACTCTGGCATTAACTGTCTCTGAGCAAAGGTTAAAAAAAAAAGTCTACAAAACAATGTATAGATTTATACCTAGGAAAAGGGCAAGTATTTGGTGACAATATACCAATCTCTGTTACAGCTAGCAGTTAGCATTGGAAGTAAAGTATGTTGGGAAGGATGAGCTTTTTCCTACAGGTTTGGGATGGGTTTGATGGTGCTGGGAAAATAAATGGTAAATACGTTGTGTTTGTTTTATGTCCTTCCAAAACTATGACATGTGCTACAGACTTTATCTCTAAGCGAAATTGTGGTCATTTGGAGGTGGCAGATTTTTTTTCATCTGTGGTAATCTTTTCACACTGCAGCAAATATTTTCTGGTCAAGTTCATGTAAACTTTTTCCCACTGATCTTCGAGTAAACATTGATGAAGGCTTTGCATTTAAAAAATATTAAATTTATTGTGGTGACATTGGTTAGTAAAATTATATAAGTTTCAAGAGTATAATTCCATTTGGTAAATGCATTCTCTCAAATATCCATAGGAATTGACTTCTAGGAACAAGGCCTAGGGGTGGATGGAGACTAAGCCTCTCCATACATGCATGACTTTGTGTGGCCAGAAATAAGATATTTTAGTGCAACAATCTTCTTGTGAATGTATAGACGTACAAGTTAAGGTTCAGTTGAGGCCCTTTTAATGAAGAGTTCTTGAGGAAGACACAGGCATTTGCTAAAAACTTTCAATGAAAAATAGCAACATTTATAGGCAATAAGTGCCTACACCCAGACCTGGCTCTTTCAAAGGGTCCCGAGGCAGATGTGAGTGGAAAATGTGACAACACATTCTGATTTCAAATAGGAAATACTGATGTCCCTAACTGTACATAAATGTTATCTTTTTTGAATCTTACATTTGAAATTGCATAGATTCCTTCTTTCAGCATTTCGTGATTTAATGTCCCACAGAAGATTCTTAGTGACACTCTACCCAGTGTCACTGGAGAAATGTTTTAATCCTCTGATTTCTGCTTGTTAAAGTCATTAACATTTGACACTAGCATGTTGACATTACACACGTGACATGACACACATGTTGACATTAACAAATGTCAAATTCTGAACAAATTCCAGAACAAATTCTGGAGTTAAAAAGTACAATTACCTAAAATAAAAGAAGAAGAAAATATGGTATTTCAGGAGAGCTCCAAGGACACCCTGGACAACCAGAAGGGCAAACAACTGGGGCCTAGAGCAAATTAGGCCTTTACAACATTGCTGGAGGCAAAAACAACAAAACTAAAGCTGTTGTACTTCGGGCACATGGTGAGAAGTCAGAGTTATTTGGAAAAGACCACAATGCTGGGGAAAAAATAATGGAAGGCAGCAGAAAGAGAAAGACCAAATGTGAGATGAATTGACTCTATAAAAGTGGCCATAGGCAGGAGACTCTAGGAGCAAAGCAGGCCTGTTTAGGACAAGACATTGTGGATGTCATTCATTCCTAGAATTGTCAACAAATGTCAACAACTGAACCTAAAAAATAAAAACAAAAAGAAACCAATCAAATAACTTGAACAGGAACAGAATCACAGAAATGGAGATCTCATGGAGGGTTATCAGTGGGGAGGGTGGAGGAGGAATGGGGGGAAAGGTACAGGGAATAAGAAGCATAAATGGTAGATATAAAATAGACAAAGGGAAGTTAAGAATAGCATAGGAAATGGAGAAGCCAAAGAACTTATAGAAGCTCCAGCCCCCACATTGCATGAGGAGTCACACAGTGCTTATGTGTCATTAAATCTATCTATGTGAATAATATTTGGATGAAATGTTTCTATTATTTTCCACCATAATAAAGCAAAGTCACCAAGATATTCAGGGAAGGAAAATGGGCCAAGGAACACTGGGTTATGCAGGCTCTGTAAGCTTTCACAGCGAACATTCTGGTTCCTGCTATTGGTGATCAGGATGATGAAGAATTTGCTGCCAAAGCCCACTTTCTAAATAGCCAGATGGAACTTAGATTTACACAGTGTAACTTGCTCCGTTTCACATGTTGTCTTGGTGTGCTTCCTGACACTTCGGTCAGAGGTAGCATTTCATTCCAGGTTTTTCAGGCTTTCTTCATGAGGCAGACACCGTTGCAAAAGCTGTGTGACTCATATTTTCTATTGTAAATAGCACTTACCATCAAATGCTGTGAAGTGTTCATCCAAACACTTACAGTTTTATTACCCCCATGTAGAGGCCCAGAAATGCAACTTAATGCAATACAGTGACTTTACTAGCCTTTCAACAGCCTTTAGATAAAGTAACTGTTAGGATTATTGTCCTGTGCTATTACTGATTAGGCTTAAACTCCAGAAAGGAATGCTGTCATTTCTAAGACTACATCAATATTTAAAACAAGTGTGTTTAAGTAAATTACTATATTATCTAGAAATGCAAGAAAAAGTAACTGCATTCCTTTGACCTGTGTGTTGTAATTGAGGTTATCTCTGTATACCTTTATTGAATAATTCTTAATTATAAGGTACCATACTCTAAGTCTTTCTTAAACTACACATGTTATTTTTAGATGTGTTTTAGAATGTAAAAGTAAATGGGCCTCAATTTAAACAGATACACATAGTAAGAGCTTCCTCATATAGATACTATGAGATGCCAGGGCAGGTGGCCTTGACATACCTGGTATTTCTTATTTTGGTACAAGGAGGATAATATTGATGGTGGTGCTACAGGACTGTTAGAGTGGAGAGGTAGTTGTTCATGTAACATAACGGAGGCACTATCTTGCATGGAACTAAGGAAGTGATGTTTTGACGTAGCTCTTTACTAGTCCCCTGTCTTTAGAGACAGCCTTGTAAATGAGCCTCAAATTAGGTGAACTACATTTTTCCCTGGAATTTCACCTCCTTGGAAATCTGAACATCATCAAGACAAAAGTTATGACTACAGAAGGAGTATAGGACTTTAACATAAACAGCGATGACACCAATTGTTAAAGATTTTGTTTATCTTAGTTCAGTTATCAATTCAAATGGAGACTGAAGCCAAGAAGTAAGAGAAGGGGAAGACTTGGCAGGGAAGCCATAGAAGGATTATGGGAGAGCTCCAGGAGCAGAGATGTGTCATTAGAGGACACAGCTAAGATCATTGGCACCATTTTTCCCAATTATTATGCACAATTGTGAAACTGGACAGAGAAGAATGCTGATAGGAAAAAAATTTGATTTCTTTAAAATATGGTACTACCTTTCACAACAACATGGATGGAACTGGAGAGCATTATGCTGGGTGAAATAAGTCAGGCAGTGAAAGACAAATACCATATGATCTCATCTTTAAGTGGAACCTAATCAACAAAGCAAACAAGCAAGCAAAACATGACCAGAGACATTGAAATAAAGAACAAACTGACAGTAACCAGAGGGGAGTGGGGAGGGTATAAGGAGGGAAAATAGGAGAAGTGTCATCAAGGAACCAGTATAAAGGCCCCATGGACAAAGCCAATATGGGTTGTTAGATCAAGGGTAGGAGGAACATGGAGATAACTGTACCTGAACAACAATTTTTAATATATTTTATTGATTATGCTATCAAAGTTGTCCCATTTCCCCCCTTCATTTCCCTCCACCCTGCACACCCCCTCCCACCCATATTCCCCCCTTTAGTTCATGTTCATGTGTCATAGTTCTTCATTTCCCAGACAATTCTTGCCCTCCCCCTGTCTATTTTCTCTTTACCATCTATGCTATTTATTCTCTGTACCTTTTCCCCCTCCTACTCCCTCATTGATAACCCTCATGTGATCTCCATTTCTGTGGTTCTGTTCCCATTCTAGTTGTTTGCTTAGTTTGCTTTTGTTTTAGGTGTATTTTTAATAACTGTGAGTTTTCTGTCTATTTACTATTCTTGTTTTTTTATCTTCTTTTTCTTAGATAAGTCCTTTTAACATTTCATATATAAGGGCTTTGTGATAATGAACTACTTGAACATTATCTTATCTGAGAAGCGCTTTATCTGCCCTTCCATTCTAAATGAAAGCTTTGCTGGATAGAAAAATCTTGGATGTAGGTCCTTGCCTTTCATGACTTGGAATACTTCTTTCTAGCCCCTTCTTGCCTGCAAGGTCTCTTTTGAGAAATCCGCTGATAGTCTGATGGGAACTCCTTTGTAGGTGACAGTCCCCTTATCTCTTGCTGCTTCTAGGATTCTCTCCTTCATTTTCATCTTGGCTAATGTAATGATGATGTGCCTTGGTGTGTTCCTCCTTTGGTCCAACTTCTTTGGGACTCTCTGAGCTTCCTGGACTTCCTGGAAGTCTATTTCTTTTGCCAGACTGGGGAAGTTCTCCTTTATTATTTGTTCAAATAAGTTTTCCACTTGTTGCTCTTCCTCTTCTCCTTCTGGCACCCCTATCATTTGGATGTTGGAACATTAAAGATGTCCTGGAGGTTCCTAAGCTTCTCCTCATTTTTTTGAATTCTTGTTTCTTCATTCTTTTCTGTTTGGTTGTTTCTTTCTTCCTTCTGCTTCACTCTATTGATTTGAGTCCCAGTTTTCTTTCCATCACTATCGGTTCCCTGTGCATTTTCCTTCATTTGACTTAGCATAGTCTTCATTTTTTTCATTTAATTTGCAACCAAAATCAACCAATTCTGTGAGCATCCTGATCACCAGTACTTTGAACTATGCATCTGATAGGTTTGGCTATCTGTTCATCACTTAGTTGCATTTGCTGTGGAGCTTTGATCTGTTCTTCAATTTGGGCCATTTTCTTTGTCTTGTCATGCCTGTTATGTAGTGAGGGGCAGAGCCTTAGGGTTTCACCATGGTGGGGCAACCCTCCCCACTGGGTTGTGACACTTATGTGGGGGCAGGGTCAGAGAGGAACAACGGCACTTGCTCTGCTCTCTGTTGGATTTCAGTCCTGTCCAACATTTCCCCCAAGCAAACTGGGCCTTTCTGGTGCTGATTCCTAGGTGTGTGGGGTTGTATACATTCTAGGACCCTGTGGATCTCTTCAGTGAACTCTCCTGTGAGGCAGGGGGTCTCTCCCTATGCCTCAGCCCCCACACGTGTTTCAATCAGTGTTTTGAGGCTTTATTTCTCACAACTGGGACCCTGGGTTGCACGGTCTGTCTTGCTCCCCAATTTTACCTGGTGTATCTGCGAGCGAATGTGGGACTGCCCAGTCAGCCACACTATGCACAGTGCCTCGTATCACAATCACCACCTCGCTGGGTCTGCCTGTTGCCACCCCACACCTGGGGTCTTCCAGCCACCGTCTATGCACCCAGGGCCCACCTGCTGCCGTCTTGTGCACCCGGGGGTCCCCTGTGCACCTGGTGCCACCACTTTCTGTGCCGCAACCCCTCTCCACCCAACTTCCCAACTCCACCCCACCTACCAGTCTGGATGAATGTGTCTATTTTGTCTCCTCGGTTGTCCGACTTTCATACAGTTCAATTTTTGGTCAGTTCTGGTTGTTATTTTGTTTCTAAATTATCGTTGTCCTTATTTTGGTTGTGTGAGGAGGCACAGTGTGTCTACCTACACCTCCAACTTGGCCAGAAGTCCTTGAACAACAATTTTAAAAAGGAGTTATTATAAATATATGCAAAAACTAAAAGAAATTATGAATAAATAATTAGGGAAAGTAGGAAAATTCTGTCTGGTCAAATTGAGAATATCAATAGTATCATTGAATAGAACAGCTAAATATTGATTATGATATGGAAATTGTGAAAAAGCACTAAATAGGAATTCTGGAGTTAAAAAGTACAATTACCTAAAATAAAAGAAGAAGAAAATATGGTATTTCAGGAGAGCTCCAAGGACACCCTGGACAACTAGAAGGGCAAACAAGTGGGGCCTAGAGCAAATTAGGCCTCTACAACACTGCTGGAGGCAAAAAATGACAAAACTAAAACTGTCCTACTTCGGGCACATTGTGAGAAGTCAGAGTTATTTAGAAAAGACCACAATGCTGGGGAAAAAATAATGGAAGGCAGCAGAAAGAGAAAGACCAAATATGAGATGAATTGACTCTATAAAAGTAGCCATAGGCAGGGGACTCCAGGAGCAAAGCAGGCCTGTTTAGGACAAGACATAGTGGATGTCACTCATTCCTAGAATTGTCAAGAGTCAGAGCTGACTCAACAGCATGTAACACAAAAAAAGTGGACAATTTCTGATAACCCAACATAGGTGATCTCCTCTGGTTCTCTGGTAAATTTGATCTAGGCCAGCTGGATTCTTTGCTTAACCAGCACTGGCTGAACGTGAACTGGGCCAGATGCTTGCTGTAATTCAGTGCTGTGAAATCTTCAATTGTATTCCACAGAATCAAGAACAGAGTGATCATCTTGCCCCAGCAGTATAATTTCTCCAGTTCAAAAATATCGAACTTACAACACAGACATAAACTGTTGATCCTGAGTATTTTTTAATATTTTAAAAATAAATTTTGGCCTGTGGCATGCTTCTTAAAGTGCCATTGAAATAAAATAAAGACACCTCTTTGCCAAGCAGGATTTGCCATTTTTCTTCTGAAAACATTCAAAAGCACTTTGTTCTCAATGCATATATTCTGTTACAGTATATTTTTATGTGATGTTTGTTGGATGATTTAATCAGACAGTGAAAAAGTATTTCTCCACAGCCACCATGGGATTATGTGCAACGTACATATTGCAGAATAGACATTGTTCCTGCATTCCAGAGTCTTGTAGTTTAAAGGGGGAAATAAAAACAGGGAGATAAAGAGCACTATCATCCATCTTCTTTTTATTTACTGAACTATATATCTATCTAAAGAATAAAACGAATGGGGTTGGGAGAGGTAGAGAGGGAAAGAAGAGAGAGAAATATACAATATATCACTTGTACAAATATGTGGAGGGTTCAAAGAGGCTATGAGTAGCTGGAACTTAGGAAAGTTGTGTTTAATATGTACTGATTATAGATTCATAACTAGCTTTTGGGCAAGCCTTTCTAAAGAGACCAATGGAGCCCTATGGTAAGTTTCACAGGAATTTCCACCTCCTGCAATTCCTTCATGGAGCCACACGTGATCTTGTTTAAAGTGAGGCTCTTGTGAGACTTCGCATGCACTCTGGTTCTGAAACAAGATCTTGAGCCTACCTTGCTGGAGTCTTCTCCCCGGAGCTGCCACCCCACTTTGTCATACTCTGTCATCTATTGACTCCCTAGTAATGATTTATTTTGAAGTTTTTGTTTTAATTTTCTTGTCTTACTTTAACTTTAGATTGATAGTCCTTCTCTCTTGACATCTGTTTTGCCTCACTGAGAAGGCTGTCCAAATGTAGCACGTTACAGTGTTTCTTTATTATCTTTATAGAACAGCAGGGTGTAGATATGCGACTATAATTCAAGAAGCTTGTTGGAGAGTGCTAGGAACTTGCTCCAGGAAAGCACAGTACATCAAGGACAATGGAAAGCAGACGACCTCGTGGAATGCCAGAAAAGCAAATCCACTCTGCTTAGCTCTCATTTCCCAGCAACCACTCCTATCCCCTATTGTCCGATGTACCAACAGTGTGAAGAAATGTCTTGTGTTCTCGTTCCATGCAAAGGGAAAAGCATCTCATGCTCACCAAGATGGGCACATTCCATAGATCAAAGTGCTTTCCCACACATTTCCTTGTGACTACTCTACTGGCCACCAAAACTACTCTTTAGCTACCATTGTCTCATTTTTTTTGGAGGTTGAGACTCTTTTTTTTTAATGTGCCAGAGAAAAGTTTTATAACATTGCATGCTGAATAAATACTATAATAGCTCTTTTTATTTTTTAACTGTGAAGTTTATGCTGGGTAGAGTTGTAACAGGCATTTACCAAGGTACTATCAAAGGGCACTATTTTGATAAATACTTGTAAGGAGGTTGGGCCCTTGAATTACAGGCCACACAGGGAAGCATACACTAGACGCGTGCCCACTGGCACAGATTAGAAATTGTGAAAGAAACACTTTGGTAGTTTGGCAGAGTATTTCTTTGAATATAGCTTGAGAACTAAATTTCTTGTAGCTATAACTTCTTGACAGGTATCAGATAAATGTTGGCATAATTAAAAAGAAGTTAATGTACCATATAATACAACTTACTGTGTTAAAAATAAGCCGGTGTGGTAGTTACCAGAGGGAAGGTGGTGGGGGGTAATAAAGAGTAAAGGACGTCAAATATATGGTGACAAAAGGAGATTTGACTTTGGGTGTGGGCACACAATGCAATGTATCATGTGTGAAACATGTTAATTTTATTAACCGAGGTCACCCCATAAATTTAACTAAAAATGAGCCACTATATAGGTAGATATAGATATGCCCATCTATATCCATATATTTATATGTACTGAAATATTTCATTTTTTTCTTGATCATGAGAAATATGATAGTGTATAATCATGTTAATCATGGACTTAGCATTTGGGGTTTCAGCTATTTTTAAGGATCCTAAAAGTTATGACACGTAGTCATTGATGATTTGATGAAGCCTTCAGTGAATTGTGTGCTTAGAGAGGCTTCCTATGTAGAAAAAGGAAAGACATTTCACTTACTGAGTCTAGCAAACCACCTAACTTCTCTCTGACTTACGGTATTATGTTCTTTTACTCATTATCCTATGCAATAACCAGAGTAAGTTGAAGTAAGAACAGCGCTATAGGTTTGTGGTATAATTTCGTGTGTGTGTGTGTGTGTGTGTGTGTGTGATCAGTCTGTATATGTAAAAATGACTCTGAAAAGAAAGCTATTACTAGTCTTCATGGCATACAAGAAGAAGAGGGATGAGATCTGACAGAGTGTTTCTCTGAATTATGAAATAGAAATTTTGCATAAATTAAAAAAACAAAATGTTCAGTTTAGTAGTAGCCATATTTTCCTCATGAAAAGTGGAGAATATTTTATGGGAAAAAGGATATGGTCATATGGTATTTGTACATTTAGGTAATTTTAAAAGCTTTACAATGAATCCATCTAATTTTTAATATAATGTGAATTTCTATATGGAAACAAACATTAATTTGCAAAGATATATGCACCCCTATCTATGTTTATTGCAACATTATTCATGGTGGCCTAGACAAGAAACAACTGAAATGACCTCTGATAGATGACTCGATGAAGAAAGTGTGGTACATAGATATGATGTGTGTGTGTGTGTGTGTGTGTGTGTGTGTGTGTGTTCTACCTTTGGGTTCCAGGTCTCTGGCACATTTCAGCCTGACCACTTTAAAGTCAGAGAGGAACGTCTGGAACGAGTATCATGGGCTTCTGGTGAGGTTTGTCATTAGTGCTCTTGAAGTGTTTTTTTAAAACTTCCTCAAATATATATTTTTTCTCAATTTGAAGAAGATCAACGCAGACTTGTTCTTTATCTCCAGCAAAGGGACAGTTTGTAAAACCTCATTCATCCTTTGCCTGTTATTTACTACGACCTCATATTACATCTTTGAGAGGAATGTGTGGGATCCTATTTTTTTAAAGTTAGAAAGCAGATAGTGTCTATAACAATATTAATTTAATACAAGTTCACTTCTATTTATTCACATATAAACTCTATATATCCAGTGACTTTGCTTTATTTTTATTTATTTGATTCACTAGCATGTCCACACAACCACAACTCTGTTTGTGCCCCAAGATTAAGAGGATCCCTCCCAGGCACATTG
Organism: Sturnira hondurensis; assembly: GCF_014824575.4. Classification (NCBI taxonomy): domain Eukaryota; kingdom Metazoa; phylum Chordata; class Mammalia; order Chiroptera; family Phyllostomidae; genus Sturnira; species Sturnira hondurensis. The sequence goes on along the minus strand of NW_028093845.1, from coordinate 8,956,658 downwards.
GTAAAGCTGATGACAGGCAGTCTGCTGCGTAGGTGTGCAGGCTGAGAGGTTTGTGTCCCAGCTCAGAGGAGCAAAGTAGACAAACATATGCAATACCCCAGTGAGATTTCATAAGATTACTAAAAGTAAAGTTTTAACCCATTTAGCCTGAATAATTCTTTAAAGATTTAGACCTTTAAATAGATATTTACTATAGGACAGAAAAACAATTGCATCTTGATTTAATTTTTGGTGCCAGTATTTTATATCTGAGATGTATGTATGAACTCTTTAATATGGGCACTTCCTTAACGACACGTTAGTAACACTGTTTGGTAACACTTACTAGATCTTCTACACAGAACCTCTTATATGATTCTAAAAAAATGAATTGTGGACTTTGAATTAGAAAACTCGAGTCCAGTCCCAGCTCTGACATTTAGCAAGTGCATGACAAAGAGATTCATTTAATCTTTGTAAGCCTCAATTTTCTCACCTGCGTGGTACCAACAGCAGAGTAGCTGACACACGTTAACATTTTTCTTACACAGTATAACATTGAAGGCCTTATTATTATGGTGTCTCTCGAGTGAACAAAATTGAATATTTATAATAGCCTTAGAAAATGCCCTTGCGAGTGAGACTGTATCAGAACATGTAAGAAAAATGAGAAGAGAATCTTCCAGTAGGAAATTGTTCGTAGTGCATCAGGAGAGCAGAACACAGAAAATGTACGTGCCAGAGGAGCTGTAGGTTTGCTCAGGCAGGTAATAGACATTCAACCCCATGGGTACTATTCCACTCAATGCATATAGGCAACATGGCTTAGAATACTGTGGCATTTATGACGATACTTACAACTGGCCAGGAATGAACCCATGTTGACTTAGATTATTATGTATGGCATACCTTGGAGTGCTTTGACTAAATAAGGTTAAAAAAAAAGAATGCATGGAAAGCTTATGGAGCAGTCCCTGGAACTTAAGAAGAAGGAACAGCTAGGCCTTGGGACTAAGGGAATGCAGGTCACTCCCTGTTGGTTTGGGCCAATATGAGAAAAGATAGTGGAAATATCATCAATCTTTACACTAAAGTCATCTGAATTGGGGAAAGATAGTTTCCAAAAAGCAAATTGGGCTAAAATGAAAGGTTGCGGGGCAGGTGAAAACCAAAGACGTTAAATATACTTGTCACAATTAATAAGGTAACTTTAAAAATATCTCTTAGAAGACCTGCACCAAAGTCATTTAAGCCTCCATGTGATATTTGTTTAAAAAATTATAGAGTTCATGCTAGATTTTCCAAAGTAATGTCCCAGGCAGGTCCAGGTATTCTGATAGTTTCACTTGAGAGCTTGTAGTGTTCTCTTGTTATAAAGAACACAAATTAAAGAGGGTGTAAACAGATAAACAAGATATTTTCTAGTCAATGTGTGTTTCATGATAATTGGCTCAATATTATAGTTCAATGTTGTAAGACTGTGGGCAGACTTCAAAAGCACTGTGAACAAGCGCACTAGTGTTGCATCCGTGTTCCTAAATAAATAAAATACATTCTTGTTTTTCTTTGTGATGGAAGACTGGTAAAAATGCTCACACTGTTCAAGTTTGTCCACTGCTAATTGTCAATGATGTTATTGCAGAGTGTCCAATGCTAAACTCTCCTTTAAATACTTTTGGTGTTAATCGCCTTCAGTTTGATAAGCTATTGTTCCAGAATTTTTCATGTTTTTGGAGATAGTGTGTTATAAAATTTCATGTTTAATTATACATTTTATAGTATGAAAATTGATCATGGAATCTATAAAACAGAAGCTCACAGAACAATCATGGACTCATAAAGGATCCTCAGGAAGTTCCTTATCATTTGATATAAGAAAATAATTGAAAAAAGAGCAATGTGAAGCCATAGATTGTGATGTAATCACCCTATTCTTTTAGGTCACTTATTAAATAATTTATCAAATTTGTAAATAATTTTTGAAGAAAAATATTAAGCATTTCTACATGCAAATGAAATCCACCATATTTTAATACTAAAGGACAAAGCATAATTCGATAGTATTATATACCAAAATGAGAGTATTTCCCCTTAGAAGGTAATTAACATCTGAATCTATGTTCATGCAAAGATAGTTCTTGAGTAAATTGGAAGAAAATACTCAGAGACACACTGACTATTTGAGAACAATGTGACATACAGCATATAATGATATACTTTTACAAATAAATTTTTGCTGTTATGCAATTTATCATTATAAGCAAGAGTGAACCTGATGAGCCAATGCTGACTAAGTGACGCCAATGCTGACTAAGTGACACTACTTACCTGAGGGATGTTCTCTGGGCACCAGCATTGCCATAGCCGTTGTCACCTGAGATGGACCTCTCCCCCAAAGCACAGCATGACAATATCCAAGGATTTTCTTTTTAACTCATAATCTCATAAAACAAATGAGTTAATTGGAAATAAGCAAATCTGCATTCAAGATGTGTAGTTATACTTTTTGGCATGCTGGTCAACTTATAATGAATAGTAAAAAGATTATCTAAAATATTTTATGTCTTACTGGTATTAATTCAATGCATTTACCCCAGAGGTTAGCAATGGCTTTTAATCTCCATAGAACTTTCTGAAATGCTTGGTCAAATGTGATAAAGGAACGTGTCTTTCTTTAGCTCTCACATACTTCAGTGATCCCTCTTCTTCTGGCTCTTTAAAACCCCTGCCGATTAACCCTAGAATAGTTTCTGCCCTACACAGAAGACGTAAATCCAAGTCCACAGACTTAGAGGTAGAATGTGGCTCTTCATTTTTCCTCTAACTGAATTGTAGCAAGCCTCTATTCAGCTGCATGATAAAATTAAGCTTTGCTCAGGTCTTTGAATTAAATTTTTGTCTTGACTCTCTGGTGAGAGTGAGGTGGGGAATGGGGCTTATGTCATTTCAGGCATTGTGTGGTACATGGCGTGTGGTAGATCCCGTGTCTTGTCTGGGTCATCATCACTGATTTGTTCTGCTTTTGTTGAGATACTCTCTTTTAAGAATGGGTCCAGCTCCCTTCACTTGCTAGACCATTACTGTGTTTTCTTTTCTTTTTTCCCAATTTTTTAAATTTAATTATTTTTCAAGTACAGTTTTCTGTCTATTACTCCCATCCCATCCCATCCCCCGTGCTCCCCCCCTCCCATTTCCACCCTTCTCAGTTGCTGTCCATGTATCCTTTATATATGTTCCTTTAAATCCTTCCCCTATTTCCCCTGAAATTCCCTCCCCTTTCCCTTCTGGTCACTGTCAGCCTGTTCTCTATTTCAGTGTCTTTGGTTATATTTTGCTTGCTTGTTTGTTTTGTTGTTTAGCTTCCTGTTAAAGGTGAGATCATATGGTATTTGTCCTTCAACACCTGGCTTATTTCACTCAGCATAATGCTTTCCAGTTCCATCCATGATGTTGCAAAAGGTAGGAGCTCCTTCTTTTTTTTCTGCTGCATAGAATTTCTGCTGCATTGTGTATATGTACCATAGTTTTTTGATCCATTCATTTACAGACGGGCACCTAGTTGCTTCCAACTCTTGGCTATTGTAAATTGTGCTGCTATGAACATTGGGGTGCATACATTCTTTGGGATCGGTGTTTTAGGGTTCTTAGGATACAATCCTAGCAGTGGAATTGCTGGGTCAAAAGGCAAGTCCAATTTTAGTTTTCTGAAAAAATTCCATACTGTTTTCCATAGTGGTTGTACCAGTCTGCAATCCCACCAACAGTGGACTAGAGTCCCCTTTTCCCCACACCCTCTCCAACATTTGTTGTTTATTGCTTTGTTTATGATAGCTATTCTCACCGGTGTAAAGTGGTATCTCATTGTGGTTTTAATTTGCATCTCTCTGATAGCTAGTGATATTGAGCATCTCCTCATGTGTCTCTGGATCGTCTGTATGTCCTCCTTGGAGAAATGTCTGTTCAAGTCCTTTCCCCATTTTTTAATTGGGTTAGTTGTCTTCTTAGAGTGAAGTCATGTGAGTTCTTTGTATATTTTATAGATTAAACCTTTGTCTAAGGTGTCATTGACAAGTATGTTTTCCCACACTGTGTTTTCTTCCCTTGTTGTCACCACCAAGGCTTGACATCCTCAGTCTTCTGTGCCACATCAAAGTCGTCGTTGAGTGTAGGCAATGCATTTAACTGTTCCAACACCACATTTGGGTGCAGGCCACTCGGTGGGGTTTTCTCAGGCTCTCCGCCCAGACAATGTGAATCCCTTCTACTCTGCCACCTTGTCATGCTGGGCACAGGGAATCCTGGGTTCTGGCTGCCTCTCAAGGCCCTATCCAGAAATGGAAGGCAGAAGTCTCCTCTGAATTTTAAGTGAAATGTATACATTGGAGTTCTCAGTCTGACCAAATGCCACCATCATTTTCACAGTTATTCAGAGCAGAAACGTGGATTTGTCTTTGATTCTCCTTTTTCTCACTCCCATTCAATCTGTTAGGAAGTTCTCTCAACTCTACTTGCAATTATAGTCCAAAACCACTTTTTGACAACACTCCATTGCTACCATCTTATCTTAAGCCAGTGTGTGGTCTTACTTGGCCACAGTAATAACTGTTTCATTGGCTTCTATTAATTCCCTGATTCTATAATTGGGGCTGTCCTCCCACCTCCCATTTTTAGAGTAACCTGCTAAAAACGTAAATCAACTCATGCCACTTCTCTACTCAACACTCTTCAAAGACTTAGCATCGTGCATGAAATCAAATCCACATTCTTGCCAAGCCCTGGTTACTCTGCTTCTTCAGGCCTGGGTTTCTGGTCATTTCTTCACTGTGCCAAGCTCACATCCCCACCCAACCTCAAAATTTCTAATTTCCTGCTTTTGCTCACATTACTCTTCACAGTTCTTCAGAGATTTCCTTAAATACCTCCCCTTCAAGAAAGGGTTCATATCCCTATTCCCTTACCTGAATTATTTTTCTTTAACTTCATTTTTAGTGCTGACACTATTATGGAAATCCTCATTTCCACCCCTTTGCCCATGTGCATCCAGCCCCCAGCCCTCCTTCCCTCTGATCATCACCACACCGTTGTCTGCATCTATTGGTTATGCATGTTGGCTGATTCTCTCACCTTTCATGTGGTCCCCACCTACCCCACCTGCCCCCTCAACAGCTTTCAGTCTATTGCATATATACATGTGTCTGCTTCTATTTTGTTCATTAGATTCCGCATACGAGTGACATCATATGGTGTTTTTCTTTCTCTGATGGTTTATTTCACTTAATTTAGTTTTCTTTACAACACTTATTATTATTCCAAGTTAATTATTAGTTTATGGGTTTATTATCTATGCTCACCATGGCCTAAACTTTATGCTTCCAACTGCAACCCATTATATAATATATTGTCTGGTACACAGTGAGCCACCAGTAAATATTTTTTTCAGTTAATGAATGCACTTGATATTTGAAACAGAGAGCAGTGCTTTATATTCACTATATTTATTTTGGGAGATGATAACAGTTTTAGATTAAAATTGAACTCGAAGAAGCTCCTCTCAGTTGGTAGAAGATGTAGAAAGGAATACTTCCTATGTGTGGCATAAGATTTTACCTCAGGATTCAGAAGATTGTGACTTTTACTATTTATTTGTATCATGTCCATTACTGTGTAGCTTCTAGGAGTCAAGAAGATATGCTTCCTAAATTCAAAAATCCAAATTCCATGATCCTAAACACTGTGTAAGGTAATGGAATATCAAGAAATCTGTGATCTGGAAATCCTTCTGTAGACAATAGTAACTAATGTGTATGCTCACCAACCTTGCGGAGCGTATACAACAATACTGGCATGCAGCATCAAGAATTTCCAGAAAATGTAAACAGCATGGACTAGTCATTTGTTATGAAGCCATGGAGACTGTGTATTACTATCAGCTGTGTTGCTGTTAATAGTGTTTGACATTTATATACCCCAGGGCTCTTTCAGTTGTAAGTGACTGGAACCCAGTTTAAACTAGCTTAAGCAAAGAACAATATTTGTTGGCTAAGGTAACTGGCAGGCCGAGGTTGGAATCTGGGCTCAAAGAATGTTCTCCTGGCATCTCTTGATTTTGCTTCTCACTTTTTCTACACGTGTGGTTTTCCCTTTCTCCTATGTGCAAAGGTTCTCATCACATAGCAGAAAAGTAATCCCACATGTACATCACTAGGACTTCTGTTCCAAGTAGGAGTCTTTTGCAGCAACCACAGCTAAATTATCCCTGACAAGATTCTGATTGGTCAAGCTGAGGTCCTAGGTCTATACTAACCTTATCACTGTATGAAGATGCAGGATTATGGTAGGATCACACTTGATCATGTGCTCAACCCTTTTGCAAGGAGAGGGAGGTGTGAGGGGAATGAGAAATCATGTTGAGTAGGTTATCACTATCAACACACCAACATTGCTTTATACTTCTTTAGTCCTGCCCCCTCAAAAGGACAATGTGTTTGTGGAAGAAAAAAATAAATGCTGCGCCTTATTATTGAGTTATTTGTCCCCTCTAAGTAACTAAAAATAATGCATAGAAAATGTCAGGTATACAATACTGTCTAATTCTAGAAATTCCCATATTAGAACAATACTATCTGGAATCAACATATCATAGAATAAAGGAGAAATAGTCAAAAATATAAAGTCAATGAGATGAAAACTCAATAGAAATAGAGGATAGAAATCAGAGTGGCAGGTGTTTGTTAAGGAAAGACAATAGCAACAAAAGAAACAATAATCATAAATCTAGAAACAAATGTTTGAGTTGTAGTTCTTAAATGAGATAAATTATATTTACATCATATTTTAGAATGATAAATGATAACCTCCACTTTCTAGCACATCCCTCTCATTTATACATTGCTTTTCCACATGGACTTGTTTATATCTTGATTTTCTGTCTGTAGTCTACCTAGTCACCTTGTTTCTTGTCCTGTTCCCCCACAGAATTGGTGCCCAGCCCTGAACCTCGAGCAGAACAGCAGAGCCTGCATTTTGTTCGTTTCCTTCCTAAGCCTGGGTCTTGATTCTCAATTCTCATTCTCTCTCACTCTTTGCTGTCTTCGTAACTATTCTGAAATAGAAAGACAGATCCTATTGAACTCACAGCAGCTCAAATATTTTCTGGTATATTCTCGATCCTTTGTTCACTAGAATAGCTTTTTGGCAATAAAGATATTTAGAATCATGTTAGAGCTACGTGGCTTGGCTGACCAGCTGCCCTCACCAGAGACACCTCTGTAAGGGCTCATTCTCTCTCCCTAGTGTCAGGGCTGATAATCAGTGTGTGGGCTTCAGTACAACAGCACCAAAAAAATGGAAGCTGCTCTGATTGGTTGGAGGGGGGGGTCACTTCCCTCCAGGAAGCTGCATCTTCCTAAAACTATCCGGGACACTAGTGAACTGACCTGTACCCAGTTTCTCTTTCTTTTCCTTTCACTCCCATTAGGTCAGTTTGAGAAGGCTTAGAAAACTTTGCAAGCTAATGTGGTCACAACAGGCCTTTTCCTTTTCTCAAAAAATATGAAAAATATTCGCTTTCTTGCTATTTGGCAAAATTATCTCTTGATTTTGGAAATGAAGTACTCCTGGTAGGTCTCATCTCAGAATTGGATCACTCATGCTGTTCCTGTTGCCACAGGCCAAAGCAGTGACCAGGACGATAAGCTGAGTATGACTCCCACAGATGGGTCTTTCTGGGAACAGGACTGGCTTTATTGGCTCTGTCTTGATGTAAGCGGTGATAACCAAGTCCCAGACTGGGAAAAACTCCTGAAAGGGTGAGTTTAGATTTGCACTGTGTTTGTCCAAGCGTTTCTTATTTCAGAGTGAGAAAGTTGAAAAATACTTGCTGACTTTTGGCCCATTTTACTTCTTTACAGCGTAAGATATACATAAAAATCTCTTATTTCTTAAGTTATAATAAAGCTGAGTGCTGGAACAATTAATTGAAAGTACATTCCACAAATAAAATGTTTCTTTTATCACAGATCAATTTCGTTTTTCTTTCTTTCTGTCAAGCTTTATGGATGGGCCTCGTTGGTCAGACATTTCACATCCAACCCCTCTGGCTATAATACCTACATTTTTCTCAAGTTTTTAAAGGAAACTTATACTGTTACAGCTTCAGGGTCTTGAGGACTTTAGAGCAAGGGGCAGGCTGGATCTACCTTTCCTCAGGAGACTGGAAATGTACCATGTGCTTAACAAGATTTTGAATTTTGTTTCTCAAAGGGTAAATTCTAACAGACATGTGGAAATGAGCCATGACTGCATGCAGACAATATGGTCTACGGTTAAGGTCGTGCACACATCGAGAAGTAGGGATTCATGACTTGGCTCCCACACCAACCCTCCTCTAGCTGTTTAGTTCTTTAAGGGCAGAAGTTTAAAAGGAAGATGCCTCCTACACGTTGGGGTTTGTTTCTTCTTCCAAGGCAAATAACCAGGACTGTGGTTTGCGCTGGAAGTCTCCCTTAGCATAAATGTCTGAAATGGGAAGGTTACAAGTCTATTTTCATAAAAGCTGTGTGTCACCTACAAACAACTTGTTCATTGTGAGGAAGAAACTGGAGCATTTGTCTGCACAAGGAGGATGTTTTTGGATTTTGTATTCCTTGCATTTCTCTTCCCAAAGTATTGACCTAACATGGTTAAAGAAAAATGTATACATTGTGCAATAATAAGCTGATCAAATAAGTAATTGAAAAGGAAAGACTGGATATTATCTTCTCTATGGAATCTTTCCTAGGAGTGTGTCCTTCAAGAGTGAGACAGCTGCACTGGAGCTGGTCTGACCGTTTCCTCCTCAGTTTATAGTAATGAATTCATACGCATACACCTAATATGTTGTATATTTATTAGCCTGCACCGATGACAGTTATATTACATGAAGTTCAGTGTAAGACCCAAGTGCAGAGCTCCAAACGTGCATTTCAGAGGAAAGAATGCACATTCAATTAAACTCAAATTATCCAGTACCACCCTTTATCCTATAAAACACCAAAACCAAATAGAAAAGGCAAGCTGATACTTAGAATGTTTTGCTGTTGTTTGATTCAATGATTCTCCAGACAGCTATAAGCTGAGATCTTGTTTGTGCGACTTCTCTGGCCATGTATCCCCTATCAGCCTATAGGAAAAACAAAAATTCAAATGCTGTTGGGCTAAAGGTCAGGCAGTGTAAGTAGTGAACTTCAGATCCAAGAGCACACTTTGATTTTGACAGCTCATACAATGGATTCCAAAGGGATTTTTTGCAGATGTTTGTAGGCTGTTCTTGACATGATGACTTTCCAGCACAGTCAGATAACTGAAAGTGACCAACGAAAGGCGGGTGATGCTCGGGGAGCGAGGGAGGATCCATGCGTGTGCATGATTTCATGAGAAGAGTAACTGGAGCGTCACATATTTCAGAGTGACGGCCAAACAATACACATTGGGCAGAAAACACTTCTTGCTTGCTCTTCCAAGAGAACCTGAAATACAGATGTTACCAGTGCATTTGTAGAGAAAATGCTCCTTTCTTGAAAATGAAATTAAAGCTGGACCATTGAGATTCATAAAGCTTAAGTTCTTTGTGGCCCAGTTTCTTGAAGCAGTTTTTTATAAACATTTGCTGAGCATGCTATGAACTATGAAAACAGTGTGGGAAACTGTACAACCACACGAAGGTCACATGCTTAAGGATGCGCTGGAAACACGCAGGGAAGCTGGGCAACCGGCGAAGTCCCCTGACCACGCTGTGCTCCTAAGGCAGAGTTCTGCTGTGAACTGTGCGCTCCAACCAAGGGGATGCTTTTGAGGTTTCTCCTGTCACTCGCAATGAAATTATTAAGTTACAGACGCACAGGCAAAAGCCTCCCATTCATGTAGTTTAATATTGTTATCGTTGTAACCTTGGGAGTGTGGGAAATTGTTATTTTGACTTCTGAGAAGAAATTTTTTCTTCTGCTTTTGAGATATTAGTCTTACTAATTTAATTTCATAGATGAATTACTTGGGAACAAATAATGCAGTAGCTCTTTTCTATTGTAGTTACGATGCATTTTCTGTAACAAGTAGATGTTTTGATCCATAGTTAGTTTTACATAGAAGGTTTTTTGTCTCGAGCCCTAGATATCTTTTTATTTATTTTATCATTTTTATTTGTTTTTATTGTTGACAATATTAGAGATGTCTCCATTTCCCCACCTTTTGCCCGCCTCCACCCAGCCCCGGCTCCCCTTACCTCTAGCTATTACTGCACTGTTGTCTGTGTCTGTGGGTTATGCATATATTTTCTTTGGCTAATCCTTTCATCTTCTTTCATGGATTTACTCACCCCCTCTGACCGCTTTCCATATGTTCTATATATCCATGCCTCTGTTTCTATTTTGTTGATCAGTTTATTTTGTTCATTAGATTCCAGATATAAGTGAGATCATATGGTATTTGTTTTTCACCAACTGGCTTATTTCACTTAGCATAATAGTCTCCAGGTCTATCCACGCTGTCACAAAAGGTAAGATTTCCTTCTTTTTCTTTTTTACAACTGTGTAGAATTCCATTGTGAAAATGTAGCACAGGGTTTTTACCCCCCCCATGTATTATTTTCAAATTTTGCTATTGTAAATAACACTGAACTCAACATAGGGGTACATTTATTCTTTTAATTTGATCCCAGCAGTAGTATTGCTGGGTCAAAATGCAGTTCTATTTTGATTTCTTGAGGAAATTTCATACTGTTTGCCACAGTGGCTGCACCAATCCGCGTTCTTACCAACGTGGGGATCCCTTTTCTCCACATCCTCACTAGCACTGGTTGTTTGATGATTAATTGGTGGCAGCCATCCTGGCAGGTGTTCGGTGGTATCTCACTGTGGTTTTAATTTGCTTCTCGATTAAAACCGGCACCCATTTATGATACAAATGCTCAGAAAAGTGGGTATAAAGGAAACATACTTCAATATAGTAATGGCCATATATAACAAACCCACAGCCAACAGCATTCTTGAATAGACTTATATATCTTTCCTCTTTGTATCATTAGATTAGATTTTTGTGGTGTTATTTTAGGATTTAGAAGCTTCAGTTAAGCAAAGCAAGTGAAAGTATTTGGAGAATGTTTATCTTAGAGACTGTCAGGAGCTTATATTTCAAGTTTGCTTGGCATCACAAATATTTCAAAAAATGGAATATTTTGATTTGGTGATAAGGGACAGATGATGGAGATAAAAGTTTAAACCATCTAGTTTAAGATTGTAATGTATAGTTCTTGCCTTTGGATGCTTTTCTAGAATTCAGGAATTTTATGGGAAGAAACACTGATGTAGATTTTTAAGGTTGGAAGGCACCATAAACATAAGCTGGTCTGGCTGGCTCATTTTACAGATGAGAGGGCTGAGAGTCTGAGAAGATAAGTGACTTAGTCAAGCATTGCCTCTCAAAGGTATTGTGACATATGACTAGTCTTTTAAATGGATTTTAAATAAGATTCGGTATTACATACAATTTTTATAATAACTAAGTTTTCTATTAAAGTCAGCCTGCATAGAAAAACGCAGTTTTAGAAATCAGAACCTTAGCAGTTTCAAAGTTCAGACTTTTAAAAAACAGTAGTGAGATTAAACAACATAGCTGTATTGTTATAGAAAGTAGAGGTGTATTATTAAGTTAACCTGTAACACAAAATACTCAAAATGAGTTCTTTGTTCAAACTAGCCCAAAGCTAATCTGTAACAAATGTTATTATTCTTCTTATGCATAGGTCTTAGTGTTTGTTTAAAAAAAAACAAAGACCCCCTTTGAGTCTTTCCTTTAGGATGGTTATTCAAAGAACGTTCAAGAGGTAAATAGTAAGGAGAGCGGGAAGTGAGTTTTGCAGAAAGGAAACGAAGACACATGATGGGGGGTAAACATTAAAAAAGGAACAATTAGGGATGAGGTTAAAATTGGGGGCCAAATCTTTGATGAGCTCCTAGTGCTGAAGAGGTCAAGATTCCAGTGAACTTCACAAGGAGGAAACTGTTCAGTGGCCACAAAATGAAAACCTATTCTAGGATGAAACAAACTGATATTCATCCTGGGTTTAAAATAGAACCCAGTGAGATAATATTAGTGACAACATGAAGCTTGTCACTAGCACTGGGGCAAAAGTTTTAAGAACACATACTGTTCTGTTATATTGTTGTACTGAGGGAGAGTAAAACCCCCAAGCCTCAGAGATGAATGGGGGACAAAGGATAGGGCACTGAGAATTATTGCTTTTGTTACAAACTCTGTGGCTGACTGGTGGTGCCAATGTTCTAAAAAAGCTCCAATCGACTTTTAAAGTCTTACTTTCTGTCTCTCCCAGTCATGAAACTTAGCTAAGCAGGACGTTCTCTTTGGGAAACATGTTTGAGCACAAGACCTGCTGATTGCTTGGAAACCAATGATATTTTCTTCTATATTTCAAACATATATGTCTATACAAACATATGACTATAAGAATAGTTTCAGATTATAAAAAGAAGGCAGCATTTTAGCAAAAAAATAGGACTTTCCTTCATGTAAGTGTGAAGGGATACTGTGGGATATAAAGTGGTTTATGAAAATTGTGCTAATTCTGCAGGTCAGTTGTTCTGATATCTTAGTGCTTCTTCATAAATATCCTTCTATCGGTGTCCTCCTGATATTCATGAGCTCTGGATCCAGAACTCCTTCTGGTTCCAAATGAAATCATTCTTATTCTCCACAGTAAACTAAGAGGAATAAAACATGAGGAGGACCATTTGGTTTTCCTGTAATTTAGTAAAATTATTTTCCATGCAAATGCCTAATCTAATCTTTTCCTCATTTACCCAACTTGAATCCATGGGTAAAAGGACTCACTTTATAGAATACCATTATAAATTGATGATGTGTCTAAAATGACTTTGCAGTGAGGCAAATATCGGGTAAAGTGGCAAAGCGTAGAATTGTGAATCTTAAACTTAATATGGTAAAGGTGTCTATTTTCCCTTATCATCCTTGGCGGGGGAGGGGATGGGCAGGAGAAGAGCTTCTGCAGGGGATGTCAGACACCTGAAGATGAATGACTTTGCAGGTGACGCTCAGGGATGAACTTCCAGCCCGAAAGGAGTGATGGAAGGGAACACTGCCTGCTGAAGGGAAAACCAGAGCTCTTTGGGTCTTGGCCACCGCATTCACACAGCAAAGAATAAAATAAAATCTAAATAAGTTGAAATTGCTCATTTTGGCTGACTTTTCTACTACCTACCACTCCCTTCAACCTCCTAAACTGTTTCTGGAATATGGACACAAGCTGATTCCCTCTGAAAGTAATAAGAGAGGGCTACATGTGTCTTGCAGATGGAATTAAAAAGGGGGTCTGGCATTTCTGGAAATAGATGATATTCTACTAATACCTCCTTGAGATAACTCTAACAGAGCAAGAAAAAGATAGAGAATAAACATTGTAATACATTGGCTGTTCTGAATGACTTTAGGCCTGTAAAATTGTCTTTACTGTTTGCATAGATTCTGAGGAGGTAGTATTCTTTTTCAGTAATGCCAGGGCTTATCTCGCCAACATAAGGTAGTTAATATTATATACTGTAAGTTAATAAAACACATACATTAATATGTTGTTATCATCAATCTTGTCTTCAGTACATTTTTATAAATTTAATTTTCTCATAATATTATGTAGAACACATACAATACTAGTGATGATGGCATTGACTAACTTGTCAGTTATTTGTTTATTTGTCTTTATATCCAAAACCTATGCTAGCATATAAACATATAGCAGTTTGTAAGATGCCTGAGTTCTTTCCCCTCGCAGAACCTGCCTATCTTAGCTGAGTCTCATAAACCCTCTGTACATCTGTGAACAAAGGAATTGAATGAAATGGCTTTGAATATACCCTCAGTACTCTGAATCTATGCTGTTGGTATACAAAGGAGATGGGGACTACCGTTTCCACAATTTAGGTCTCCCTCTTACTCCTGTTTCCGTGATTGTGAGGAGGACGTTAAAGGAGAAACTTGAATGAAAGGGTATAAGGCACTTCTTTTCAAACAGAACTGTTAGAGAATTTTTTAAAAAGGGAGAGAAAGAAATCCTAAGCCGTAGGACTTTAAAACTTGGTTTCAATTGGGAAAGCTTTTAAAATGAGGAACATATTTCTTGGTGTACCCCTTCATGTTGTCTGTCTTCAACTAATATTAATCTCATGCTCTACTTGCACAACTGGGTTCTCTTAACCTGGGATTAAGATGCTCATAAATAATCACAAGCACTTCCTGAGGTTCAGGCTGCTGAAAATTTTTACTCACATTAATCCTTGCAATCACCTTAGGGGGTAAATACTAATTATTCTCATTTTCCAGAGGAGAGTCAGAGAGGTCAAATAACTTGTCCAAGTTCACGTAGTAAGTATGTGGTAGACTAGAATTTGAATGCAGATGTCTGGCATTACCGCCTCATCTGTCCATTACCTAACCGACATGTGACTTCTATTGCTTTATGATTTTCCATTAGTGTTTGTTATAAAATATTCCTAGTGAAATCTTATATTACAGTCTCTTTTCATCACATACTGATGAATGGCCAATCAAAATCTTGTCTTTCTTGCTTTCTGCCATTATAAGAAAGAATAAGTTAATAATTATGATTTTAGTTTGCTCTTGGTTTCATTTCTTAGGATTGATACAACAAATCACACAGTTGGTGGCTTAAAACAACAGAAATTTATTCTTTCCAAATTCTGGAGAGCAGGATTCCAAAATCTAGGTATTGGCAGAGTTAGCTCTGTCTAGAGGCTCTTAGGGACAGTTCGTTCCTGCCTCACCCTCAGCTTCTGCTGTCTATTGGGAATTTTTGACTTTCCTTGGCCTGTAGATGTATCACTTCAGTCTCTGCCTCCATCTTCATATTTGCTTCTCCCAAATGACCTCTGTGTCTTAAATCTTCCTCTTCTCTCTCTTATGAGAACACCAGCCATTGGATGTAGGACCCACCTTAAATCCAGGATGATTTCACCCCAAGATCTTTAACTGAGTTATATCTACAAAGACTCTATTTTCAAATTAGGTGACATTCACAGATATTAGAGATGAGGACCTGGATATATTTTTTGAGGATATTGTGATTGGGAGGGAGGTGGAGAGAGTGATACACATATAAGACAATTAGATAGTAAATAAATAAGACCATTTTAGAGAATAAACAATGGTATGAAGTACATTAAACAGGACAACAGATTCTGTTTGACTTCTGGGCTCTAAGTACCTCCTTCAATACCAGCTATAGCTCTTGACACTGCCAATACCTGTATGATTTATTTTTTAAATCAAATTTTCTTTTGAGGTTTTTAAAACATTTCTCATAAAATTCATCTTGTTGTGATAAAATGGTAGAAGGCAACTACAGACTTCTTTGTCATTACTCATCTAACATGTCAACAAAAACATTCACTCATTAAGGAAACAAAATACTAGATTCTCTGATTTCCCTAGGGAATTGTAGGAAATTGAATTGGAAAAAATAAGTAAAGCATCAATCTATGAATCATTAATTTTCTCAATTCCCAAGCAGTAAAACATTGTAAGATTACTACCAAAAAGTATCCTCAGGGAACTTTCTCTATAGAAACATAAAGTTTTTGGAGACAATTCAACCTGTTGTAGCTGCTCATATTTTACTTATCAATTACAATCACAAAATATTCACAAAACATATTGGCAAATAGCTTGGAAGTTGTTATGCAGTAAGTAACTCATCGAGTTTAAGGTAGCTTCTTAAGACTCACTTCGAGTTCGTTCAGGACCAGAATTTTAGTCTCTATGATGCGACTAAGGACAAACTTATGTCGTGGCTGTATAATCACCAATTGCAAGAAAGACCTCTGGTGCTGTTTCATAAACAACTGTGAAGTTGTTCTAGCATACTTTTCAAATTTGGGACTGTTACATTTTTATTTTGTTTCTATACAAATTGTATTTCTTTTTATTTATTTCAATAATTGGG
This sequence comes from Sturnira hondurensis, assembly GCF_014824575.4. Taxonomy (NCBI): domain Eukaryota; kingdom Metazoa; phylum Chordata; class Mammalia; order Chiroptera; family Phyllostomidae; genus Sturnira; species Sturnira hondurensis. The sequence continues at coordinate 8,940,655 of NW_028093845.1, read as the reverse complement.
TATGAGCAGCTAGAGTCCTTTTTACTTCAGTTCATGAACCCTTCTATAATGCTAGAAATTAAAAAGACGCAAATGCTTGTTGTAACTTGAAATATGAATTCAAGTAAAGGCCAAGTCACTTGGCTGTGCTTGAAATGAAACCAATGCTTATTTCAGCAAATACTTCAACTCCACACCTTGCCGGTTTTCTGTAGAACTCAATCTCCGGGATGTGGGCAGCAAAGGGAAAAAGGTTGCAATGTATCCTTTACTAAGAGTTTAGGCCCTGGCGGTGTAGCTCAGTGGATTGAACACAAGCCTGCAAACCAGAGGACTGCGGTTCCATTCCCAGTCAGGGCACATGCCTGGGTTGCAGGCTGGTTCCCTGCAGGCCAGTTCCCAGCAGGGGACGCACAAAAGGCAACCATACATTGATGTTTCTTTCCCTCTCTCCATCCCTCTAAAGATAAATAAATAAATTTATAAAAAAAAAAGAGTTTAGACATCTCCCTCCCATAGATAATGAGGAAATGCTTTATTGAAAGTCATTTAGTAATAAGCTTTACAAAATCCATTGCATAAGTCATTACCATTCTAGTGTGGTTCTTTTAAGTCCCCATTAACAAAAGAAGGTAAAAGAAGTGATAAGGAGTAAAATAGTCAAAACTAGTGAAATACAAAACATGGGAGTAGAATTAACTCAACTGTATTTGATGACTTTGTGCGATATCCCTTTGCTCAGTGATTAACTACGATGTTTTAAATTGTGATGTTGGCAAATTTGCCTAGATCAACGTCTTGCAGAAGTTTTATCTCTATTCATTTGATCTACAGAGTACCTGTTGTGTGTTAAGTGATGCAGTCTGTGCTTAATGTGTTGGGGTTACCTGAACACATATGGTACTAGTGCTTATAAAGTTGGGTGGAAACATTAAATAAGGAATATGTGAATAAATAAACAATATTTTTATATAGCGATAAATGCCATGAAGTGATAGATGGGTTGAAATAATGGACATTAACCAGAGAAGACCTACTCAGATAAGGTATTAAAGGAATGTTTTCTTGGGAAGGAGTCCTTTAAGCTAAGTGATAAATGCTAAAGCTAAGTACCAACTCCATTTATACATCATAAGGTCAGGGTAGGGATTATTATTAAAAGATCAGGGTAGGGTTATTAACCTGTAAACTTAGAACCCAAAAAGGGCAAATTTGCTGTCCCATAGCAAATTTAATCCATAGCAAGATTAAACACATGATTTTTGCATATATATATAAATATATATTTATAAATAAATAAATGTGTGTATATATATGTATAAAGAGACTCATACATGTGGGGGTCTGTCCAGAAAGTATCCATCCACTGTTATGAAAAATAGAGACATTTATTGCTGAAGATACAAGAAACATTGTACATAGCACACTGATTGATGCCTCAGTCCTCTTCAAAGTAAGCACCTTGGAACCTCACACAGTTCTTCCAATTGCCATCAGCTGTACCATATTTTCCTGAATCTCATCAGTGGTCTGAAATCTCTTCTCTTTCAAAGGTGATTTTAGTTTTGAGAAAAGCCAGAAGTCAGAGAGTGCCAAATCTGGGCTGTTGGGGGACTGAGTCACCTGGGTGATTTGTTGTTTCACCAAAAATCTCTGCACAAGACATGATGCAGGAGCAGGAACATTGTTGTGATGAAGCTGCCAATCGCCAGTTGCCCATAGTTGTGGACTTCTGAATCATCTGAATAGTTTCCAGGGAGGAATGTTCAAGCTTAACACAAAATTTGATGCAGATTCATTGCTGTACTCACTTGGTCATTTTGAATGTAATGGCTATACAGTGCACACACTCATTCAGTGGGGTCTACTGCCCCCTCTGACTAGTACAGTGAAGTGGTCTTTGTTCACACACGTGCATCCCAGTCCAGTCTCTTTGGCTGCCAAATTACATCAGTGTAATACTAACCTTTCTCATTATATTAACAATGGCTGGACTTTTTCCAGACAGATATGCATGTGTATGTATATGTGTATGTATATGTATGTATATATGGATATAGTATATGGATGTGTACAAATTTACTTAATAGACTGTTTCTATGAAATAAATTGCAATTGCTTTCCAGATTAGTTCACTCGTATTATTTGCCTTTGATGTGTTCTTTTTTACCTTTGTGATCAAAAAAATTTTTTAACTGGGCTGGAAATCTTGTGCCTTTCAACTTTGAGTTAATCCATTGATCAATGAGGTAAATCACATCCCACCACCAAGTGTTTTGTGGGGGGAATATCTAAGGGTGCTGAAAGCATTAGTGGATGCAGTGATATGCTTTGAGGTGTCCATCTAGTGCAAAATGCTCTTGCGAAATCTGTAATCATTCTCAGTATCCTCTTCTATTGATCCTCGCTTTTTTATCTGCAGCATGAATATAAGACTATGTATATAATGTTAAGTTATAGACTGTTAGTTTTTGTATGCCTAATCGAGTTGAGTTGACATAAACCATACTGTCAAATAATTATTTCAATGCAAAGAAGGGAATCAGAGTTTCAGCCTTGCAGTCACATGTCGCTTTTCTTACAGAAATTCCAATAATAATGTTATGGGTGTGGATATGTAGCTAAAAATCAAAACAAGACTGAATAAAATCAATCTTTGAGTGTAGATCACTTTCCTTCCCTTTCCTGTCACTTTCAGCACTGTTGTTGGCATACTGCTTCTTAGATATTTTAGTTACTTACACTGCTATAAAAGTGGCCACCATTTATTAACCACCATGCATGTACTATGCATCATTGTAAACATGCTACAAATATTTTCTAATCTAATCCCAATGCCTATGAGGTAGGCATTTTATTAGCCTCATTTTCCAGATGTTGACACTGAGGCACAGTGTGGTTTTGTATCTTCCCCAAGTTCATGCAATTGACAAGTGTGACTACAGAGTGTCGGGCATAACCTCTCTAGTCTGCAACTGCCAAGCTTCTCATTCCTGATTAAATCTCAGATATCTCCTTTTAATTGATTAAGGCAAGGTTATTAGTGCAGTATGGGATATTTACACAATGGAATACTACTCAGCTGTAAAAAAATAAGACAAATTCACCCTTTGCAACAGCATAGATGGACCTGGAAAGCATTATGCTGAGTGAAATAAGACAATCAGAGAAAGACAAAGGCCATGTGATCTCACTCATATGTGGAATCTAATGAAGAAATTGAACTAACAAGGAAAATGGGGACAGACTCATAGATGGAGAGCAGATGACTGCTGGTAGAAGTGGGGAGATTATGGAATGGATGGATTGAGGAAAAAAGAAAAAGTACTCCTGAGCATGGACAACAGTGTGGTGATTGCTGTGGGGAGGATGTATAAGGGGATTGATAGGTGATGTAAAAAAATACAGTAAACTTTAAATTTTTATTTTTATTTATTTTTTCTCCTATCATTTTTATTTAATTCTTGTTCAAGTACAGTTTTCTGTCTTATATTCCCAGCCCTGCCCACCCAGTGCTCCCCACCTCCCTCCCATTTCTGCCCCCCACCTTAGTTATTGTCCATGTGTCCTTTATACTTGTTCATATGAGTCCTTCCCCTTTCCCCTGTGATTCTCTCCTCTCTCCCCTCTGGTCCCTGTCAGCCTGTTCTGTATTTCAGTGTCTTTGGTCAAGTGAAATACTCCAAGCGGTGAAAGACAAATACCATGTGATATCACCGTTAACAGGAATCTAAACAACACAACAAACAAGCAAGCAAAATGAACTTTAAATTTTTAAAAAACAGAAAACAAAGGTTGCTTCTTAGCAGCTCAGCCATACTCCATCCATTTGGTTTGTAGGAAGCCGACTGGGAGAAATGCATGTAAAAAAAAGAATGTCATCAGTGTTAATAAAATATATTTCTAAGCTACTAACAAATCCATTTATATATACATGGAAAATAGCATTTTGGTCTCTTCTCACTTAAATTTATTTTTTAAAAAGACATGACCTTTCCGATAATTGATCCCAGTAGGAAAACTTCAGAGTGAGGTCGTATGGTGTAGATGAGACTGAAGTCTACATCATTATGGATGAAAATGGTTTGGTGGACAGGCCAGGTATATAAATATCACTAAGCTTCAAATATGACTCTAACTAGTGCATTACTATTTTTAATACTGATCTGCAGAAAGTGATTTCCCTGAAGCACTCTCAGTAGAACCAAGGATGACAGTTTGGCTTCTAGCAGCTTAACTATGAAATTCCCCTCATTTTAAGATTACATGTCCTGATATAGAGTTTTAAAAATACATGGTGGGAGGAACTATCACATATTGTTTATACAATTTGAAAAATATGCACCTAAGAGTTCTGCCAGTAAAGCTTGCATTAGATGCTTCTCTGTTCATAATTTAAAATACTTAGAGATCATAAGCTATTTTAGCACAGTGAGAGTTTTCTTTTCCTAGTTCCTTGAAAAATTGAGTTCTGCTGTGTCAACGTGGCTAAGCCTGCCCCGGGCTACTTCTGATGATGGAATCCCTAGAATAAACACCAAGGATGATGAAAGGTAAACTGAACTGGATTACTTCTGAACTTTAATGAGGTCGAGAGATCATTCTGCAAATTTTTTCTAAGCTGAAAATTCACTTCAGTGGCCACTGTTCCTGTGATCCATCTATGCATAAAGTAAGAGGAAAATTTATGGTAAAAATAACTAGTTTATAAAAGAATTTAAGGAAGATGAACATTTGGACAGAGCATTATCAAGGCCTATGGAAACACTGCGATGTGCGACACACACAGACTGAGCATTGATTTGTGTCAGGCACGTCCACTTTTGGGAACTTCGATAGTAAAGGCCATCCCACTAGAAAGCATACCCATTTCTTGAAATACCCCAGAGTAAATATGAATAAAACTAAGGGCAAGAAATTATATATCTGAAAATTTAGGTAATATTTCTGTAGAAGCAGACATTAGAGGAAATGTTGGTCATCACAATTCCTTCATTTTATTCGTATGCTATCTGTTAGAAGGGTTTGTTAACAGAATATTAGGCTTTGTCGAAGACATTGTTTATTATGGGGTTGGCCAAAAGTCCATTTAATTTTTTTGTGAAATAAAAGACACATTTTTCATTTCCACCAATAATTTTATTGATTTGGCCAAAATGTCAAAAGTACCAAGAATCTTCCCAAACCATTTTTGATGCATTCGATCAGTCACAGCATCTTCTCCGTACTTTGCACCAATCTTTTCTTGCATTTTAGCTGCATTTTTACCTTTTTTCAAATAACAAAGCATAATATGCCCACAATGTGTATCTTCTTCCATCTTCACTATTAAAATGGCTGCACAGAAATTCATGAACTTTTTAAGTTCTTTTTTTCAAATGTGTGCTGATATGAAAGCTGTCACAATACAATCTGACAAAATTGTTTTGAATGAAGTGAAAGGCAACTGAGCCCTGCTAGGGCCATTGCACACTCACAAATAACAACTAAACAAACTTTTTGGCCAACCCTATACATTTCCTTATGCAGCACTTCTTGCAGTACATTCTAGTTGTAATAATTCCTTTTTTAGAATGCTACAGAATTACTAATGTGTACACTGTGCAGGAAGGAAGACAACAGAAGTGTTGTGATGGAAAGAGCTAGAAAGATGAAGATACTACTTCCAAGAGCTTGTAAGCTACATGTGTAAGTCCATGCATGTAGATGGCATTCAACAAATAAGTATCGCCCCAACTGCCCCAAAGCTAGGATTAGTAGTAAGGCCAACATCAGAGATCAGTGAGGGTCTGAAATCATTGACCAAGGCTTACAAGGGAGACGTGAATGGGGCTGACACAAACAGCAAGGGAAGCCTTTGAAGCTGTGGGAGGAATTACTTCCACGGGTCTCACTAAAGCACATGGTTGATGGTCACAGGGAGACTGACACCCCATGATCCTATTTTCTGTGCATGAACTTCACATTCCTCAACTAATAATATTTGGTACTGTGTCTATCTTGGCTTTACTCAATGGTGTAAAATATTAAGCATACTGAAAGAAAAAGCAAAAAAGACTTGTGAAGCAATTTGAGGTTAAGCAAAGTTGAATAATTTTGTGTCGATTCTGGCTTTCTCTGAATTTCAAAAATACTTAACGTATCAGTTCAAGGGTATAATATATAAGTCCTTTTTAAAGAAAGAGGCAATGATCAGGAAAGAAGCATGATATATATAACATAAATTAATTTTTTATATAAATAGTAATTTATAGCCATGCTCTTCCTTCTTCTTCCTTGGTTCTTAAGGAGAATGAGTAGAAGCAAGAGAAGAGAATCTTATTTATCAAGTTCAAGGTTCTTGACAATGTCTGTAGCTGGACTGCAATCTCTATATTCCAGTCTTAAAAGATAAGATGGGTACAGACAACAGAAGTGCTGTTTTTAAAAAATAATAGATTGATACTCATTTCCTCCAAAATAATGAAATTCTTCCATTTGACTGACATATAATTGGGATATAGTTTTATTATGTATGTATTTGTGAATTTTCTATTTTTTATCCTAAGCAACATATTTTTAAAATACATTAAAAGACACTGAGTGGAAAATTCATCATGTCCCAGAGTTGTGGTTAAGGCCTCAAACCATGGAGAAGAGGCTCTAAGTACCCTACTGTGAAAGCCAGCGTGTAATAGAAGCCAGCTATATTCCCACAGGGCTTGGTAAGAGGTGAAAAGTGCACACCACCTTCTGCCAACAATGACTGAAGGAGAGAGCTGGGGAGAGAAAGGGATTCACCAGCCCTGTAGGTACACTAGTTGAGAGTAATGCTAACTACGGTAACTAACAAACTCCTATATTTCTTAATAAAATACAATTTTATTTTTCACGCCTGTTATTGAACAATGTGGGTGTTCCTGGTTGGATGCTTGTCATTTTGCCAAGTGTGGTAAGTACATGGCTTCCCACTTTGTTCTAAAGGGGTCATCTTCATTCCGGCCAGCTAGAAGGGGAGGACATGGAGCACTGAGCCTGGGAGGGTTTTAAGACTGGAGGACTTAACAAAAATTATTTTCTCACAGTTCTGATAGCTAGAAATCCAAGATTGAGGTGTCAGCTGGTTTTTTTTTTTCTGAGTCTCTCTCTTTCACTTACAGGTGGCCACTTTCTCTGTCTGGGTCTTCTCATGGTTTCTCCTCTGTATTCTGCAGCCCTGATGTCTCTTTGTGTGTTCAAGTTTCCTCTACTAATGAGGACACTGGATTAATTAGGGTTCATCCTAATGGCCTCATCTTAACTTAATAACCTTTTAAAGGCCTTATCTCCATGTATAGTCACATTCTAAGGTACTGGGGATTAGAACTTTCACCTAAATTTGAGGACAATATACTTTGATAACATGGTCCATTAAAGTGATATATATCACTTCCACTTAATGAGGCCTTTGGCTAGAACTTTGACTCATGGCTATACCTAAATGCAAAAGGATCTTGGAAATGTAGCTTACCAGTATACCCTAAAATAAGGGAAATAAATGGCTTTAATCGGGGAGCAGTCTATTCCATAGTCTGGTCACCGAACACCCATTTCATGCTTCTTCTTACACATAGAATTTACTTATCACCTCCATAGATACAGTGTGTGTGATATCCAGGTGATGTGCACTTTTTTCTCTCTAAGATTCAGATATTGCTTGTCATGGTCCAGTGACTATGAACTAAAAAGACAAGTTTTCTGCTCACCTCTGCCTCCGTACTTAATATGCAATAGTGAAGCAGGGACATAATAACAACAATAAACTCTAAATGAGGAAGAATGAGAGATAGACAGCAGGCAGTGTCTGGTAAACAGCAATACCAAACTCCTGTAGAGCAAGTGCTATCAGGGTCCTTTGCTCTGACAGTTCTTTATTTGACCCTCATTCTGCCCCTGGTAACACCATCCCTGACTACCATTCCTCAGGCCCTTGGCTCTATACTTTGGGACATTCCTACTTGTCTGCTATCCTCCATGGCCACATCTCAAGTGAACTTTGGGAATATGCTTATTGGAAGTGTCTGAGAGTGTGCAGCCCATTCCCTGTTTAGGTAAGTTTGAGCACCTGTGGGATGTTTGAGAATTCAAGAAGTCAGAGACATTATATATATATATAGTTTCGTTGGTAATACAATGTCCTCAACATCTTCAGAAGATTTTGATCTACTTGTTTCTAATCAATTTCACATGTCAAAAAGCACACCTAAAATTCTTTCCCCAATATAGCTCAAATCTGGTTTATACCTTTGCCACCTCCCCTCCATGCTTCTCTCATCTTGGAGCTTAAGGAAAACTACGTTGAAACCCTATGAAACTGTAGGTGGAGGTGGAAGTGCACTGTCCCTATTTAAATCTCCAAGGCAGAGTTACGTTCCTTGTTCAATTAAGCCTTACAGAGCCTCTGTTGCTAAAAGGACTTATCAATGTCTTACTATTTAAAGTCAAGAAAGAGTTTCTTTTTTGAATTTATGAAAGCCTGGATGTTTGGATTTTTTCTACTCCCTTTTATTTCTGTTTGCAAGCTGTGCAAGTCTTTCCTGGTCTCATTTATCTCCTGTAGCACCTTGTTAAAAATGAAGCATTAAGGAAAAGCCTGGACATACTATAATGTCACTCTTACTCTTTCAATTTGCTTCCCCTAGAATGACTGGTTCAGGTCCCATTGTCTTACCCTCCAAATAGGAAGGTTTTGCCAGATATTTTCCAATTACATAACAAGAGGCTTCATCTTTCTAGATCCAGTATTATTTTTCTTATCACCTGTTGCCTGAGTAGACAGTACCTTGTGTGTGTGTGTGTGTGTGTGTGTGTGTAAGTATGGTAGGTTAACTACTATAATAAACAAACACAAAAATTTTGGAGTTTTAATAGAATTAAAGTTTATTTCTGCATATTTAGCAATAATGTGGATCCAATTGGGGGAAAAGCGTGTTGGGATTATGTGTTCATTTTTGGACCCAACCTAACGGAGCCTGGAGAAAAATATAAATCATTTCTTAGAGGTTTTAATGTGCTAAGGCTTAAAACATCAATAGTAACATTTTGCTTCTGCTCATTGCAGTCTCATGGCTACACACAACTGCTAGCAATTCAGGAAAATATAGACTAGCTTTGTGCCCCCCAAAATTGAAAACATATTTGGTAATCAGATAGTTGACTGTGCCACTCTGAAGTAAAATATTCATAGGCAAAATGTCTTCTTTCACTTCCTTACTGAAGCTAAATTAAGGGAATTAAAGAAGATAACCCATGACATCTGGTGCTATCTTTAAGAAGGGGAAACAGAGTCCTCTTCCCTTATTGGCTGTTTTCTGAGCTTCCGAACCCTCCAAAGCACAGAGCTTGGTGAGAGAGATCTGGTGAGAATTTTAGGGGGGCCAAGAGCATATAGCATGTGGTGTTATTAAGTTTCTTGAACATCATTCTGTGAAGGAAAGTGTTTAAGGGCTCAGGTAGTGAACAGAGACTGGCATCTGCTATCTGAAGACAGGAGGCTCCCTGGTTTGAGGAATGAGTAGTACACAGTAGTTTGTCTTGAGAAGAAAATTAGGACAACTGCTTCCTAATTTGAGGTCTGCAAGATTTTGAGAGTTGGTGTCACACGGAGGCATGTAGAGGGTCGGGAATGGACAACTTCTTAATATGCACAGGGAGCCGCTAAGGAAAGTGGAAAAATGCCCAACACAGAGAAGGTGTTGGGAGATACCTGTCATTGTTGATGTAGCCCGAGGAAGGCATGTCTGCTCTTCTAAGGAGGTCTCTTGAGCAATGGAGGAAGCTCAGTGACAAGGAATACCACCCTGAGGAAATGATGCACACTACCCATGTAAAGTTCCTAATATCAGCAAAGTCTCCAAGAGCAGATGAACCAATCTCAACCAGAATGAGAACAGGAACACCAATCAACTACCTATGAGAAAGAGTTTGTACAAAAAGACTATGCCTTCTTTCTTCTTTGTCTTTGTTCCATGCTAGAGGAATAGAACATCGTCCCCAACCCCATCTACTCTGAGCAGCTGAGGCTTCTGATTTAATTTCTGTAGAAGGGAAAATTAATTTGGGGTCAGGTTCTTTTAAGTTTAAAAATGAGTGAAATGAATTCATTGCTGTTAACAGCTTTGTTGAGGTATAATGGACATACAATAAGCTATATTTATTTAAAGTACATTATAAATATTTATATGTGTGTATATATATATCTGAGAAATCACCAAAATCAATATCCATCACCTGCAAAAATTTTCTTATGTCCCTTTGTAAAATTCTTTTTTGACTGTCTTCTTTCATCATACTTGATTTTAGAGTCATCCATTGTACATGTCAAGAGTTCATTCCTTTCTATTTCTGAGTTGTATTTTTTGTTTGGATATTCCATAATTTGTTTATTGATTCTCTTGTTGATAGACTTTTGTATCATTTCAGTGTTAGATTACTTCAAATAAAACTGCTATGAATATTTTTTACAAATGTTTTTATAAATATATGTTTTCCTTTTTCATGAGAAATACTGAGCAATGAAATGGATGAAACATGCAAGATGTTTGATGATTGGAATCAGAAATATCAAAATGTTTTCCAACATGATAGTATCATTAAATATACTCACCAGCATTGCATGAAAATTCTAGTTTCTCTGTGTCATTGATAATGCTTGATATTATTGAGCTTTTCAATTACAGTCTTTCTTAGATTGAACTGGCATTGGACATGCAAATGAATGCATTATGGTAGTGGAATTTTTTCCCTCTGAATTCATTTACATTTAAAAAATTATAGTCTTTATTAAAGAGCACAGTTATATTTGTTGTGATTTTAATTTAAATTTCCTTAATGACTAATGGGGTTGAACATCTTTTTATGTGTTTGTTTGCTATTTGCATATTTTTGGTAAGTGCTTAAATATCTGTCATTTTTTATTACTCAGGTTTGAAATTCTTTATATATTCTGAACACAAACATTCTATGAAATATACTATTAACAAATATTTTCACCAAGTCTGTGGTTTGTCACTTATTCTCTTAATATTGTCTTTTAAAACTAGACTTAAATTTTAATAAAGTCTAATTTTTCCTTTTATGGATTATGTTTTTAATGTGTTGTGACTAAGAAATCTTCCCCTAATTAAAGATTACAGAGATTTTTCCTATTTTCTTCTATATTTAATTTTTAACATGTCTATAATTCATTTGAGTTAATTTTTATACACAGCAGAGGTATACATCAAACCTGTTTTTTACATGTAGATTTCTTTTCATTTTTAAAATTTTATTTATTTATTTTTAGAGAGAAGGGAAGGGAGGGAGAAAGAGAGGGAGAGAAGTATTAATGTGTGGTTGTCTCTCAAGTGTCCCCCACTGGGGACCTGGCCCACAACTCTGGCATGTGCCCTGACTAGAAATAGAACCAGTGACCCTTTGGTTCGCAGCCCATGCTCAATCCACTGAGCCACACCAGCCAGGGCTGCATGTAGATTTCTAACAGTTCCAATTATATTAATTTGTTGAAAAGACTATTCTTTCTCCTCTAAATTGCCTTTTGACCTTTGTATATATCAGTTTTCTATACATCTTTGAAGCCATATGTCTATTTGTCTATATTCAAAGCATTACCACATTGCTTTAATTATTGCAGATTACAAGACTTGAAATCATTAGCATAATTTCCTGATTGTGCTTTTCTTTTTTCAAAGTTATTTTGGCTCTTTTAGACTTTTTGTATTCTTTTTCAGCTTATAACTTCTACCAAAAAAACCTACTGGGATTTTTATTGGTATTGCTTTGAATTAATAAATCAATTTAGGGAGAACTGACATTTCAACATCACTGAGTCTTCCAGTTCATGTACACATATACATCTACATATTCTTAAACTTTTTAAAATTTTCCCAAGCTAGAGTTTATTTCTTCCAATGTACAGGTCTTTCACATCTTTTTAAAATCTATTTTTATATATTTTATATTTATGATATTATTATAGATGATTTAAGCTATTAATTTATGATAGATTCTACTATATGGAAATAAAATTGATTTTTGTATATTGATCTTTTATCCTGACACTTTGCTAAACTCACTTACTAGCTTTAGTAGCTACAGTACATATTTCACCAGATTTTCTACATAGATAATTACTTCATCAACAAATAAAGGCAGCTTTACTTTTTACTTTTTAATTGGTAAGTCATATACTAGTTCAGTTCAGAAAAAAGTTCAACTACTGTTAATAAAATGAGGATGATGTGTGCAACATTGATGTAACCTGGCAGCCAAGGAGAGTGGACTGGAATGTGCATGCGTGAACAATGGTGACTTCACTGTACTAATCAGTGGGGGTGGTAGATGCTGTTGATTGAGTACGTGTACTTTGTGACTGTCATGTTCAAAATTAGTGAGCAAGTAGAGAAATCAATTTACTTCAAATTTTGGGTTAAGCTTGAACATTCCTCCACAGAAATTATATGGGTAATGCAGAAAGCTGCAGCTCTGAGCAACTGGTGATTGGAAGCTTCATCATGACAACATATCTGCTCATGCATCACATCTCGTGCAGTTCTTCGGACAAACACCAAATCTCCCAGGTGATTCAGCCCCTCTACAGCCCAGATTTGGTGCCATGCAACTTCTGGTTTTTCCTAAAACTAAGATCACCTTTGAAAGGGAAGAGATTTCAGATTGCTGATGAGATTAAAAAAATACAATTGCATAACTAATGGCAATAGGTGAACTGTTTGAGGTCCCAAGGTGCCTACTTTGAGAGGGACTAAGGTGTTATTGTCCTATGTACAATGTTTCTTATATCTTGTATCTTCTTCAATAACTGTCTCAATTTTTCATATTACTTGGCTGAGTACATTCTGAACAGACCTCATCATATATTCTCTTCATGCTTTATTGTATTAGCCACAACCACTGGTACAATGGTGAATAGACCTGATGACGAAAGACAGCCTTCCTTTGTTCTTTATCTTCCGGGAAAAATCAGTCTTTCACTGTATGTGGGATGTTGGATGAGAAAACTTTATAGGTTATATGGTTGAAGAAATTTGAGGAAGTTACCTCCTATTTCTGGTTTGCTGAGAAGTTTTGTTTTTTTGTCTTTTTAAAATCAGGAGTAGTCATTGGATTCTGTAAGATGCTTTTCCCCTGCTCATTTAGATGATCAAGTGGTTTTAATTCGTTAATCTCTTGATATGGAAAATATATTGAATGGTTTTTTAGAACATTTATACTTTGTTCTTTATATTCTTGGGATAAATCTCATTTGGTTTGGTGTATAATAATTTTATATATTTTAAATTCAATTTTTAAAATTTTGTTTAGAATTTTTTTCTTATATTGTGAGATATATTGTTCTATAGTTTTATTGTGATGTCTTTGTCTGGTTTTGGTATGAGAGTAATGCTAGCCTGGTAAAATAAATTGGGAAATGTTTCTCCTATTCAAATTTCTGAAAGTGATTATGTGAAATTGGTGTTGTTTATTCCTTAAGTATTTGAGTACTTGTTAGAACTCATTGCTGATGCAATCTGGCCCGAAGTTGTGTGTATGTGTGTGTGAGAGAGAGAGAGAAAGTTTTCAACTATATATTCAATTTCTTTAATATAGATTGAGCTATTAAGATAATCTATTTATTCTTAGATGAGCACAGAAAGAAATTTGTGCATGCAAATTTACAGACATAAAGTTTTTCATAACAGTTCCTGTTGTTCTTTTAATATATGAAAACAATCTAGTTGTTACCTCTTCCATTTCTGATAGTGGTAGTTGGTGGCTTCTGAAACTTTTACTAATCAATCAGGGTAGAAGTTCATTAATTTTATTGATCTTAGCAAACTAGCTTTTTGTTTCATCATTTTCCCTATTTTTTTAATGTTAAGTTTGAAATGTGAAAAATAACCATAACTGACAACAGCAATTTGAAGATTTTGTGAGGACCATTGTTGAGGTGGGTAGGAAAGCAAGATTTGACATTTGAGAGGAGTAACTTGAAAAAAAATTTCATAGTAGGAGTCCTATACTAGTTGCATATGTATAATATAATTACATATTAATACTATCATTTAAATATAATTTAATTTTTGACATGCATGAATATTTTCTAATATCAAATAATGTAGTTCAGAATTTCCCCAAGTGTGTGCCACTGGACATTACTTCCCTGAATATTAGTGTATATTATATGAAAAAAATCTCCAAACAATACAGAATATTGGTTTAAAATGAATTGGATAAATTTATTTTCTTATAGAATTTTCCAAATTTTAAAATATAACATTGTGTACCTTTAATCTTCAGGGAAGGGCCATAAAACACAGTATTTCCTAAATTTATTTGACCTGGAATCCTTTTGTTTTATTTCTTAATCTGGCATCAATCAGGACAAGAATTGAACAAAACAGTTTTGGGGGAATGTTAGTGGGTTGACAGAGTTTTAAAGGAAAAATGTGTAGCTTTAAACTCCGACCCCGGAGTCCATTTGATCTCAGGCAACTGACTTAAAGCCTACAAGTGTGAATTGGCCTTCGAAAGGGGAACGTTTCAAGTTCCCTTTTGGAGATAATGACTGCAGAGCACCTGACACAATTTATAGCACAGAGTAGATGATTCATTATTGGTAGGTACCAATGTTAATGATAACAGTTTAATTTCCGAGGATATACAGAGTGTTAAAACAGAAAAGTGGTGCTTCATTTCCCTTGCTTGTGCTGACATAGAGCATTTTGTAAAATTTCGAATAATTTTATTCATCTTAAAAATCATTACTAGCTTGTCTTTATACCCAGAAATGACACCCTCCAAATAATGCACCATAATGTCGGTGCAGAACTGAATGCACTGTGGGTATTCAGAAAGAAAATCATGACATTTAGCATATTTGTCTATCACTGATCTCATGTGGGACTGCAAAAAATTTAAACACTCTTAAGATTTCATGTTTTTGTTTATAAAGTGGGATACTAGGACTGGAATTTTCATAATTGTGCACTTTTCAATACTGGTACATATTTATTTTTAAAAGATGTATGGCCTTCCCTTTAATCTCTATTTCCAGTGTCAGATCCTCACCCCTCAACAACATTCAAACCATCTCACCCTCAACCTTTACCCCATGTGATTCTAATGCCATTACAGCCACTGAGAAGAAAACACTTCTGGTGTCTATCCACTATTCGCCTTTTCCTCTCTTTCTAAAAAATTCTAGATTTAGCCCTGGCTAGTGTGGCTCAGTGGATTGAGTGTCAGACAGCAAACTACAATGTTGCCAGTTCAATTCCCAGTCAGGGTATACATCTAGGTTGCAGGCCATGTCCCCAGTAGGGGGTGTGTGAGAGGCAACCATACATGGATGTTTCTCTCCTTTTCTTTCTTCTTCCCTTCCCCTCTCTCTAAAAATAAAAAATACATATATATATTTTTAAAAACCCTAGATTTATGTATAGCAGTGTCATATCAGCCATGTGCCCCCAAAGGATGACTCAGCTACAGAAATGTAACCAGTTCCTTTGAGGGTAAGCTGGTTATCCTCAGTACTGGTTGGTCTGGGAATGGAAATAGGACCCAATCCTAGCCAATGAACTGTGAAGTAAAATCTGTCAGTGCATTTTCTGGAGAGTAACCCCAATTCTAAGAGATATCCCCGACCCAGGATGGCCTATCTCTTTTTATTGTCTGGATTAAGCAAGTGGTCCTGCTTTTAGCCATTGATCGAACAGCCGGTAAATGAGGTCAAAGCAAAGAGGGAAGCAAGGAGAGATAACAAGAACCCCAGGGTCTGATGATGTGGTTGCGATGATTAAGTAACTTTTCTTGTAACCTGAACTTTCTCTGAGTTTCTGTTATGTGAAATAATACATTTCATTTGGTGCTTAAATTTCCTTGGGGTTTCTGTTACTTGTGGCCAAAACATATTAACTTACAAACGTTTAGACTCATACCCTGAGAGTTCCTAATTTTAATAATCCTTATTTTTGTTCTTCTGTGAATACAACCCATACCAGCAAAATGTAAATTTAAAAAGGAGCATATTCATGATAACCTCTTGTCAGGTTTAAACTCCATGGGATGTTACCACATCCTCAGGTAGCTGGCGTGTTCTGCGATGCTGCAGCGACATAACATTTATGATGACAGGCAGACAGGCTGGGAAGTACAGTCTGTTCCATTTGTTTCTTATCAAAGAACCCTGTTATTTCATCTTAGGGTTTTTTTAGTAATTTTTTATTAAAATCTCCATTTTAATACTAGTTTTTATATGTTTTTAGTAAAGACTATAGGAGAATTAACTTTAAGCCTTTAGCTGAAAGGAATATTTTTATAAATCTCTTTCTTCCCAAAAAAGACATTTGGTGTTGGAAAATGCTCTTGTTTATAGAATCAGGGAACAACTCTAGTAAAGCAAGTAAGTTTTAGAATCCAGGGCTTGGGTCTGCCATTGATTAGCTACGAGGAAAGAGGCGGATCAAGTAAGCAATTATAATGAAAAGGAAATTTATGGACACATTATATTTCACAGGAACAATAGTCTAAAATTTAATTTCTACAGCATTCAGCATTTATTGAATCACTACTTCAACGAATTGGCATGAGACAAATTTGCCGTGAATCCTGTTGCTGAAGAGTTCACCTCAGGAGCGCTTCGGCCGTCGGGCAGGGGTTTTAGTCACCTCCGAGGGTTCAGCGGCATGTTTCTCAAAGGTGGAATGTTTTATGCCACTAACTTACTGTGTGTGGACATGCATACTAGGTGCTTAATTTATTCTCACTTACTGCCTTTCTGTAAATTACTATTTGCTGGGTGTAAGTGCTGTAAATAGTGCTTTGTGAGTCTTTGGCAAGAACGCACTCTTTGGGCAGGGCTTCCTTTATCCCAGAATATCATTCCATGTCAAGTGATGTTGAATGGTTGCCATGCCAAGAATGAACATAATGCTTTCATAATAATGCTGGACTTGCCTGTTAGAGTTCATTCAAATACTGTAAGCTACACCACTGAAAAACATGCTTTGATTTCCACTCTCATCATTAGAGTGGGTGAGTCATATAGGAGGTCTGAGGTACTTTATGATTAAATGCAGGAAGTTTTAGAAATGCCATAATTCTATATTTTCCATAACAGACAGAGCCAGATTTCTTAAGTTAAGAATTTTTGGACTTTTTAAAGATACTGGTAGATGTCCAAGTGTTTCAATGCTTATTCTGTTAGAATGTCAGCATTTAATTAGCTGCTTTTTTCCCTTTTTGGTTTTCATTGCCTACATTTAAAGAAGGGGAAAGATTCCTCAGGGCCAGGGTTAACCAGTTGGGGAGGAGGTCTAGATTCAGTCTGTGACACCATTGATGGGGGGTGTCTCCTAAGTTGAGGTCTCTTGCTTCCACCTAGGGACCTGGATTAATGAATAGATGTTGGGATGAGCAACACCTTCTTGTGGGGTAGACTGTTGGCCCCCTACATTTTGGAGTAGCTTGAGATTTTTATGTCAGAATCTCAATTGGGGTACAATTTCCTCTTTGGACTCTTAACCACGTATTTTGCGATGCTGAGAACATTGCCTACCTATGACTGACTGACTTGTTTTGAGGAGTCGTGCCGGAAACCACACAGACTCTGCACTGAAAATGCACGTGCATATCATTTAGGAACACGTGTTTCTGTAATAGTCATTGTTTTTGCACATTCTCTTCCTCTTTTCTCTTTGCCTCCTTTGGCACTCTCTCCCATCACCTCCCCAAGGTGCCAATCACTCCACTGTAGGCAGGCAATGAAGGTGCCAGAGAGAGATACCCTCAGCCACATGTTTTAAAAGAGGAATTAAACAAGCTCAGCACTCAGCGTGCTATACTGACAGTATTAAACAGGTGCTGTTTTGCCACCTTCCCCAAAGTATGCACTAATCTCTATGACTGATCATCACATTTGCAGAACAAACATTAATTATTATTACTCACAACTGTGATTTTGTGAATCTATGCATATTGAGCCTGCAGACTAACCTTTCTGCTACTTGGAAACTTCCTTCTCTGAAATATCTGATACTTGTACCTATTTCCCTGACAACACTCAGTCAGCACCACCAGTACCACCACGCTGTCTCTCCCCTGACTCCCACTAGACTCTGACCTAGTGGGCAACGATGGTGTCTTATTCTTCTTTAATTCCCAAACCCTAACAACGTAATTGGCACAGCGTGGGTGCTCAATAAGAGTTGAATAAATAAATATGGGTATATATAAAAATGCATGGCAACCTCCCACAAAGTTGGCCTTGAAAAACAGTAGTGATCAAAAAATTCTTATAATAAACAGAGTTTTGGAAAGTGTATCTGGTCAGAATATATGCAAATTATGGGCAGAGACAAATGGCCTAGCAGGACCTTAAAAAGAACGTAAATGATTGAAAGATTGGAGACAACATGGTTTGGGCTAGAAACGTTTGAATAAACATAGGAGAGGGCACAAAGTAAAAGATCTTTCTGTCAGTGGTGTATGCCCACCACAGAACACTCAATACAAAAGAGGCACTAAACAGCCCAGTAAACCACATGACCCAGCAGTTTTCCTGTCAACCAAACTCTATCACTGTCTGCTCAGTAGTGACAGGGTGGGCATTTAAGGGCCAGTAACCAAGATGGACGCTGCACACGGGCCCAGTGACACACACTCCTACTTGCCCAGGCTGAACCAGCTGTTGCCACTGCCGAATGTTTCCCATCTGCCAGCAGCAAGACAAGTCCTGGGCTCCCCTTACCACATCATTTCTTTAGGAGGTAACTTTTGCCCCTTGTTGTCAAGGCAATTATATTACTGGGATTTTTCATCTTTGGAGAGCCAGTGGTTCGTTCTTATAAGAATTTGCATATATTCTAGGTATGGGTTTGCTTTTTCTATCTCCAGGGCCTTAGTCTGCATCAATATCTAAATATTTAAATGTTTAATCCACTGGTATGAGGTTCCATGTAACACTGCATCAAAACAAGGGATATACGTTAAATTTAAAACGGTGTGGGAATAGACCCAGGACCATAGAATAAACCTGTCATGTCACATATGGTACTACCTAGAGGCTGATAGCCAGATAGAGCATTGGTTGGCTGCTGAAGACACAGATGAAGTGCCAGGTTTAGAAGGGATAGTTTGCATGGATGACATGCCATTCTTTGGGACACAGTACATGCGATGAGTCAAAGACCTTGTACGGCAATATGCTCCCAATAGGAAAGAAAAACAGATAGAAGAGGGAGTGGCCATATGTATTGTGACTTCCAATGTGACTGTGGGCATTTGTGATTCATATTCTTGCAGCTCTGGGCTCTGAAGGACTAGAGGTTCTAAGCTTCCAAAAAGCCACTCTTTTAGCAAGGGTACTATTGAATTTTAAGCTACACGCTGTGTGCTCCTTATGTCCTAAGAGAAGCATGCAAGAAGTGTCAACATCTTGGTAGGGGTAACCAACTCTAATCATCGGGAGGAAGTAGACCCACTGCTGTACAATGAGACAGGAAGGAATATGTTGTACTCAGGTGACCTACATGTTTGCCCCTTGGTACTCACTTCTCCAAAGGTTATTGTAAATGAGTAAGATCCAGCACCCCCAACCTGAAGAGTGCATGGTGACCAGGTGCTTGAGCATGAGGGTTTGGGTTATGGCACCAAGTAAAGCACCAAGGCCAGAAGAGGTGGAAGCTAAGTGTGAAAGAAATCTAGAATATATTGTAGAGGAGAGACATAATGAGTATTAATTATAGAACTGAGATGGCTATAGAAGCAAAGACTGTTGTTCATATCACTAAACTCTTCAAGGTTATTTTCCTCTTGGGGAGAGGCCCTCTAAACTCCTAAAGGCACTGCTCACTAAATGTATATGGTGGATTATATCTGAGTGGTACAAGGGATGAGCTACAGTAGTTAAAGTTCTTTACCACCTAATTCCTCCTCCAAGGAGGTTTGGATGACAAATGTGGGGAGTGAGCTTAGCAGCCAGCCTGCAGGTACCAGCCGGCTCCTCAGGAGCTCCTCAGGACCTGCGTCACATTTCAGCTTCTGCCTCTGCCCAGTCTTAGTTCTTTCCTCTTTCTCTCATAAGAGTAGATCCCCAGTAAACATCTCTGGCACAGAATGCAGCTAAAAAAAAAACTGTGAAGAAGTTTGATTGAGGAGAGTCTTGTGAACTTGCATTAAAATTTTGGGCTTTATCTGAGGGCAATTGGCATCTGCTGAAGAGTTTTAAGTGGAGGAATGGCATAATTAGTTTTGCATTTTAAAAAGTCACTTTAGGTTAAGTGAGTCGGTAAGAATGGGAATGGGGTTAATGTCCTGGGGGTGCGGTCAATGGAATTGCATGCTGTAAAATTTAAGCAAGAGATATCTTGGCATGGACTGATACTGTGACAATGGCTATAAACTTGTTATTTGGGGGTGGGGGTTGGGGAGGTGGTGAAGAGGTACAAATGAAAGAGGGTCACAGGAGATTTCTTGTTTTGGGCATGAGCAACCAGGAAGAGATGCAATGAGATTTTTCTATAAGAAAGACATAATTAAATAGCTCTTTCTATAGTCAGCAGTACAATTTCTATAGAGAAAGCCTCTATTACTAAGATGTACGCCAGGGTTCCTGTGTTTTGGTGTCAGAATTTCTGTTCGTCTGTGTTCCTGTTACTGACTGACTGAGCTGTAACTTACATGACAAGATTTAGGGCAAGGAGATGCTGACCCAGAAGGACTGCGCTGAAGATCTGCTGCCTTTCTCAGTCCTGTTTTGCCTCCTTATCACACCATCTTGGCTCTGGGCACCAAAGTGATACAACAAGAAAATTGCTTGTATGGGGAGCTACCCTGACTAGACTTATATGATTCGAAAGAGGTGTTTTCTTTTTTATCTTAATAAAGACATTATATCTGAATTACAATTCTATATCTGACCTATTTTCTCTCAGATCACTCTTTGATGGAACTGAAGACAAAATTACCAAAGTAAATTATGTGATCTCCTCTGAGTATTGACTGACGATGAGCAGACCGTTTCTTTAACGGAATGTCAACAATTTTTGTTTCGTAATTTCTATCTTGGAATGCCATTATCATACTTATTTCAGTTCTTTTTTATTCATTTCTGAGGCTGAGGAGATTAGACGGAAAATGGAGGAAGTTCTAGAGATGGCAGCCAACAGCATATGAAGAAAAACACTGTCATAGGCTCTCTGGATTCTAAACTAGCTGGTAAGAGGTTGAAATGAAACGCAGAGAGATGGATGTCTTTGATTCCAGTCATGAATCACCAAAAGAGAAAAGCTGATGGTTTCTTTAGATGATAAAGCTAAGAGTCATTTTCCAGAGTCCCAGGGAAAGACCAAGTAATTCATAAAACAAACAAACAAACAAAAACAAAGAAAAAACATCCCATGCAGTAGAAATAGACACCTAATATTTTAGGAAGGTATGGAATGAAACAATCCATTTAAGTGATTTTTCCAGACAGCTTATTTGTGTTAAGTACTAAAATTTAAATTAAAAAATCTTTTAAAATGCATAAGATATTTCCATAGCTTTTAAAGAGAAAGACCATTTGACATTAAATTTAAACTTTTTTTACTGTATCAAGACTATCATTATACATAACAATTAGTGAAACATAATGTGACACAATCATATAATCAACGATTATCTTATTTGAGTTGGTTTATACTGAATAGCTTCAGGCTTACATGCCTTTAATTTTATCAATTCTATCATTTTTAGTTTTTCTTACTTTTTTGAATTATGTATACACAACAGTGAACAGAGTTTCCTATAAGAAACACACATTTAAATTATAGAAATGTCACATCTCTTTGACTATTTACTTAATTTTCCACTATCTATTTATTATACTTACTTTTTCCACTTGCTGATTCTTCTCAACATAACTGGTATAGGTAATGAGATAAGAGAACTAAAGTACTCTCTCCACAGGACCACACATTCTTCTAGTTGAGTTGAGGAAAATGAAATAATTTCTATGTCCTCATATCAGACGTTGTCTTAATTTATATTGTGAAACCATGAATAGCGTTAACGTTGTTTCTGGCAAGAATCCTTATATGATATGGGGGTTGGTTACTTCAGCCTTTGGCACCTGTGCGCACGAACAAAGTCCCTGAACTGTTAACTGGTCTTCTTAATCTTGACTTTTCTCTACCAAGTTCGATTCTTGAGGAGCTGAGAAGGACGCCATCAGAGAAGGCCACCTTCACAGCAGTCAGTGATTCACAGTGCATATTCCACAGGGGACAGAATGTTTCTTAGGTAGAACATGAGCTGGACTCAGGGGAGTTGGAAGACAGCAGAAATGACCATCAGAAATGGCACGTGGGCCCAGAGCATCTGAAATTGTTGCAGGGAGAAGTTTTCATTGCTGATCTTTTCTTTCAATTTTTAGTGGGAAATTATTAATAAAATAAAAAATATTAAAATGTATTATAAATAAAATTATAAAAATAGTAATGCCCTAATGACTCCAATATACCAACAGTCTTTTTGGACTGACTTCTCTACAAGAATGATTTTAGTTCTGTTGAGACTTCAGTGGCCCAGGGTACCTCCTATTTCCATATGTTCCTCTGTTTAGGGAGGTAAGAGAGTGTTCTGAGATGTGCCCCTACTGGGAATCAAACCAGCGACCCTGCTGTTCGAAGGCTGGTCTTCAGTCCGCTGATCCATACCAGCCAGGACCTCTGTGGTTTTGAGATGGGGAATTGTAGAAGGAAAAGAAGATATTCAAATTCCTTGTCTTTGCTGTAGCAAGCCTTGGTTTTGCAATAAATATACTACTTGGGGAAAATGATTCTTAGCCCATTTTGCAATGCTCAAGCAAGTCCTCTGGAAACACAATTCCATTTAGTTTTTTTAAAATTATACTTTAATTTGTTATAACATGTATGTTTATATATTTGGCATGTATTTGTATGTACATATTCTTTATTTTTTCTTGTAGATAGTAAGAATAAAATTAAAGGCTCATCATCTCAAAGGATCTAATCTAAGATGTTATTAAGCTTGCATGTACCTGCCAGGGGCCACTGTAGGTGTGTGCATACTTCTGTGCAAAGATTTAATACATTGTTCAGCATTGTGTGGACCTTTACCAAGGTCAGACATTTCCAAATGAAAGGAGAAACAACTTCAATATCTCATAATAGAGAAATTACTAAATAAGTGGTAGCATTTCATGCTGTGCAGCTATTAAGAACAATGAAGAAAAGTCATATACACAGAGTTGGACACATTTGTAAGATAAATTGAAGGGAAAAAAAACAAGTCTAAGAACTTCATACATGACATGACCCCACTTAGGTTAAAATAAATCCCTATATAATATGTGTATGTCAAACATTTATATTTTACATATAGATTTATTTCTATTCCACAGACCACAGAAACCGGAACAATAGACATTACCTGTGACCCTGGGGAATGGAGCAGTTGACTGTACGTCAAGGAGGAACTTGTTTTGCTCTATGAAATTCTGCACTGCTTGAAACTCTTCAAATATTTTCTTGTTTTACTTCTATACATTTTTTAAAATGAGTGGATGACAAATAATTGGAGCAAGACCCAGAAAACATATAAAGCCTTCAAAAATCATTTTAAATTATTGCAAGATTTAAATAGCATAAAATTTACTATTATAATCATTTTTAGGTGTATAGTACACTGGCATTAAGTACATTTACATTGCCGTGTTACCGTTCATCTTGCAAAACCTTTTTCACCTTGCAAAACTGAACCCCTTAAGCAGTTCCCCATTTCCCCTGCCTACAGACCTTAGGAATCACCCTTGTACTGTATGCTCCTATGATATTTTTAGACAACAGGATGTTACTTTTTTCTTTCAGTAAGGTAACATCATTTCAAAGGAAATGATACAATTTTGTTCATTATTCCATAGCCAAAGGAGCTACACGTCCTTCTGCTGTGTTTTGGGTTCCCTTTGCAAATGCGAACTACTGCCGGGCCTCTTCAACTTGGTTAAGAGTCCATGCCACGCTTCCGGATGCCGCCCTTGGTTTTGATTCTTGGAGCAGGTTGCAGGGGCGGCACCAGAGATTGGAGAGAAGCGAAGCCACCATTGGGCTGAGTTCTGCACCAACCTTAACTGCCATGCAAAACAGGTCCTTGCAGGAGTGTGGAGAATGTGCAGGCTTTCATTTTGCAAGGACTCAGAGGTATCAGAGGATTCAAAGCAGAAACTACCATTTTCATCCCTGGCGGAATCTGAGAAGACACCCTCCCAGCTGTCTGCACTGTGCCTGAGCAATGGATGGATCCTGGCCGAGCCACGGGGGTGTCCTCCAGCCGCTCCTCCGAAGTTACCTGCTCCGGGTACTTTTTACAAGTGGAATCACACAGCGTGTGTCTCTATGTGACTGTTTTATTTTACTCAGTATGTCATGCTCTTCTTCGTTTTCAAGGACGAATAATGTATTAATATTCCATTGTGTGTGTAAATATACACATACATATTATATTCTGCTTATGCATTATGTAATTCTTTTTAAAGAGATTTTTTCATTTGGTTTAATACACCATAAAAATATGGATAAGGAATGACATTATGCCATAGAATTAAAGAAGGTTAAAAATAAGAATTTAAGAAGAATATGTAAATCTATTTCACAGATAGTAGAATAGTTTCTCTGAGAGTTGCAGGGAAAAAAGGCCCTCCATTTTTGTGGTCATTAGGAATATGAATCCAGAATGAACTGGAAAATTAAATATTGTACTTTCCTCTGTGTATTGGATAATGAATACTTTAAGTAAGACCAGAGAAGTATGGTACAATTTCACTATTTCTGAGTCTTATGTCAAACATTTCATCACATGCAAATTTGTTAGTGCCTTTCTATTTAAACTCCTGAAGGAATCAATTAAATAGAGTTTTTAGGCTATTTTACAAGAAGAGTAATTAGGAAGACAGGACTTTAAACTGTACCTAATTTACCCTGTATCCGGAGGCATAACTAAAACTTAATTATTATAAAAGAATTGGGGAAATTGAAAACAGGAGATTGCAGAATGTTAACAAAACTTCATCCCTGTGCATGTAATATTTACATTGCCAAATGCCAGCAGAAATTTATTTTGCATTTTATTTTTGCCTGATTAATTGTGTCATAAATTCTAAAACAATATAGAGCCAAAAGAGGGAGGGAGGAGGAAAAAGGACTTCCCCAGTGTTCTTCTCTTTGTTAAATACTTGCAGGCTGCATATTTGTGACCTACAATTCTTGAAAAATGATGAAAATCTTTTGTTTTATTTTGTATTAACATGTAGCATATATAATAATTTACCCCCAAATATCAGAATAATACACCATATAATTTCAGACAAGAATTGCAGTAGTTTTACCAAGGTCATGTCAGAAAGACAGAGGACCTATGTCTCTATTCTTTGCGGCATAAGCCACCTTCTCTTTTTCTTTGCCCTGTATCCCTTCTTATCCTGCTCCCTTCTCCCTGTTCTTCTCCTTGAACCATGCAATTACATATATATATTTTAGGCTACGATTTTCAGTGGAAAGTAGTGTAACTTTTTGCTTATTTTGGCTTAAAGTTCATTTCACTTTTCAGACTCACTGATCACTGTAGCATTGATCATTGTGGCTTCTTTTCCCTCCCAGAAAGGCTGTGTGAAAACGACCGGCAAACGTGTTCATGGAAGGAAAGTGGCAGCTCTGCAAAATGCAAGAGAAACAGTGAAGGCATTGTATAGACACTTTTATGATGCTAGCTTTTCTGGTTATAACAGTCTTTTCTCATATTTGTCAATTATTAATAGTCTTGAAAACCAATGGATGGTAAATAAAAAATGGACACATATACAATAAATAAGTAAGTAGTGTTAAACCATGCATATCTATTGATACTTAATGAGTGGAACCCTAAGGAAAACATGTTTCTATAAGTTCGGTGCTGAGATTAGCAACAGAGATTCACTAGATAGTCAATAAATAAATTGATTTGAAAGTCAAAGATCTTCTGTTTATAATTACACCTAATAATTTCATATAAAACATGTAAGATTAGCTAAGTATAGACTGTGTTCTGGATCTTAAAGTCTCATCACAAGAAAAATTTTCTGTAACTATGGTGATGAATGGCAACTAGATTTATGGTAGTGATTATTTTGCAATATATACAAATATGGAATCATTATGTTGTAAACCTGTAACTAATACAATGTTATGTGTCAATTTTAGCTCAATAACAATAATAGAAAGGAATGTGTTCTGTGCTGTACATGAAGGAGTTCAGGGAGTTTTTCACATTTCCTAAGGCACATGGGGCCGTACCTCAGATGCTTTCACCAAAACTAAGGAATTGGCAGTCGTCCTTGATTCCACCTTTGTCTCAATACTGCACCTGCCTCGTGTCATCAAACTTCACATTTCTTAATACTGTTGTCCAAATTGCTCACAAAATTAACCTACTCTCTTCTATTCTGCAAGCACATCCTTATTTCAGCTCCCAATCGCCTCTTGGCTGAGCCATCCTTGGCAGCATCTATTGTTGAATATCTTGATTACGGCCATTCTAACAGGCGTGAGGTGATATCTCATTGTGTTTTTCATTTGCACTTCCTGGGTGATTAGTGATGTTGAGCATTTTTCATGTGCCTGTTGGACATCTAATCAAATGTGGACATCAAATGTGATGTCCTTAGTTCTGCCTGGTTTGTAATTGGATTTGTCAAAAGTTGTGTGAGTTCTTTTAATTTTTTTTATTTTAATACCTTATCTTATAGATAGTACAAAAATGTTCGCCCATTCTGTAGGTTGTCTTTTCATCGTATTGTTTCTCTTGCTGTCCAGAAACTTATGAGTTTGACGTAGTCCCACTTGTTGATTTTTCCCTTTGTCATTCATGATTTTGACATCATGTTAAAAAATCATTGTCAAGACAAATATGAAGGAGCTTCTTACCCATGTTTTCTTTTAAAAGTTCTGAGGTAGAAGGTCTTACATTTGCCTTTGATCCACTCCCAGTTAATTTTTGTGAATGGTGTATAATCACTACAATATTTGTCAATGGTGTGTTATAGGGGTCCAGTTTCATTGTTCTGTGTGTGTTTCTCCAGTTTCCTCAACACCTTTTGTTGGAGACACTCTTCTTTTCCCCTGGTTTTCTTGTTGAATTTTGGGTTGACTGGATACACCAGTGCTGAATTCTGGAATCTCTATGCTGTTTCCCCTGTCTGTTCATACACCAGTCTCATACTGTTGCGGTTACTATTACACTGCAGTATAGTTTGAAGGACGGAAGCATGATACCTCTAGCTGTATTTCTCTTTTTTTCCCTCAGGGTTGCTTTGGCTATTGGAGATACATAGTTACACACAAACTTTAGGGTTGTTTCTTCTATTTCTGTGAAGACAGGCCTTGGTTCTTCAATGGGGTTTGTGTTGAATCTGTAGGTGTCTTCAGGTAGTAGGACATTTAACAGTATTAATTTCTCTGACCCATGACACTGGATATCGTTTCATGATTGTGTCTTCTTCAATTTCTTTCAAAAACTTTTTGTAGTTTTCATTGTGTAGATTTTTCACTTCCTTAGTTACATTTATTTCTAAGTATTTTATTGTTTTTGATACTGTTGTTCACGGGATAGTTTATTTTCAAATGTCTTTTCATCATTAGTGTAAAGGAATGTAACTGTTTCTGTAGGTTGATTTTGTATCCTTCAACTTCACTCAAATCATTGATTGGTTCCAACAGTTTTTTTATTCACTTTTTGAGATTTTTCTTTATGTTAAATAATATTAATTATTTTCTTTATATTAAATGTTCAGTCAATAGTGAATATTTTACTTTTATATTTTTATTTAGATGCACCTTATTTTTTCTTTTTCCTGATTGCACAAGCTAGGACTTCCAGTGTTACATCAAACAGGGTTGGTGAGCGTGGACAACCTTGCCTTGTCCTTTTTTTATCGTTGACACTGTTACAGATGTCCCTCATCATAATTCTCTTTGCCTACCTCCACCCAGCCCCCACAGCTTCCCCTGTCTTGTTCTTGATCTTAGAGGAACAGCTTTCCATTTTTTTCCATTAAATATAACGTTAACTGTGGATTTGCTGTATATGGCCTTTATTACACTGAGCTATGTTCCTTCTATAGCCAGCTTGTTAAGGTTTTTATCATGAAAGAATGTTGCATGTCATCAGATTCTTTTTCTGCATTTTTTGAGGTGATCGTGTAATTTTTATTTTTCATTTTATTGATGTGATATAAGACACTCTCTGATTCACATATGCTGAACCATCTTGCATCCCAGGAACAAATCCCACTTGGTCCTGCTATATAATCCTTTTAGTAAATTTTTGAACTTGGTTTGTGAATACTTTGCTGAGAATTTTTGTTTCTGTATTCAGACGGGATATTGGTCTATAGTTTTGTTTCCTGGTAGTTTCCTTATCTGGTTTTGGTGTCAAGGTAATTATGGCCTCAAAGAATGAGTTTTGAAGTGTTTTTTCCCCTTTGGTATTTTAGAAGTGTTCGAGGAAGATTGGTGTTAATTCCTCTTTAAATGTTTTGTAGAATTCACCAGTGAAATTATCTGTCCCTAAAGTTTTCTGTGTTGGGGAGTTTTGATTATTGATTCAAATTTTTTACTCATTATTCATCTGTTAGATTTTTCATTATTCATCTGCATTCTAGGAATGCATCTATTTCTTCTCAGTTATGTAATTTGTTGGTATGTAATTGTTCATAGTCATATCTTATAATCCTATGTATTTCTGTAGTATCAGTTGTACCACCTCTTCTTTCATTTCTAATATTTATTTCAGTCTTCTCTCTTCTTTTTTAGTTAGCCTATCTAAGGGTTTGTCAATTTTGTTTACCTTTGTAAACAAAAGAAGAACCATTAATACTTTTTAGTTTTTAGTACTTTAATATACTAAAAACTAAACTTTACTAAACTATTACTTTTTAGTATTACTTTAGTTTAATAACACTTTTAGTTATGTTAATACTTCTTAGTTTTTCTGATATCTTTTTATTTTTTTCTTACTGTTTTCTTTCTTCTGCTAATTTGAAGCTTAACTTGTGCTTTTTCTAGTTCCTTTAGGTAGCGTATTGACATCTTTCTAATTTCTTAATTAGAAAGAAAATTATTAATTGTGCATTAATTGCTATAAACTTTCTTTTCAGAATTGCTTGTGGTGCATTCCACAAGATTTTATTTCCATTTTTGGTTATTTCAAGGTAATATTTTAATTTCCCTCTTGATTTCTTTCTTTTTTTTAAAATTTATTTATCTTTAGAGGGGAAGTAGTCCCACTTGTTGACGTAGTTTGACGTAGTTTAGATGGAAGGAGAGAGGGAAGTTTAGAAAGGAAGGAGAGAGGGCAAGAAACATCAATACATGGTTGCCTCTCCTGCGTCCCCTGGTGGGAACTGGTTGGCAACCCAGGCATGTGCCCTGACTGGGAATCGAACCTCGATCGTCTGCTTCACAGGCCCACGCTCAATACACTGAGCTACACCAGCCAGGGCCCTCTTGACTTCTTTCTTGATTTATTGGCTGTTCAGGAATATTTTGTTTTATTTCCACATATTTGTAGATCTTCTCATATTCCTCATATTGTTGATTTCTAGTTTCATGCCACTGTGCTCAGAAAGAGTAGTTGATATGATTTCAGTGTTCTCAGATTTGTCCCTCATCATATGATCTGTCCTGGATAATGTTCCATATGCACTTGAGAAGAATGTATATTTTGCTACTATTGGATCGAGTATTCTGTCTATATATCTGTTGTCCATTTGTTCTGAAGTATGGTTCATTTTTAATGTTTCCTTGTTGACGTCAATCATTTCTAAATTCTTATCTTCCAGATTGATTATTCTCTCTTTCATCTGATCCGCTTTATTTCCAATACTTTTAAATGCATTCTTCATCTTATTTAATACATTTTTCAGCTCTAGAATTTCTGGTTTGTTCTTTTTTTAAATTTTAATATCTTTGGTAAAGTGCTACTTCTCTCCATTAATTTTAATCCTGAGTTCATTCAAATGCCTTTTCAGTCTTCTTATAGCTCATTAAATTTCTATATAAGAGCTATTTTGAAATTTTCATTAGTTAGATCACAGTATTTCGTGTCTTTGAGTTCAGTTACCAGAGAATTGTCATTTATTTTTGGGATACCTTATTACCATCGTTTTTCATAGTGTTTGATGAAATGTGCCTCCGCTACCCATTTGAGGTGTTGGATACTTTTCTTATTTAGGTAAGCCTTTGATGACTTTGATTCTAACAGCTCAGGAGGTTAGCATTAGAAGTGTTTCTTCCGTTTTTCTGCAGGTGGCACTACAGCACAAGTTTTTGGTTTCTCTCACCGGCGGTCACTCCCTGCTGAAGTTGGGAACACAGCCTGTAAGGAAAGGTGGGCATTAAAAAAGAAATTGGCAGCAGAGTGGAGGGAGGTGTATGCTTAGCAGTTAGGGCTTTTGGTGTGGCGCCTGCCCACTAGGGCAATCCTGGAGTGGTGGAGTCCCAGAGATCTATGGGTAGATCTCTTGCCGAAATCCTGGGACAGACAGCAGGAAACGTATTCCTGCACTCCTGTCTCCCTCCTTTCCTCTCCTTTCCCTTCCCCTAGTTGTAGAGGTATCTCCTCTGAAGTAAGGTATTGCTGAAGAGCAAAGGGACCCTCTAGTGGCCGCCCCAATGGCAAATCAGACTCTCACCGCATTCACTTTCTACCTCCTCTGCTTGAGGCGTTGCCACCACCGCCACCACCATGGCTCCCTTGGCTCTGTAGCCTCCACTGGAGTAAAATCTACCAACTTTCATGAACAAATGGACTAATCTCTGAGCGGTCCCGGTGCGCTGTGCAGAGAAAATTTTGTTCCATTACTGACGTCCAAAAAAATTGTAAAATGAAGGGGAGAGAAAAAAGGAGTAGCACATGCGGCCATGATGCTGAGCCCAGTCTTCTTAAATCATCATTTTTAACCTCAGAGTGTGGCCGAGGAAATGTCAATTCTATCGCGCTTCCATTGTAATGTCGGCATCATTAGCGTAATAATTAGAGGGTTATTTCTTTTTAAACCATCGGTCTATGTTGTGGTGGTTAATTTGATTGAAATATCATATTGATAAAATTAAAATATAATTAATGCATGTCATTAATTGAGGACTTACATGTACAATAAATAATTTTGAAATACTAAAAAAACAGACATGTGAACTTTATTTGGGAACTCTCTCATTCTCCCTTCAGGATACCTTAGGTTCAGCAGGGGATATTTTGATCACCTGACAGAGTATGAATTGGGGATCCATTCGTTTACATTTATTATAATGAAAGCATATTTTCTCAATTAAACAAATAATAAATAATATAAATTCAATATGTCCTTTAAACATATCATTAGATGACCTTTCATATCCAACTTTGGAGACATGTCTTATAGAATAAAATTAAAACTCACTAATGTAATTCTTAGGATTAATGTTTGCATGGTCTTATTTTCTGTCAACTTACTTTTACTTATTGATGTATTAATATTTAAATAGGTTTCAAATAACTAAATGTTGCTGGGTCTTGATTTTGTATTTTGTCTGGCAATGTTTTTCTTTTAACTATAGACTATTTACAGAATGGATATTTAATGCAATTATCAATTTGGTTGGCTTTAAATCTATCACCTTGCTATGTATTTTCTATTTATTCCACCTATTTTTTAATTTTTACCACACTTATTTTCTTCTTTGGATTGAAATTTTAATATTTTTTAATTCCAGTATTAACTTATTTGTTGTATCATGGTTGTTTGGTTTTAAAATTTCATCATTATATTACTATAATCTACTCTTTAACATTATATCACTCTTTACAATAATGTATTTCTTTTTTTTTAAGATTTTACTTATTTATCTTTAGAGGGGAAGGGAAGGAGAGAAGTATCAATGTATGGTTGCCTCTCATGAGTCCCCTGCTGGGAACTGGCCTGCAACCCAGGCATGTGCCCTGACTGGGAATCGAACCATGATCGTGTGGTTCGCAGGCCCGCGCTCAATTCACTGAGCTATGCCAGCCAGGGCCTACAATAATGTATTTCTATTACTTCTTCCCATTCTAGGTGCTCTTATTGTTGTACACGTTATTGTATATGTGCCATAAACCCTCCAATATATTAGTGTTATTATTTTACTACAGTAAAATATAATTTAAAACAAAATTGAAAATGAGAAAATACCTTCTATATCCACCACATATTTATCATTTTCTGCTTAATTCTTCTTTCATAGAGTTTTAAGTTTTCATTTCTACCTGAAGAATTTTATGTAACATTTTTTATAGTGCAAGGCTGTTGCTGACAAATCCTCTCTTGTTTACCATAAAAAAGTCTCTTTTGATTGTCTTTTGCTTTTACTTTTAAGGATATTTTTCTGCATATGAAAGTTAATTCCTTCAGTACTTTAAAGATGTTGTTCCATTTTCATCTGATTTAAATATTTTATAATGAGAAACCTGTGATTATTCTTATATTGATTTCTGAAGTGTATGAGGGCTCTCTAGACAAACAGAATCTGTAGCATGGTGGATGGATGGATGGATGGATAAATAGATGATAGGATAGTAAAGAGGAAGGAAGGAAGGAAGGGAAAGGAAAGGAAGGAAGGAAAGAAAGGATGAAAGAAGAGAAAAAAAGAAAGGAAAGAAGAGATCTATTACAGGAATTGCTTACCTGATTATGGAGGCTAAGAAGTCCCACAATTTGCTGTCTGTAACCTGAAGGCCCAGGAAAGCAGGTGGTATAGCTTTAGTGCAAATTTGAAGATCTGAGAACCAAGAGAGTCTAAGGGTCTGAAAAACAGAAGTGCCTATGTCTTAGAGCAGAAAAAATGGATGTCTCAGCTCAAGTAAAAGAGCAAATTTTCCTTTCTTCCACCTTTTTTGTTCCAATCAAGCCCTCAACTGATTGTGCCATACCCACCCACATTAGTGAGGGTGATCTTCTCTATGTGGTCTATTAACTCAAGTGCTAATCTCGTCTGGAAATACCCTCACAGACACATCAAAAAAATAAATTTTTTTTAAAGAAAGGAGGTTTTATTTATTTATTTTTTATTTATTTATTTTTTAGAGGGGAAGGAGAGAGGGAGAGAAACATCAATGTATGGTTGCCTTTTGTGCATCCCCTGCTGGTAGTTGGCCTGCAAGGAACCGGTTTGCAACCCAGGCATGTGCCCTGACTGGGAATCGAACCGCAATCGTCTGGTTCGCAGGCCCGCGCTCAATCCACTGAGCTACGCCAGCCAGGGCTAAAAAAATAATTTTTGACCAGCCATGTGGGCATCCCTTAGCTCAGTCAAGGTGACATATAAATTAACCATCACCTATAGATAAAACATCTTTTTCCCCCTAGCAACTTTTTATTTTTCTCTTTATTGCAGTTTTCCATAATTTGATTTTAATGTGTCTTGGTGTGGTTTTCTTTGTGTTTATCCTGTATTGATTTGATATATGGTAGCCCCTTGGTTTTATGGATTATAAGTTTCTCTACTATAAACAATTTTAGCATAATTTAGTTTTTTATCCCTCACCCCTTTACATACAATTTTGCAACTTCAATTATACACATATTAGAACTCTTAACATTGTCCCATAAGTCACTGAAGATACTTTATTTTCAGTTATTTTTCTCTGTTATTCAGTTCAATAGTTTCTATTGCTATGGTTCAAGATCACTGATCTTCTTCAGCATTGAAGCTCTTACTAGTTCTGTTGGGTAAATATTTTTTTAACTTCATGTGTTTTATTTTTATCCCTAGAAGTTCCTTTGAACTATTTTTATATATCTTATGTCTATTATGATTATATTTTTCTTTAAATTCTTAAGCATATAGAAGTATTTATAATGACTGTTGAATTTTTTTCATTGAGTGTGGGATATAGTGAATGTTAAACTTTTTTGTTCTATCACATTAGCTTGTAAACAGTATAGTTACTTGCAGAGTAGCTAATACTCTTTGAGTTGTATTTTTTTCAAAGCAGGCTTGAAATACCCTAGTAATAGTTTGCCCCTTGTGCTAAGGTATTTTTCAGGGGGTTCACGGGGATGCTTTGAGTACCAATGATGACTCCACTTTCACTAGTCACACTTTGAATACCTCTCACGTTTGTAAAAACTCTAGGAATTTGCTGCTGACAACTTCTCAGTTTTCCTTTGCTCACTCTCACAGAATTTTACCATATACCTAACTGGCTTAGTATTCAATAAAATAGCAAAAGATCTGAGTATTTCTGAAACATCTTTTTTTTTTCAGTCTATAGCACTGTTATGAAAATTTCACCCATAACTTCTTTATGTCAGATTTCCGGATGTGAGACAACAAAGTTCAGTGAGACTTCAACACTCTACTTGGGTTTCTTCTCTCTAACTGCCTTCTGGAACGGCACGCCAAGCAGAAATCTGAGTCAATTGTAAGACTCATTTTTTTCTCTTCTCTGTGATCACAGTCATACACTTTGGCCATCCAATACCTGAAACAGTTGTTTTGTGTGCAGCTGATTCTAGAACATCTTGGGTTTTACTGTGCAGGTCCATTTATATGCATGTTATTTTTCAATAAATGCTGCAAATGTATTTTCTCTTCATTATTTTATTAACAGTTTTTTTCTCTAGCTTACTTTCTTGTAAGAATATAGTATATAATATATATAACAATATGTGTTAATCTACTCTTTATGTTATCATTAAGGATTTCAGTCAATAGTAGGCTATTACTCTAAGTTTTAGAGGAGTCAAATTTATACACAAATTTTTGACTCTGTGAGGGGTCAGTGCTTCTAACCTCTATGGTGTTTCAAGGGTCAACTGTATTTTGTTCAGCATTTTATTTGTCTACAATAATGGGGAATAAATGTGTTTCATTTTACCTGTCCATGGCCAGGAATTAATTTAATTTTGACATTTTATGTATTTTTAAAATTATCCTATTTAATTTTTTTCTAAAATGCATCTAGGTACAGATTTGTTTTTAATTGTCCTTTTTGCTACAGGTTGTGAATTTTAATACATATAGAGTCATGGTTTTATTCAGTCCTCAAAGTTCTGCATTATCACATGAGTATTACATCTTCTCCATTCCTTCTGTTATTTTATTTTGTTGCTCTGATTAGCCATATTTATGGTTCCTCATTCTATCTTACATTTCTCTTAAATGTTCTTTCCTGTTATCCATCCTTTGGATTATCAGTGATTCATTGTGGTTAGTTTCTTTATATCTTTATTAATTTCAAAAATCTTTCTGACTGCTGTCTTCTCTGCTGTTAACCAACTCATTGAATATATTAATTTTAAAATGTTAACTATTATATATCCTATTTCTCAAGCTTATTTGTATTATTTGATTTATTACCAAATATCACTAAAAATTTCTGATTTTGATTTTTTAATTTTGCCATTTTTCTTTAAATATTTTAAATATAAATCTTTTAAAATCTAATTTAGCAATTCCATTATAAATTCCTTCAGAAGTAAATCTGTCAACCTTCACTTCTGGTGGCTTATTTTCTTGTCTAATTGGATGTAATTGGTGGAAACCTTGGAGTCCTAAATTGGTATTAACGTTTTCCATGATGGATTTGTCTTTACTTACATCTTCTGGGACTCTGGTGGTACAATGAATCTGTGACTTCAGCGCCCTTCAACCAGCTCTAACTCAGAAATGTCGTTTTTGACCCCTATACATTGTCATGGTCTCTGGGTGCTGGTGTTGGGGAGATTCCAGCCTTTGTGTTTGCTTAGTGACTGTTCTTGTTTTTCAAGTTTGAGTTCACTTTTCTAAATTATTTGTTTGTTTGCTTTACTCCTAACTTTTCCTTGCTCCTATGTAAGCCCTGTAATGCTTTTAAAATACTCAAATGTTTGTTACAATTTATTTTTATTGGATCAGGAAAGACATTCTGAATATCCCATGGATCTTATCCTTACACCAAAGAAAGAAGACACTCCTGCCTGCGTTTTTAGCTTTGCCTATTGTACTTCCCCTCTTTTACCCTGTGTTCCACCAGGACCAAATTACTTTACGCAGTTTAGGATGTGAGGTCATTATATCCTTACTAGGAATTATCTTCTACCGCTTATTTATTTGATATGTTTTTGCTTATTCTTCAATATGCAGTTAAAGTATCACTATGTAGTTGAGACATTCTTAGAACAGAGTTGTGGATGTCTCATTGATATCACTGATTTTTGTGCACATATCTAAAACCTTATCTACCACAATGAATTAAAACCATTTATTGAATAATTTTTATTCTAGTGGAGGTTGTACATTCTTTTTAGCCAGGGATTTTTTTTCACTTTTATCTCCCATGCTTAACACAATATGAATAGAGTCTACAATACATATACAAAAGTGTTGAGTGAATATTACTTCAATATAATTGATATAAAAAAGTGTATGGTTGGGTACTCATCTGAGGTAATAATACATAATAAGATGTGTGAAGGTCTCTATGAGTGCTAGAAAAAGGAGAGTCAGAGATTAAAATTTGTCAGCAGCCAAGTATTTTCTAGGGGGAGTTTCCTCTAATTCTGATTTGTTTCTCAGATATGTAATTTTATAACTTTGGGCATTAAAGGCAATCAATTCCCTACTCAAAAAATAGTATTCTACCTGCTGAGCAATATTCTGGTAAAAATTTGACTGTCTGTGTGAATTTCCTACAGATAGTGGAATAAAGAATCAAGTGGACACTACAGTTTCACTGCTTTAGAATTTGTATTTTTTATGTAAAATAATAAATTGGTATTCTAACTTTGCCTGTCCTGACAGAATGAATCTGACATCTGGGCCAACTGATAATAAAATTAATTAATGTGCAAAGATGAAAATCAGACCCTAGACTTGAGGTAACTTCACAAAATTATTGTCGTAGTATTTGGAAAGTAAGATACATTTAGGTAGTAAAATCCTGAGTTCTGGAGCCAGGAGTATATTTTCTCATGTGATATGTGAAGTGACATAAAGACCATGACTTCCGAAAGTGGGAGACTTTTTCAGTTAGTAGTTTAACCACGTGGAAGCTCCTCTTTGTTTTTATTTTAAAAGCAAACAACACCAACAACTAGAACACCTGTAAAATGGGCCCCATTATGGCTGCCTGATTCATACAGCGCTCGGATGCCCAGACTGGCTGAGAGACAGCGCTGAGAGCTGAGCAACAGAGGCGCAACTGCTGTTGTAGAGAATGTTTGGCCTGGGACAGAACATTAATCCGAGGACCCGTAGTTAACAACAGAGGTAACTAAAGCCAAGGAAATAATTGGCTCTCTATTTAAAGCCTGACATTTGATCACTTAAACAGAGAGAGACCAAAACAGCTCTTTAATTGGCATTAAAAATCATGGCAGAGGGAAATATCTATTTCAGCTCAGTATGCCATGGGTCACAACAGAGGTCCTTGGAAAGACAGTGCAGAGCTAGAAGGTGACAAAGACATTTTCCTCAGTTGTTATGAGCTAATGTTTCCACATCTTCCCCTGAGGAGGTTTGGAAACCGGGGCCAAAACCAGATTAGCACTGTCGTTTAGTAAACACACACACGCATGCATGCACACTTTATGTATTTGTGCTGAAGTTATGTGTTTAGAAAACTTTATATCTTACCATTAAAAGCAACCTTTCGTTTTCTTTATGCAGTTCTGAGTCAAAAGACAACATTTGGTTTCTTTGACTGGGTTACCTCAATAAGAAAAGAACTCAAATGAATTAGATTCTTTTAGTTGACAGGCTTGGTAAACAGCGCATCTGCAGTTTAAAGAGCTCTCCCTTGAACTCCAGACTGACAGCATCACTTGGGTGTGTAATGGAGGTAGCAATTTTTTTCCCCCATCAAACCCACTTCACCCACGCTGTAACCTCTCTCCGTACAGAAACTCCATTTTTCCAGTTGTTAAGGTAAAACTTTGGAGTTGTACTGAATATTTTTTCTTTTATACCCTACTTGTAAACTTTCAGGAAATTTGGTTGCTTCTACATTTAAAATGTGACCACTATCAGATGACTTTTCACCTCTACTGCTAGGACCCTTGTAAAAGCCACAGCCAGCATCTGTCTGGGTGATTGGGATAACCTGTAGCACCTCTCCTTTGTTTCACCCTGTTTTAGTAACAGTTTCACAAACACCTAGAACAAGGGCACATAATAAATGTTCAGTAAATATTTGCAGATGAGTCAGTTAATAAACCAAACAACCTTATTTGCTGTGTCTTTTCTAGCATAGGCACTCAGATGTTACTAAGTTCCTCTTATTACTCAGCTGTGACATTGACAGTTTACATTCACAAATTGATTAAAAATTATAATATATTTTATACATAGAAAGGTAATGTTTTATAGTTTACAAAAAGTAATAAAATAGATGTTTAGAAAATAAAACATTACCAATATCTTTGAACCCTCCCTATCTGCCTTCTGTATCTACTTTTCCTTAAAAAAGTAGCCAGTATTCTGAATTTTTATTTTCTTACTTAGCAGTTTAATTACAGAAATATATAAAAATATACTCTATTTAATATACTCTGCCTATATACAGAAATATATAAAAATACAAAGTCTAAAAATGTAAATTTAACTTTGTAACTTTTATTTTCTATAAATAGAATCACCTAGAATTATCTCTCTGTGTTTTTTTTACTAACTTTAGTTTAATAGTTCTATGGTATACAAATTGGTATACTATTTTATTTGTAAACTATAAAATAAAATAGTTTATTTTTAAACTATTTTATTGGTAAACTATTTTACTGAATAGTTTTATGCTCACAAATTGGTGTGAGCATAAACTTTCCAAAGGATATACTGTCACTTGTTAAAATTGACCTGCCTCTAATAGAGTTTTAGGGATTATACTTGCACCTCTACTTTTGCAATGGCCCCTTTCTCCCTTTACAAAAAAGAGGCACACTTGTTTTTGTATTGTCCAAACCTCCAGGGACCCAAAACAGCAGCAGTTAGAAGTACCGGATTTGTAAAAGTGAATTAACCTCTGTGGAGTCTGAAACTGTGAAGGGTCTTCGATGTTCCTCCACTGGCATCGTTTTGTGTATCTCCTCATCAATCACACGTACACACACGGAGTCATGAGATCTAAAGACCAAGAGACATGCCTTTAATTAGAGAAAATCTTTTGTTATTTGCTTGCTATTATTTTGAGGTTTTGTTTTTTAATTTTTATTGAATTTATTGGGGTGACACTGGTTAATAAAATTATATGGATTTCAAGTGTACAATTCTATAATACATCATCCGTACACTGTATTGTGTGACTTTGGGTCACCACCCAAAGTCAAGTCTCCTTCCATCACCATTTTTCCCCTCTTTAGACCTCCCCTTCTCATACCTCCCACCACCTCCCTTTCCCTCTGGTAATCACCATACAGTTGTCTGCATGTGTGAGGTTGTTTGTTTGTTTGTTGCTTAATTCTTTCACCCAGGCCCCTGACCCCACTCCCATCTAATAGTCGTCAGTTTGTTCTCTGTATCTATGAGTCTGATTCTTTTCTATTTGTTTATTTTGTTCATTAGATTCTACAAATAAGTGAAGCCATATTGCATTGTCTTTCTCTGCTTGGCTTATTTCACTTAGTTTAATAGTCTCAGGCCCAGCTATACTGTCACAAAAATAAAGATGTCCTTTTTTATGGCTGACTAGTATTACACTGTGTAGACGTACCACAGCTTTTTAAACCATTCATCTACTGATGGGCACTTGGGCTCCTTCCAAACCTTGGCAATTGTAAACAATGCTGCAGTGAACATACAGAAAATCTCGCATCCTCAGTTCTATCTTCCAAAATGCCCCATGAAGAGATACAATGATTGCAGAAGTCACCTGAATGCACAGTGGAATTCCTACCACAGGAGAGCTTACACAGAGCAGCTGAGCTGGAGGGCCCTCTCCACTCTGAAGATGGAGATACAGACCTAGAATGTAAACAAATCCTCTCTGGACAGAAGGGAGAATATGCTTTAATTTTTCAACCCTTGGAATGTAAACATCCAGAGGAGATGTCACTAAATTTCTCTAGCAGTTTCTAACTTTCAAGTCTTGTTTGCCATTGAAAGTCATCCTTAATCTGATAGGGTAAGTTGCTAATAGGGTTGCTGATAGGGTAGTTTTTGCTCAGAAAGTTTTTCAGTGCAGAAATATGGAAATATTTATAGATCATATTTTTTGGCAACGTAGTAACTGGATATAAACTTTTCTAAATCATTTTTTAGAGTCAAGTAGCTCCCCATTCTTTGTTTTTAACAAATTTGAAGGAGTACTTGTACTGTCAGCTGGTAACTCATTAAAACTACTTTTTTATAGTGTGTCACTTGGGACCCATATGACCCAGAAACCCAGTAGTGGTTTAAAACTTTGAAAAGTATTACTATTACAAATTACTTTCTATTCCATCTGAGTATTTATAGGACCACATGTTCTTATTTGTATAAAAATAAAAAATAAAAAATGGATTCTCACCCATTTCCCGTTTTAGCAAAATTTAATATTAATGTATAGATACATGAACTTACTTAAAACAATATCTGAGGGATATATCTCTAACAAAATGTTATTAATAATTATTAATAAAATTATATATATTTATGTTGTACTAATAATTGTAGTGATAACCCTATTGAGAAAATTTTACCTTATTCAGCTCATTTGTTACTTCTTAATTAACTTTATCGAGTAATTCTCCTTTTACATTTACCTATGTATGCATACCCACAAGAAATACACAATTTGTTGTAGTAATCATGTCACTGTATTTTTTTCTCAATTAACTTTTTTGTCTTCTTGCTGTTCTCAGACCTTAGTGAGCTCAAGACTGAAACATATTCTAGTATAACTAGGGCCTACCACTGTACTTGACAAAGTATGAATACAAAAAAAATGTTTTTGCAAAAGCATACGTGCAGAGAGAAGGAAAATCACCATGAAGGAGTCAAAGTCAGGGAGGATTCCCAGAAGAAATGGAACTTACACTGGACTTGCATTGAAACGTATGGTTGGATTGATTGAATGCTCACTAAGAAAATGCACATTCTAGAAACAGGCATGGACGATTTAAGCTTCTTTCTTGTAAAATAGCTATAGATGTATAAGGGAGTGAATTCATACATTTAGAGTTAGCCTCCGTTGACATCATGCCCATGTTTTGGGGGGAGTATTTTGGGAGAAAAGAGCTGGGAGAGTGTCAGGCCAGGCCAGGCCAAGTCTGACCCGTAGTCACTCCCAAACAGAGACGTGACTGACACTTGTTCTTTCATTCCTCTTGTCTTCAGAACAGTTTGTTAAGGGTCACCTAAATCAACTTATAAGTGAAGCAAACATGGAGTTAGATAGTCTTTTGAAAATAAAGTGAACTTCACTGTAACCATGGGTTTAGGGGTAGGCATTAAATAATTAACCAAAAGCTCAAAAGGCTAAATAATTGCCAGAAAACTGAGCCGAACCAGCAAGTTATTAAAATGGCATCATGCTCTTGACTCCAATTAGTAGTTTACCTACATCTGTGATCAATTAAGCTAGATCCTCAAATTAAGTCCCAATTGTATTTATTTCTCTTTAAGGGGTGGTCTGTAAAGTTCAACTTGCAAGACATATTTCCTTCCTAGGAACTTCAGTGACCATTTAAATTAAACAAAGATTGGTTATTCAATAATAATGATTAAAATGTCCTCATAAATTTATTTTTATCCTTCTTTAGCTCCAATCCAGGGATCTAGGATATACCATATACAAGCAAAGAGGTTTAAACAATTTTTGTATGACTTTTGACGTCAGGAGCTTGTTACTTTAGTTCCTAAGCAAATGATCCCCGGAGAATGAATTGCAAGGATATTACCACTGCAGCAAAGAAATAGACATGCCAGTAGTAGCACCCAGAGATGGGAGTACACAAAGTGATGGAAAGCCAATACCATGTACCAGTATTGAAGATTCTTTTTTTTTAAGATTTTATTTATTTATCTTAGAGGGGAAGGGAAGGAGAGAGAGAGAGAGAGAGAAATATCAATGTATGGTTGCATCTCATGCATCCCCTGCCGGGAACCGGGAACTGGCCTGCAACCCAGGCATGTGCCCTGACTGGGAATTGAACCGCTATCGCGTGGTTCGCAGGCTCACGCTCAATCCACTGAGCTACACCAGCCAGGGCTCGAAGATTCTTTATTGGCATGCTGTGCTCGCTCTTCTTGTGAGCATTCTGGCCAGACTCACAAGAACTTAAGAAAAAGAAGGAAATGTGGATGCTGTTATTAACATTGTGAGATGTGCTAGCACATTAAAAGACAGAATCACATAAAACAATGCATAAATTCAAATGTAGATGTAATGAGAAAAAGTGTGCAACCTGTATATTTATTATTTATAATTAACACCAACTCAGTAAATATTTTATGCACTTATTCACTCATTCAATGAGCACTGAGCACCCATTGCATGCCTGGCATTCTTTTAGGTAAGAGTACAAACCTGAGACACATTTCCTCCATCAAAGAGGCTGCCAACGCAGCAAAAGCATGCCAGAACTAAATTACAAGGCAGAGTTAGGTGTGTGTTAAAAGAGATATTCTAACATTTGTTACCAGTATTATAGGGAATCTGTGTGTGAAAAAGTTCCATTTAAAATTTTTCATTTAATAATTTTCATTGTATTTTTACTAGCCTTTAGTCCCCTTGTACCCCTTCCTCCCTCCATCTCCACTGTGGTCCATGCCCATGAATCCTTTTTTCTTTTTGCTCAATCCCTCCACCCCCTACCCACTACACCTTAGCTGAAAAACTTTCATCTGGTTGGGTTAATCAGAGAAGGCTTAAAATAACCTGAACTATATATATTCTCATCTGACTGTCGACAACAGCTTCACATGAATGTACCAGAAGCAGCTCAAATAAAAATCAACATTGAATCCATAACCACTCATTTTTCACGATTTCTCCTTCAATATTCTTTGGTGGCATAATCTTATACTCAGTTCCTTTAGCTGAAAATCTGGGAATTAACCTTTTCTCTTCTTAACCTTTGCATTCAACCAATTGATTTCTCTTATTTTTTAGTTCTCCATTTTAAAATTATTGTTCAGTTATAGTTGCCCCCATTTTCCCCTATTACTCTCCTCTGCCCTACCCACCCCTACCCCCCCCCATTCAATCTCCCTGTATTGTCTTTGTCCATTGGTCCTTTATACATATTCCTTGATTTGATCCTTCTCCTTCTTTCCTCCATTATTTTTTCTTCTAATACTTCTTGAATTCCTTCCCTTCTCACCAATCCTGCAGGACACAGAAGTTTCCTCGTTGATCTTCCTGCCTTGATTCTTTGATTATTTAACCCATATGACATAGAGCCATCAGACTGATCTTGTTAAAATGCAGGTATGGCCATAGTTTTCCCTTTTTGAAATTGCTTGGTAACTTATCATCTGCAGGATAAAGTCCCATTCTTTTACAATCTGTGTTAAGTTTCTCCATAATCTTGTCCTTGTCTAACTCTCTGGCTTCAATTCTTAATAACCAAATTGTTTATAGGATGACCTAGGGCTTAGGGCTTAAAATCACCCCATTCTTCTTGAGAGTTGCCAAGTGGCAAAGTGATGTTGTTCTGTTTCGTGACAGTTATCCGTCCCACTGTATTTCTACATATAGGAGTTGTAGATTCACTTATAGGAGTTCATGTCTGCCCAGCCCATCAGATTGTGAGACATTTTAAATCAGGGATGCTTTTGTCAGCTATGAACCCCGACATACAGTACAGTGTCACAGAGTAAGCACTTAGTAAAGTGGTCCTTGAAGAAGAAGCATTTTAATTAAAGCAGCTCTTCCACTTTCTGTAATGTATTGACAAGAAAGGATGTTGTGCCTTGGGATGGCGTGTCCAACCTGTAGCCCTTGGGCTGCATGCAGCCCAGGACGGCTATGAATGTGGCCCAACAAAAATTGTAAGTTTATGTAAAACATTATAAAATTTGTTTTGTGGTTACATGTTATAATGTACTTAATGCGTGGCCCAACATAACTCTTCTTCCTCCAGTGTGGCTCAGAGACACCAAAAGATTGGACACCCCGGTAGAAGATAAACATTTTTCCTTTGTTTCCATAAGACAAGTGAAACATCCTCTAACAACAGCTTTAAATCATTGAAAAAGTTGATAGAAACCAATAAGGATTCTCTTACATTATTACGATGCAGTAATACTCAAATTTCTTTTTTAACATATTATTGCTTATTAATTAATTAATTAATTGTTAATGCATAGTAGCTGATTATCGAGTTCTCAAAAAGCCCATTTCTGGCTCCCTTCTATTTGGCTATATTGGTGTTCCCTTATCCCTTCTCTAGGAAGACATACAGAAAAAGAATGTA
This sequence comes from Sturnira hondurensis, assembly GCF_014824575.4. Taxonomy (NCBI): domain Eukaryota; kingdom Metazoa; phylum Chordata; class Mammalia; order Chiroptera; family Phyllostomidae; genus Sturnira; species Sturnira hondurensis. The sequence goes on along the minus strand of NW_028093845.1, from coordinate 8,896,242 downwards.
AAAAATGATTTTAGCCCTGACCAGTGTGGTTCAGTTGGTTGGGCATCATCCTGCAAAGCCAAGGGTCGCCACTTTGAGTCCCGGTAAGGGCACATCCCTGGGTTGCTGGCCAGTCCCCATTTGGGGCATGTGTGAGAAGTAACCAATTGATGTTCTAACATCAGTGTTTCTCTCCCTTTCATTCTCTCTCCCTATGAACAAATAAATAAATAAATAAATAAATAAATTTTAATGACTTTATTTGATAATTTTTAGCAATTCTACTGTAGTTACAAACTCTGGTGGTTAAGGATAACATTGTTTGATTAAATTATGAGTTAAAAGTATTTGTAGGTTTTAAATCTATGTGATATTTCCTTCTTTCAGCTACCTGATTATTAAGTACATGACCTGGAACTTATATAATTTCAGAGCTTTCTTTTATAAAACAAACCTGAAATTAAGAAATTCCTGTATCACATCAATAAGCAGAAACATGACTGACTAGCTGCTCCCAGACTCTACATCTATCAACTATTGCATATAAAACCATATCCAGGCTATATCACTTGTCTTCATTTCCCACAAGCGTGTAAAATAATGAAAAGTTGTGCAGTCTCATCCTATGACATTTTTGATGTTTTGTCAGCTGGGTCACTCTCTGCAAAGCTGGTACAAGTCATCACTAAACCAGTACAAGAAATATTCCAGGCATAAAACAAACTCCACATCTGATCACATTTGCCAGCACCACATTTTTAAAAATAGGCTTTATTCTTTAGAACAATTTTAGATTTACAGAAAAATTTAGCAGATAGTACAGAGAGTTCCCATATACCCTGAACCAATTCTTTTCTACTATTCTAATTGGCATTATACACCTGATAAAATTAACTGAGCAATGTTGACACATTATTAACCAAATTTCATAGTCGATTTAGATGTCCTTAGTTTTTAAATAATGTCCATTTTCTGTTCTAGGATCCTGCCAGGATAGCACATTACAAAAACTTGTCATTTCTCCTTAAGTTCCTCTTGGCTGTGACAATTTATCAGACAGTTTTTGATGATCTAGATAGTTTTCAGAAGTTCTGGGCAGATGTTTTGTAGGATGCTTTTCTCATTTTAAAAAAGTAGTTATGTGTTTGGAGAAGGAAGAACAGAGGTAAAGTGCTACTCTCACCACATCGTATTACGGGTGATACCAGTAACATGATTTTTCACCTTCTTCACCTGTCTGAAATGGTGTGGGTCACGCTTCTCCAATGTAAAGTTTTTGTTTTTTTCCCCCATACTATGCTCATTGGAAAGAAGTCACTATGCACAACCTACTTTTAAGGAGTGGGGAGTTATATTCCCCTTCTTAAGGATGGACTATCTACATAACTTCTTTGGAATTTTTCTGCATGGATGAATCTATCTTATCTTCCACAAATGCATTTATCCAATCACTCATTTATAAATACATGGAGTTACAAATATTTATTTTACATTTGGGGTTCTTACTCAACAGTACTTTATGTTGCTCAAATTGTTCCAGCTTTGGCCACTGGGACTTCTTCTTTTGGCTCCTATGCCTCTTTGCATCCCCCCCATTAATGTGAGTTTTTGTTTTTTTTCTTTTAAAAAAATCCTTTCTTAGTTTCTGGCACTACAAAATGTTCCATGCTCCTCTTATGTATTTTCTACCACAGTCCTAGAATCAAACATTTATTTTTTTTAATCAAAGAATAGAATTAGAAACTGAGATCTGGATTCTATGCATGCTCTTTGCCCCTGAGATGTCACTTGTTAGGCACTGTCATCTCACAGAGAGCAAAGTAATATATTTGTATGTATAATACTAACTAATCTATACACACATGCCTATGAATATTTTTATGTGTAATCATCTGCATCTATACTGTACTAAACATCAGTTCTTACTGATGTCTTACGTTCCAATCTATCACACATGGATCTTTCAAAGTTCTTCACCTTGCTTATCTGTAAATTTCCACTCCAACAGTGAGAAACCTGGCTGTTACCATCCACCATCCATTTACTTAATTGTTCAATTTCAGTACACGTGTGTAATAGCATCAACCTTGTTAACCTATCCTACCATGGAAAACAACAACTCGGGTCCATCGCTTCTTTTCCTGTTATGTGTTCGGCATTTTCCCTGAAGTTTTCCAGATTCCATGTATTACCAAAGTTCCTTAAGAACTTGCAAATCTCCCAGAACTTCAGAGTTCTTCCCCATCACAGGGCTGTACCACCGTTGGATCCTCTTTTCACAGCGGTCATTCCTTCCCCGATCCCACGACATTCTAAATTATTATTTTTTATTTGCATACATTAAGATTCACATTTTGTTCTGTAAAGTTCTGTCTGTCTTGACAAATGAATAATGTCATCTGTACACCATGACAGTATCGCACAAAATAGTTGTAAACACATTTTAATAAAATTATCTTGATTTTAGTCACACAAAATTATTCCATAGCCATATTTATGTACTTTATTTAAGGGTCTATAAATCTGGAGGAGAGAGATCCTGACAAGGTTTTTAGAAAACAATCAATCAGAAAGAACTCCTGGATACTTCCAGAATACAATTACTGTAATATTACTGGTCTGAATTCACAAAATAAATAATTTTTACTTCCGACAGTGTGTTCCTAACTCTTCATGTAAAACTAACTTCTTTATTTGTTCTGGTAAATTATAAGCTCCAGGGACCAGTTTTTTTGACCTCCCTCAAATCCAACATGCCCAGAAGGCCAACAAACAAAAATGGAAACAAATGTACATCCTGTACAAGTTCAATTTGTTTCTTAACCTCGTAAAAACACCCCCAGGTTGGTGCAATACAAATGCTTTACAGTACTTAGCAATATTTTTCTAGTTTTAGAAAACAATGGACTAAATGTATCTACTTTTTTCATAACAATAGATCTCAACAAATAGAGAATAAAATAGAGATGTCACACTGAGATCCAGTCACTAGTCTATGCTTTACAGACACTAACTAATTTACTAGTCATAATCACTGACTTAATATTCCTAACAACCATATGATATGAGTTGTATTTCTAGTCTCATTACAGATAGGGAAGCTGTGGCATAGACGGGTTAAGTAGCTTGCTCAAAGCCACACTAGTGTTTACTTATTCAAATAAAGAATGGGCATGCCCATTAGAATTCCCAGTGATTCTCTCCCCCCTTTCACCAGTGAAGTCGTATGCTAGAAATATTTTCTGGACTAAGAAATGTCTCAACTGTGTCTCAGGTAGGACTGTGATGATATTATAGAACATTTGGGGTAAACATAATAGCTTCACTCAAGTCCTGACAGTGATGGCCTTTTTTGTGTGCCAGATGTGGTTACAGTCTGGAGAAGACTGTACAACATCTGTCAGACAAAGACTTTGTATGAGAGCATGGAACCAGAGCATGGATATATATTAATAACCAGAAATCCTGCTTCCCAAAGAATTAGACTTCGTTGCACAGGAAAGATGAGCAGCTGGGGTTTGCACCGTGCAATAGGCTTATCGTGCACTCCAAAGGAACCGCAAAGACCACAGCATGAGGTTCAACTTGACATTTAACAGTCTCGACTAATAAACATCAATTTTTACCACCAATGCATATTCCTTATTAAAAAGTGCTAATATCAAACAAGTGCTAACAATAATGTGTGCACTGCAAATCAGTGCACGCTTAATAACGTATATATAATCCAACTGCCAAGTGAGGGGTGTTCTTGAGATTCATTACACAAAGTGAGCGAAGATTAAACGAATATGAGGAAGAATATGAGGAAGTAACAAAGTTATAAGAGATGCGGTAAAGATAGTAGAAACAGATGTAAAAATGAAAGTTCTTTATATGGAGTACTAGGTAGTAATGTTTAGAGAAACCCAGAAAAGATGCTTAAAATAATAGTTCTAAGACATGTGTTTCTTGAATTTAGCCATTCAGATTGGAAGCTTGGATTTTATCAGTTATAAATTACATCAATGGGAATTGGAAGAGATCACTTCTTGTTGGACTCAAATATATATACATATATAATTTTGACTAATACATATATTATACAAATGTGGTTTTTTTTTAATCTCATGTTTTTCTGATTTTCTTGTGAAAAGTATACAGGTCCAGCACGCTGACTCAAGTCAGAATGCCAGTGCTCAAATCCTGTTACCAACCAAAGTTGGTGAGTCCTTTGCCCATCACATACAGAGAGACCAGATTGTGAAGCAACAGGTTTTTTTGCAGAGAACTGCAGTGTTTTTATTCATGAGGCAACCCAATGTGGAGATAGGGAGAAAGCCCATATCCATCTGTCCAAATAAAGATTTGAAGCAAATTTGGAAAATAAGATAAAGAATGGAAGGGCAGATAAAGTGCTTCTCAGATAAGGTCAAATCAAGGAGTTCATCATTACTAAGCCCTTATTATATGAAATGTTAAAGGGACTTATCTAAGAAAAAGAAGATAAAAAATATGAACAGTGAAAGGACAGCAAACTCACAGTTACTACCAACCACACCTAAAACAAAAGCAAACTAAGAGGACAGCTAGATTGGGAGTGGAACCATAGAAATGGAGATCACATGGAGGGTTAGCAACAGGGGAGTGGGAGGAGGAGAAGCGGGGAGAAGGTACAGAGAATAAGTAGCATAGACATTAGGTAGAAAATAGACAGGGGGGGAGGGCAGGAATATTGTGGGAAATACAGAATCTAAAGAACTTGCGACACATGGACATGGAGGAAAGGGGGGGAATGGTGGGGGAGGGGTGTGCAGGGTGGAGGGGAGTGAAGGGGGGAATGGGACAACTGTAATGGCATAATCAATCAAATATATTTTAAAAAGATAAAGAGGGTCTCTGCATATTCATTAATACTAAGTCAGTGGGATCTTATTGGAGGCTCTTGGGAACTATCTAAGATAAGGAACATGAAAAGAGCAGAACAAAACGATTTCAATCTGGCAGGTTTTGATTGGTAAACCCAAGGTGTGTCAGCATTTGGCGTAGGCTAGAATCTTTCTTACTGATGGACCTCTTCCTCTGAAATAGCTGCACATGGGAGACAACTGGCACCTCTGTTACTTGAGTTCCAAAACCCTGGTTCAGCCATGCGTGCAAGGTCAGCCTAGCATGACTTAGCCACTAACTGCACCTGCTCCAGCCTCTGGGACCAGTTTGACCCGGCTAGTTCTGGTGGTCTCTGGAGGAACGAGCACTGTGAGGAGGCCTAATATTATTTGCTGAAAAACACTTAAAAATGAAAAAAAAACTATAGAGAAAAATACTATGATGTTCTCGTTTTAGTTTCAGGCCCTTTGGTTTCAGCAATAAGGCCCCAGTTTCAACCCCAATTCTATCATCTACTTTGATTAAGTCACTTTATTTCTTAGTGTCAACATTTTGTTTGAAGGATGGGATAATACTAGTACCTCCTAGGGTGACCGTGAAAATTAAACAAATTATTATATGTTGAAATATTAGAAAATGCTTGTACATAAAAATTTTTGGTGTTAGCTATTAAAAATTAAGACTACCAAAGAACCTGAATTTGCCAAAAAGTGATCCTGAAAAGTGATTGTAAAATGAGGTATTTTTTCTTTTCCTATTAACTTGTAGGAACCAATGACTATTATATGTTTGCCCTAAGAAAGTTAGGAAGAAGACAGTCCCACTAGAGTTAGGGAAGGAAGATATGCTGGGGATGAGAAGCAAGGAAGTAGATGTGATCATAAAAGAATGTAAAAACATTTCAAAGATATATTTTTCCAACAAGGAACCAAGCCAAATATGTAATATTTTGAAATGTGCAGATGTCAGATTATATTTTTATTCTGTAACCATATTATCTTAAAACTAGAATAGGTTGCTTTAGTTTCTCATCTGTTTGTAAAGGAACCATAAAAATATCACCTCCAAAATATTTTCAGGTGTGTCCAAAGAACACCACCCTGGGAAGATTCTAAGAATGGTTCTGTGTTTGACAATTGGAGAGGGAGGGAGGGACCCTCCACCAACTGACCTTTTAAGAGTAGCTTTTGACCATTTTGCATTTAAAATTTTATTTTTAAATTTCCTTCTTCTTGGCATAATTCCATCTAGAAAGTATAAGCATCTTATATCATGCTTCTTTAGTTATCAGTGTTTCCTTCTGATTTTGAAAGAAAAAACAATTGTTTTATGTGCTTTGCACATTAAAACAATTCAACGGGTATGTGGGGGCTTAGTTTTTAATGGATTCTTCCATTCTAGTTTTTCAATCCTTGTCTATATTTGCCAAATGGCCATGGAAACTCATTCCTCCAACTCCACCTCATCAATGCAAACAGAATTTCTGGTAATTTCCATTTATAGCAATGGTTTTGACAGTCCTGGGTCATGGAATCTGGGATGCCCTGGATCACTTATTAATATCTGAATTTGATTTTGGGCACTTTGCATGTGAATGGAGACTAATTTTTCTGTATTCAGTACAGATGTTTCCCTTGGCTGCTAAAGTGGACTATTGCTCTCTTATTGCTGCTATTTTATCATTATTATTTTATTTTTGGTTAAAAGGTAGGCCATTCATAGGTGGTTAAGAAAAACTGTCGGATAATATGCGAGAAAAAAAGCAAAGACCTAATTCATCTAATATATCTAATATATTCATGATGAGTAAAAAAAGTAATACAAATATTTATGGAGGCGTCAATTAAACTAAACATTTAAGAAAACTTAAAAAATATATGATTATACTGTTGGAAGAGTTGCACTAAAATATAATTTAAAATAAGATAAATCTTCCTGCTTCTCATTTTATGAGGTAATTCATACCATTTCTAAGGGTAGGTTTAGTTCTTTTCAAATGGGTACATGGATAATGAGTTTGAATGAAATCAGAGAGGAAAGAATATGTGTAAGTTATTGTAATCTTTCCAGTATGAAACTATTTGGAGTAGGATTCCAGAAAACAAGAGCAGGATCTGTTCCCTTTAAGGGCGTCTTTTGAGTCTCTCTCTATTTTGCTTTTTAGTTCAGTGTGTTCATTATGTAACAGAGTACAGCCAGACCCCCTCCCCAAAGAGGGATTTGTAATGGGTCCAGAACTCAGGGTGTCCAGGAAACATTAAAAGTATAGGATAGCCTCACCCCCACAAGTCTGAACTGGGGGATGGGACACAGGGAGCAGGGCCATTGAGTTATTTTGCATAGCAACAGTTTTGCAAATAACCTCTGGAATGGTCATTTGACATATCTATAGCTTTTAACTGGTTTCATGGATATGTTAAATACTTCGGCCAGTGCTTTGAGCCAGGAAGATGGAAGTGACTATCACCCAGGATGTAACTGGGAGGCAACTCTCCCTGGTTACAGCACCTGCCCGAGAGCATGGAGATGATTTGCTTCCTGCCACGGGACCATACCTGCCTGGACTTAACTATGGCAGTCCAGATAAGCTGGGAAATATAGAAATGCTGGCAGGTGTAGCCAATTGTGGGAGGAGTTGGAAATGGGGATGCAGAGGAAGATTTGCCCTGGAATTTAAACCCAGGCATGGCAGCCAAGTGGGTTAGAACCTTCTGGCTTTGGCAAGGGTAGAAACCATGCAGTTTTGGGGTTCCCTTTGCCATGAAGCTCAGGAGGCTGGGAGGCAAGATGTAGCATCAGTGCAAAGCTCTCTACTAGCAGTTTGGAAGAATGCAGGAGAGACATTGCAGGAATGAATGGGGTGATATGACTCTTGCTGTGGACCGTGAGAAGGTGCCTCGTAGGATTGGATTAAGAACTGGAGATCCCAACAACATAGTTGATGATGCTGCGAACCTTGGGAGGCCTGCCAGTTGAGAATAGATTACTAGGAGGAATGGGTACAACCAGCCATGGACTTATATTCTTTTCTTGAGATACGGTACCCCTGACTGGCTGGACTGGGCAAAGCGGGGAAGGAAGGACTATGTATGTTTGTGGGTGTTTTAAGGGACTTTGGGATTTAAACGAAGACATTAAGTCATTATTCTAAGTCTGTATAGCTTTTGAATAAATAATTCCTTTCCTTTTCACCAATCTGTGGCATTGAGAGATGTAATTCCCTGGCAGCAGGCAAGGTGAACCTAGTACAGGGAAACCCCAGGAGAAGGGGAATCCACTCGATAATAGTATATTGTCCCCGGCCATATGTCAGTTCTGTAACAATTAGATTCTACATGTGAGTGGAATCATATGGTATTTGTCTTTCTCTGACTGGCTCATTTCACTGAGTGACATTCTCCAGGCCCATAAATAGGGAGCAGGAAGAGAGCTGAGCGGTAGGAGGGAAGGTAGTGGATTGAGTAGTGGAGGGATTGAGCCAAATGGAAAAAGGACTCATAGACATGGACAACAGTGATGTGATTGCAGTGTGGGAGGGGAGGTATAAATGGACTCAATGGTAATGAAAAATATGGTTAAAAGTAATTTAAAAACTGTCTCCTATAGGCTCTTTGGTATCACCAACCTAACATCTTTATACCATTGTCAGTGTACATGGTGTCTGCCACACTGTACATTCTTAGTAAATGTAAAATAAAAAAATTAATTATATAATGAATATAACTTGAAGATAAGTAGTCAAAGAGCCTATTTTTGAACATTCACACTTAGCTAATTCTGCCTGTAAACTGTAGACCGGCATTAAAGATAAGTTAATTCAGGAGTTTGAAAAACACATCTCTGTGGTGTCTCTTTGCATTTTATTTGCTAAAATGAATATAGCACATAAATATTTATTAAGAAAAAACATAGAAAATGAAACCAATGAGATATACATAGATAAGATAGGCTCTATTAGAAAAATGCTGTTTTTTCCAATGTTTATATGTAAAATTGTACAATTTGTTTTTTTTGAGAATTCTTGGGTGTGTCATTCAAGTCTACTCAGTGTGACATTGTGATTTGTAATAAGTAATATATATATATTTGGTCTTCATCTGCCTTTCCTTTCTGGCACAGAACTGTTGAAACCTTTGGTATGTCCTGTGATGACAGTGAGAAAGAGTGTGCTTTGTTATGCTAATGAGGATGGGGGCTGGTTGAGCCAACCAACTGCTTTCCTCCTGACCTCAGAATGGAAGAGGATCTAAAGACTGAATTCAATAACCAATGCCCATGATTTCATCAATTTTGCCATGTATGAAATGTCCATAAAAACCCAAAAGGAGTGTGTATAGAGGGGGTCAAGGAACTAGAATGCTTCCATGGGCCACCATGCTGGGTCCCAAACTCTACATGGACAGATGCTTCTGTGTTCAGGACCTCGCCCTATGCATCCCTTCATCAGGCTGTGGATTGGGACATATGTGGATATATCCTTTAATATCCTTTGTAATAAATCAGTGATCTACTGAGTAAATGGGTTATCTGAGTTCTGTGAGCTACTCTAGCAATTAATCAAACCTGAGGAGGGAGTTGTGGGAACCTCTCACTTATAGCCAGTCAGTCAGAAATACCCATAACAACCTGGGCTTGTGATTGGCACCCACAGCTGGAGTGGGTCATTGGTTCCTCCATTAGTAGGCTGTCAGTCATAAGCACAGGTGACACCTAGGCTTGCCGTTGGTGTGTGAAGGGGTGGACTGGTCTTGTGGGACTGAGCCCTTTACCTGTTGAATCAGTTGCCATCTTCACATAGTATAAGAATTGAGTTGAACTGTAGGACACTTTGCCTGTGTGTGAAGCATTGTTTGAATTTGGGGAACTGACTCTCCACCCTGGAATTGGTATGAGAACACGTTCACTCAGAAAAAGCACATTATTTTATGTAAAAACTGGGTGATCAGTTTTGGATAAACAAAATAATATCAGTTCAAGGTTCTTTATCAAAAATGATTTTCTCATAATCTGAGTTCTCATAAATAAGAATATATGGAGTCTGTGTGGAAAATCCAGCCACTGTTAATGTAACAAGAACGGTTTGCCCAACATTGCTGCAACCTGGCAGCCAAGGAAAGGAAATGGAATGAGGATGGGTGAACTAGTACAGAACTTCACTGTACTAGTCAGCCGGAGTGGTAGATGCCACTGAGTGGGCATGTGTACTGTGTGGCTGTCGCATTCAAAATGAGTGAGTAGATCAAGAAATCCGCGTCAAATTTTGCCTTAAGCTTGAACATTTCTCCACAGAACATCACAGCTATGGGCAACTGGTGATTGGCAGCTTCATCACAGCAATGTGCACACTCATGCATCATGTCTCATGCAGAGTGTTTTGGCAAAACGCCAAATCACCCAGGTGCCTGAGGCCCCCTACATCCCAGATTTGGCACCCTGGGACTCTTAGCTTTTCCCAAACTAAAATCACCTTTGAAAGGGAAGAAATTTCAGATCATCAGTGAGATTCAAGAAAATACAATCGGGCAGCAGAGGCTGATTGGGAGAACTGTGTGAGGTGCCTACTTTGAAGGGGACTGAGGCATCATTGCCCTATGTACAATGTTTCTTATATCTCGTATCTTCAATAAATGTCTCTGTTTTTCATATTACATGGCTGGACACCTTCCGGATAGAACTTGTACATGAACAAACGTGATATTCTTATTACATAGCTACATTATAGCTTTAATTCAGTTTACATTCACTTTCAAAATGGATTCAACCCATTCATCTGTGCCTTAATTTTCTATAACATATTAATAGTCGCTCTTCATAAAAATGACCCTGATGCACTACAGTATTGAAAAAGGACTTTTGACTTATAAACTTTCAATTAGCATATCTGCAGTGTAAAATTCATTGTATTGTCTTCTAATGTATTGAACATAAAGTGGTAGGGGTAGTATGTATGGCAGCTGTGGTTAAGTATTTTACTCGACTGCCTCCTATTCTTCAGATGTTTTAAAAAAGCATTTATTCATCATATAGATCTGGTCTCTTAATATGTATTTTAAATTAATTTTACAGGGATATAATTTACATACAATAAAATACACCCATTTTAAATACACAGTTTGATGAGTTTGACATGCCTGCCTATGTGTGTCTGTTCCCCTAGACAGTTAGATGGAGGCTAGCCAGCCGCGGGCAGAGTGGGTGAGCTCGGCTGGCCCCTTCGGAGGGGTGGGCTGCACAAAGGACAAGTGTGCTGAGATTCAGGGGCATCCTATGGCCTCTGGCTCCCCTGGATGTGCCAGCACAGTGTGCAGCGTTGGGAGGCAGGACGAGGGCCGTGACATCTCCAGGCTTCCTGATGGTGGGTCCTGCTGCCTCCCCCACTGCACTGGCCCTGATACCAGTAGGGAGCCAGGGAGTGCTGGGGTCTTCCCCCACTGGCCAGGCTGGCCTAGGGGGAGATTCTTACACTGAGTGCCAAAGGCTAGAAGGATGAATGGGCAGCAAAAATGAGCAAGATAATTAGATAGAAGAAAAAACCCTGCCTCCCCTCCCCCCTGCTCCTTATGAGCAAGCTACAGGCTTGAGCAGGAAGGGGATATGATTTCTGAAATGGGAGTGCTTCATTCTCCCAGGTCATAGCATCTGAATAAAGTTCTTTCCTTTTGTGCCCAGCACCTGTATCACGAGTTTGGCTTTGGTTGTGGCGCGTAGTCAAATCTGCATTTTTGGTTACATACCCACCACCACAACCAAGATGTAGAAAATTGCCATCACCATTGAAAGTTCCTTTGGGTCCCTACTCAGTTAATGTTCCAACCCTTTCCTGGCCTAGGTGGCCACTAGTATACACTATAGATTAGATTTACCTTTTCTAAGCTTTTATATAAGTGGAATGATAAAGTATGTATTCTTTTGGGTTTGGTTATTTTCACTTACAGATTTTGAGAGTCATTCATGTAGTGGGTATCAGTAAGTCTTCCTTCTTCTCGCTGAGTAGCACATATACTTTGTGAGTTTGTTCGCCTCTTAGTAAACACTTGCACTATTTTCGTGGTTTGCTTATTATGAACTTAGCTGCTCTGAATATCCGTGTGCAATATCTCTGTGTAGATATATAGTTATTCTGCTTCTTGGAAAATATGCAAGGGTGCAATTGGTAAACTATCTGGTAAATGTGGCTTTACTTTTTAAAACACTAAAAAACGATTTTCTAAAGAATTTGTGATAATTTACAATGTCAACAGCCATTTATGAAATATCCCATTACTCTACATTCTTTTTTTAAAATATATTTTATTGATTATACCATTACAGTTGTTCTATTCCCCCCCTTCAATCCCTTCCACCCGCACCCTTCCTCCCCCACCATTCTGCCCACCTTAGTTTATAACCACGTGTCTCAAGTTCTTTGGATTCTATATTTCCCCCACTATTCTCGCCCTCCCCCCTATTTTCTACCTACCATCTATGCTATTTTCTGTGCCTTCTCCCCCCTTCTCCCCCTCCCACCCCTCTATTTCTAACCCTCCATGTGTTCTTCATTTCTATGGTTCCACTCCTGATCTAGCTGTCCTCTTGGTTTGCTTTTGTTTTAGGTGTGGTTGTTAATAGCTGTGTGTTTGCTGTCCTTTCACTGTTTATATTTTTCATCTTCTTTTTCTTATATAAGTCCCTTTAGCATTTCATATAATAAGGGCTTGGTAATGATGAACTCCTTGAACTTGACCTTATTGAGAAGCACTTTATCTGTCCTTCCATTCTAAATGAAAGCTTTGCTGGATAAAGCAATCTTGGCTGTAGGTCTTTGGATTTCATGACTTAGAATACTTCTTTCCAGCCCCTTCTTGCCTGTAAGGTCTCTTTTGAGAAATCCGCTGACAGTCTGATGGGTACTCCTTTGTAGGTGACTGTCCCCTTATCCCTTGATGCTTCTAGGATTCTCTCCTTCATTTTGGTCTTGGCTAATGTAATTATGATGTGCCTTGGTGTGTTCCTTCTTGGGTCCAACTTCTTTGGCACTCTCTGAGCTTCCTGGATTTCCTGGAAGTCTATTTCCTTTGCCAGACTGGGGAAGTTCTCCTTTATTATTTGTTCAAATATGTTTTCCACTCGTGGCTGTTTCTTTCCCCCTTCTGGTACCCCTATAATTCGGATGTTGGAACGTTTAAAGATGTCCTGGAGGTTCCTAAGCCTCTCCTCATTTTTTTGAATTCTCATTTCTTCATTCCTTTCTGGTGGGATGTTTTGTTCTTCCTTCTGGTCCATTCCATTGATTTGAGTCCCCGTTTCCTTTCCATCACTATTGGTTTCCTGTGCATCTCCCTTCATTTCAATTAGTTTAGCCTTCATATATTCCTCTAATTTGTGACTTTGTTCCTCTAATTTGTGACTATAATCTACCAGTTCTGTGAGCATCCTGATAAATAGTGTCCTGAATTGTGCTTCTGAGAGGCTGGCAATTTCTTGGTCGCTGAGAGTTATTGGCTCTTGGACTTTGAGTTCTTCTTGTGCCATCTTTCGGGTTGTTTGTGCCTGTTCCATAGCAGGATTAGAGCCCTAAAATGTTCACTAGAACAGGGCAACTAAGTCGCTGGGTTGTGACGTTGTATGTGGGGGCGGGGTCAAAGAGCGACAATGGCTCTCACCGGTATTGCAGGGCAACTAAGTCGCTGGGTTGTGACGGTATATGTGGGGGCGGGGTCAAAGAGGGACTATGGCGTCCTGTCCGCCACCTGCCGGCACGGCCCTCACCGGTGCCGCAGTTGTTGCCGTCACCTGGCCCACGCGTTTCGTCCCCCTGCTCGCGAGTGTGCCACCGCCGTCAGCCCTCGCCCCCTGGGGCCTGCGTGGTCTGTCTCACTGTGCGCGAATATGCGCCCGCGGTCTGCCCCGCACCCCAACTGGTTGTCATCTGCCTGCGCGCCTGGGTCGGGGCCGTGTCCGGCCCGACCCTGCTCGCTGCTGGCTCCGCCCCTCCTACCGTCCCCGTTGAACGGTTAGATGTAGTCGGACTTCCGTATAATTCAATTTTCTGTCCTTTGGTTGTGTCTTTGTTTCTCCAAACCTTTGTTTTATTCAAACTTGGTTGTGGGAGAAGGCACAGTGTTTCCACCTATGCCTCCATCTTGGCGGAAGTCTCTACATTCTTCACAAAGGTATTTCTTTGTTGCAATTGCAAATGGGATTATTTACTTAATTTCTCTTGCTGATAGTTCATTATTAGTATATGTAAAATTGCAACTGATTTATGAATATTATTTTTTATTCTACTATACAGAATTCATTTATCAGTTCTAATAGTTGCTTGGTAAAATTTTTATGATTCTCTATGTAATATTATGTCAACTGAAAATAATGACAGATTTATTTCTTCCTTTCCAATTTGGATCACTTTTATTTTTTCTTGTCTGAGTCTTGTGGCTGGAACTTCCAGAATAAAACTGGTGAGAGTGGACACCTTTCTCTTGCTCCTGATGTTAAGAAAAAGTTTTTTAGCTTTTCTTCATTGAGTATGAGATTACTGGTGGGTTTGTCATAGATACCCTTATTACATTGAGGTATTCTTCTTCTATTCTCACTTTGCTACAAGTTTTTATCACAAATGGGTGCTGGCGTTACTGATGTTACGTTGTTAAATGTCCAGGTCTTGTCTTCCTTTAAAAAATATTGGTCTTTGCTCTGGCAAGCAGTTTAGCTACTTGAAAATAAACTTGATCATTCCAGTACATGCTTTTATACTTTGTTAAGGCAGGCATTTAGTAGACTTTACCCTAGGGATAATTTGGCTGCATTGCTAATGCTTGATTCTCCTTGAGTCTCTACTGATTTTTCTGGGTGATCAAAAAAAGACTTTCTACACAAGTGGATTGTAGCTAAAATATATTCCTATCTACATGAGCTCTGAGAGCCATACACCTCAGGTTCTTTGTGCAGCCTTGTGGAGCTCCACGCTAGGTATGCTCTCTAGGTATTCAGCAAGGACTCCACGGGACCCCCTGCAGATTTATAGAATTTGTTTCTGTGTTATTTCATTTTTCTGTGAAAATTTTTCTGCAACTTTTAGTTTCTTCTCTCTCCCTGCCTGAACTATGATCTCTGCCTCATCAATTCAGTGAGAACTCTGTATCCTGCTTTTTTACACTTTTATCTATAAACTCCTAGACAGAGTTGAAATGATTTTAGAATTCGTATTGTTTCTCTCTTCTTTTGGGGATCTCAGACCTGTGGTGTCCTCTAATTTTAATCTCTGAGAATTGGTCTTTTTGATTTTTGTTTTTGTTTTTCTTGTATTCTCTATAGTATTATACTTTGTTTACAGCTACAGGGAAAGTCTGGGGCATATTTATCTATCATAGCCAGATGCAAATATCCTGCCTGCTAGATTTTACTGGAAAAATATTTGGCATATTTTGGTATGCTTTTCTTTTAAATAGACACCATGTTGGTTATCCTATTGTAATTTTTTTCATAAGAATAAAGGTTACAGATTAAACTTATTCTTTAGAATGGAGATAACAGTTTCTATTTTACCTGCTGTAGTTACAATTGCATTTCAATTTTTATCTTTAAATCACTTGAATTGGAATTTTGAGTGTTCTAGATTCTCCAATTATTCATTTACAGTCATTTTGTCTACTTCTTTAGGTAACCAGTTTTGCCATTTTTAAATTTACCTGCTTAATTTTTAAGAAGTGACGGTATTTCCAATTTTCCCCAAGTTCTTTTCTAAGCAACAAAAGTGATTACTTCTCAGTTGTTTTAAGTACAGTATGTCTGAACATCTTCACTGCAAAGCTTCTTAAGTCACGGTAAAGTCTTCTCTGTCTGAGAAAAGTTAGGAAATGTTTATGAGTGCTGTCCTAGAAACTATTTTCAATATTTGAGAAGATACAATTTTGTATGTCTTTGGTTTTGAATTTTTATTTTCAACATTTCTGGAAGCAGAAAATTTTAAGGTAAGATCATCAAGACATTCTTACTGGCTCCCAACTCTGTGTGCAGTAAACGTCATTGTAGGATGATGTGTTGTACATTCCCCTTTGTCGTATCTTCCTTGAAAGCATTTGAAACTCCTTGAGTGACTTAGAGTAGGAATATCATCCTGTTTTCTCCAGGAGAGCATATAAATTCTGATGAATCTCAGAAGAGCAGAGACAAGGTTCCTATGCATACACATTTTACCTACAAAGAGGTGAACCTGGGAGAACAGTGACCTCTTGTTGACTGAGGTATCTGTTTGACTACGACAAACCACTTGGAATTTGAGAGTTATGTAACTCTGATTTTTATTGAAGGGGCTCACCTTAACAGGTCACTCAATAGTTGGTGGTACTAGAGATAAAAATAAGACTGAACATGCTTGATCTATTTTTTAAAAGTATTTGTTAAAATTATAAGAAATTTTAAACTAAGTCCATCTCCTTGTATTTTATCAAATTCTATTAGGGTATACATCTTAGATCTCTTTGACCAGAACTGTAACACAATGGTTCAGATTTCTGTTTACCATGATTTTGCATGTGGGTACACTGCTTTTTGTTTGGTTCACAGCTATCTGAGCTAATAATTTCCAACCATTTGTAAATTATTTTGTCTACCAGAACTTTACTGTAGATCTTTCCAGGGAAACAAATGAAATAATTTACTGTATTTTTATGGAGAACATAGCTGAGAAGTTAGATTCTATCATTATTTGAGTTGAATTTAGATGTTTTTCCAAATGTACTACCTTATCTTGCCCACTTTCAATGCCATCCATAGCAACTAAATGCATTTGCATCCCCACATGAGCTTTTCAATAGCTATTTACCTAAAAGAGCTGATTAACATGTGTAATTATAAAAATTACTAGTAACCTTTCTCCCTCTTCTTTATTATTTTATAAAATTTTATCTAAAATTCTTAGAAATTTATTATAATTATGTACACAAAGAAATGCTTATTTTACCCTATTCTTGTTTCCCTTTTAGTTATTTCACTAGGACAAATTATTTTCTTTCCCAATTTCAGAGAGGAAAAAAATGTCCTTATAGGTTTCTGTAGGGTCTCATATAAATGTAGATAAATCACTTCTAATAGCTAGACAGTCCTGTATTGTCCTACTACTTTTTCTTCCTTAAAGGACTCCAGAATGTTGGTCACATACTTATGGATTAGATGGGAAAAGTTTCTGCAGAATGTCAATTGCCTTTCCCCTACAAAGTTTTGCTTGCTTTTTTCCCCTTTTTAAAAAAAATTATTTTAATTGTTGTTCAAGTACAATTTTCTGTTTTTTACTCCTATCCTACCCAGCCCTCCCTACTTCCCTCCCATTTCCATCACCCCTAGTTTTTGTCCATGTCCTTTATACTTGTTTCTGGAGACCCTTCCTCTTTTCCTCTGAAATTCCCTCCCCTCTCCTCTCTGGTAACTGTCAGCCTATTCTGTATTTCAGTGTATTTGGTTATATATTACTTGTTTGTTTGTTTTGTTGTTTAGGTTCCTGTTAAAAGTGAGATCATATGGTATTTGTTTTTCACTGCCTGGCTTATTTCGCTTAGCATAATGCTCTCCAGCTCCATCCATTCTGTCCCAAAGAGTAAGAGCTCCTTCTTTCTTTGTGCTGCATAGAATCCCATTGTGTAAATAAATGTACCATAGTTTTCTGATCCATTCATTTACTGATGGGCATCTAGGTTGATTCCAGACTTGGCTATTGCAAATTGTGCTGCTATGAACATTGGAGTGCATATGTTCTTTGGGATTGGTGCTTCAGGGTTTTTAGGATATAATCCTAGCAGTGGAATTGCTGGGTCAAAAGGCATATTCATTTTTAGTTTTCTGAGAAAATTCCATACTGTTTTCCATAGTGGTTGTACCAGTCTGCATTCCCACCAACAGTGCACTAGGGTTCCCTTTCCCCACAACCTCTCCAACACTTGTTGTTTGTTGCTTTGTTTATGATAGCCATTCTGACTGGTATAAAGTGGTATCTCATTGTGGTTTTAATTTGCATCCCTCTGATAACTAGCAATACTGAGCATCTTTTTGTATGTCTCTGAATCATCTGTATGTCCTCCTTGGAGAAGTGTCTGTTCAAGTCCTTTGCCTATTTTTTAATTTGGTGCTTGTCTTCTTAGAGTGGAGTCATGTAAGTACCTAACCAAGGAGGCAAAAGACCTGTATTCAGAAAACTACACAACACTGAAGAAAGAAATCAAGGAAGACACAAACAAATGAAAGCATATACTGTGTTAATGGATTGGAAGAATTAACATCATCAAAATGTCCTTACTACCCAAAGCAGTTTACAGATTCAATGCAATACCTATTTAAGTACCAATGGCATATTTCGCAGACATAGAACAAACACGTCAAAAATTTATGTAGAACCATAAACCACCCCTAATAGCTGCAGCAATTTTGAGAAAGAAGAGCAAAGTAGGAGGGATCACAATACCTAATACCAAACTGTATTACAAGGCTACTGTTATCAAAACAACCTGGTATTCACATAAAAACAGGCACATAGACCAATGGAGCAGAACAGAGAGCCCAGAAATAAACCCAAGTCTCTACAGTCAATTAATACTTGACAAAGGGGCCAGCAACATAAAATGGAGTAAAAATAGCCTCTTCAACAAATGGTGTTGGGAGAACTGGACAGCTACATGCAAAAAAATGAAACTCAAGCACCAATTTACACCATACACAAAATAAATTTAAGGTGGATTAAAGATTTAAATATAAGCCGTGACACCATTAAAGTCCTAGAGGAGAACATAGGCAGGAAAATCTCAGATATTTCACACAGCAATATGTTTATTGATATGTCCCCTAGAGCAAGGGGCATAAAGGAAAGAATAAACAAATGGGATCTCATCAAAATAAAAAGATTCTGCGCAGCTAAAAAAAAAACAGCATTAAAATAAAAAGAGAACCAACTGTATGGGAAAACACATTTGCTAATGATACCTCAGGTTTTGCTTGCTTACGTGTTCAATAGGCCCATGCCCTCATTTCTGTTCTAGTGTGTTCCTTAGGATAGAAATAGGTCCTCCTGTGGTTTTCAGGGTCATATCTTGAGTCATTTGTGTAAATGACAGATCACAAAGTTTATCTACTAGAAGACATCAATTCTGTGTTTGAGTTGTTTTAAAATTGGACACACCTATAATCTTGGTATTTATATCTGATTTTATTAGCTGGCTCTATTATCATTCATGTATTTGCCACTCTTACATTTATAATCTTCTACTTTGGCCGCCCTCCTTTTTTAATGACCAGTATCTTTTCTTTTCTTTAAGATTTGTTTTATTTATTTATCTTTAGAGGGGATGAGAAGGAGAGAGGGAGAGAAATGTCAATGTATGGATTGAGCGTCCTCTTGTGCGTCCCCTGCTGGGAACTGGCCTGCAACCTAGGCATGTGCCCTGACTGGGAATCAAACCACCATCCTTCAGTTCACAGGCCTGTGCTCAATTCACTGAGCTACATAAGGCTGGGCAAACTTTTGCCCCTTTCATGTAGGGGTCAGAAATTTTGTGGAAAGATTACTTGCATAGGATAAAAAGTTGGGCCTGACTAGATACCTTTAACTTTTTAAACTATAACCTATGGTGAAAAATACATTTTACATTATAGCTCAGTAGGTAACACATGCATACACACAAAACAAGGGCATAGTTTTGTAAAACTATACATACCCTTACTACAAGTGACACACTCAGATGTTCTCTTTTATTTCACATTGTATTAAACAATGCTGGTGTCATGCAAACCGATTGTATGACCCACAAAATGGTTACTGCCAGCTGCTTAAAAAACACTTGCCTAGACATATGTGAGGCTATTTATAATTCTAAGATGCCATGAGTCTGAAGTAAAGAACTTTCTTTCTTTTTTACTTGGGATGTTTTTTATTGAGGTAAAAAATCACATAACACCCAATTTATCACTGTAACTAAGAACATGCACAGTTCAGTGGCATTGAGTGCACTCGCAATGTGGTAAAGCTTTCAGCACGCTGGCAAGGTGTCTCTGTCACCTCTTTTCAGGCAGCCTCTTCCAAAAATTGGCCACTCGTTTTCTGCCATGATTTCTTCTTCCAGTTTTCTTCAAACTTTTCTATCTAAATTTAACTGTCCTTTGGGGCTTGAAATAATTTCAAATAAACTTGTAAGTACATCTTAGAAAGAGAACAGAGTAACACACAGGCCTTAATAAATTTGTATCTAAACAAACTAAAAGGACCAAAAAATGTAAGACTGGACAGGGGGTGTCCGTAGAGGTTTCTGTGGACAGTGTCCCACTGGTCACATAATACAGCTCACAAATCAAGACGAAATATGACCGAGGAAAGAAATGCTTCCTTAATTGTAATTCACTTCCCATAAGTGAAAAAATCAAAACACCTTCTAGCGTTTGGGATGGGTCTCTTCACAAAGAAAAAAACAGAACCCATTTTCCTTTATAGTAGCAAGGTTTTTAGCAACCACATCTGCTATTTGAACAAAATCTTCCTAGGAACTGAAGATGCTTGTTAGGAGCTTGTTTGTCAAAACAAAACCACATCCTGGTTTATGTGATGGCAAAAGCTGGTGGATTAGGCCATCTAATGAGGAACTGGAAATGTACTGTTTTACATAATTTTCAGCAACACACTAAATTGATTTTAATTTTTCTATTACCATGTGTAAATATTGTATTAAGTACTAGACATGGTATGTAAGTGCTTGAGGGTTTGATTTTTTTGAAAATATACACAAAAGCATTATTTTCCTTCCATCTGTGGGCTGCTTACTTGGTTGTATATTATGAGCTCAGTATTTGATTTCCATAACCTTCTTTTTCTTGAAGTGTCACACTTCATTTTAACTGATGTTTTTCTGTGTCTCAAAAAAATCACACAAAAGACCTTGAATAAAATGGCAATGAGTTTTATTCTAATAATTCTATGAAACCCCTTAGAAATAATAACCCTTTTTGCTTTGCATTGTTGCTAATACTTGACACACCAGTCCAAACAGCTATTATTATCAAGCTATTAAATTTCCTTACTGTAATGTGACTATTTGTGCTTGAAAACAAAAATAAAGGGCTCTTCATTCGAACCATATTGACATTGCTAATCAGTTTCTTTTGGATGCAAAGTGGTCCTTAGCTTGTCTCTTCTAGATAGACTCAAAGTTCCTGGCTGATGAGACTGACGTAATGCCATAAATTTAACTTGCTTTTCAGAAAATTATTTCTGCAGAGTATAGACTCATTTTTGCTGCCTGCAGAAATCATTAGATGAATAATTTCTAATTTGAAGCTTATGTTTGTTCCAAGGTCTTCTGGGAGGTCTAGACCATTTTTCATAAGACAGAAACAGGACCATGAGAGCACTTGCTAGTTGAAGACGTTTCCTGCTTTGGCTTTCTTCATCCATCCAATAACTCGGAGCTGAGCGTAGCCCACTGTTATCTCCTGAAATCCCTTCAATTGACTAGGCCAGAGCCTTCAGCTCATCTGGAAGTTTTTGCCTGACTGACTTCATTAAAACCTTTTTCCTGATTATGAAAGAAATGAATAATTATTAGTGATATTTTTTAAATACAGAAATGTAGGAAAAATTTGGTAGAAAATATCACTCATAATGCCTCTGCTCAAAAGGAATCATATTAAACTTTGACCTAGTTTCTTCTTAGTTTGACTTTCTGCTGGGTTGGGCCACTGATCCAGCACTGTTGGAAATTGGGATGTGAGATAAAAGAATCTTTGGGAATGTTGAGGTAAGATCTTTCCTTATTACAGTTAATCATCTTGGATCGTAACATATTTACTAGTTAGGTACATGGTATGTAATATTGATATGATACTCCTGCTCATTAACTAGAGTAAAGAGAAAAGTAGAGCACACAGTTGGGCTAAGCTAGTGCTCAGAAAGGCCACTTCATTCTTGCAGCCGTATAGGCTGCATTCCCCAGAGTAAAGTACTGTGGACAGTGAGAGATGTTTGAACACTTACTCTTTGTCTTCACATTTCTTTTCTGTAACAATGGCGGCTAAGGAAGAAAGAGGGAGCTAGCTCTCTTGGGCTGCACTCAGCTGTTTTCATTGTTCTATGTCCCATATTTACATTGGTATAGCTCTGCAAGTAACACGGCCAATCATTTCTCTTGAGTTTCAGAATAGTATAGTCAACTATACCAAAGCAAATATATTATCTCTCCATTTTTTCCCTCCTGCAAAGGAAAAAACAAAAACAAAATAACCCAAACATCTATTCATTTTGTTCTCTGTATGTTAGTGAATAATATGGCCATCCACACTGTCCCCTGGGATAGAAATCTAGAAATTATCCTAGAATATTTCTTCTCCTTCATGGCCCCAAGTACAGGTCTTCTTCAAGGTTGATACAATATTCACTTATAATTGTTTCTTGATTACTTAATTTCTTTTATCACCACTCCCTGCTTATCTATTCCCTAATCACTGCAATGTGTCCAGTAACAAACAAAGTACCTGCCCCATCCATCACTCAGGAAGTGATTGTGAGCATGATTGCTTTCTTAAACATTAAGATTCAGAAAGTGAGCACCAAGAACTCTCATCTATGGAATATTTTGATTTCATTTAAATGGTCCAGGGCTTCTTGATACTTCCTTAAATCCGGGAGTGCCTTCTGGAATGACAGTGTCACTGGGCTGGTTGAAAAGTGAAGGAAAGCAGCACAAACAGTTGAAGTGAGAGCATGAAGGAGTGGAGAGTTGTATCATTTCTGTTAGACTCCATCCAATGATGCTTTGAAAATTCTGCCCTGTCTCAGAGAAAAATATCCTGTCTGCCTCTAACAGGGCAAACCAGGTTATTTAATTAAAACTCTAGTGCTATGCAGCAGTAAAAAAGAAAGAATTCTTACCTCTTACAGCAGCATAGATGGAGCTGGAGACTATTATGCTAAGTGAAATAAGCCAGCCACCAAAGGACTAACATGATCTCACTTATAAGTAGAATCTGCTGAACAAAATAAACTAACAGGCGAAATAGAATCAAAGACACAGAAACATGTAATGGACTGAGAGCTGTCAGAAGGTTGGGGGGAGCTGGGGACTCCTTGAAAGAGGGTGAAGATGTATGAATGACCCATGGACATGGACATTGGTATGGGGATGGACTGTGGGAGTAGGGGGCAGATTGGGTGGAAGGGGACAGGAGGAAATTGGAACAACTGTAATAGCATAAACAATAAAATATTTAAAAAAAATAAAATAAAATAAAATTCTAGTGCTTACCTTGGATCATAGCACTCCAGGAGACAATTGTAACAACAAAGGCAAATTGACGTTTACTGAGATTCTTATCTCCAAAGTAAATGCCTCTGTATTCCTCTCTTATTGGCAATACTTGTGTCTAGGATGAGTACAAGTTACATCAGATATTTGTCTGTACTTGGCAGTGTACTCTAAAGACTACGCATCCAGTAAAGGAGAGCGCTATCTTCAAAAAGATGCCTAGGTTTCACAGTGGATAGTGGGAAGGAAGAAGGAAGGAAACTAACATTTATGATATGCATAGTCTGTGTTAGTCATTTTCATATTATCCATCATATTTAATTCTATCATGATCCCATTGAAGTAAGCTTTTTATAGGGAAAAATTCAGTCTCAAAGATATTAAACAGCTTCTACAGCTGGTATTCAAATACATATTAACTGTTTTTCTTTTATGCTATCATGGTCCAAATAAAATAGTAATGATGAAATCAATAATAATTACAATAATCACAGCAAGTAATATTGTAAGGTATATCAATTATATGCCAAGAAGTCACTGTGGTGATTACTTTACATATATCAACTTACTTAATATTCACACAACCTATGATCTAGATGCTATTATTAACTCCATTTAACAGATGCAAAAGTTGAAGGTAAGAGTGGTTACATAGGTCACCCAATTATCAGCAGTGTAATTGGGATTCAGTTTCATACAGTTTGACTCTGGGCCCCCATGATTAATCACAATTATATTCTACTTCCTGATAGTGCATCAAAACTTATGGCTGAATAAATGGAGTAAATAAAGAGTATGTAGCATAGTGTTTTGTTTATGGTGGTCACATAATACCTATTTTAATGACTAAGTGAATAAACTAAATGAATGTATAGTTGAAGCAAATGTTAAGATACCCAAAGAACAAGCAAATGAGGACCACAATTAATTATTTTGTTACTCAGTAAAGAAAAAGAAAATCTGACAGACATAAGGAGACGTTTCCACTTCTGGCCAAAATGGAGGCATAGATAAATACATTTTGCCTCCTTACACAACCAAAAGGCCAACAAATTAAAAACAAAAAATAATCAGAACTACCCCCAAATCAAACTGTGTGACAACCAATGAGTTAAAGAAGGAACATTCATTCAGACTGGTGGGAAGGGTGGAGATGAGCAGCCAGGGCAGAGAGGGCATGCTACAAGGTGACAGCTGCAGGGCCAGGTGGGAGAGGTAGCAGCTGGCAGACTGGGCTAGGTGGTGGCTGAAGGCTGGCAGCTGGCTGGTTCCATGTTCACGTGATCATAAACTGGGAGGAACAACTAGGGAGCCAGACGAGCTAAACAACCCAGGGCTCAAGCATGGGGAAATGAAGCCTCAAAACCTCTGACTGAAAAAACCTGTGGGGTTGAGGAGGCAGGAGAAACTCCCAGCCTCACAGGGGAGTTTGTTGGAGAGACCCACTGAGTCCTAGAATGTACACAAAACCACCTGTCTGGGAATCAGAACCAGAAGGGCCCAATTTGCTTGTAGGTAGTGGGGGGAAGTGACTGAAAACCGTCAGAGAGTGGAGCAAGCACCATTGTTCCCTCTCAGACCCCTTCCCCACATAGAGTGGCACAACACAGCAATATGGGTTGCCCCGCCCTGGTGAACAACTAAGGCTCCACCCCTTGTAACATAACAGGTGCACCATGACAAAACATATGGCCTAAATGAAAGAACAGATCAAATCTCCAGAGAAAATACAACTAAGTGATGAAGAGGTAGTCAGCCTATCAGATGCAGAGTTCAAAATACTGGTGATCAGGATGCTCACAGAAATGGTCGAATATAGTCACAAAATAGAAAAAAAAGTGAAGGCTATGGAAAATGAAATAAGAAAAATAGACAGGAAACCAACAGTGAAGGGAAGGAAATTGGGATTCAAATTTACAATTTGGAGCAGGAGGAAGACATAAGCATTTAACCAGAACAGAGTGAAGAAACAAGAATTCAGAAAAATGAGGAGAAGCTTAGGAACTTCTGGGACAACTTTCAATGTTCCAATATCCAAATTTTAGGGGTGCCAGAAGGAGAAGAGGAAGAACAAGAAATTGAAAACTTATTTGAACAAATAATGAAGAAGAACTTCCCCAATCTGGCAAAAGAAATAGACTTCCAGGAAGTCCAGGAAGCTCAGAGAGTCCCAAAGAAATTGGACCCAAGGAAGCACACATGAAGGTACATCATAATTACATTAGCCAAGATTAAAGATAAGGAGAGAATCTTTGAAGCAGAAAAAGAAAAGGGAACAGTTATCTACAAAGGAGTGCCCATAAGACTGTCAGCTGATTTCTCAAAAGAAACCTTGTAGGCAAGAAGGAGCTGGAAAGAAATGCTCCAAGTCATAAAAGGCAAGGACCTACATGCAAAATTACCCAGAAAAGCTATTATTTAGAATGGAAGGGCAGATAAAGTGCTTCCCAGATAAGATCAAGTTAAAGGAGTTCATCATCACCCAGCCCTTATTATACAAAATGTTAAAGGGACTTAGAAAAAAGATGATCAAAAACATAAACGGTAAAATGACAAGAAACTTGCAACTATCAACAATCTAACCTTAAAAAAAAAAAGAAAAGCTAAGCAAACAGCTAGAACAGTAACAGAATCACAGAAATGGAGATCACATGGAGGGTTAGCAGCCAGGAGGCAGAGTGGGGAGAATGGGGGAAAAGGTACAGAGAATAAGAAGCATAAATGGTAGGTACAAAACAGACAGGAGGAGGTTAAGAATAGTGTAGGAAGTAGAGAAGCCAAAGAACTTAAATGTTACAACCCATGGACATGAACTAAGGTGGGAGAATGCTAGTGGGAGGGGCACAAGGCATGAGAGAATAAAGAGGAGAAAAAAACGGGACAACAGGAATAGCATAATCAATAAAATATATTTTTTAAAAAAGGAGAGTTTTCCAAAAACATATGTAATATCAGATGAATACAATGTAATACCGAGGATTAATGAGCAACTTCCTTAGCTTTTATCAATTGTTAAAAATAAATTCATGTGAAACAAATATTTCAATGAACTAGCAACAGATAAGACTCCCTATTTTAAAGGGGGCCTGGGTGTTCTGAGTATCTCTTTGCAGCTCAGTCAGTCTGGTAAAGAATTACGATGCAGATTGATGCTATGCGGACCTCTAGGCCTCCATCACCACAATTCCAGTATCACCATCTCTCAATTCTTCCTTTCATCACTTGCAGCTTTACCACCATTATATATCATAGGAGCAGGTTATCCCTGACATTGTCCTGTATATCCCTTTTCTAACCCTACCTCTTAATGTTCCCAGTTGTCTGAAACCTTTTCATTGTGCCTACATCCTCATTTTCTCCAGTGAATATTCTCTTTATCTAGTGCTAGAATTAAAATCAGTGTCCTCTTGATGATATTGCTTCTCCTGCAGCCCTTGAGAGGAACTGGTTTCCTTCTTCCCATTGGGCCTGGAGATGGAAGAAGTGCCTTCCTACTTCTTATTGTTGCTTCTGGATAACCCTCTCAACCCCCTGTTGAAGCAGACAGACAAGCACACACATCTTGTATCTCACGTTATCAGATCCTGTTATCTACGCTCCAAGTTATGGTCATTTAGATGCCTGTATCCCTTCCTCTTATTTCCTGAAGATTTTGGCTTCATGATCACTGACACTCTGTTTAATATTATTCCTGTTGATCAAGTAAATATTAAATCAGTCAAGAAACAGACTCTGACACCTCTAAGTTAAGCCATGTAAACTTTTTTTGGATAATAAACAACCTCACAAAATATAAACCTCAGACTTTGATATTATGATAAAAGGAGATAAAAATAAGACTCTTGGAAAAATTTGTCTAAGCATAGACTGAAGCTAGATTATTATACTACACCAAAATATCAAACAACTCTCTCTTCAGTCTAAAATGAGTAATCGCTACTTCTTTACCAATGAGAGCTTTAGCCTTGCTTTATTTTGCTCTCCCTGGAACGATGTGTTCAGATATATTGTACAGTTTTTTACACCTTCCAGTCTAGAGTGACGCCCAACTTCCTGAGATCCTTCCTCAAATCCTTCAACTAAAGTCAAAATGCTATAACTGGTTCTTGCTAACACCTTCACTAAAGCATTCTGTGGCTACCCAGGTGTTTTCCTCATTGCAATGAGAAAGAAGTTCAACTTGTTCAAATACAGGTGTGCTGCTGGTAATCTTTGTCTGCCAGGCCTTAACAGTGACAGAATTTCTGGTGGTATGAGCATCACATTTTAATATCCTGACACCACCCCCCCAGATACACACACACTTCTTTAAATTACCCTCCTTCAATCACTTTTGTCTTTCACTTTATCAAAGTGACCACCTCATTGTCATGCTTTTGATCTTGTAATCACTGGTTGTGTAAGTCCATTCATAACCTTGATTTCATTTATTTTAATGAATAATTTTACTTTTTCATTATGCCTCATCTTGTCTTATTTTTACTTATATCATTACATGTCATATTCAAAATCCATGCAATTCAAATTCTGTGGGCAATCACTTTGATTAGTTTCTTGCATACACGTTCATTTTTCCCCCTTTCTCTCTTATTGCACTTATCTGGCTACCTCTTTATCCTAGCTAAATCTGTCTGCCAATGCCCATCACGTTGAAGGCTGCTGCAGGGAAACACAGAATTGCCCTGACTGGTTTCACTTAAGGTTCATGTAAACATACTTCGATTTCTCCCACCCTAAAAACTTTTTTGTCCTCACTTCCTATTAAAGTTAATGTGCCATTTTCCTCTTTGTGATGATTAATTTTATCTGTCAACTTAGTTGTGCAAAAGTATCCAGATATTTTGTTAAACATGATTCTGAATGTTTTTTCAAAGGTGTTTTTGGATGAGAGTAATTTATAAGTCTATGAACTCTGAGTAATGCACATTGCCTTCCATACCGGGATGGGCCGTCTTTAATTAAATGAAGGCCCAACCAGAACAAAAGGCCAGCTTCCCTCTAGAAAGAGGGAGCTCTGCCAGCAGGCTGCCTTCAGATGGCACCTGTAATGTCAACTCCTCCTTCCCTTGCACTCCGGCCACAACACTTTCCGACCCCTCTCACGCACTCTGATCAGTGTTGCATCCCATCACTCAGTCAGAATTGCTCTGGTCAAGGACCAATGACCTCCATATTGTTAATTCAGTTTTCACCTTTTGTGCTATTTGATGGCCAGCACTGTGGTAGGCTGAATAAGGTCCCTGCCTCACCCTGGGACGTGTCTCTGTCCTAGTCCCTGGAATTTATGAATATATTACATTACCTTAAATGGCAAAAATGGCTTTGCAGATGTGATCAAGCTAAGAATCTTGAGGTGGCAAGAGTATCCTACCTAGGTTATTCAGGTGTGCAATCCCAGAAGTTCTTGTAAGAGAGAAGCAAGGGTGTAAGAGTCAGAGCAGGAGCTGTGACAACAGAAGCAGAGAAGAGAGAGAGATTTTAAGATGCTATGCTTCTGCCTTTGAGGGTGGAAGGAGAAGCTGGACACCAAGAAATGAGGGCAGCTTGTGAAAGCTAGACACAGCAAGAGAATGAATTGTCCCCTAAATTTTTTAAGGGAATACCTGCAGCAAAAAGGGCCTCCTGAAGTTCTAAGCTAACATGATTCTTCATGCTCAAGTTCTCTGAAGATAAGAAAGGGATTTTTTTCTATTGCTGTTCATACAAAAACTTTAAAAGGATTTTGATCGACTCTCCCAGGCCTTGTGTCCACTTATGGCCTAATTATTGTTCTGACTGCCCATTGAGATAGCGTACATATTCTATTGGTGGGGGAGGTAGGGCCATGTGCTTGGCATCCAAAAAAGAGGAAGAAGTCCTAAACAAAAATTCTAGACAGGATAAAATTCCTAAAATGTTATACTATCGTCTTTAATCTTAACATAGCACAATTGACAGTGCAGTCTGATTCTCATAGCATTTTTGCTACTAGTTGAAATATTAAGCTATACTGAGAAGCAAAAATATCTTGAGAAATTTATAAGAATGTCTATAAAGCACATGAGAAGACAGGAAAAATATTGAAGATTTTCTATGAAATATTGAGGTCATTGTGCTTAGTTTTAAAATTTTCAAATACATTAAATTTTAAAAAATAATAACAAAAATGACAACATTTTTATTGATGCCGATGTCATGCATCAC
This sequence comes from Sturnira hondurensis, assembly GCF_014824575.4. Taxonomy (NCBI): domain Eukaryota; kingdom Metazoa; phylum Chordata; class Mammalia; order Chiroptera; family Phyllostomidae; genus Sturnira; species Sturnira hondurensis. The sequence goes on along the minus strand of NW_028093845.1, from coordinate 8,866,957 downwards.
AGTATAAATTTCAGCATCAGTAAGTTTAACAACGTGTCTGAGCTATTGGCTGAATAGCTTTTAATCTAAGCTATTTTCTAATTTTAAGTTTTTGCTGCAGTTTTATTTGTGCCTACAGTACTGTTGGTGAGATGATGCCTCTGGTGCTTTTGATGATTGGCATGATTTTACTGATCATGAATGGCACAATCTTTCTCCTCCTTTATGTGTAAGATATAAAAGACAATGTTGGAAGCCATATTCCTCTGCTTCACGTAGGCCGGTATAGAACCAGCACCATGGGATGCACAAACGCCACTCTTCCTCGTTGCTTCACTTTCGGGCACAGTGTAATCTGAGGATAACAAATTATGGTCTGACAAATACAAGTCCATATGGAGAGCCCCCCGCACTGTCTCTGATTGGTCTTTCTCAGCTACAGCTGTGTTTGTGTGCATAACCTCACTGTGGGGCTCATGGAGGCTCTTGAACTAGGAAGAGTCCATGGCTGCTACCCACGGGGGTTTCTTTGACATACTTGGCTACATTCCACTCCAGGTGGCAAGTCCTGAAGTATGTAGCAAGCAGCCTTAAAATGTGCCTTTTGTGAGTGTTACTCTAAACTTACGAGTAAGTAGTCTCACTGTGGTTGTTCCTAAAAGCCAGCATCCAGCCTTTGTCATGGACCAGAGCCACTGGGCCATCTATGGGGCCACATGCCCTATAGGCAACACCAGCTTCAAGGAATAACAGTGAGTCAACACAGGTGACTATGCTAGTCACTCAGTGTTTACTAACACAGGTTCAGTCCAAATCTACAATAACTCAGTAATGATAGTAATCACTCAGAAACAATCAGCAATAACAGCCCACAGGAGAACTGGGTACAAGGAACCCAGGTCCCAAGAGTCCAGGTCAGGGCTGGGTCTGGAATGCAGCTGGTCAATGTCTTGCAAGACAGAATCTATAGCAGCTTCAAAGTCACTTAGAGCAGGGTTGACTGGTGGAGCAGGGCGTCTCTCTGCTGTCTCTCACCTGCCCTTGTCTGTCTCAGCTGTCTGTTTGAAGGCTTTTGCTTTCATACTCCTGTATGATGCAATGTTTCATCAGCCTTAGATTAATACATGTTTTTTGTGCCCCTCAATAAGGACATCATTATGAGCCTCTACTGTGCGTGCTCCAAGAGGGTGGTGTAACCCTTCAGAAAGGCACATGTTTCTGCTATGTTGTACTGCACATGCTTCAGGGGTTACATCATCCTTGAGTGATTGCTCTACTGTGCATCCTCTAAACATGATTTAGTTGATGGTACTGATGCCATCTTCGTTCAGTGCTGCTCTCCACAATGCAAATGGCCTCCCTTTAGCTATCCGTCCATCTCCCAGGCTGAGCATGTTACTGGTTAGCTAGAGTGAAACTCAGTCATGGTCATGCTTGTTTGCACATGATCTTTTCCTTTTGTGTAAATATATAGTTTTTCTTTGTTTCTTTTTTCAAGAGATAAGCATAGTACTGTAGATGCCAGTACTATGGAGGGTTGCCAGTACTATGAGGGTTTCACTTTGTGTAAGTTTAACACATATAATTTGAATCCATTATACCTAACTGTTATTGTAGCTAAGAAAGACAACACTGCTACTCTTCTATCCTGAGTTACAACCACAACCCTCCTTTGCTTCTCTGTAGTCTGTTTCCTCATCCTCAGCCTGTTTGGCTGAGCTGAGCTGGATTAGAGGCAGGAAGGAAAAGAACAGAGAAGGACTGATCTGTAGGTACACACAATTCTTATCTTACTGCAAGTTAAAGGCTTATTTCCTGCCATCATTTATTTTAAGTGGAAATGAGAAGCCCTGAGTGACATGAAAGCCTTGTCCTGCTTCTCTCCTTAACTGACTACAGGGCATTAGGCAAGATCTTTAACTGCTGTGGGATTCGGTTTCTTTTTGATAAAATGAGGCAGCTCACTTAGATTATTTCTGAAGTTCTTTTCCTCTTTGAATCACTGTGTATTTAGAGAGCTTCACTTCCCTTTGTTATGTTAAGTTTTTTAAATATTTTTTCACTTCCCAGTTGATCCAATGAGAATGTATATAAAAACTGGTGTCAGAAATTTTATTTTGATATTTTCCATATTCTTTTATATTTTCTGCTAGAAGAATAATTTTGACTGCCAAATTGAATAATTGTTTTCACACACATTCTGTGTATTTTCTTAACAGTATGCTTTCCATACGTTTTACAGAATTTCTGCATGATATAATTTTTACATGAGTTTATTCGATTTTAGAAGTGAATATTCAGATCAATAATGTCTTGCATTTTATTTTACTTTTTGTCAGTCCATTGTGATTAAATGTTCTGAGTTGGTCCTCTCAAATCTTACTTAGAGAATCATTCTTCCCAAGTAAGTAAATAAATCATATATGGAAATAAATCTCATTTAGGCAATGTTCTTCATGGACACAGGCCATACTCAGGAAAAGGGCAGAGAATCAAATTCAGGATGATTTTAAATTAAACTTGGAGAAGTGCAAAATTGGTAGCATTTCCCCAATTACTAAGACAGTTACTGAGGCCTACTTCATTTAACAGAGGCATCTGTGGCTAAGAACCCATCACGAGAATTTTGTGATGAAAATAACAGATGAAAAGGCTGGCTGAGCCAAAAGAAATAGCCAGGTTGCTTTGTCTTACTGGAAAATACGTGCTTCTTGTTTTGACAAGAAGGTTTATCATCGCCAGGATGGAGTATTGGATTTTTTCTGAAGACAATGATAAGATCCTCATAGACACATCCTAAATTTTAGTGTGCAGAGATAAGGCTCCCTAATAATATGGGAGTGGCTTCTGTGGCCAGGACCAGTTGTTCTAAAGAAGCAGATGTGCATCCTTCATTAGGTAATTTCCAGAGTATACCAGCCACCACTGAGCTTTTTTAAGTTATAGAAAAGATTTTATGCCTTTTCTTATCCACTCTGCTCAAGTGTTTTACAGATGACTTTCACTTTTATTTCAATATCCACCTTAGTTTACCTTAGACGTCACTCCTGGTGCTCCTGAAGTCTTTAGGTGGTATTTACTTTTCTGTGTTTGGTTATAAGGATGCAACTTGTGTTCACGGTAGGAGAAGGCCTGGACTTGGAGTAAGAGGGCGTGAGTTCGTGAACTAGCTGTGTCTCTTTGTGTAAGTTTATTTAACTTCTTTGTGTCTAAGGTAAACTTTGTTATGTCAAAGATGGAGAGTGGGTAGAATGATTGAATTATGTATCTATCTGTGTATATATACACACATGTATCTTTTGTAATATTTAAAGAGTTAAAATTAAGCAGTTTATCATGATTATATAAGGGCTCCTGTTCTTAGAGTTACCATCATTCAAAACAGCACTTGTTTGTTGTTTTCATCCTTTAAATTCAATCCCAGTTGTAATATAAACTGCTCCCTTCACATTTCACTCCCTTTTGTCCCTGTTTATTCTTCTGGAACATCATCTCTATAATAATGACATTCATTGATGCACTTAAAAATCAAATATTTCAGCACTAAGCATTATTATAGTCTTCTCTATTAAATAACTTCCATTGATATGGTCTCATCTAAAAAAAACCACTTCACAATGTATAGCATAGGGGAAACAGTCAACAATGCCATAACTGTGTATGGTGACAGATGGTTCCTAGACTTACTGTGGTGATTACTAAGGTATATAAATGGTAAATCACCATGTTGTCCACCTGAAACTCATATAGCATTGTATGTCAACTATAATTAAAAATAGTTTTTAAAAAGTAAGTTCATTGGTAGTTACATGACTTGGGAGGAGAAGATAATAAGTTTTATTGACTTCTAGAAATCTTCTGCTAGGAACTATGGATTGCAATGAGGCCTTAATTTTATGCATGAAGGAGAGGAACGGTATGGACAGTGCAAAGTAAAGACAGACATATACTGGGATTGCATTTTATGCCAGATTAGATAATTAGTGTTGATGTTAAAAATTATTTATTGCCAAATTACATGTAAAAAATCCCTTGGAATTTTTAGTTGATTTAACATGAATGGTTTTATATATACAAACTTGTTCTGATATATTGTTTCTCATTAAATCCAACACAGGCAGAATTTTCTTCAGCATTGGAACAGATGACTTTTTCTCCATTTGAGCACCAGATGCAATGGTTGGCTTATGTTCTGGGCCCTTCTGCGGCCTGCTAGGGCAACATCTTTGCTCTACAGGAAGCACAGAGGTTTGTAATTAGTGCAGGGCATGGGTTCCCCCTGGATGGAATGGATGGGTAGAACTTAGCCTCTAGGTTCAATAATATTGAAATTATTATTATTTTTTACCAAACATGTCAGAGTAATTAGCACACATGAGAAGATATGTATTAATAAACTTACATTTGTCTATACACTTGAAAACAGGCCTGCCTTGGGGATATTGCAGGTTCTTCCTGTCCGTCGCAGTAAAGCAAGTACTGCAGCAAAGTGAGTATCACAATAAAGAAAGTCACACATTTATTTTTGGTTTCTTAGTGCACTAAAAATTATGTTTACACTGTACTGTGATTTTTGTGTGTGTGATAGCATTATGTTTGTAAAACAATGTACATGTATTCATTTAAAAAATAACCTGATTGCTAAAAAATGCTAACCATCTGAGCCTGTGGGGGAAGTGGCACCAGCAGAGTTGCTCAACACAAGGGTGCTACAAACCTTCAGTTTGTTAAAACTGCAAAACCTGCCGAGCACAATGAGGCGAAATGCAATAAAACTAGGTATGACTGCACTTATAAAAACACGTAAGAGCAAAAGACACTTTAAATATAGATTTGCAATCAATTATCAAACTCTTTGTGAATAACATTTGTCAGAATGCTGTTCCCCCGCATAGATAAGCCTTCTTGTCATCATTTGAAGATTACCTAACTCAAGATTACCAATGTTTCAGGAAGAAGACATCTTTGCTGGCATCCAGAAAATCAAAGGCAATAGAAGCCTTGGGAGAACAGCACATGGCATGGTGTTAGGTACTCCAGAGACAGATTTTGTGGGTTCCGAACCCAGGTCTCCCACTGGCAAGTTATCTAAACTCACTATGCCTCAGCTTCCTCATCAACAAAAGTAGAGATAGTGGTACTTAGCATATTGGGTTGTTATGGTAATGAAATGAGTCAATTTTGTATAGCACTGCAACAGTCCCAGGGATGTCATAAGCATGATTTAAATATTCAGTGTGGTCAGTACTTGTATTAGTTCCCTAGGGCTGCTATAACAATGTAGCATAAAGCTGGGTGTCGAAAAAACAGAAATGTATTCTCTCATGGTTCTGGAGTCTGTAAGACAGAATCAAGGTGTCAGAATCAACATCCTGGGTGTTCTGGGTGTTCTGGGGAAGAATGTCTTTGTCTTAGCTTTTTAGTGTTGCTGGCTGTCCTTCCAGGTCCTTGGGTAGCAGATACATGAAAGCAGTCTCTGCCTCTATCATCACCTGATGTCTCTAGGGTGGCTCTGTGTTTCTGCTTTTCTTCTTAGAAGAGCCCACTCTACTCCAACAGGACCTCATCTTAACTAGCTACACCTGCAATGCCTCTATTTTTCAAATGAGGTCTCATTCAGAGGTGTTGGAGGCCAGGACATCAGCATATCTTATTAGGTGAACACAATTCAAACTACGATCATAATAATTTATAATATCAATAACACAGGTTTAGTCTGTGTGAATTAAATAACGTACCATTAATATGTTCAATATCATGGGCTTTTCAGTTGTTGTTTTGAATTATAAGGTGACATGAAACTATCTTACCCATATAGCATCCTTTCTTGTCCTGGAGACCAGAAAATTTAGCCGAAGTTGCATGGGGTTTAATAACCTTAGACCCTCCATAACATTAACCTTGGCCCTCAGTGAGGTGTTCAGGTAGTAAGGCTGCTTCTCCCTTTCATCCCTCCTCCCTACCCACTCTGGAACCCTGTCCTGGTCCCTTCATAATGCAACTATGGATTCACCAGCTTCATAGCTCCCCAGGTTGGGGGTTTTTTTAGTCATTTTGTCACAACTGGGGTTTTGTTTAGTTTTTTGTTTTGTTTTGTTTTTTTTTTTGGCCAGTTGTCAGCTTTTGAATTCAGCAAATCCAAAACTAAAACCCATGGCTGTCATGATGACATTGGCATCCATTCCCACTGGGTGTGCATTCCAGTTCTGCCACATACTGTGATGGTACCTTGTACAAGTTACTTTACCTACCTGTCTAGATTTCAGTTCCTTCATGTATAAAGATAGGCATATTTACATAAATCAGTGTCTGGTCCACAACAGACACTACAATGAATGTCTGAATGAATACGCATATAAATAAAGAGGGTTGTTGAGAGAATTAAATGAGCTAATGAACGCAGAGCTTGACACGTTGAAAGTAGTAAATAAATATCAGCTTTTTATTTTTATTTTCTCTTCTCAATCCAAATTTCTTCATTTCAGCCACCTGCATCTGTAAGTGATTCTACTCGAACATTCTAGATTTGAAGTGCTAGTCATTTTTAATTTATCCCTTTATCGATTGGCTGCTGATGTAGCTAATCACCAAGTTTTATCAGCTTTTCATCTGAAATTCCTACAAAGGCCAGACTTTCCATCGTATTTATGTTGGCTTTGGAATCCATCCCCTCACAACCTCCCATTGGCCTCACATCCAGAAGACTGGATCCGCCTTTCTCTATTCTTTCCTTTCTGGAATCCATCCTGAAATCTGAAGTCATCTTTTCCAGCAAGTGAGTTGCAGCAGTCCTATTTCTGAAGGGCTGTGTTTTGACAACTTAGCCTTATTGATAAGACCTATGTGAGAATACTAACCATTTCCCTCTCTCTTCTTTGTAAGCTGGAAGACAAAAGCGTGTGTGGATGCCTAATTATTTGTTTCACATTCTGATTCATTTGGACCGTTTACTGCCTGCCTTGATGTGGTTATGGCGGCAATGTTCAAAAGACGGACATATCCCTGGGGCTGTGACAGTGCTTTTTTAACTCAGAATTTGTCTAGGCTTTTAAAACTTTCTTGGTCTTATTTTCAGTGGTACTCACTCCTTGAGTGCTTTCAGCTTTAAAAGTGTATATTGTTTCGGTATGATGAAAGGTACTCAGAGTCCCACCAGATGGGAATTTATGCATTGAGTTTTGATCTATGTGGCCAGAACCCAGGCTCCAGAAGGACCACAACTCCATCTATGAGAAGGATGACATCTTTGAAGAATATATAGCTTCCTCTAGTAAAAGTCAAGCATACCATGTCCCAAAAGAACTCCATATTTTGGTCCAGATCAGTGATTTTCAACTTTTTTCATCTCATGGTACACAGAAACTAATTACTGAAATTCCACAACACACCAAAAATATACCATTTTCCAATTTGACAAAAAAAGGATAGAATTTTGATTCATTCAAACCAGATGGTTATTGTTGTGTTCGCTGTTGTCATTTTTTAAAAAAGATTTTATTTTTGTATATTCTTTCTTTTTTTATTGTTCTAGTACAGTTGTCTCCATTTCCCCCCTCCCACTCCCCACCACCCCAGCCATCCATACTCCCCACCCTTGATCCTAGCCCTTCTTGGTTTTGTCCATGTGTCCTTTATAGTTGTTCCTAAAAATCCTTCTCCCTCTTTCCCTCACTCTCCCTACCCATCTCCCCTCTGATTACTATAAGATTGTTCTTAATTTCAGTGTGTCTGGTTATATTTCACTTGCTTGTTTGTTTTGTTGGTTAGGTTCCACTTATAGGTGAGATCACACAGTATTTCTCTTTCACTGCTTGGCTTATTTCACTGGCATAATGCTCTCCAGTTCCATTCATGCTGTTGCAAAAGGTAGGAGCTTCTTCTTTCTTTCTGCTGCATAATATTCCATTGTGTAAATTAACTGTGCACCTTAATTGTACCTTAATTGTTTTTTATTTATTTGATAGTCTAGGGAAAAGAGATCAGTGCTAATGACTAAATAGTCAGATATTGCATATCTTAAAAATTCTTGCAGCACATTGGTTGAAAATCACTGCTCTAGATAAACAAAACGTGTTCTGTAAGGAAACTCTATCTGCCTGAGATGGTCTAATTTTTGAATAACAAAAGATTATATTCAGGTGCATGGTCATACACATGAAAGTTAGTTATGGTCTACATGTTCCCTAAAACAGCTCTCTGAGATGGGCTCTTAATTCTGTTGAAGCTTCTTTTGTTCAATCAAGGTGATTTTTGCCAAACATAGTGTCATGTCAACCTAACTAGTCTTGTAGTCAAATTAGTCCTTTCTACTCCATGGTAAACCTATATCTCAGATCCAAGTTTTGCTAAAAGTGATCTAGAATATGGCAAAGGTGAAACAACATCATTGTCACTGAGCTAGCTAATAATGAATGGAAACTTAGGCCATGACTACAAACAATTACCAGATCAAGTAGAAACCAAAATTATGATGAGAACTTGTCAGATTTCTGCATATGGGCTTTTCCAAAAATAAATCAGTACATTTTCCTGTTCCTATCAATAGAACTCATCACTTCTATTTCCAGTCTACTCCAGATTGAAAAGTTTTAGCTTAACCGCCAACCAGCAGCATGCCCTTGGGAGTCACTCAGCATCACTAGAGTTTAATTTCATTACTATAAAATGAGGAATCTGGAGTTCACTTTTGATTAACACTGAAGATTTTAAGACTGCTGGGCAAGATGATGGCATAAACAGACAGTCTTCACCTCTTTGCACAACCACATCAAAATTACAACTAAAATATAGAACAACCATCACTCAAAACAATTAGAAATCGAGTTGAATGGAAGTCTAAACACTACAGAATTAGAGAAACTGCATACGTCCGGACTAGTAGGAAGGACACAGACGTGGAACAGGCTGGTCCCACACCCATGTGTGGTGGATAAAAATTTGGGAGGGATATCACGGGACTGAGCAGTCCCAGCCCAACGCCTGGCCCCCCAGCCCAGGATTCCAGTGCTAGGAAGATAACTCCCCATAATTTCTGGCTGCAAAAACCAGTGGGGATTGAATTGGTGGAAGAAACTTCTGGAGCCCCAACCAGTTCCTCTTAAAGAAGCCACACATGGATTCATCTACTCAGTCTCACTCCCTTGAGCTCCAGCACTAAGGCAGCAACTTGAAAGTCACCAGCATACTGGGAGAAACTGAGTGTCTGGCATCAAGGCAAGCAAAGGCCATTGTCCCTTTCTTAAACCCTCCCCTGACAGAAGCACTGAGCCACAGAATTGGCAAGCTGGTGCCATATCTGAGCTTCTATCAACCTAGCTAACATTATTTGACCAACTTTGGTGATTCCTAGAGACTCTGCCCCACTCAACTTATAGACCCACCCAAACTGGTTTTCCATATAATGACTCACCTTGGCTCATGCTTCACAACTTCCTAAATCCTCTCAAAGAAGCAACAGCTGGCCTCGGTGAGCTCCAGGCCCAGCACTAGCAGTAGCCAGTGTAGATTCACAACTTAGCTTTGCTGGGAATCTACAAGCCCAGCACAACTAGCAGTCATCTCAGATTGCTTTATAGCTCAGGCAGAGTGACCCTGGGCAAAATGAAGTTGGGAGCTAACTTTGCCCTGCACCACCTGGGAACCCCCAGGGCAAGTGCACCCATTGGGTAGCTACAGATCACATTGGAGCACTACCACCCTGCTCCTGCACAGCCTATCATCTAGGAGGGTGGAAGTTGGTGGTAAGTGGTCACAGCCAATCCTTGCAGATGACTGGCCTGGGTAAATCCCTCCCATTAATCTGCCAACAGCACCAAGGCTCAACTATAAGAAGAGGCTCAACTCAACCCACACAAAGAGCGCTCCTCAAGTCCTCAAGTACTAATTTTGGGTAATAAGGGGAGCTATGCCACTGGTCCCTAGAGCACACCTACTACATTAGGTCACACTACCAAGACACAGAGTCAAAGCAGCTCTACCTAACACATAGAAACAAACAGAGGGAGGCTGCCAAAATGAGGAGACAAAGAAACATGGCCCAAATGAAAGAACAGATCAAACCTCCATAAAAAGAACTAAACAAAATGGAGGTAAGCAATCTATCAGACACAGAGTTCAAAACATCGGTTACAAGAATGCTCAAGGAACTTAGTGAGGACCTCAATTACATAAAAAAGATCTAGTCAGAAACAAGGAATACAGTAATTAAAATAAAGAACAATGTACAGGGAAACAACAGTAGAATGGATAAAGACAAGAATCAAATCAATGATTTGGAACATAAGGAAGCAAAAAGTAACCCATCAGAGTAACAAGGAAGGAGAATCCAAAAAAACACTAGGATAGTACATGCTTATCCTGTGGGAGAACTTCAAGAGGCCCAACATTCACATCATCGGGGTGCTAGAAGGAGAAGAGAAAGAGCAAGAAATTGGAAATTTATTTGAAAAAATAATGAAAGAAAACTTCCTTAATTTGGAGAAGGAAATAGACATCACTAGGAAATCTAGGAAGCACAGACAGTCCCAAACAAAATGAATGCAAGGTGGTCCACTCCAAGAACATAATTAAAATGCCAAAGGTTAAAGATAAAGATTGGATCTTAACAACAGCCAGAGAAAAGCAGTTGTCTTTCAAAGGAGCTGACTACAAAGGACTGTCAACTACATAAGACTGTCAGCTGATTTCTCAAAAGAAACTTTGTAGAAGGGTTTGACAAAAATATTTAGAGCTATTAAAAGCAGGAACCTATAGCCAAGGTTGCTCTACCCAGGAAAGGGAAAGTGTCATCAAGGAATATGTATAAAAGGCCCATGGGCGAATCTAAGGGGTGTATGGTTCAGGGTGGGAGGTGGGTGTTGGTGGTCAGGGGGAGAGTGGTGGGAGAAAAATGGAGACAGCTTTACCTGAACAACAATAAAGAAGAAAAGAATAGAAGGGCAGTTAAAGAGATTCCCAGACAAGAAAAAACTTAGAGTTCATCATCACCACGCCATTATTATGTGAAATGTTAAAGGATCTTACTTAAGAAAAACAGAAGATCAAAACTATGAAGAATAGGATGGCAAAAAATATATGTCTGCCAACAATTGAATCTAAAAAGCAAACTAAGCAAACAAGAACAGAGACAGAATCATGGATGTGGAGAGTGTTATGATAGTTACCAGATGGGAGAGGGGTGTCGGGGAATGAGTGAAAAGGTGAGGGTATTAAGAAGTAGAAATAGGTAGTTCCAGAACAGTAGCATTTATTCACATCTACCATATAATATGTAACATACTGTATCTTTTGTTTATCATCTCTATTTACCAGAATACCAAGAAAGGAGTTTTGCCTGTTTTGTTCACCCAAAAATTGTTGGAAAAAAACGAAGGAAAAATAATGGATAAAAATGTGTTCTTCTGTAAGTCAGACGAGTCTATTGGAACTCTTGATCCTGATTCAATCTGGTAGCCACTTGTGGACAAAGACTCTTTCTTGACCACTGAGTAATTAGTCACATAAGAAGATATGACATTTCATGGTATTTTGAATTTGAGGACTGGAAATCTTCTTTTATCACTGAGCGAATAAAGGGCAATCATCTGTTATGCAAGGACAGTTAATGAGTTATATATAGATGCAAACCATTGCCAGTTGATTAAAATTAGCACTTTTCTAACCCTCAAAATTCACTC